>NW_027185761.1:73833002-73912831 GCF_028583685.1 Petaurus breviceps papuanus | reverse complement strand
AGGTATGTGCTGCCTGGGATTTCTCGTACCCCCTCTGTCTTTTTATAACATCACTAAGCCCAGCACTTCTCCTTTAAAACGAAATGGGGTTTTGGGGACAATGCTCTTCAATCATAGCCTTAGATTATCTGCTGGCCTCTAGGTGGGGGTGTTTGTGCCCTAGCTAACACCTCCTGCTGCATGTATGTCAATAATTCTCTACAGGTAGAACTCTGCACCAAAAATATACTGGAAAAGGCCAATTGGATGGAAGAACTTCATGAAGCCCTTAGTGCACCAGGCTCCACCTCTTCCTCATGGTGGTCCTGGCTTTTCCCTATACTGGCCCCTTTCTTGGTCCCACTCCTAATCATAGTCTTTATACTTCTTTTTGGTCCTTGTCTGCTTAACCTCCTTGCTAAACTTGTCTCTTCTAGGCTCAGGGCTTTGTAATCTGTGAAATCCCTTTCCCAGCCTTGGGCTCTGCCCCTTCCCCCTATCCAAACTTGGCCTAGGCAACACCTTGTGACTCCTTTGTTCTTACTTAATCTCTTCATGTCTCCTTCCGCCTGGCCCAAATCTCATCTAAACTATCTATGCACTAAAGTCACAATTTCCTCTCAGTTAGAGCTAACCTTTATTCGCTGAGGTCCCTTCTCTCCATTGAGTCAGCCCTGACAATGGCAGCCCTACACTTTAAAAGCATGTACCCCTCTCACTTGCAGGTCCCCTAAAGGACTCTTGCCCACTTCTTATAGAAGCGTAACAATAAACTTCTACAATTCTCACTCCAATTAAGCCTGAGACCCTGAATTCTTTCCAGATGCTATTGCAGATTTTCTGTTCTTAGATAAGATCAGAATTCCTGTTGAACCTATTGGGAGCCCTCCCTCATCAAAGAGAGGAAGCAAAAAACATTCTGGGCCTTGGGTATACTGTTGTTATTTAGAGGTGGGAAATAAAGAGGGAGGGTGTTAAAAACCAAGAGTTAAATGAAGTCAGCTGTTCCTGTGTGTGCCCAGCCTGCAGTGGATGAACCCAAAGGTTCCTGAGCTCTAAATCTTTCAGTCTACCAGGTTCTCCATCTGGTAGTAGATGAGGCTGAAAAAATTCATCAGGTGACCACAGATGCAGTGATTAACTCCTCCAAGCTTATGGTGGCTGGTCCTTGAGTGACAAACCCTGGGCTCATCTTCACAGTGGAGTTCAGGGGAACCTCGATGAACCCTGGGGTCACCTTCATCCTGTAGTGAAGCATCAAGAGACCTAAGGGTCACAGTATCCTTGACGGGGCACTAGAAGAGACCTCAGAGGCTTCAGTGGACTCCAGCCCACTTCTTTTTGAGAGAAGTAAACCCAGGGAGGTGCCTAAGCTAGCCCAAGGTCACCCACAGATGGTCCAAGCACTGACCTGGCCAAGTTCACAGTCTCATCAGAGTGAGGAGAGACAAGGGCTTTTGTCCTCTGGGAATTTACAAAGGGGGGAACAGCAGAGGATACAAATCCCTACCCATAATGGAGCTGATCAGCCCCAGAGAACTGGCCCTCAAAGTACAGTGAAGGAAGAGCTATTTTTGAAATCTCAGCTTTTCACCCTCTAGGCTGCCAGTTCCTTATCTGTAAACCTGGGGGTGAATAAGGTGACCTCAGAAGCCTGTGACCCCAAGATCTTGAAAAGGGCCTGGGGGGTGGGGAGTGGGACCAGGAGCAGGAGAGACTTCTGAAGAAGGGGATTTTAGAGCTGGGCCTTACTGCCAAAGGGAATTGGTCCGGCAGGTCAGAAACCTGGGGCTATTCAAGGGCAAATAGACCCTCTGGGCTAAAGGAGAGTAAGCAGGTAAGGGGCAGGGCAGAAAGCAGAGATAAAGATGGACAGGGAAACTGAGGCCAAAAAAAGTAGTGTATTAACTGCTACTTCTAGGAGTTTGGATTTGTGACTTGCCTAAAGGAAACCTTCACTGAAGTTGCTGGGACTGCCTGAGACAGAAGCATTCATTAAGCTCTTATTAAGTGTTGCAGTCTAGCAGTGACCCCAAAATGCAAGGGTACAGGGCAGGGGTCTGCCTTTAAAGAATCAGACCACTCAGGCCTTCTTTCAGTGCAGGGAGTGAGTTTATTTTATTTTTTTCACCAAATATTGTATTTTTTTTAAATTTTTGATCTTTATTAATTTGTTTGTTTACTTTTAGTTCACAAGATTCAATTCCACAATTACTTGAGCTTCAAATTTTCTCTCCCTCCCTGCCCTCCCCTCACCCATGACAGCATACAATCAAGTATAGGATTTGCAAATACTTTCACATTAGACATTAGTCAGATTACAAAGAAGGATTGTATCAAATAGAATGAATAATGGGAAAGAGGAAACAAAACCAAACAGGAAAAAGAAAAAGATCAGGTAGTTTGCTTCATTCAGTCTGGATTCAAACTCAGTTCTTTCTAGTTCTTGCTCTGGATGTAGACATCTCTATCATGAGTCTTTTGGGGTTTACTTATAACCCTGCATTTCAGAGAAGAGTCCAGTCTATCAAAGTTGGTCATCACACATACGTTGTGTCTGTAATTGTGTACAAATCTCTCCTTTTCTACTCTTCTCACTCAGCACCAGTTTGTATATCTCCAGGTAAATATGAAGTCCATCTGCTCCTCTTTTCTTATAATACAATAGTATTCCATTACATTCATATACCACAACTTGTTCAGCCATTCCCCAATTGATGGGCACCCCCTTAATTTCCAATTCTTTGCCACCACAAAAAGAGCTGCTATAAATATTTTTGTACATATGGGTCTTCCTCCCACTTCTATGATCTCTTTGGGATACAACTCTAGAAGTTGTATTGCTGGGTCAAAGGGTATGAAATTATTTATAGCCCTTTGGGCATAATTCCAGATTGCTCTCCAGAATGGTTGGATCAGTTCACAACTCCAACAGCAATGCATTAGTGTTCCAATTTGCCCACATCCTCTCCAGCATTTGTCATTTTCCTGTTTTACCATCTTAGCCAATCTGATTGGTGAGATGTGGTACCTCAGAGTTGTTTTGATTTGCATTTCTGCAATCAATAGTGATTTAGAGCATTTTTTCATATGCTTATAGATATCTTTAATTTCTTCCTCTGAGAACTGCTTGTTCATATCCTTTGACCATTTATCAACTTGGGAATGACTTGTATTCTTACAGATTTGACTCGATTCTCTGTATATTTTAGAAATGAGTCCTTTATCAGAGACATAGGTTGTAAAAATTCTTTCCCAATTTCACACTTCCCTCTTAATCTTGGTTATATTGACTTTGTTTGTACAGAAGCTTTTCAATTTAACGTAATCAAAATTAACCATTTTGCATTTTATAATGCTGTCTAATTCTTGTTTGGTTATAAAGTCTTCCCTTCTCCACAAATCTGACAGGTAAATTATCCCTTGCTTTCTCAAATTGCTTGCAGTATCAGCCTTTATATCTAGATCATGCACCCATTTAGATTTTATTTTGATATATGGTATTAGATAATGGTCTATGCCCAGTTTCTGCCATACTATATTCCAGTTTTCCCAGCAGTTTTTGTCAAATAGTGAGTTCTTATCCCCAAAACTTGGGTCTTTGGGTTTACCAAATGATACATCACCATAGGCATTGACTGCTGAGTCTCGTGTGCCCAATTTATTCCATTGGTCCACTACTCTATTCCTCAGCCAGTAGCAAGTAATTTTGAGGACTGCTGCTTTATAATACAGATTAAAATCTGGTATAGCTAGTCCACCTTCCCTAGCATTTCTTTTCATTAATTCCCTTGATGTTCTGGACTGTTTGTTCTTCAAAATGAATTTTGTTACTATTTTTTCTAGCTCTATAAAGTAGTTTTTTGGTAAGTTGATTGATATGGCACTAAATATATAATTTAATTTAGGTTAAATTGTCATTTTTATTATATTAGCTCCACCCAGCCATGAGCAATTGATGTTTTTCCAATTAGTTAGATCTGACTTTATTTGTGTGAAAAGTGTTTTTTAGTTATGATCATATAGGTTCTGGGTTTGTTTTGGCAGGAAGATTCCCAAATATTTTGTAATGTCTACAGTAACTTTAAAAGGGATTTCTCTTTCTATCTCTTGCTGTTGAATTTCATTAGAAATATACAGGAATGCCAAGGATTTGTGTGGGTTTATTTTATATCCTGCAACTTTGCCAAATTTATTGTCTCAAGTAGTTTTTTACTTGATTCTCTAGGATTCTCCAAGTATATCATCATACCATCTGCAAAGAGCGATAGCTTGGTCTCTTCTTTGTCTGATTTGATTCCTTTGATTTCTTTTTCTTCTCTAGTTGCTACTGCTAAAATTTCTAGTACCAGATTGAATAAGAGGGGTGATAGTGTTTAACGTAACTTGTTTAACCCTGATCTTACTGTAAATGCTTCTAGCTTATCCCCATTACATAGAATACTTGCTGATGGCTTTAAATAGATGTTACCTATTATTTTAAGGAGGGCTCCATTTATTCCTATACTTTCTAGTGTTTTTAATAGGAATGGATGTTGTATTTTGTCAAAAGCCTTTTCTGCATCTATTGAGATAATCATGTGGTTTCTGCTAGTTTTATTGTTGATATGATCAGTTATACTGGTGGTTTTCCTAATATTAAACCATCCTTGCATTCCTAGAATAAATCCTGCCTGATCAAAGTATATTATTCTTGTGATAAGTTGCTGTAGTCTTTTTGCTAAAATTTTATTTAAAATTTTTGCATCTATATTCATGAGGGAAATTGTTCTATAATTTTCTTTCTCTGTTTTATCTCTTCCTGATTTAGGTATCTATCAGTACCATATTTGTGTCATAAAAAGAATTTGGTAGGACTCCTTTACTCATTTTCTCAAATAGTTTGTAGAGTATTGTAATCAATTGTTCTTTAAATGTTTGATAGAATTCACAAATAAATCCATCTGTCCCTGGAGATTTTTTCCTAGGGAGTCCACTGATGGCTTGTTCAATTTTTCTGAGATGTGGTTATTTAAGTAATTTACTTCCTCTTCAGTTAATCTGGGCAACTTATATTTTTGTAAATATTCATCCATTTCACTAAGATTGTCAAATTTATGTGCATAGAATTAGGCAAAATAATTCCTAATTATTATTTTGATTTCCTCTTCATTGGAGGTAGATTGATCCTTTTCATTTTTGATACTCATATTTTGGTTTTCTTCTTTCTTTTTTTTTTATTGCCAAAGGGTTTATTCGTTTTTTTTTTCATAAAATCTCCTCTTAGTTTTATTTATTAATTCAATAGTTTTCTTAATTTCAATCTTATTAATCTCTCCTTTGGTTTTCAGTATTTCTAATTTAGTATTTAATTGGGGATTTTCAATTTGTTCTTTTTCTAGCTTTTTCAATTGCATGCCCAAATCATTGACCTCCCTTTTCTCTAATTTATTCATGTATGCACTCAGGGATATAAAACTTCCTCTAAGAACTGCCTTTGCTGCATCCCACAAATTTTGGTATGTTGTCTCATTATTGTCATTCTCTTGAATGAAGTTACTGATTGTTTCTATAATTTCTTGTTTGACCCACTCATTCTTTAGGATTAAATTGTTTAATTTCCAATTAGTTTTTAGTCTGTCTTTCCATGGCCCTTTATTGCATATGATTTTTATTGCATCATGATCTGAGAAGGATGCATTTAATATTTCTGCCTTTCTGCACTGAATTGTGACATTTTTATGCCCTAGTACATGGTTGATTTTTGAGTATGTGCCATGAACCTCTGAGAAGAAAGTATATTCCTTTTTATCCCCATTCAGTTTTCTGCAGAGATCTACCATATCTAGCCTCTCTAAAATTCTGTTCGCCTCCTTAACTTCTTTGTTTATTTTGAGGTTAGGTTTATCAAATTCAGAGAGAGAGAGATTAAGGTGTCCCCCTCTAGTATAGTTTTGCTATCTATTTCTTCCTCTAATTCCCTTAACTTCTCCTCTAGGAATTTGGATGCTATACCACTTGGTGCATATATGTTAAGTAATGATATTGCTTCATTTTCAATGGTGCCTTTTAGCAGGATATAGTTCCCTTCCTTATCTCTTTTAATTAGATCTATTTTTACTTTTGCTTTATCTGACATAAAGATTGCTACCCTTGCTTTTTTTACTTTAGCTGAGGCATAATATATTCTACTCCAGCCTTCTACCTTTACCCTGTGGGTATCCCTTTGTTTCAAATGTATTTCTTCTAGACAGCATATTGTAGGATTAGGGTTTTAATTCATTCTGCTATCTGCCTCTGTTTTATTGGAGAGTTCATGCCATTCACATCCACAGTAATGATGACTATCTGTCCCTTCCCTTCCATCCTATTCCCTCCCCTGTTTATGTTTTTGTTTCTTCCTTCTCCTTTTCCCTCCTTAAGGGTTTTCCTTTTGACCACCACCTCCCTCAGTGTTTCCTCCCTGTGACCCCCCCCTTCTTTACCTACTTTCTCCCCTTACTACTATTTCCCTCCCCTCTAATCCCCCCCTTTTATCCCCTCCTTTTATCCCCTCTTACCCTCCTACTGCCTATAGGACACAATAGATTTTTATACTTACCAGAGTTGTTATTCCCCCTTTGACCCCAAACCAATGAGAGTAAATTTCATACAGTGCTCCTCTCCCTCCCTCCTTTCCCTCTCTTTAATGACTTTTTGTGTCTTTTCATGTTAGTATCTTAGACTCTTTGTATGGCATAATTTACCTTTTTATGTCTCATCTTTCCTTTTATCCCATTACAATCCCTTTGACCCCCTTAATAAGGTTTTTTTTTTTTAATCATCAGATTAGTTCATTTATGCCCACATCCTCTATCTATGTATAACCCTTTTAAAGGTCATGATAATCATATAAATTTTGATATTGACATTCTCATATAGGGATGTGAATATTTGCTGCTACTGTATCCCAAGTTATGTGGATGTGTGTGTGAGTGTGCGTGTGTGCATATGTGTATGTGTGTGTGTGTTTTCCTACCTTTTTATGTCTTTTTTGAGTGTTGTAATTGGAGATCAAATTTTCCATTGAGCTCTGGCTTTTTCATCAGGAAAGTCTGGAAGTCCCTTATTTCATTAAATGACCATCTCTTTTCCTGAAAGATTATGCTCAGTTTTGGCAGGTAGTTAATGCTTGGTTGCAGTCCTAGCTCTTTTGCCTTATGAAATATCAAATTCCAGTCCCTCAGATCTTTTAATGTAGAAGCTGCTAGGTCCTGTGTGATCCTGACTGTAGTTCCATATTTGAATTGTTTCCTTTTGGTTTCTTGTAATGTTACTCCTTAATCTTGTAATTCTAGAATTTAGCTAGTATATTTCTTGGAGTTTTCAATTTGGGATCTCTTTCAGGGGGAATCTGGTGAAATCTTTCAATAATTATTTTACCTTCTGATTCCAGGACTTTAGGACAGTTTTCTTTGACAATCTCCTGGAGCATGTTGTCCAGGCTGCTTTTTTCATCATGGCTTTCTGGTAGACCAATAATTCTTAATGTATCTCTCCTGGATCTATTCTCCAGGTCAGTTGTTTTCCAATGAGATATTTGACACTTTCTTCCAATTTTTCAATCTACATGTTTTGTTTGATTGACTTGGTTCATCATAGAGTCCTGAGCTTCGATTTGACTGATTCTAATTTTTAGTGAATTATTCTCTTTGGTTAGTTTTTGAAGGTCCTTTTTTTTAAGGGAGGTATTTTCTATAATTAGTTCACTAATTTTACTTTTTAAGGATTTGTTTTCTTCAGTGAGACTTTTTTCCAGTTTGGTCACTGTAGATTTAAATTTGTCTTCTACCTCCCTAATTTGGCTTTTAAAATCTTTCTTGAGCTCCTCCAAGAATGCTTTTTGGGATTGAGACCAGTTCATATTTCCATCTGTGGTCTCAGGTGTGGACACAGAGTCCATGGTGTTTCCTGAAAGTGATTTTTCTCTTTCAGAATAATAGGATTCTATTGTCCTTGATCTTGCCTTTGCAAGTTGCTTCCGGCCCATTATAATTGCCTCTTTCCTTTCCTTTAAAGTGTGTTTCTGCTCCTGGGGTGCAGAGGGCTCTGACCCAAGCTTCTCAGGCTGGGAGCTAGGTGCCTGGCTGTTGGCTTTGTGTGCTGTAACCTCTGGGTGTCTAGATTGAGGCCAAGGTTAGGACTCTCAGTGTTTCCCCTGAGTTACCCTGAGGCTCACAGAGTACTCTGTAGGGGAGGGGTGGTCTGGCCTCTTCAGATTTCTGCCTCTCTGCCCCTGCTATGGCTCAGGCAGGCTCTTGCTGATCAGGTGAAGTGGGGCTTGTTGGGACCCTCCTGCTCTTCTCTTTTTTTTTTTTTTTTAAGTAGTTGGGGTTAAGTAACTTGCCCAAGGTTATGTGGCCAGTTTTGTGTGTGAGTGTGTGTGTATGTGTGTGTGTGGGTGTGGGTGTGTGGGGGGGTTAAGTCTGCTCTTCTCTTCAGACTCCTTACTGCCTCAGTTATACCCCTTCTTAGTGACTCCCAAGCCCGAGGCTGTTTCCATTATCTCAGGATTTCACTCTGGGTGGGACACTTATCTCTGGGTTTTTTGGTTAGGGAGGGGGAATTGGAACAGCCAGGGTTTACTTTGCCATCCTGGCCTCTGGAAAGTCAGGCAGGTGATTTTTAAACTTCCAGGCTGGGGGCTGAAAGCCCCAGGAGAAGCTGCTGTCTCTGCTGGGGGCCCCGAGCCCGGCTCCAGTGGATCCCCCCCATCCCGTGGTGAGATGGCTGCAAATTGCCCTTGGGGTGGGTGAGTCCTCGCTGGGCTTCCTTCTCTCTCTGCTCTAGTACGATCTCTAGTCCAAGCTGCTGCAGCCCCCACTCACTCCCCCTGCCCAGACCCACGTGGGCACTTTCCTGGGCTGGATTCTGCCACGCTCCGTCTCCCAGTGGGTCCTGACACTCCAAAATCCATTCAGATTCACTTTTTAGAGTTTAGTGAGGGGATTCACAGAGGAGCTTAGAAAAGTGACTGCTTCCCTTCTGCCATCTTGGCTCCACCCCAGGGAGTGAGTTTATGAAGACACTGGTTGGGGTGGGTGAGATTCCTTGTGAGTCTGTGTCTTTGATAAAGAACAGACTGATATTTGTATAGGAAGGACTGTGGGAAGGTCTGGGTTTAATCTAAGAGTGGCAAGTAGCCTGGGGTGGTCCAGAGTAACAGGGAATGAAGGGCTGGGCTGGGGAAGGGAAACAAGGAAAGGGCAGTTGAAAGGATTATTGCCTGGGATGGGATGGCTGCCCATCTGGGCTGCTGACATTTGTGGGAAAGTTCAAGGACCCTTTTTTTAGAGGTTCAGGTTCCATACCCCACCACTAGGTACAGTCCCTCGCCTCTGGACCCAGATGGCTCTGGAGGACAAAGTGAGGCTGGTGCCTGCACAGCCTGCCTCACTTAAATCCAATCCTCTTGCATGTGTCATGGTCTGATCTCCCTGATGTCATTGGTTCTCCTCAAGAGTGAAGGACAAACCAGCACCAGCACCACAATTATGTATGCTTGCCAGACACCAGGAGTCCATGACTGATATCCTCACCCAAGCTGGGTGAGACCCAGCAGGTCCCTGGAGTCCTGATCCTTTCCCTTGCAGAGAGAGGGAGAAAAGATCCCACCAAGTGGTGATGAGCTTCTAGGAGACGTCATCTGCTCATCCCTCCAGCTTGGGGTGGGCTTTCAGCTCAGTGTGTCTAGGGGAGCTCTGGGATGAATGCCCTGAATGGGCCAAGGTTGGCCAGCCAGCCTCCCAAAGGAAGAACCAAGCACAGTATGTGGGGTGTAGGGCCTGCCTCTCAGCCCCCAGATCTAGCCAGGGACCTGGCACCTAATCCTGCCCCAAAAGTCTCTTCCCCTCTCAGTCAGAGTTGAAATGTAAGTGCTTAGCCTGGAAGAGTTTAGAAGAGGAGAAGCCGGCAAAAGAAATCTTGATTTGGCCTGCTTAAAAGGATTTCGTTTATCACACCAAAATAACTTCATCCAAATGCTGTTAGATTATGAATCAAACTGTGAAAGAATGTGGTCAAAATGTTTGAAAACTGTTATTATTCAATTGGGCCACTAGCTCGACAGAGGGCCAAACCCAGAGGCTGGAAGATTGAGTTTCCTGGGTCAGATCTGACCTCAGACACTTGCTAGCCGTGTGACCCTAGGCAAATGACTTCATGCTGTTTACCTCAGTTTCCTCATCTGCAAAATGAACTGGAGAAGGGAATGGCCAACTCTCCAGTATCTTTGTCAAGAAAACCCCACGTGGCATCATGAGGATTTGGACACAACTGAACACCTGTGTTTTTCTGATGGTAGATTTGTGACACTCGCTGGGTGTCATTTTTCAAGTTGTCAGCATTTCTCCTACAGCGGTTTCCCCAGACTCACGAAAAACATGATTGTTTGTTTTTGTCCTTCATTCTCAAAGAAGACCAATGATGTCAGGCAGGGCTGAGAAATGCGATTAGAACATACACCATGTCAAGTGCTGAAGACATGAAGCCAGATGCAGGCCAGGGGGATGATGTCCCTTCAGGTGGAACTGCTTCCACACGACCTGACTGGAAAATGACTCATCTGGTCACTTTTCCCATTCTCGCCCATTGCATTCAAGACCAGTCTGGAGTAATTTTGATCTAAATGTGCCTTTAACCAAACCTAATTTTGCAGGTTCTAAACATACTGCCAAATGCTAGGTGTCTTTTCCATTGAGGTGTGATTTTCTCAAATAATTCCATGTTGCAGGTAGTTTTAGACTGGCCGATAGTGTCTGTGGCTCTGGCTTTTGTGGCAGGGATGAAAGGGGCAGAGGGAAAGAGGGGAGAGAGAAAGGGAAGAGGAGGAGGAGAAAGGGGAGGGGGACAGGGAAGGGGAGGAGGGGGAGCAGTTTTCTGATGTTTGAGGGCTGACCCTTGGAAGAAGCTTTGGATTAGCTTGGCTTGGCCCTAGACCGCTGCACCCTAGAATCAAGTGTCTGGGAAGTTCAGCCACAAAGAAAAGTGTGTTCTGAGGGGATCCTTGCACTAAGTGAAGTCTCCCCACGTGGGATGGGCTGCTGTGCCCTGGGTGCAGGGCCCTGCATGTTCAGAAGAAGGTGGGGGTGTGGCCATTGTTGGGGGAGCATAGAGAGGATTCCCGTTAAGAGGAGAGCTGGAGAAGATGGTCCCTGACTGAGCACTGGGATTGTGGACTCGAGGGCAGGAGAGATGCTGTCTGGGGGCTGGGATCTCAAGGAGGGAAGGAGTGAAGACGGTGCCCCAGGGCTTGTTCTGAGGGCCAGATGGCAGAGAACACGGGCCCAGCGCCCTGACTTTGGGCTGATCCATGGGGTAGGCCTCTAGATAAAGGCAGGCACCTGGGCCTCTGCCCCAGCCACAGTTTCACTTCCCTCCTTGGCCAGCAGGAGGGTTTTGGTCCCACTTGGGCTGGAGGCAGAAATCAAAAGCTTCCCTTGGGCTGGGGTAGCTGCAGCAGGTGCCCTTCCTCTCCAGCCGGAGACACCGGTGTGCCCCAGCCGTGTTTGGGGCTGCTTCTGGCTCTAAAAGCCTTTTCTTGGGTTCACTTGTGCCCGGGCTCCTGGAACACAAGCTGGAAGGGGCCTCAGCTGTCCCTGCCCCCCTATTACAGGGAAGGAAACTGAGGCTCTGGGAGGGAGCTGGGAGAAAGCAGAGACACCCCTGGCACCCACCGCCTGACTGTGCTGTGGGATTCCCAGCTCACCTGGTCTTCACCACGACCTTGTGAAAAGGGCACTATTACTGACCCCATTTTAGAGAGGAGGAAGCTGAGGCAGGGGTTCTGTGAGCCCCGGTCTCCAGCCTCATGACCAGCGGCGTCTGGAGCTTGCCGGCCAGCAGGGGCTGTGGCATCGCTCGCACTGGGCTTCCTCTTTCTCATCTTGGTGCAATCTGTCCCCTCCC
This sequence comes from Petaurus breviceps papuanus, assembly GCF_028583685.1. Classification (NCBI taxonomy): domain Eukaryota; kingdom Metazoa; phylum Chordata; class Mammalia; order Diprotodontia; family Petauridae; genus Petaurus; species Petaurus breviceps. The sequence continues at coordinate 73,900,927 of NW_027185761.1, read as the reverse complement.
AGTTACTGAGACCACACTTTCTTTTCCCCCAGGCCGTCCCAGCTCCCGTCCGCTGCCCTTTCCCAATGGCCCTAGCGGTCTGGGGGCCCATCCTTTCTGGGCCCCCTTAGAGGCCAGGCTCAGCCACCTGTGACAGTCAGGACCAGCAGACAGCTTCAGGCTGGGTCAAGCCCCGTTACGTGAAGTGTGCATGGATTTCAGTTCTCAGAACGATTCCTGTAGAACAGAAGGAGGAGTTGGGAGCCCGGGGCTGTCCACAGCTGCTCCCATGCGGTGACCTTGGCTTGGCTGCCACTCACATGGAAGGAGCTGGGGCTCCTCTAGTCCAGGCCTGCTCGCAGGGTGGTCAGCTGAGGCTGATGCTGAAGCAGCCTGCTCATGGCCTGTCACGCAGCCTCTGGGCAGCGGGCTCTCGGCGCCTGTCCCAGCACTGTGGTGGCCTAACTCTCAGAAGGGTGCCTGGAGCAGGAGAGGGTGACCAAAGGCCACCTCCCCAGCCCATCAGAGCTGTCCTTGGAGGCCTCTCTGAATGTAGCACCTGTGCCTCCTGGGGCCACAGGGACAGGCGTTCTCTTTTGTGCTTGCCCAGGCAGGACTATCTTTAAGTACTGTTACCAGAGAATGAGCCTACCTGTGTGACCCTGGGCACATCACTTCCCCTAGGCCTCAGTTTCCTCATCTGTAAAATAAGGGAAGATTGAATTCAACCCCTAAGGTCCCTTCCAGTTCTCAGACTATGGTCCAATGAAATAATGAGGATTATTGTTATTTTTAATTTAGTAAAGAAAGTAAGAATAGTCTGGAGGAAAAAGCACTTGTGTGTGTGTGTGTGTGTGTGTGTGTGTGTGTGTGTGTAGGGGGTTGGGCAGGAGCACCAGGGCTGGTTACCTGAAAGCTGGGTGAGGGGATCCTCCAAGGAAAAGGAAGGGGTCCCAAAGGCAGATTCCCCCTCCCCCCACCCCAGTTGTTTGTGAAAAGGAGAGAATTGGACTCCCTGGTGCCCGAGGGCTGTTCTAGCTGGGGAATGCTCCCTTTGACCCCTGATGCACAGCCACTGCCCAGCAGGAGCTGCGGGCCCAGTTCCCAGGCTGACCGGGGGCTGCTCTGAGCACAAGCTGCTTGGATGATCCAGGGCTTAGAAAGAAGGAAGAAGGAGCAGAAATCAAATAGAGGAAACTCTGGGGGCCCCCAGGTTCTGTTTTCATGGGAAGGGAAGTCCCAGCTGTGAGCAGGTGAGAAAGCAGCAGTCCTGGGCTCGACCTGCCGCGGGGCCGTGGGCTTCCCCAGTCTTCCTGCCACTGCTGGCCGGGGTGGGCTCCAGGGGAGCCCTCGCAGCGGACACAGCACCGTCAGTGTGGACAGCGCCCATTGTAGGCTCGGAGCTCTGAGCTGGGCCTCCTCGCCGTGGTCACACACAGCTGGACGGGCCCTCAGAGTCAGACACATCTGTGCACTCTACTAGGTGAGCAGGCTTTCGTTCCTTCCCCCTTGGCTGGAGGCCCCTAAGCAGGAGCCCCCTCCCCCCTCTTGGAGGCACTTCTGTTTCCTTTCAGACAGTCCTTGTTGGGCAGCTCCCCACCCCCATCCCAGCTGAACCCAGGCTCCGCATCTTCCACCACTGTGCCCAATTCTGTCTGTGGGGGCTCTTCCACACCAGAATCCTTTAAGTGCATCCATCCTGGTCCTGCCCCCCTCCCTGCCTTCTCTCCTCCATGGCAGGTTTGAAGGCCCTTCAGCATCCCGCTTGCCCTCTTCTCCACCCTCAGATGTGTGGTGAGGCTGGACACAGCCCTCTGGGTGCAGGATACCCAGGGCAGAATGCTGGAGATGATGCCCCTCTCAGCAGCCTGGTCCTGGTCCATCACCCTGGTGGCCGAGGGTGGCACCTCTGAGCTGGCCCTGCCCAATCCCCTCTTTTAGACAAACTGCTTTCTAGCTGTTCCTCCACTATCTTGAACTCAGGGTTACGCTAACTACAGTAACAATAGCTAACATTTACATTCTACAGCATGATGGGCCAAGTTTTACAAATATTACTTGATGCTCACAACAACCCTGGGAGGGAAGTGCTGTTATTATGCCCACTTTACAGATTAGGAAACCAAGTCAGGCAGGATAAGTGACTTGGCCAAGATCACACAGCTAGTAGTCTTCTGAAGCTGCATTTGGCCTCTGGCTTCCTGCCTCCAGCCCCCATGCTCTGTGTTCTGTGGCAGCCCCTCGCTGCCTCTGCCTTTACAGCTTTCCCTATTAGATTTCATCTTGTTAGATTTTTTTCCTAACATTCTAGTTCATGAAGGCCCTTTTTTGAATCCAGAGATGCCAGTGTTTCCATTATTTGGGTCAAGTTCAATTTAATTCAGCATGCTTTAAGCACCTGCTATCTGCCAGGTGCTGGGGGAACAATGAGAAAAGGGACTGAGGGGCTCACAGGTTTCGTTGGGTCTGGGAGACACCACTTACCCAAAGAAGCTCGGGCACAAGAGGGCTTGTCCAGTTGAATTGAGAGGGTTCTGGTAGCTGGCCTTCACATCGTAGGTCCTTTGCTCTCAGGGTTGTGAGAGCCTAAGGTGATGGTCCTGCAGCTCTTGGGGGAAAAAAAACTTTTAAAATTTAAATTATTTTCTCTGCCTCTTCCCTTCTCTCCCTTCCCCTCCCCACCCTCACCTCTGGCTCCATTGAAGCAGTCCAGTCCACTTGGGGGTAGATCTGATGTTAGGAACTGTTTCCCATGTAGCAGGAACAAGTCATTCTTTCAAAATTTCTACCTGTTCCTTTGACCTCAGGCCGAGCAGAGCAGGTCTGGACCCTCTGTCATGTCGCCTTCTCTTCCCCAGGGTAGAGATCCTCAGGCTGTCCTCATGGGACCCACTTAAGGCCCTTCACCAGCCTGATTTCCTTCCTCTGGGCCCTCTGGCTTAGCCATATCCTTCACAATGCTCTGGGGGTTTTTAGCTCAAGAGGAGATGTTTACTTCATTGATTAATGATGGTGGTCCAGTGCACAGAGCACTGGACCAGGAAGCAGAAAGACCTGAGTTCAAAATCCAGCCTCAGACACTTACTACCGTGTTTCCCTGATAATAAGACCTATCCCGAAAATAAGCCCTCCCCTTACTGTGTAAGATTCCTCAAATATAAGCCCTCCCCTGAAAATAAGCCCTATTGAGATTGCTACTGTAGTGAAGGTGATCCCCTGCGCTACACGCTACATTACGGTACCCTCTGTATGCACCGCCCCCCCCGGGTGAAACGCACACCGCTCTCCGAGCTGCATCCAATCAGAGCTGCAGCAGTGAGCGCATCATCCTGTTCTTCCCCAGTGATTTGCTTATTGAATAAAGGTAGATTTTTTTGTTCACATTTACCTGCTTATTAAAATTGCTGTCAATGTTCATTAAAATAAGCCCTCCCCTGAAAATAAGCCCTCTGGTGTTTTTCTGTCCAAAAAAAAATTAATAAGACAGTGTCTTATTATCGGGGAAACACGGTAGCTGTACAATCCTGGCCCTGCCCCTAACCTCTCTCTGCCTCAGTTGCCCCAAACGTAAAATGAGGGTTATAATAGCATCTGCCTTCCAGGATTGTTGTGAAGATCAATCAGAAAAATATTTGGTAAGTGTTTAGCATGGTAGCTTCCCCTTTTTCCCCTCACTGATGGACTGACATCGTGCCTGGGGAGAGCCATGGGTCAGAATGAGGGGAAGAATGTTGGAGTGCGATTGAAGAATGGACAGTGAATCCACACAGAGGAAGGTCCTGGCTGGGATGGCTTCCTGAATCGGCCCCCTCTGGTGCCCTCCTCTTGTCTTGGCAGGAGCCACTGGGGCTGCTTGTTGGTGACGGTAACGAGCCAGATGCACTTGCTAGAGCTGTAGGGAAAGGACGAGGTTCAGGCCCCTCCCCAGAACCTGACCAGCCACGAGAGCCTTTGGTCTCAGGATCCCCCCGCAGGGCATCCTCCCTCCAGGAACGGACATCATCTAGGACAGACATATTCTCCTTAAAGGAGAGGCTGGTCCTGAGGTCGGGGAAACCTGGGTCAACTCCTGACTCTGATGTCCATCAATTATGTGACCAAGGGTGAATTAAAGCTCAGTTTCCTCATCTGCAGGATAGAACAGTACATACATTACCCTGCTCACAGGGTGATGGTGAGACCCGAAGAGACAGTGTATACAAAGCACAATGCCCCCCAAAACCTCTTGTTGCCCTCTCCAAGACTCCCTTCAACATACAGAGACAGCTTCTTCACTGCCAGAAAAACCCTCTGGAGCCAAGGGGAACATTTTGCAACTAGTAGATGTGTGGAGGAGGGGTGGGCCATGCAGGGAGGAGTTGAGCAGGACTCCAGGGTCCCCAATCCCCTCATTTTACATATGAGACAAGTGAGGCCCAATGAGGAAGGGGCATTGGTCACCCAGGTGGTGAGTGGCAGAACCAGGATGTGAATGAACGAAAGAGTGGCGGTACCCTTGGCAGCCCCAGGGAAGTTCAGCAGATGTAGGCTTTGGGGAGAGAGGACCTGCTGAGTCCGAGGCAGGTATGGGGCGTCTCGCTCGAGGTCCCCAGTCGGGGGGTGGACGATGGATGAGATCTAAGACTGGGGAGGAGAGGCTGAGCTGGGCAGAGGTCTGGTGTGTCCCTCCTCTGGGCGTCTTGAGTGTCCCTAACACTGTGGGTGCTTTCTCTCTGCCAGGCACCGGAGGCATGGCCAACCAGAGCGCCCCCTCCCAGCTCGGCCTTTGTGACCCTTTCTGGACGCAGCACCTGGTGGGGCTCTATGCTGCCGTGCTCATCGGTGGCGTGGCCGGCGTCTTCTGCATCCTGTTTGTGCTGGTGAAGATGAACTCGCGGTCCGTGACCACCGCGGCTGTCATCAACCTGGTGGTGGTGCACAGCGCTTTCCTGCTGACGGTCCCCTTCCGGCTCGTCTACCTGGTCACCAAGACGTGGCCCTTCGGGCTGCCCTTCTGCAAGATGGTGAGCGCCATGCTGCACGTGCACATGTACCTGACCTTCCTGTTCTACGTGGGCATCCTGGTCGTCAGGTACCTCATCTTCTTCAAGCGCAGGGACAAGCTGGAGTTCTACCGCAAGCTGCACGCCGTGGCTGCCAGCGCCGCCATGTGGCTGCTGGTCACGATCACCATCGTCCCCTCACTGACCCAGTATGGATCCCGCGGGTCGTACAACGCCACCCGGTGCTTCGAGTTCCAGGAGGAGCTAAAGGACAGCTACGTGAAGGTGGTCAACTACGTGGTGGTTGTGGCGGTCGTGGCCGTGGCCCTCACCCTGCTGGCCCTGCAGGCCTTCGTCATTGTGTCCACGGGGAGGAGGCTGCACCGCGCCTGGCTCTCCCACCAGGAGTTCTGGGCCCAGCTGAAGAACCTTTTCTTCATTGGCGTCATCTTCGTCTGCTTCCTCCCCTACCAGCTCTTCAGGCTCTACTACCTGCAGGGGCATGCCCCCAATGACCCGTGCCACCCGGCCGTGCTGTACAACGAGGTCTTCCTGAGCGTGACCGCCATCAGCTGCTTCGACCTGCTGCTTTTTGTCCTGGGAGGCAGCCGCTGGTTCAAGCAGAAGGTCACCGAGCTTCTGAGCTGCCTCTCGTGCCGCTAGGTCCACACGTGCGGGGCTGGCCAGACCTCCGGGGTGACCACGCCTGGCACGGCCCAGGCCAGCCCTCTGGAGGCGGCTCTTCTCCAGATGCCCCTTTGCATGCCCTGGCACTGAGGGCTGGGACCCACATGGCTCAGTGGACAGTCTGGCTCAGAAAACACAGCCACGCGCAGCTTAACCGAAGGACTTGTCTGTGAAACTCGGCCTCGGTCAGCAGGCTGCTCTCAAAAGACCTGAGGGCCACATGTGGCCTCTCCCTACCCCTGGTCCAGAGTTTCAGAAACCAGGGCTGAGAACACCTTGGATGCAAACCAGCTCAGGGGTGACCAGGCTGTTTGGTCTCTGCACCTCTGTGATATGAGACAGGTGCCCCTCTGGGAAGAAGGGGGCAGGGCAGGTGGGGGAAGGGAGGGTCACTGTGGGAGCCCCCGAGAACCTGGGGAGAATAGCCCACCCCCGCATCAGCAGACCTCACAGGGAAGGCAGGGCTTTAGAGCTCCCCAAGGCTGTGGGCATGGGGGAGGTGTTGGCATTGGGGTTGTTGCTTGTGTTCCTGGCTCACTGGTGGGCACTGCAGTGTAGGTCCTCAGCTTCAGAAGAGGGCTCCAGGGGGTGGGCTGCCAGGAGGCAAGGGGTGCCCCCTAAAGCCCCCACATTCATTTAAATTCTGAATCTTAAGACCAGTCAAGGAAGGGAAGGGACAAAAACTAGGCCCAAGGGATGGGCAAGACGGGAAGGTGCTGGAGATAAACACGGTGGGCAGCGCTCTCTGCGTGGGACAATGCCGCCTCAAGGGTGCTCGGGTCTTCTCCGGGCCCCCTGACCCTCGGATTGGGAGAGTCCCTTGCAGATCCTCCCTTTCCCACCCAGCCCCTCCCCCAGTGGATAGTGAGTTCCTTGAGGGATCCCTACCACTGCAGAGCCCACCACTCTCTCCCTGGGGTTCTTGGTGCCCTGAGGGAGTTGGGTGTGTCTCTCCTGGGCCATCAGCTAGAGCCCCTTATCTGTGATCCCCGCACTGTAGGAGCCTGGGTAACAGCACCTCAGCTCCATGTAACCCCTTGCTGTCCCATGGCTTTTATAAATGGATGGTTTTGTCAAAGATCAGTCCAGAACATGGTGCGAGCGTTTCCCCTTCCCCCTGCCTGGGCGACCCACTTCAGCTTGGTGCTTACATAGCATTTGGCCGGAGCTCTGGGCCCAGGTTAGGAACGCCACTTCCTGCTCCTAGAACAGGAGAGAACCAATGAGAAGGCCAAGGACCCAGGCCTATTTTGTGGCACCATGTGTCCTGGGGGCCCCTCTCCTTACTTACCCCATGGTCTCATGGTCAAGGAGCCCCGTGTCCCCCAGTAGTGACTAGGCCCATGGGGCAGAGGTCACGTGGATGGCACCATCCTAGCAGACTGAGGGGGCCTGACTACCGGACCCCCTGGAGGGAACACCTTGGGAGGGGGGACAGGGATGAGAACAAAGTGCTTCCTGTAGAAACAGGTGTTAACCCAGGCATGAGCAGGGAGAGGGAGCTTTCACCCCAGAGCCTCCTGAGAAGGGGCGCCCCTCCAGGGCAGGAGCTCTTCCGTTTTGGCTCTCCCTGGCCCCTGACGCAGCATGCAGTGTCTGAGGTCACAGGGCCCAGCATGGGCTCCCAAGGCCAGGTTCTGAGCTCAGCAGCCCTGGGGCCCTGGGCAGGCCCAGGTGATGCCACTTGCAGTCCTCCCCCCAGGAGGCAGTGCCTACCAGCACGCTGCCCTCCCACAGCCATGCAAACACCAGCATTGTTGGGGATTGAGGAAGCTGGTGCTTGTTGTGTGCTGATCTCGGCAGGCCCCAGGCACGTTTATATAGATGGTATATGAAGGCTGGCCATGTTGCTATTGAATTGTTTGTTTAAGGAACAGGAAAATCCCATAAGAGAGATTTACAAATGCAGCAAGTCGAATTTTGAGAGTTCTGGGCCGGGGATGTCGAACTCAGACCAAATGGGGGCTGCCTCATGACCCGGAGAGCCCCGAAGGCTGCCTGGACTCAGAAAACCGCCTGTTAAAACTGTCTTGTTCAACAGAGCTTTGATTTATTTTGCTGAGTGTTTCCCAGTTACATTTTAATCTGGTTCCGGCAGCACAGCCAACTCTTTAACACAGCTGGTCTGTGTGGCCCTGGTTAAGTCCCTGAGCCTCAGTCTCCCTCAGCGTCTCCTCTGTGAAATACAGACAATGGCCCTGGGCGCTTGAGGGGATCAGAGGAGAGCCCCAGGTAAGAGACTTTGCAGCCCTGCCGGGCCTGTGTGATTCTGGTAGTTACCATAGCTGGTTAGTATTGTGACATGCACACTGGCTCCCTGAAGACAAAGGGCGTTGCTTGAGGGCCGGGGTTGTTCCTTGACCTGCTGTGGGCCTGGCCCGAGAACTGAGAAGAAGGAAAGGAACCTTGGCTGAGAGCTTAAGTGTTTGGGGTAGGAATGGGGCAGGAAAGGGGATCCCAGCACCCTTACTTCTCAGCCCTGCGTAGGGGCCAGCAGTGTCTGTGTCACCAGGCTGGCCCCCTTGCTTCTCCCCACCCAGAAGCCAACAGGAAAGTGAGTGTTTGCAACCCAGATGGAAGTACAGCGGAAACCACTCCCCCACCTCCTTCCCGCTCTCTTTTGAAATCTGTGGCCAAGGTTGTGAATTCTCCGGTTGCCCCCTGGGGTTCAGGGGGGCTCCTTGGCTGGCGCATTACTCTCAGTGAGCCCCTTCCCTCCCAACAGGGAGGGCCCAGAGCAGCTGCCCCACAGTGGAGGCAGGCCTGAGAGCTAGAATGGAGTCCTGGTGCCCCAGGCTGTCTTGAGCAGGGGCAGGGGCAGGTTACTAAAAATCCCGGGGATTCCAGGCAGCTCTCTTAGGGCTGTGATGGCAGAGTCAGTCAGGAAGCCTTTATTAAGGCTATTTATGTGCCAGGGACTGTGCTGAGGACCAGGGTACAGCAAAAGGCAAGAGCCAGACCTCATGGGGAGGCAGCTCTGGGCAGGCCAGTGTGGTCCTCTCGCCAAAGCCGTAGTGCTTGGCCTTTCCCATCCAGAGGCCCTTGTCCTCCGAAGATAACACAGGCAAAGTGCAGAGTCTCCCCCCAGAACCCTGCACACTGTGGCTGACGGACCTTAAATAGGGCTTTCTCTGTGTCATTATATACAAACATGACGGACAGTGGCTGCCCTCTGCTGAAGGCCTGCACTCACCCAAAGCCTCAATGGAGCCCGACTGAGGCTTCGGTCCCATGTGCGGGCTCTGCGCTGTTACTGTGAGAGAAGCTTGTGGCCAGGGGGGTCTGTCCAGGGTTTTCTAGGCATGTAGGACAGCAGAGGATGAGCAGGTCAAGCAGCTGCAGCTCTGAGGGAAAGCCCAAGGATTTTGCTGTAACCAGAGTGGGGTTGCTCAGAGTGCCAGGGCCTCCTGGGCGGGGAGGGGAGAGTCAGGTGTAGACCCAGGGGTGCTTTTAACAGCCTCCACTCCGTCCCGCCACAGGAGTGGGTGTCTCCTGCTTAAGCTTAAAATACCGCCCCCAAAATCCTTGCCAGACGGTGACACCTGCTGGTTGCACCCGAAATAGCCTTGGAAGACCACAAACAAATGAAACCTCGAAACCCCCACCCCACTAGGCTGCTCTCAGGCCTCCAGCAGCATCCTTACAGAACCTGACCACAGGGCTCCCCGAGACTGATGCTGGAGGAGCGGCCTCCAGACCGCCCGCCCCCATCAGCGGCCGTGCCCTGCGCCTTCCCTGGGCTAGCTCCAGTCCCCCAGCCTCGCCTTCTTTGGCTGGGCCTCTTTTTTCTAGGATGTCCAAATCCCCACCACGGCTTTGCAGGGGCTGTCATGATAGCGTGCCCCTCCCCAGCTCCCCACAGGCAGAATGGCCCGAAGAAAGGGACTCGTCTCACACAGAGATGGGGAAATTGAGTCCTGAAAACTCCCAGTGAAGCGCAGACCAGATTAAAATGAGTTGGACAATGATTTATAAAATACAGCAAAATGTTTTGTTCAGTCGTGTCTGATCCCTTTTGGAGTTTCTTGACTTATCATTTCCTTCTGCACCTCATTTTACAGATGAGGAAACTGAGGTAAACAGGGTGAAGGGACTTGCCCAGGGTTACCCAGGTAGGAATTGTCCCAGGCCGGATTTGAACCCAGGAAGAGGAAGGGCTGACCCCCTGAGCCGGTGTGTCTGGGGTTTGTCGAGAATAACTCTTGTCAGAGGAGCCTTGTTTACTTTGGGAGTTAAACAAGCTAGAACCGTAAAATATTGCAGACATCACGTACCTAGATTTGAACTGCATAATCAAACACACACACACACACACACACACACATATCATGGCAGCTACACGGGAAAAAATAGATGTGAGAAAAATAGGGCCAAAGTTGGGTGGCTCTGGGACTGTTTGAATGTGGGACCTCAAAGAGTGTCACTTGAATGATTCTATGTCCACTTGGAAGGAAGTGCTCGCCTTGTGGGATAAAGACCCCAAAGACCCCAAAGACCCAAATAGAACTCGGAGGTTTCTCCAGGTAGCAACAGAAGCTATCTATTTCTAAGCAAGTTTTGTGAGAGTTGGGCGCCACCTGCCCAGAACATGCCCTGGTGTAGGGAGGCAAAGTACAGAAATCAGGCAAGCAGGTCTATTCCCTCATACAAACAATTCTAGGACAACCCAAAAACCCCAGATCCCCTCCCCAGTATCCAGACCTTCATTCCCATTGGTCAAAGGTGTGTCCTCACAATCCTTTTACCCAGTACAAACGCATATTTCAATGATTTTCCTTATTTATCAGAAGTAAGCTGTCACAGATTACTCGTTGCTTTTCTTGTTGACCAAAAGTAGGCAATTACAGAAACATCTGGCGCACGTATTATTTATTGCTTATTCTATAGAAAAAAACAAAATGTGGGCCTATCAGGACTAAAGCCCAGCACAAGTGTGGTGACTGTCCCCTTCACTTTATGAAAATATTTTCCCTTGTTCAGTGGAACCCCTCCTCTTTCTTTGATACTTGAAGATTTCTCACACCAAGACTGGTGAGTTTCTTCAGCTTTCCTATTAATTTCTTCTATCCCTCCATCAGGACCCAACCTTTCTTCTTTTTGATTAACCAACTCCCATTTTTGTCCTTTTAAAATGATTAGGCAGATGGACCCATTGCACGTGGAACCCTCCAATCTAACCAGTTTGGGGAGGGTCCTCTGTGTAGTGTCTGTCATTAATTGCATCACACAAGGGAGGCATGTGGCAGCTGCTATTAAGCATGAACCTTCTTCCCCTAGGTTCCTTCGAACCAGGACCACCACTGAGGATTAAGTGGAGAGGACCAAGTTTGCACTGGAACACGGGCAGTGTCTCTAACGGTTTGTCCCACAGCATTTATCTTCATGCAGCAAGTAGATAGGTTGAGTTTACCACAGACCCCTCCCTCCTCTGCCAGGAAATAGTCTAGTACCAGCCTATGTTGTAAAATGGCCCCTCGACTTTGGTCTGCAGATCTGGATAATAAGTCAGTGCTTGAGTGGTTTGGTTAGCAATGATTTCCACAGCTGCTTGGAGTCTAATGATCCGATTCAGCATATAAACTGGGGTCCGGAAGCCCCAGCTGACCTCTTGTGCCCTTCACAATTCTTTCAGGTGGCCTCTTGTCTCCCCATCCATTTGCATCCCCTGTACTGGCAATAGAAGCATCAGTGGCTCCTTTTTCCCTTTCTAAATTATCATAGATTTTTATTCCCAAGTGTTTACTTTCCTGTCCTGGGAGAAAGAAAAATTTTCTTTTTAATCCAATATAGCAACTTCCAAGCTAGTCAGAGGAAAGATGTGTGTAGGTGGTGAGGCCACACACCCCACAGTGTCCTTTAAGAGCCGGTCGGGGTACCTAACTCTGTGGGAAGATGGCAGATACATTGCCATGGACGATGGGGTAACACTGTAGGTCCTCAAGCCCCAGAGGCCCTCCCCAAAAGATCGTATCGTCCTTTTATATCAGCACCTCCATAGCTGAAAAATCTGCTCTCCACTGACACCACTCAACCTTGCTTCTAAAGGGCCCAGGGACTCTGGGATCTGTTTTGTCATCCTGGCTCCAAAACTCTTGAAAGTATCCAAAGTGGGAATGATTATCCCATCCTCAAAGTCAATGGGGAATAGTAATGACTCCCTGATTCTGACTAAGGTCTTGACACTTAAACTTAGTGGTTAGAACGTGAGATTCAGATCTACTCTTGGTGGCTACCTGGAGGGGAGTACGGCAAGAGTGAAAAAGGCAAATCACCCAAACACCAGCGCTGAGCTGGATATGTGTGGAATTCCAGCGCTGCTTTACAGCGGAGCGGTTATCTTGTCCCTTTAAGAGTCCACTTGCATGGACTCCAACCTAACGCCTTCCCTTGATCACCCTGGCTAAGGCAATATTCCCCTGGTCTAGTCTCAGTAAGGGGCCAGGCATGTTGCTCTGACTTATCCCAAAACCCAGTCCCATCGTGGACAGAGGACCTGTTACTAAGAAGCCACTCGGGTCTAAGAGGAATGGGGACCTAAGGCCAGGATTCTAATTGCTGAGGTCCCCCACAAATCCAGCAATTAGTGAGGTTAAAGCCATTAACTATGGTTTGAATTAAAACTCGAAAACTATCATCCTGAGGTAACCAAGGGACTGGGGCAGGCTGTACTGGCAACACTGTAAGGAGAAGGGTCAGGGGTAGCATGATTAGCACAATGAAAATGATTCCAGGCAGGAGGGAGAAAGCAGTTACTCAAAAGGAAATGGAAAGCAACTAGAGTAAGGCCGATACATAGAAGGAGAAAGGCACATATGACTTTGCTTCCTCTCATCAGTATACAATAAGGATTGTGATTACAGAAATGAAGGGGGGGCAGTGTGCTTTGAGGTGATTGAGCTTCTTTTTTTTTTCTTAAAGCAATTGGGATTAAGTAATTTGCTCAAGGTTACACTGCCAGTTATTTGGTATGGGTGCCAAGTATCTGAGGCTGGAACCAATCCTGGGTCTTCCGACTCCGGGGCCGGCGCTCTTACTCACTGGGCCCCCTGGCCGCCCTGGCATTCGAGCTTCTTACCCAGGAGGCAGTCCAGAATCTCAGCATCTCATGTGTCTGGGTCGGGACCATGTTGAAGGCGCAGTTTCAAATTCTCAGGTTCAGTGGATTCTATGGTCCAGGCGACAGGAGGTTCAACAGGTCCCTTTACATGAGCATGATGAATCCAACCCCTCTCCTTTGTCCAGGCCACAGTCTCTGAGACCAACAGAATTTGAAAAGGACCTTCCCAAATTGGGGTTAGCTTTTCTTCCCTCCAATCCCCCAACTGGTATTTGTGGATGGTGAATCCCAAAGGGATTATTAACCCCTTCGCTTGTAGAGAATGCAAATGTTTTGTTAGGGAAGATATATATTCTCTTAAAAACTTATCCTTCTTATCAAATAGTGGGTCCAAATTCCCTCCACCTTTATCAGGTAGGGGTGTCCAAAAAGGAGCTTGTAAGGGGAGAGTCCTATGTCCCTTCGAGGCTTGGTCCGAATTCTGAAGAGAGCTGAGGGTAGATATTTAGTCCTGGGAAATTGAGTTTCTAAAGCCAATGTAGTGAGCTGTCTTTTAACTTCCTGATTCATACTTTCGACTTTGCCTGATGAGGGAGGGTGCCAGGGAGTATGAAGCTTCCCAGGTAATATCCAAGGCCTGGACTAGGGATTGTAAAATCCATGTGGTAAAATGAGTTCCACCATTGCATACCTTGGAATATTTTGTTCTAGCAAAATTTTACTGATAGCTGGGGCAGTTGCTCGGGGTAAAGGAAAGGCTTCTACCCAGGAAGTCAAGTGGTCCACTATGACCAACAAGTATTTGATGTATCCAACAGGGGGCAGTTCTGTAAAGTCCACCTGTATGCTCTGAAAAGGCCTAAGGCCCGGAGGCCGACCTCCACTCGGAGCTCAGCGCAACGCTGTCTTGCTTGTCCTTCGACATATTCCCCTTCACCAATTGCCGTGCTAAGGTGTAGAGGCCGGGTGTTACATACTGAGGTAAGGCGGCATGTCACAGGTTCTGGACATCCCAATGACTGCCTTGGCCTGGATACTGAAGGACTGGCCTCGTGCTTGCCTCGGTTAGTACCTCCCTCCCATTGGGGAGGAGCCATCTTCCATCCTGCTCCTGTGCTCCCAGCGCCAGTGCCTTTTGCCTTTCTGTTTTGGTTAAGAGAGGGAGAAAGGAGACTCGGAGGGAAGGAGGGGATTAAAACTAACAACTGGCTGGACTCAGATTCTGCTGACCCCCCCCCCACCCCACCCCGCCTTTGCCTCCTCATCCACAAAGCCTTACCCCTAGCCTCAAAGGACTGCCTGGCCTGATGGCCACCTGCATGTCCTATGGCAATAGCCTCAGGTAACAATATGTTCTCTAAGATCCGGGTGATCAGGGTCGTATGTCCCAGCTCTTTCCCTTTGCTATTGACCATCCCTCTCTCTTCCCAAATCTTCCCGAACATATGTGTGATTCCCCAAGCGTACTTCGAGTCAGTCTAGCTATTACCCTCAATTCCCTTTAATAGTTTTGGAGCCTGGTTTAGGGCATGAAACTCACAAGTTTGAGCTGACCCATTCTTAGGCAATTGTCCTGCTTCAGCCAAGGAATATTGCTCTCCATCAATTATGACATACCCATTCCTTCTTTTTTCCTCTATTACTCTGGTAGAATCATCAATGAATAAACTTATTCCTCCAGGAATAGGAGATTCCTGCAAAACTCCCCGAACTCTGGTTTGGAGGTCTATGAAATCCACACAATGATGTTCTAGTTCAAGGTGGCCCTCACCTCCGGATGTCAGGAAGGAGGCAGGATTCAAATTATTATCCTGAGATAAGATCAAATGACCTTTTTCTAGTAGAATGGCCTCGTATTTCAGGATCCTAGAATCTGTGAGCCACCACCCCGCCCTCTGATTTAGGATGGTCCTTACTTGATGTGGAATCCCCACAACCAAACTTTCCCCAAAAGTCAGCTTTCTAGTTTCTTCTACCAATGTGGTCGTAGCCACTACTTCCTGGAGACATGGTGGCCATCCTCGGGCCATGGGGTCTAGGCGTTTTGAAAGGAAAGTCACTGGTCTCCTTTGCCCTCTTTTCTGTGCTAAAACCCCTAGAGCCAGTCCCTTATCCACATTTACAAATAAGTAAAAAGGCCTTGTAGAGAGGGAAGGGCAAGAACAGGAGGGGAAGCTAAGATCTGCTTCAGTTTCTTAAACCCCTCGAATCCTACCTAATTTTGTCAGGTTCCTTTGCCGATAAATATTTGTACATAGGTTTAGTCAGGGTGGCATAAGAATCAATCCAATTCCTACAATACTCTACTAGTCCCAGGAACCTTCAAAGCTCCCTTTTCGTCCTTGGGAGGGGAGCCCCGAGAATTCCTGCGACCCGTTCTGGATCCAACCTCTTCTGTCCCTTACTGACCAGATGTCCCAAATATTTGGCCTCTTTCTCTACAAATTGGAGCTTGCTCTTTGATACTCTCCATCCCCCTGATCCCAAATAATTAAGCTTGACAGAAACTTCGCTAACCTCTTCCCTTTCTTTCCCTTTCAGCAATAAGTCATCCACATATTGTAAAACTTGAGTTCTAGGAGGAGGTTCAAAGTTTTACAATATTCTTTCCAAAATCTGTCCAAACAAATTTGGGGACTCAGTATACCCCTGGGGAAGAATGCACCACCGATACTGCTGTTTTCTTCTGGTCTCCGGATCACTCAAATGCAAAAAGATCTCTGCTGTCAGGGTCTAAGGGACAAGCCCAAAAGGCATCTTTCAAATTGATTACACTGAACCATATGCTGTCCTCTTTTACCCTCCCCAGGATGGTGTATGGGTCAGGGACCACTGGATGGGAGGGAAGGACTATCTTATTAATTTCCCTTAAGTCCTGGACCAGTCCGCACATCCCATCTCCCTTCTGAACCAGCAGAATGGGAGTATTGAAGGGGGAAATGCAAGGTTCAAGAAGTCCTCCCTCCACTAAACCTTGGATGACTGGCTAGAGTCCCCACCTTCCCTCCACTGATATAGGGTATCACCTTACCCTCATCACTACTGTACGGTCCTTTAATTTAATCTTGAGAGGTTCTAGATCAACTCCTCCTCCATTAGAGGGGCCCGCCCATACCTCAGAACAAATTTGGAGTTCCTCCTCTTCCCTCAAATTTAACATTTTAACGATTATCTGGGTTCCCCTGGTCATCAATTGAATAGCCAATTTTGTAATCAAATCTCTTCCTCATAGGTTTACGTCTGCTTCTGGGACCAGAAGTAATTGAATTAGGGAAATTGCCCCTTGGTATTCCACTTTCAAACACTCAAAGAGGGGAACAATAAAACTCTCCCCCTTTACTCTTGAGATATTGAGGGGGTCTTGGGATAGCTTAATTCCTTTTGGTGAATGAGTTATAGATGACCTGGCAGCTTTGGCATCAATTAAAAACACCATTTCTTCTCCATTCGGTCCCATCCTTAAATTTATCAGGGACTCTGGGTGGGCTATATCTAGAACTCCTGACACCCCTAGTCTTATGATTGTATTAGGAAATAGATCTTCTGATTAATCTGCCACTGTGGGCACTTCCTAGCCATATGTCCCTCCTTTCTACACTCCCAACACACGAGGGGACTCCCTTTTTCCTTGCTCTCCCATTCTCGGGGTGCTTCCCCTTTGTTCCCCACCTCCCTCCTACTTTGGAACCTTTCCCATTCCTCAGAACCTTTCTTGTGGTCCAGAGTCTGGACAATATCCTGGATTGTCTGGACCATGAGCCTAGTATTAAGCTTAGCCTTCTGCCTCTGCTTTTTCTCATCTCTCCTCACATAAACAAACTCTGGTAGCCTCTTCTAATAAACTTTCTAGGGTTGTGGTGTTCCACCTATGTATTTTCTGAATTTTTCTACTAATATCTGGCCATATGTTAGTCACAAATTTAGTTTTAGCACGGTTTCT
The DNA here is from genome assembly GCF_028583685.1 of Petaurus breviceps papuanus. Lineage (NCBI taxonomy): Eukaryota > Metazoa > Chordata > Mammalia > Diprotodontia > Petauridae > Petaurus > Petaurus breviceps. The sequence continues at coordinate 73,884,282 of NW_027185761.1, read as the reverse complement.
ATGGCAGGATCATTCATATTTAAGCCTGAGCATTTCCCCATTTTCTCTTTTAGCTTCTCTAAAAAGGTCATTGGTGATTCTTCCTTTTCCTGGATAACCTCAAAGGCTTTTTTTTTTAATATTTTGAGGCTTTGGAACTGCAGTCCTAATTTCTGTAACTATAAGCTCTCTAAGGTCTTGCATATGAGCTCTATCAGCTGCATCATTATGGTCCATCTAGGGTCAAGAGTGGGGTATTTTTGCTCTTCGGGCACCACCCTGACTGCAGGTGGGTGTCTCTGCTCCCACTCTACCATAGCAACCTTTCTTATCATCCCCCTTTCTTCATGGGAGAACAAAACATTCAAGATGGACATAAATTCGTTCCAGGTGTAAATACTTGGAGCCAAAAATTGATCTAGTTGATTGGGGGGAGTGGAGTCAAGATGGGGGAGTAGAAGGAGGACCTCCGAGCTTGACTCCAGCTTCTACCCTCCTGAATCAATGTAAAAAGGGGACTCTGAACAAACTTTGGAGCTCCAGAACCCACAAAATGACACAGAGAAGCTAACTTCCTGCTGAGGACATCCCAGCATGCCGGCAGGAATCAGCTAGCGCAGTGCTCTGAGAACTGAACCCAGGCCCCCATGAGCCAAGGTTTTAGTCCCAGGGCAGGCCTGACCAGCCGCGGGGCAGAGGGACTCCAGATCAGCAGGAGCTATGGTGATCCATATTTATCAACACATAGATGCAGAAGACAAAGTGGGAGGTCAGTGCAGTCTGGACTTTGGGACCAGTAAGTGGGAGTGTGTTGGCTTTTGCCCCCAGGGCGAGAAGCCCACTGAGCCGCCGGCACAGCCAGCCAGCCCAACGGGGCAGCTTCAGCTCCTGGCCTGCAGAGTGTAGGGGGACCAAGCACCAGTCTGAGGGGTAATTACTCTTGCTTTAACCTGCTTGGATCTGGATTGCAGTCTAGGGTAGAGGTCCTGGGGTGTGTGTTCATCTTGCCAGAGTGTGTGGAGGCCTCAGAGAGGGCACCCATTTAATAACTCCAGCAGCTGAGAAAACCCCAGTGTTTGGGACGAAAGCTCCCCTGTCTTGTGGCAGAGTCCTACTGTGTCAAAAAGCTCAGGGGTTAAGTGACTGACGGGCGACATGACCAGGCAAAGGAAACAAAGCAGACAGAGGATTCCAACATTAGACTCCTATTTTGGGGACAAAAAAGAGCAAAGCATGGAACAGGAGGAAGACAGTGAACTCAGAACTCCTGCACCAAAAGCTTCAAAGGAAAATACGAGCTGGTTACAGGCCATAGAGGACCTTAAGAAGCAGATAAGAGAAGTGGAGGGAAAATTGGGCCGAGAAATGAGAACGATGCAAGAAAATTATGAAATGAGAGTCAACAGCCTGACTGAGGAAAATCATACCTTAAAAAACAGACTGACTCAAATGACAAAAGAGGCTCAAAAAGGCAATGAGGAGAAGAATGCCTTAAAAAGCTGAATTTGCCAGATGCAAAAAGAATCTCAAAAGATCACTGAGGAGAATCATTCCTTCAGAATTAGATTGGAGCAAATGGAAGCTAATGACTTTATGAGGAATCAAGATGCTGTAAAACAGATCCAAACAAATGAAAGAATAGAAGGCAATGTGAAATATCTCATGGGAAAAACCACTGACCTGTAAAATAGATCCAGGAGAGATAATTTAAAAATTATTGGACTGCCTGAAAGCCATGATCAAAGTAAGAACCCAAAAATCATCCTCCAGGAAGTTCTCAAAGAAAACTGCCCTGATGTTTTAGAACCAGAGGGCAAAATAGAGGTTAAAAGAATCCACCGATCACCTCCTGAAAAATATCCCAAAAAGAAAACTCCTAGGAATAGTATAGCCAGGTTCTGGAATTCCCAGATTAAGGAGAGAATATTACAAGCAGCCAGGAAGAAACAATTTTAATATTGTGGAAACACAATCAGGATAAACCAGGACCTGGCAGTGTGTACACTGAGGGATGGAAGGGCTTGTAATATGATACAGTCAAAGGAGGTCAAAGGAGCTGGGATTAAAACCAAGAATCACCTACCCAGCAAAACTGAGTATCATGTTTCAGGGGAAAATATGGTCATTCAGTGGAATAGAGGATTTTCAAGCATTCTTGATGAAAAAACCAGAGTTGAATAGAAAATTTCACATTCAGATACGAGAAATAAGAGAAGCTTGAGAAGGTAAACAGGGAAAAGAAATCATAAGGAATTTATCAAAGTTGAACTACTTACATCCCTACATGGAAAAAAACGATAATTGTAACTGATGAAACTTTTCTCAGTATGAAAATAGTTGAAGGGAATAGAAATATATATATATATATATGTCTATATATGAGGGTACATGGGCATATGAATACATATGTGAATGTGTGTATATATACTTACAGGTATACATAGATAGAGGGCACAGGACCAATTTAACAGGAAGGGATGATACTTAAAAGGTGAAATTAAGAGGTGAGAGAGGAATATAATGAGAAGAGATGGGGAGAGACAGAATGGGGTAAGCTATCTCATATAGAAGAGGTAAGGGAAAATGGTTACAATGGAGGGGAAGAACAGGAAGGCAAAAGGGAATGGGTCAACCTTATTCTCATTGAATTTGGCTTGGGGAGGGAATGAAATACACACTAATAGGGTATCTCACCCTCCAGGAGAGTAGGGGGAAAGGGGAGGAGAGGGGGGATGATAGAAGGGAGGGCAGGCTGAGGAGGAGGCTATAAGTTTTGAAAAGGGAGAGGATCAAAGTAGAGAATAGAACAAGTGGGGGGTGGGATAGGAGGGAGGAAATAGTCTTTTATAATATATCTACTATGTTAATGTTTTGCATTAGCTATACATGTACAACCTATACTTAATTGCTTATCTTCCCAGTAAGGGTGGGTGACAAGGGAGGAAGGGAATGAATCTGGAAATCAAAGTTTTAAAATCAAATATTTAAATATATATTATTATTATTAATGCTATTTTACATGTAATTGAGAAATAAGATATACAGGCACTGAGGCATAGAGATCCACTGGAAAAGTCGAAAGGGGTATGGGAGAAAATATGGGAGAGAGCAGATTGGAGGAGGGATATCCTGTGGGACTGCTATTTTGGGGCGGTGAGTAGGGGAAAATGGGGAGAAAATTTGTAACTCAAAATCTGGTGGAAATGAAGGATGTAAATCAGAATTTAATAAAGCATTTGAAAAGTGAAAAAAAAAAGAATCGATCTCGTTTCTCAGAGAGGCCACTTGGGTTCTCCATCAAAATCTTCATTTCCTTTTTTAAATTTCTAACCTCAGAAGTGCTCAAATCCCAGGACTCCCTGAGCCAGAGTGACTTCCCTTAGGGGGGAACATAGTGGATCCTGGGGCACAAGTAGGTGTGGCAGGGGAAATATCCTGGGTTGTAATGTGGGAGCTTGGAGCCAAGGGAGAGGTTACAGTGGATGGTTTTGGGTCCAAAGGGAGGTTTTGCTCATCCTTTAAGAGCTGTCTCAATTCCCTCAGTAGAGGCCCATGAGGAGGGGGCCCTTGTAAATTAATAAGGTCTCTCCCTGGGTTGTTTACAGAAGTGATTGGCATAGGATCAGGGTCTAGAACCCTAGTGGGGGGGGGGGCTGGTACTGTGGCCAGAGGAGAAGGAGGAAAATAAGATGGGGGCAAAGAGAGAAGAGAATCCCAAGGATGAGACTTAACCTCTTCCTCTTTCTTCTTTACCACCATCTGTTGTGTCCCCAACGCCCAGAGGGCCAAATAGATGCTCTCCTCCAGATCGAAAGATTCCTTATAATTTACATACAAATTTAGTTTTTGACATACCCAGTCTTCGGAGGAGCCAAATTTCAGCCAGATGGTGCTGCCTCCTGTATCCTTCTCACCCCAAACAAAACAACAATATTTGATCATCTTTTCCTTCTTTCCCTTTATATGTTGGTAGTTCGTTCTAATTTTGCAATCAGTTTCTTAAAGGTTTGCCTACAGGTATCTCACATTTGTTCTCCCACCAAGCAGGCTTGAATTGTACCCCTCCCATCTGTGAGGGGTTTCTGGGAGTCATTACCGAATTATCCGAGGAAGTCGCCCTACCTCCTCAGTCACCCAGGAAGCTTCCTCAGTGGCATCCTTTCCTTGAGCTATCACACTTTTTAGTAGATGGATTTCACTAAAATCCGCCCTGATGCCAATTAACTCCAGACCCCTGAGCACTTATCTTTGGGTTGTACAAGCACAACCTTCATGACTGCTCTTGTCTGCTGGCCTCAGTTTCCCTTTTCTAGCATTGGAGCCCTAACAAAGGTCCTGTTTCTTCTTAGTCCCTCTCTTCAGGTTTATCTCAATAGACAGGTTGTGGCTTCCCTCCAAAATCTGAGACCCTGGGAAATCCCAGGTGTGCACTCAGCCTTGGTTCCTGGGAGGGAAACCCCCTCCTTAATTAAAGAGAATCCCAGACAAGCCCCCAAAACTGTGTGGGATAAAGACCCCAAAGATCCCTTACCCAAATAAAACTCAGAGGTTTCCCCAGGTGGAAACAGAAGCTATTTATTTCTAAGCAAGTCTTGTGAGAGTTGGGTGTCACCTGCCCAGAACATGCACTGGTGTAGGGAGGCAAAGTACAGAAATCAGGCAAGCAGTTCTATACCCTTGTACAAACAATTCTAGGACAACCCAAAAACCCCAGATCCCCTCCCCAGTATCCGGACCTTCATTCCCATTGGTGGGAAGGTATGTCCTTACAATCCTTTTACCCAGTACAAATGCATATTTCAATGATTTTCCTTATTTATCAGAAGTAAGCTATTACAAATTACATGTTACTTTTTCTTGTTTACCAAAAGTAGGCGATTACAGAAACACCTGGCAGACATATTATTTATTGCTTTTATTGTTTTTCTCAAGACTGGGTATTCTTTAGAAAAAATAAAATAAAACTTGGGCCTATCAGGACTAAAGCCCAGCACAAGTTTGGTGACTGTCTCCTTTACTTTATGAGAATATTTTTACTTGTTCCCTCACCATGGAGTGCCTCAGGAATCTGGCCTCTCCTTTACTGCTTGTGATTTTATCAGTGGCTTCAATGAAGACATAGAAGGCTGCAGGTTGTACCAAACTGGAGTGGTTTCTCATGTTGGAAGGTAGAGGCCAGGATCCAGACAGACTGGAATGTGAAGATGAAGCAAAGAGATTTAATGGAGATTAATGTAAAATAAAATGCTGGGCCTGTAGTCAGGAAGACTCATCTTCATGAGTTCAAATCTGACCTCAGACATTGTGTGACCCTGGGCAAGTCACTTCACCTTGTTTGCCTTGGTTTTCTCATCTGTAAAATGAGCTGGAGAAGGAAATGACAAACCACTCCAGGATATTTGCCAAGAAAACCCCAAATGGGGTCACAGAGTTGGACACACCTGAAAAAGTCTGAAAGATAAATGTAAAACCCTGCACTTGGGTTTTGACAAGTTACAGAGTTGGGGAGATGTAGACAGTGGAATGCCCACTGGATCTGCCTCAGGCCACCACTGGGCAGCCTGGGACTACATTGAGAGCCACGTCACAGATTCCAGGGAAGCAGGAAGAGGCTGCCATCCCACTGTCCATGGTCCTGGTCATGCCAGATCTAACGTGCTCCATGCTGGACACCACAATCTGGGGGGACCTTGACAAGCTAGGCAGCGGCCAGAGGGAGGTTGTCAGGAGGATCATGTTTGATGAGGGTCTCTTGAAGGACCTGGAGAGGCTTATCCTGGCAAGGAGAAGGCTCCAGGGGGACCCCAGAGGGAACCCAGGTGTGCTCATTCCAGATTCAGAGCACTGTGCCAGTGCTGGCTCCCTGGAGGAGATGGAGAATGGGTGGGAGGTGGGAAAACCATCAGCTCCACAAATCCCTGACTTTGCCCCTGTTTGAGTTCTAAGTGTTGATTTGCAAATGGCCACAGAATTAGTGTGGTTTTGAGAACTTCTCTTTTTTCCCTTTGTGTTTCCTAGTCAGAGTGGGCTGTGCCCCTCATGGACCCTCAGCGTGGCAGATCCCTGTGACAGGTGGGGCACGCAGACAGCATTCCCTCCTGGGCAGTAGACTTTGCCTTTTCCCTGTTAAAATGTCACTTTTTTAAAGTGCCCAATGAAATGATATTAACTAAATGGCTGTTGCAGCCCTCCCTGCAGAGTAATATGAAAGGTAATCATTTTCCTACTCAGCTTTCAGGGAGCACTGCATCTCTTTGATGGAGTGTCGTCTCCCACATGGCACAAGTAAACTGTAGTCAGAAATCCCTGACAGGTAATTATATGGCTTGAACCTCTGAATTTTGGGGGAGAAAATGCCTCCTCCATGTGATGAGAGATCCTTTACTCCCCTAAGAACTGGAGCTGGAACTGGGGAGGGGAGAGGGGGCAAGGAAGGAGTGAATAGACTGCCCTTCCCTCCCTCCTTCAGCTCCAGCCATTAAAATGAGTCTTAAGTAAGAGAAAGAACTGACAGAGTCTGGATACAGATAGAAACATACTATTTCTCGCTTTTGTGTGTGGGCTTTTTTTTGGTTTGTTTCTTCTTTCACAACATGACTAACATGGAAATGTTTTAAATGATTGCACATATATAACCTATGAGGAATTGTTCGCTGTCTTAAGGAGGGGGGAAGTGAGAGAGGGAAGGAGAAAATTTGGAGTTCTAAATTTAAAAGAATGTCAAAAACTGTCTTTACACATAATTGGGGGAAAATATATTTAAAAAATACTCCTTCCCTGGAAAAAGGGACACCCCCACCATTGGCCTTCAGATTTGGCAGGGCATGGGATGTCAAAGGTGAGATATAATTGACATAACCCTTGGGGAAAAAAAGCTGAGGGATGGGTTTGGATGTCACTTGACTTGGCTTCCAGACAAGGTCTTTCTCTTGGCTTTATATTTTCTCTTCAGTCTCAAGGGAGGGGCCCCTTGTCTCTGCTCCCACTCTGTTAGGGTCTGAGTAACCAAAAGACCTGGGGTTTTTGGCTCTATCCTCTTGGTTCTGCTTTGCTTCCGTTCCAGTGAAGGAAGAAATGGAGACTTGGCTTTGCCCCAGTTCTGTCTTCCTTCCCTGATCGCCAGGACTTTCCTTGACTCTCCTGCCACCATCTTCCCATCCCCTATCAGGTGATTGTCTGGTCCCCACTGAGCTAGGGGCAGGTATCACTTGGTTATCCATTTCAGTCTTCATTCAATGAGTTATTCTCTGCTTTTCATAGAAGTCATTTTTATGGCTTGTATGTTAGTAGTGAGAAAGAATTTTTCTTATGAGCCTGTGATATTAATGTCTCAATCTATATTGAGTCTGTATGTCTTCATTGGGCAAAGGATTTCTCCTATAGCCCCTTTGCCTGATGATTCTTATTTCTACTCTCTCTGCTCCCCTCTCAGAATTATACCTTTAATTGGTGGGGTTCAGATGCTGGGCTTTCTGCTGGCCAGCACCTAGAATATTCTTCCTCCCAGGGACTGGGGGCTTGGCAGGAGATGGTGGTAGACAAAGGGAGAAAGTTGATAAAAAGTCTCTCCCTCTTTCAGACTCAGTAAGAGGACAGCCATTCTCTTATTTTTAAGGACAAGGGAATAGTTTCAGTCCAGACTCTTACTTCTTATCTGTATGGCTTTGTGGGCAGAGCCAAGATGGCAGAGTAGAGGCACAAACTTGGTGCAGGCTCCCCTTCAGTCACCTCCAATACATGTAAAAAATGACTAAACAAACTTTAGAGCTACAGAACCCACAAAGATAAACAAAGCTCCCGCTGAAAGAAGCTGGCAGGCCAACAGGAAGCCCACCGGGCTGGGAGCCAAGCTCAGCCCCACCATGGTTCCCCGCCCCAGGGTGGCCCCAAACAGTGGCAGGCTAGAGCAGACTTCAGAAGAGAATCACCAGCAGCTGTGGTGGTTTCCAGAATTATCAATGCATAAATGGCCAAAAGAAAGTCAGTGTGGAACTTTGTAAGAACAGGAGGACTGAGAGAGAGGTTTGGCCCCTGCCCCCATGGGGAGACAGCAAAGGTGGGGCTGCCATTGCCTAGCTGTCTCAGGAACTCCTGGCTTGCAGATTGCAGGAGGACCAAGGTTCCATTCAGAGGGTAATCGCTATTGTTTTAACCTGCTTGGATCTGGATCTTGGTTTTGGGTGGTGGTCCTGGGGTATGAGACCAGTGAGCCAGAGCTTGTGGTGTCTGTAGAGAGGGCCCTCAACTAATAGCTCCAGCAGCTGTGAAAATCCCAGTGATTTGGGACGAAACTCTTCATTCTAGAAGCAGAGTTCTACTGTGGCAAAGAGCTCAAAGGTCAAATAATTGACTGGCAAAGATGATCAAGCCCAGGAAATGTAATCAAACCATAGATTCCTTTTTTGGGGAAAAAAGGATCAAGGCATTGAGTGGGAGGAAAACAATGAAGTCAGAACTCCTACATCAAAAAAGCTTCCAAGAAAAATATGAATTGGTCAGAGGCCATGGAGGAACTCAAAAAGGATTTTGAAAATCAAGAGAAGTGGAGGAAAAATTAGGAAGAGAAATGAGAATGAAGCAAGAAAATCATGAAAAACAAGTCAACAGCCTGCTAAAGGAGACCCAGAAATACACTGAAGAAAATAACATCTTAAAAAATAGACTAACTCAAATAGCAAAAGAGGCCCAAAAAGCCAGTGAGGAGAAGAATGCCTTAAAAAGCCAAATTTCCCAGATGGAAAAGCAATTTTAAAAATTCACTGAAGAGAATAACTCCTTCAAAATAAGATTGGAGCAATTGGAAGCTAATGACTTTATGAGAAATCAAGATACTATAAAAACAGATCCAAACAAATGAAAAAAGGCAATGTGAAATATCTCATTGGAAAAACCACTGACCTGGAAAATAGATCCAGGAGAGATCATTTAAAAATTATTGGTCTACCTGAAAGCCATGATCAAAAAAAGAGTCTAGGCACCATCTTTCAAGAAATTATCAAGCAAAATTGCCCTGATATTCTAGAACCAGAGGGCAAAATAGAAATGGAAAGAATTCAACAATCACCTCTTGAAAAAGATCCCCAAAAGAAAACTCCTAAGAATATTATAGCCAAATTCCAGAGTTTCCAGTTCAAGGAGAAAATACTGCAAGCAGTCAGGAAGAAAGAATTTAAGTATTGTGGAAAACACAATCAGGATAACACAGATTCTGGCAGCTTCTATATTAAGGGATTGAAGGGCATGGAATATGATATCCCAGAGGTCAAAGGAGCTAGGACTAAAACCAAGAATCACCTACTCAGCAAAACTGAATATAATGCTTCAGGGGAAAATATGGTCATTCAATGAAATAGAGGATTTTCAAGCATTCTTGATGAAAAAAAAAAACAGAGCTGAACAGAAAATTTGACTTTCAGATACAAAAAGAAAGAGAAACATGAGAAAGGTAAACAGGAAAAAGAAACCATAAGGAATTTATTAAAGCTTTATGGCTTTGGCCAACTCATCACAGTGCTCTGGGCCTGTTTCATTATCTGTCAAATGAAAGGAGGGGCCTGGATGACCTCTCAGTTCCTATGCAGCTCTAAATATGTACCCCTTTTAGCCTATTCTGAGGGGGATGGAAAGGCCATAGTGTTCCTGCTGAAGTCTGCCTAAAAGGGGTGGAACAGGAGGTCACTGGACAAGGAGGACTGGTGAGGCCAGCCTCTTACTAGTGCTGTCCACATGACTGAAGATGTGACAAGTTACAGAATTGGAGAGCAGAACTATGATCCAGGAGCTAAAGTCTTTGGAAAAGTTGGCAAATGACCTGGAAGTCAGGACATGACAGCAAAGAAGTTGGGGACAAGCAGATTATTGTTGGATTCCATGGATTTCACAAGGAAAGGTAGCAGGAGGTCAGAGGCAGATCTGGAAGTGTGTGCTGAAGCCAGGAGTCCGCAGCTCTCCCACCTGGCCCTCTGCCCAGCAGTGGAAGGGGTGATAGGGGAAGTGGTAGGGGAATGTGTGATCCTGGCAGATGTGAGCATTGGAGAGAGCAGTCAGGGCACTGGTGGGAGATGAAGAAGGGCAGGAGGGAGGAAGGAGGCCAGAGTCCTGGCCTGGTCTGCCAGAAGATAGTCCAGAGCTGAGGTGGAACCGAACATGTCCAGAGCAGCCCCGTGAACTGCTTCAAGTCTAGATTTTAAGTCACATCCTCCCTGTAGACTCTCTGTGGTTAGTCCTGCTCTGCTGCTGGTTTCTTTTGTTTCTGTCAGATGCACACTTGCCAGTTCTCTTTATTTGGCATTTCCTTTGCATATAGGAGACATCTCTCCCTCAGACTTGGAACATATTAGGCAGTGAGTACTTTTTATTTCCTCCTTTGGGGAGACTTTGAGCCAAGGCCAAGAGAAAGGGGTGCTTCCCTCCCCCTCTGCTGCCATCATTAGAGGACTGACACCCTCCCTCTTGACGGCATGACTGTGTCCAAGGCAGAGCCCCCGAGACCACCATTGTCTCCTCCGTGTGCTGTTTCTATTTCTGACTTGAAGGTAATTTCTAAAATAATCCTAGATAGTGATGGCATTGGTTCGGTGTGAGCAGCTTGATTTATCATGGGACATTCCAGCTCCCCAGTTTCTAATCACATTACACTCCCCAGGTGAGAAAGCTGTTTCTGCCTTAGATTGATATGGTATGCGAAGGCAGTGGAGAAATACTCTTGGTGAGTCATGGATAGCAGAAGCCTTCATTTTGCCTCTTTGTAATCATCAGAATGAGTGGGCTGTCCATGCAGATGCCTTTCGTACAGCTCATTGGACCTCTCCTTCAGTTCTCGTCTCCTGTCTGTCCACAGAAGGCCTCCACTTCCAGCCCTTTGGCAGAGTCGGGATGGCTGCTGCCCCCCTGGGTCCAGGGAGCTACGCTGCTGATAGCCATCAGCTCTTTCCAGAGCTAGCTTCCTTGTTGAGGGTTGATTTCCATATCAGGGGCTCTGTCCAGGCTCAGATTCTATGTAGGAATGGCAAGACTTCCTTTGTATTTCTGAAAGAAATAAACTCTTCTGGGAATCCAGGCTCAGTTTTCCTAGGTAATTTTGGAGATGATCCCTCATTTCTTTCTCATTTCATTTTCTATCAGAACCCTGTCCTGAAGGAGACATCCAGATACTTTGGGGCTCAGGCTTTAATGTGTGGTGTTTCTTCCTGGCATTTTCTTAAGATTCTTTGTTGTTGAGAGTTTGGATTTTGGTGAAAATATGTCTGGTAAGTGAACACAAAGACTTGCCTCTTGGCCTCCTGTCAGCTCTCTCCATCTGCATGCTTACTTGTTTCCAAACCTTCAGAGAAGTCTTATTCAATTTCCTGAAATATGTTTGGGGAGTTTCTTTTTTTTTTTTAATTTTCTTCTTTGGATTTTTCTGGGAGACAGCTGATAATTCTCAGCTCTTGCTCCTAGTTAGGGAGCCTTTATAAATTCTGGATTATTATCACATTCACTGATGTTTTGTTTTGTGCAGGTCATTGTCTTGCTTCTGCAACTTTATTTTCTATCAGAATAATTTTTAATCCTCATAAATCTCTGGTTATATTAATATTGACTTGGGCTGAACCAAGTAAATGGTCAGAGGACCAGGGTTCAGATGTTGTGTCTTGGGCTCACCTTGGAAATAATGGCTCCCCCATTCTAGGCCTCATTTTTCTTATCTGTGAAATCAGGGGGTTGGGCACAAAGTCCCCCAAAGGTCCTTCCAGCTCTACAATCGTATGGCAGGAGCTCTTGAACCCCAAGGATCCCATGAGGAGACTTCAGAGGATCTGTGAACTTGGTTGAAAAGATAATGCATCTTGATTGTCCTTCATCTCTGGTGGAAATTTAGTATTTCCTTCAACTGTTTAAAAACCGGCCCTGGAGTCAGGAGGACCTGAGTTCAAATCCGACCTCAGACACTTGACACACTTACTAGCCGTGTGACCTTGGGCAAGTCACTTAACCCCAATTACACTCCCCCAAAAAATCAAACAAACAAAACCCGTTATTCTGCGGAGTCCATAGGCTTGGCCAGACCCTTCGGCGTTTGAGCCTCCAGAGGCCGCTTGGAGCGCAGCTTTGAGATAGGAAAGTCCCTTAGACAATGAGTCAGAACCAGAGAATTTCTGCTGTAGAGGAGGGCTGTTCTGTCACACAGTAGGGCAGCCATGAGTTTGTTACAGGAGCTTGATCAGATCTTAACACCTTTTACAAACTGAAAACCAGCCTTGAAGAGACTCCGGGAGGCAGAGGGAGTCTCCCCAAACTCGCTTAGGCAGAGGGAGGGAGAGGGAGCTGGAGGAAGCGCTGGCTAGCTCCTGCGCTGCCGTGGAAGGCGCAGGCAGGGTCCGGAGCTGACCCCTCCTTACTCGGCTGTCCAGCTTGTCAGTTTCACTTGGCCTTGCCCGGCTTCTGCAGCTTCCCGGGAGGACACCTGCCCCTGGAGCGCATCCCCGGAGGGAAGGGACGGCGCAGAGCCCGCACTTGGGATCGCGGCTTGGCCACCTGGGCGAGGAGTAAGTTCGGAGGGGCAATGTCAGGAAGGAGACGGAAGTAGAAGCCCGGGTTTGGTTCTGCGGACTGGCCAGCTCTGGGCTGCTGGCAGCACTTGGTGCTGGGTTTGACAGGAGGGAGGGATGTCTGGTTGGCTGGAGCAAGGCTGGGGGGTTCTGCGGGGATAGATGAGCAAGGCTTAGAACTACTCCCCAAACGTCTCAACACAGTTCCCCTCCTGTACACTTACGCACACACTCACATGCCCCTCTCCTTCCTGACGCACAAGCCCTCTCCCTCCCTCCCCCTCTGTCTCTGTATCTCTCTGTCTCTCTGTCTCTCTCTCTCTCTGTCTCTCTCTGTCTCTCTCTCTCTCTGTCTCTCTCTCTCTCTCTGTCTCTCTCTCTCTCTGTCTGTCTGTCTCTCTCTCTCTCTCGGTCTCTCTCTCTCTCTCTCTCACACACACACACACACACACACCAATAATCTAACTCGGCTTTAAAACACAGTACAAGAGTGATTAGGAAATGGTACTTGTAAGTGACATTTGCTGTCAGGGTCATTCTAAAAGAAAAAAGGTAGAAAAATGAAATAGTACGATCTCATTTGTATCATGAAAAGTTGGGAAAGTGTGGCGTTCATTGGTAACGACATTCCATTTTTGAAATTTGCCTCACCAGACCAGCTGTTTAATTTTTCGCATAATCAGCTCTATCTGATTTTCAAACAACTTCTCCTAGATTGGTTGCTTGATTAGATCTTTTGAAACCCAGAATCAGTTTATCTTGCCTGCCTCATGTTGTAGAACACTTCCGTGGTTTACGCTCAGTAAGACACTCCCTTGACAGTTCCAGGATGGGTCAGGACCAACGGTCTGGGTCTGGGTGTTGCCTATACCAGGAGACTAGCCAGGCTCTCCTCTGCTGACAGCTTCTGATAACTGAGGGGAAAGGATTCAACCAACCATCCCTGGGCTGGAGGCTGGGCCAGGTAGAGACAGACACACCAGGAGGAAGGCAGTGGCCTCCTATGAGCAGCTGCTCCCCGGCTAGGGGAGCCTGACCTCTTGGCACTCTGGCTTTAGCTACAAGAATTCTCTTGTTCTAGAAAAGTTATTTTTCGGTTCCTTTGCCCTTGACAGCTGCTGCCTAACAAGAGGATTTGAGGTATGTTTGTTTGCTATGTAGTGGGAAGAAGCCTGTGGAGTCAAGGGTAAATTCCTTAGCAGACTTTTTTTTTTTTAATTCTTTTTCTTTAAAGCAATCGGGGTTAAGTAACTTGCTCAAGGTTACATGGCCAGTTATTATTTTTGTGTGGGTGCTGAGTCTCAGAGGCCGGAACTGATCCCAAGTCTCCTGACACTGGGACCAGCACTCTTACTCACTGCGCCACCTGGCCGCCCCCTTAGCAGACTTGTTCTGTGGTTAAGAAGCAATGACCATTTTCCCAAGCATCCTTTTCAACATTTATTAAACACCTACGTAGTACCTGAACAAAGTATATGCACTGTTCTAGGAGCTTAAGGAAATGCCTAGATGATTCAGACAGGGCCCACGCCCTCCAACAACATAAATGATGAGATGTGCTCAAATATTACAAGTGAACCGGAATGTCATGGGAGAGAGGAGCTTGCTAAGTGCTTGGGTAGGTCTGAGGAGGTCTTACTTTCAACGTCTCAATAGTCAAAAGAGAACTTAGCTAAAATCCCACGAAAAAGAGAACCCTGTACATACGTAACACACACACACACACACACACACACACACACACACACACGAAGCTATGAAATGAAAGAGGTGGAAAACAGTCCAAAATCTGCAGAGGCTTCCCGGTGGCCCTTCACACCTACAGAGAGACCCATCGCCTTGCCCAGGACTCTGTAACACAAAGCTTCATCCTGCACCCAGCCCGTCCTCCCTGTAGCTGTCTTCATTCTTCTGCCCCATTCTCACTCTTCATACATCCCTTCATCTTCTCTAGGAAGTCTCATGGAGTGACTTACACTTGTCTCTCCCTTCTTGATATTCCAAAAACACCCAGTCCCTAGTTCAGGACATAAAATTTGGTCCTAATCAGAGAATGCTCTGTGCCGGTCATTATTAGTAGGGGTTGGACTCTAGTTCCCCAAACAGATTGTAAGCTCCTGGAGGAAAGGGTCTTTCATTTGTATTCCTGAGAGCTGGTCTCCTGTTGTAAGGAACAGAGGAAAGGCTCTAGGAAGACTCCATGGTTGTTGGATGGTAGATATGTCCTTCCCCTACAGGATTCAGAGCATTTCTTTTCTTTTTACTCCCTAAAACTGAAAATCTTTTAAAATTATTTAATATTTTATTTTTCCCAGTTACATGTAAAAACAATTTTAACTTTTTTTTTCAAATTTTAAGTTCCAAATTTTCTCCCTCCTCTTCCCCATTTCATTGAGAAGGCAAGCAATTTGGTTATACATGTGTAGTCATGCAAAACACATTCCCACATAAGTCATGCTGTGAAAGAAAACACAAACAAAAAAATCCGAGAAAAATAAAGAAGGTAAAGAAGAAGTATCTTTGATCTGCATTCAGGCTCTACCAGTTCTTTCATTGGAGACGGACAGCCCCTTTCATTCCAAGTCCTATAGAATTGTTTTGGATCATTATATTGCTGAGAAAAGCTAAGTTATTCACAGTAGATCATCATACAATACTGCTGTTACTGTGTGCAATTTTCTGGTTCTGCTAATTTCACTTTGCATCAGTTCATGAAAGGCTTTTCTTTCTAGGTTTTTCTGACAGCATCCTGCTCTATTACAATCATATATAACTTGTTCAGCCATTTCCCAATTCATGGACACCCTCTCAATGTCCAATTCTTTGCTAACACTGAAGGAACTGCTATAAATGTTTTTGTATACATAGGTCCTTCTCCTTTTCAAAAAAAAATCTCTTTGAGATACAGACCTAGTAGTGGTATTGATAAGTCAGAGGGTTTCATAGCCCCTTTGGGCATAGTTCCAAATTGCTCTCCAGAATGGCTGAATCAATATACAACTTCACCAATGGTACATTAGTGTTTTAATTTTCCCATATCCTCTCCAACATTCGTCATTTTCCTTTTCTGTCACATTAGCCAATCCGATAGGTATGAGGTATGAGCTCAGAGTTGGTTTAATCTGCATTTGTTATGATTTGCATTTCTCTCATGAACAGTGATTTAGAGCATTTTTTAATATGACTATACATAACTTTGATTACTTTGTCTGAAAACTGCCAGTTCATATCATTTGACCATTTACCAATTGAGGAATGGTCCTTATTTCTATAAATTTGACTCAGTTCTCTATATGTTTGAGAAATTAAGTTTTTATCAGAGAAACTCACTATAATTTTTTCCACACTAATAATTACCATCTATATATTTCCCCCTTGTTTTCCTCTCTCTCTCTCTCTCTCTCTCTCTCTCTCTCTCTCTCTCTCTCCCTCCTTTTGCCCTGTTCATTCTCAAAAGTGTTTTGCTTTTTACTTTCACCTCCCCCAAATTGTCTTCCCTTCTATCAGCTTCCCCCACCTTCTCTCATCCCCTTACCTTCCTACTTTCCTGAATGGTAAGATAGATTTCTACATCCAACTGATAGATAGAGTGTGTGTATTATTCCCTATTTGAGCCAATTCCTATGAGAGTAAAGTTCATGTGCTCCCCTCCCCACTTGTCCCATTTTCCCCTGAACTACAAAATTTCTTCTCTGCCTCTTTTATGTCAGATAATTTATCCCACTCTACTTTCCCCTCCCCCCTTTTCGCAGTGCATTCTTCTTTCTCATCCCTTATTTTTATTTTTTTAGATAATCATACCATCACATTCAATTCACAATTCTGCTTTCTCTCTGTGCACACTCCTTCTAACTGCCATAACACTGAGAAAGTTTTTAGGAGTTAAAAATATCATTTTTCCATGTAGGAATATAAACAGTTTAACCTTATTGAATCCTTTATGATTTCTCTTTCCTGTTCACCTTTTTATGCTTCTTTTTATCTTATATTTGAAAGTCACATTTTCTATTCAGCTCTGGTCTTTTCATCAGGAATGCTTGAAAGTCCCCTATTTCATTGAATTTCCTTTTTTCCCCCTGAAGGATTAGACTCAGGTTTTCTGGGTAGGTGATTCTTGGTTGTAATCCTAGCTTCTTTGCCCTCTGGAATATCATGTTCCAATTCTCCCATCCTTTAATGTAGAATCTGCTAAATCTTGTGTTGTCCTAACTATGGCTCCATGATACTTGCATTGTTTCTTTCTGGCTGCTTGCAGCATTTTCACCTTGACTTTGGAGCTTTGGAATTTGGCTGTAATATTCCTGGGGATTTTGATTTGATGATCTCTTCCAGGAGATGATTTTTGGACTCTTTCAACTTCTATTTTAACTTCTGGTTCTAGGATATAGGATAAGTTTTACTTGATAATTTCTTGAAAGATGATGTTTAGGCCCTTTTTAAAATCATGGCTTTCAGGTAGTCCAGTAAATTTTAAAATTATCTCTCCTGGATATATTTTTCAGGTCAGTTGTGTGTTCGGTGAGATATTTTACACTATCTTCTTTCATTTTTTTGGTTCTATTTTATTATTTCTTGATGTCTCATAGAGTCATTAGTTTCCACTTGGTCAATTCTAATTTTTAAGGAATTCCTTTCTTTGGTGAGGTCTTGTACTTCCTTTTCCATTTGGCAAATTCTGTTTTTTAATGAGTTTTTTTTTCTTCAGTGAATTTTTATGCTTCTTTTTCCATTTGGTCAATTGTACTCTTTAAGGCATTCTTCTACCTCATTAGATTTTTGTACCTATTCTCCCATTTGTCCTCTTCTGTTTGTTTAACTGTTATTTTCTTCAATATTTTTTGTGTGCCTCCTTTACCAAGCCGTTGCCTTTTTTTTCATGATTTTCTTGCATCACTGTCGTATCTCTTTCCGATTTTTTCTACCTCTCTTACTTGATTTTTAAAATTCTTTTTGAGCTCTTCATGGCTTGAGACCAAAATTCTTGTTTTTCTTGGAGGCTTTGGAGGTAGGAGTTTTGACTTTGCTGTCTTCTTAAGAGTGTGTGTTTTCAACTGACTAGGTATGATGTAATGGTCAGACAGCTGGAAGCCTGTCTGCTGGTGTTTCTCTGTATTTGTTGTCTGCTTGTAACTTGTCTGTATTCTCTGAAGTTCGGGGTGCTGAACTTTTTCTCCTGAACTATGTAAATGACATATGTTTGATTAAAGCAATATTGTTAACCCCCCCACCCAAAGAGTGTGTGTTTTGATCTTCCTTGTCATCATAGTAACTTTCTATGAATTTTTTCTGCTTTCTCATTTTCCCCACCTATTTCTTGACTTTCAGCTCTTTGCTAAAGTGGGGCTCTGCTTCCAGGGTGGCTGGTACACTGCCCCAAGCTTCAGGGGCTTTGTGCAGCTCTTTTGAGAGATAATCTAGGGACCTGTAAGCTTTCAGTTCTTCCATGGTGGTCTGATCTAAGGAGAGGTGTGTTTACTCCTCTCCTGGCCTGTGCTCTGGTCTGTGAGCGACCACAAGCGTTGTTTCCTTCCCTGGAGCTGTGAGGAGGGTCCCCACTCTCCTGCATCCACAAGCTCTAGAGGGTCTGTGCTACACTGTGGACACAGGCTCTGGTGTGTGCCAGCAACTGACAGTGAGTCGGGCTAGGCACGCACGGTTAGACAACAGTGCTGGTTTAATGGACTAGTAGAGTGGATGACATGTCTTTCTTGTTTATGCATGGAAGGTTTTACAGTGAGTTCTGGATCAGCAGTTTCTCAGCTAAATATAGATATCAGCAAAGACCTTGACTAGCAAGCTGCTTCCTGCGTGTCCAGACTGCTTGAAGCAGACACAGTGGTATATCTACATACAGTTTTCCAGAAATTCTTTAGAGGAAAAGATGCACCTGTCCAGAGGGGATTTAACCCTCCCAGATTCGAATAAGTGAACAAGTCCTAAGTCGGACGTAGCTCAACGAGTCCTTGAACTCAGAGCAAGTCAACAAGTCCTTGGACATGGACATCTGCCCAAGAATCCATTAGACTTGACCCTCCACAGGTGTGCTGGCGCTGCTCCTCACCCTGAGACTGCCACCCAGGACTGCAACCTGGATCCAAGCATGGGCAAAGCAGCAGAGCTGACCCTGGTGTCAGCAAGGAGACCCTTGTAATTTCCTTCTGACCAGTTGTTCGACCCCTTTTCCATCTGTGTAGGCTGAGAGCTCCAGAAGAAGTGACTGACGATGCTGATTCAGTCTTCTCAAGGCCTGACAAGGTCAGCTGGGGCCTGGTCTGCCCCAGAGCAGCCTCTGCTCTCACCCAGCTGCACCAGACATTTTCTGCTGAACTTCCAGTTTGTCTTGGGCTGGACAGTTGCTTCTGCCCAGCCTTTTGTGGGTTCTGCCACTCCAGAATTTGTTTTAGGGCATTATTTAAACATGTTTAGAGGGGCTTTGGGGAGAGTTCAGGTAAGTCCCTGCCTTTTCTCCACCATCTTGGCTCCACTCCCTATTGTTTTCTTCTAATGCGTAAAAATCTGTCTCTCCCTATATTTGGGGTCCAGTGGCAAGCTGAGGAGGCCTAGGCCTAATTTGTTATGCAATTGGCATGCAGTGCTTAATAAATCATGCTTTAACCTTTGTTCCCTCAGTTACTCAATTTCACCCACCATTCCAATGTAGGAGAAGAGATAATTAGGCCAGATAATTCATTATTTACTTTTCAGTCTAAAATGTTTTTTTCCTGTGTTTGTTTTGTACATGACATAATTTTAATAACAGTTTCATGGGGGAAGAGGTAGCATGGAATGAAGAGAGAAGTGGTCCTGAATCAGGAGACCAGGCTCAAATACAGGGATTTCCACAACAGGATGTGCTTATATTGATGAAATCACAGTTTGGAGCTTGCAAAAAATGGAGAAAACAAGTTCTGTTTAATTTAAATAGTCTTTTAAAAATATGGGCCATCTACCAACAGTGAGGCTGATCCAAAAAAATTGCTGGGAACAAAAATGCTCGGGATGTGTGTGTGCGGGGGTGACTTAGAAACACACATAGAAATCCCATTCTGATGTCGATAAGACAGGTCTGTGTTCATGCCCACAAATAAACTTTATCTTTGGAGAATCCACAGTCTGCATTATCCATGCTTTTCATTCCTTCAAATATTTTAGAAAATCAAGAGCTAACTAAAACTAGATTTGTCTCAGGATTATTTAATTCAAAACTTCTACACTTTATTTTTTTTTCAAAATTGGATATTTAAGATATTTAAAATTTTCTTTTGGTATCCTTTAGGAGAAAACTTGGAGATGCACAATATGACCATCCAGCACAATGTCTCCAATGGAACCCTAGAAAACCCAGCCCACTGTGATGACTACTGCAGGAAGGTTCTGGTCACACTCTACAGCATAGTGTTGTTAGGAGGTGCAGCTGGCGCCATCCTGATGGGCCGTGTATTGTTGCACAGGAATTCCCAGTCCATCATCACCGTCATCATCGCCAACATCATCGTGCTACATTCCATCCTGCTGCTCAGTCTTCCATTTCGCCTCAGTTATTACTTTCTGTTGAAGTGGAAGTTTGGATGGTTCACCTGCCGGGTCGTCAGCAGCATGGTATATGTCCATATGTACTTCACCTTTGCTTTCTACGTGACCATCATTGTCACACGTTTACTCATTTACTTTAAAAGGCTCCCCATGCAGGAATTACAGAAGTTCCATGCAGTAGCCTTGAGCGTTGCCATCTGGCTGGTGGGAATGCTCGTTTTCTCCCTGATTTTTCTGTTCCAATATGGCACCCATACAGAGTCCTCTCAGCATCACTGTTTTCAGTTCTACCAGGAACTCAACCGCACATCAGTGGTCGCTGTGAATTACTGCATGATTGGCATTCTCATGGTGACAGTCTTGGTCCTCTCCCTGATTCAGTTGGTTGTCATCGCACAACTCACAAAAACTCTCTGGCCTGGCATGTTTACACACCAAGAGTTCCGAGCTCAGATCAACAGTTTCTTTTTCCTGGTGGTGATCGTTGTTTGTTTCCTGCCACATCACGCCTTTCGGGTTTTCTTCATTCAAAATTATTTCCAGAATGAAACATCCGAGTTGATTTTGTACAATGAAATCTGTGTGGCTCTAACGACTGTCTGCTGTCTGGACATGTTGTGTTTCATAGGTGGACTGGTCCATTGAATGCTTCCTCTGGGCTGCCGGTGTTTGGTGGTTTTGTCCAAAAGCAGATTCAGTAATGGAATAGCAGGCTAGACCTTAGCTCTGCCTTCAGAGTAGCTGAAGGCTGTTTGTATATTAACCTGTCCTAATTGCCCCCCAAAGGAGGTGGGACGCAGAAAGGCAAATTAAAGAGAATGTTAGTCCCCTGAATCGCAATCAGTGGCTCCCTGTTTGCCTGTAGAACCAAATACAACACCTCTGTTTGGCATTCAGACCTAGCTTTTTAGCCTCATTCCATGTGACTCCAATTTCATACACTCTCTGACCTGGCAAAATTAGCCTTTTGTGATGATGTCTATTTTCTTTTTTTTTTTTTTTGCAAGGAAAAAAGACTGAAAAGAACATCCTCTCCCCACCCCCAGCTCATGATGCCCTCCCTCCGAATTATGGAATCTCTATTTGGTGTCTATTCTCTAGATACGTGTAAAATACGCTATAAAATATTAGTGTATATACTTACATGGGCACATGGGACTTCACCCTATAGGATGGAAGCCTTTTGAAGATAACTTTTTTCATATTTTTGGAAGGCTTATTATTTTTTGTATCCCCAGTGCCTAGCACTCTGGTATCGGAGTAGGAACTTCCTAAATACTTTGATCACTTCCTTAATTGAAAACAAAGCAGCGTCACAAAAACTTAGAAAGAAGAGAGTGTTTAGGAGAAGGGGGTGGTCCACAGTACCAAGTATCCAGAGCGGTCAAGAAGAGAGACCTGAGAAAGGATGCCCCCCCAGATTCTGTAATTATGGTTACTCTGAAGATGGCCTCAGTTGAGTGGTGGGGCTGGAAGTCAGATGTGAAGAGGCTGCATCATGAGGGAGAGCTGAGAAGTGGAGGCAGCAACTGGCAATAGAGTTTTCTGGGAGTCTGGCTATAGAGGGAAGGTGGGAGATGGGAGGGTCAAGGGAAGCTGCTTTGAGTTCGCGTCAATCCATAGTCACCAAAAACCCATTCTTTGTTTCTCTGTATCTCCAGAAGACAGTGACAGCCTCTCCCAATGTAGCAAAACCTCAATTCTTAACCCCATAAAAAAATTTGATTCTTCTTTCTCTCATCTAGTGCCACAGACCACCAGTCTTGTTTCTAGTCCTGCCCTCATGGCCATCTTCTGGGGAAGCATCTCCTTTAGAAGAGCCAGCCATCCCCACCAAATGCCACCTCACTGCTGCTCTCTGGGCAGGGCAGCCTAGCTGAGCAGTGGAGTTCCCCTAGAGAGCCAGGAGGCTACAGGTGTGGGGCAAGTTAGACTATCAGCTACCCTTGCACCCACTGCTCCCCTCAGACCCCAATGGAGACAGTCTAGGACCTTGAACCCAAGAGCTTCGGGAAGAACCAGGCTTCCAGCCCAGTGCCCTCATTCAAGACACCCCTAGGGAGATGCAACCTGAGCCCTGCTTCTGCAGGAGCTGCAGCCACAGCCCCTGAAGGTGGCTGGGAAAAGGAAGCCCAGGTCCTCTCCTGTGGCTTCACATCAGGAACTCATGGGATTTTATTGGTGGAAACATTAAAGAATAAAGAGGCTGCCTCCTCCCAGGGAGCCATCGCATGTAACAAACGGTATTTTTTAGAGAGTAAAAAAGAAGTCAGCACACCTGGCCGTCTAACCTTGAGCAAGTTACTTAACCCCAATTGTTTAGGGGCGGCCAGGTGGCTCAGCGAGTAAGGGCACCGGCTCCAGTGTCAGGATGACCTGGATCAAATCCGGGCTCAGATACTCAGCACCACACCCAGAAATCTGGCCGTATAACCTTGAGCAAGTTACTTAACCCCGATTACTTAAAAAAAAAAAAAAGAAGTCAGCACAGCTGATTGATATGTTGAAAATGTCCAGAGATGTATGTGATGTGTAGCCCCTTTGCTACCCACTTCCGTAAAGAGGTAGGTTGGGGGTGTTTCCTTCTAGCTTCATTCAAGGCCTGTTTGATCTTTATAATTCTGTCACATTTGCTTTTGATTTTTGGGGTGTGCAGTTTATTCTTTCAGTTTACATTATATATTGTGTCCTTGGCTCTGCTCACTTCACTCTGCATCAGCTCAAAAGTGCTACTAAAATATTTTGGAATACATGAGGATTTTTCTTTTACCAGTGTCTTACATTGGCCATACACCCAGTAATGGTTCAAAAACATTTTAGTCCCTTTATTTGAAATATTCTAAATTCCAGGAGAGGGGGGTAGGGTTGAGATGGGGAGAGAGTTTGGAACTCAAAATTTTATGGAAACTTATGTTGAAAAATAAAAATAAATTAGGGGGGGAAAGGAAAAAAATATTCCAAATTTTGGAATGGTTGTCCCATGTTGCAGCTCCATCAACAATGCATGAGAGCTCCTATCATTCCACAACCCCTCCAACGTTGACTTGTCCTTTTTTATCTTTTTGCCAATTTGAAGGGTGTGAGGGCAAAACCCCAGGTTGTCATAATTTGCATTTCTTTTATGAGTGATTTGGGGTGGTGTTTTTAAAGTGGTTAATACTTTGTGATTCTTCTTTTGAGAATTGTTTGTTTCTATCCTTTAACCTTTATCTGTTGGGGGATGGCTATTATATTTATCTGTTGATTTGTTGTTTATGGAACTCAGACATCTGAGTTCCCTTCCACCACTATATTGGTGGTTTGTCTTATGCTACAGGAAAGGCCCACTACCTCACCCAGTTATATTTGCTGAGACTGACATGTTAGAGGCCAATTCCAGCATACGAGATGCCATTTTGGGTATCTACAGCCTTTTTCTCCCTCTTGCCCCCGCCATGCCTCTCCCTCTTGTCCAATCCAAACCCAGCTCCAGACTATGTGCCAAAAGCTGATTCATAAGGTGATTGCTTGGTGTCCGGTAGGCTGTCTCCCATAGACACGATGGCATCCATACTGGCTTCCTTCTCAGCCTACAATGCTAATAATACTGTATTAAGCACTTTGTGCACATTTGTGGAATGAATGAACGGCAATGCCTGGGGAAGGCTGAGAGGGCACAGGACATAGGAGGTGCCTGAGGGGTAGTTCAATTGTGGAGCCAACTTCTGAGGAAGGACAGTGATGAGTGTCCAGAGCTGGGCAGCCAGGATGGAGAAGGGCCCAGAGTCTGTGCCACAGGACTTGGTTGGCACTGGGGATACAAGGGGAAAGAATGAATCAGGAGCTGATGTCTCCATGTTTGCGGTGGGTTGTGTGGCCTCTGAGGTCCCTTCCCACTCTGAGATTCTGGGATTCTGAGTCTCCTTCCCACGGCTTGATTTCAAGATCAGCCTAGTTCATCTATGTTCCTCCCCTCCATGATCCTCACCCTTGGGCTCATTTCAGATTACAATTTCACATTGATGGCCTCAGGTAAATGGGCACCTGAACCTGGTCACTTACTGACTCACCACCACTGTAGCACAGCTGGGCCTTTGGGCACTCATTGGGACTCCATGAAACCCCTAGTCTTTCTTTGGCCTGACAACTTGTATTCAAAGGAATGCCTGGGTTCAGAAATATCTAGAAGACTAGTACTTAGGAAGACAGCCCAACCACGAGTTTGCCCATCATGTGGTACTGCCAGCTCCGCCAACAAAGCATAAGCACTCACATGTGTATACACGTGGCATCTGGTAATATGAGCAGACAAAGGTTCATTCCCAGAGAGGCAGCATGGTCTTCTAAGCAGGTGTACAAGCTCTCAGGGCTCCTTACTGATGCCAGGGTTGGTGGGCGAAGCTCACGCGGGGGCAGTTTTAGAGGACCACAAATTGAGGGGAGGATCTGACTTCTGAGGAGGAAGGAGGAGAATGACTCGGGGCCCCTGCATCAGTCAGGTCAGGAGCTCATCCAGTCCAAAAGGCATCAGCTTTCCCTTCCTGATGCAGAGTTCCCGGTGGCAAAGCACAGATTGTCCCTTCTGCCTGGGCTTTTGTGGGCACCAGACGTCCCAGCCTGGCTCCTCTCGTTATGACTACAGCATAAAGCTACAGCTAACGCCAGCAATAGAAAGTGTACAGTTCATTCACCTCCGGAGGAAGCCATCTCGACACTGCATCAGCAGAATGGGAGGGGCTCAGAGGATTCCCCCGTCCCTGTGGAGTCTCCAGCCATACCTGGCTGAGCCTGTCCTGCGTTTGTTGGGGGTTAGAAAAGCAGTATTGCTGGGTTTTAAGTCTGGCTTCTTTACGTTCAAGGCTGTACTTGTAAGTGTTATAATAGATGTGGCCTTTTTAGAATAAATAAACATGATATACAGCAGATATCACTAAACTAAACAAGTCACCCATGGGGGGAAACGGTGATTTTGATTCTGGCAGGAATGTGGGGTGAAACTCTCAGCTCCATCTCAACCCTCCATCTCACCAACTGAAGAGCTAGGGCAGTTTGTACAGGACCAGTGCCAGTTGTCAGGTGTATGATGGGAAATGAGCTGCATTTTCTTTACCCAAACCAGCAGCAGATAGACCTGAAGGAACTATTATGGAGGCTGAAAAGAAGGTTGCCTTGAGCTCAGGGCTTTTGCTGGCTGTGGCCATAAGGACTGGGACAGTCCTGTGCCAGGGAAAAGGGCCACGTGGCAGCTGCATTTCAGCAAAGGACCAGCAGATGGCAGCGCTTGGCAGAGGACTGGTCCATGGCATCCCAATGGACCCCTTGCAGCCTAGTGGAGACAGCAGGTCTCAGGCTGCAGAGAAAGGAGACCCGTACAGTTCTGCAGGAGCCCAGCAAGGAGCAGCCTTGGAGGCTGTGCTGGCTTTCATTGCTTGTATCTTTTAGGGATTAATCAAGGCCAGTATAATCCAAAGGGAAAGATGAAGGAATCTCCAAACTTGAAGTCAGTGAATTTGAAATCAATTACTTGCAAAAGTAGAAAACACGATATTAAAGGGATGGATGGAGAAAGATTTAGAAAGAATCCATAATGAGTGAGGCTGAGAATGGCTGTCCATGTATGAGAAGTCACTTCTTTCAGACTGATCTCATCTCCTTTTTATGGAAGGGTAAGGAGACTGTGTTTCAGGGGGATTCAGCGGACATGCTTATGCTCGGACCCCAGCAGAACATGTGACCAAGTCTCTCTCATGATCCTTGGGGACAGAATGGCGAGCTGCGGGCTGGAGGATAGGCAGCATGGATGGGTTTAGAAACGCTTGAGTTACTAGCCCCAAAGAGCAGCCAGGAATGCTTGTTAAAACTTGTCTCTAGTGCCCCAGAAATCTGACTCTGTGCTGATTAACGTTAACAACTTGGGTGAAAGCATCGATGTCAGACTTAAACTGCAAGATGATCCAGAGCTATGTGGAGGGGTTGCCATATTCTGTGAAAGAGTTAAGGTCCAGAGATCTATGGGCAGGTTAGAATGCTGGTCCACAACCAATAAGGTAAATTTAAAAAGACCAGTGTGAACTCCTGCATTTGGATCCAGAAAGTCAACCTGAAAAGCACAGGATCATCGAGGTGTTGCTGTATAGCAGAGAGTTGATTTGAAAAATCTCTGATGGTCCTAGTGGACTCCAGCCTCTAATTGGCTTGATGGCACAGATATGAGAACCACAGAAGTGATGCAGCCTTAGGCAGAGTTAGGAGAGGTACAGTATTGATAACAGGAGATAACCATTCCTTGGCCCTTGGCCGTGACTGGGCCTCAGCTGAAGCACAGTGACCAGTCCTGGGTGACGTGGTTGGTACCATGAGGTGGGTAAGCTGGAAAGCATACCACAGGATAGCCCAGGGTGACCGAGGGCCTCATGCAACATGGAAGGTCAGGTAGGGACGTGGGGGCATTGAACCTGGGCAGCAGAGGGCGTGCAGGGCGCCATACTGGAGATCTCCAAGGACTTGAAAGGGTGTCATGTTGAAGAGGAGGAGGAGACCTGGTCTGCTTGGCCCCAGAGGGCTTCCCCTCTTTTCTTCATTTCCCTTTTGTCCTGTCTCTAGCTCCCTTTGTGTATGTGTGTTTGCTTGGTGTCTCCACCATTAGACTGTAAGGTCCTTGAGGGCAAGGACTGTCTTTTGCCTCTTTCTGTATCGCCAGCACTTGGCCCAGTGGCTGGCACAGCCTAGGAACTTAGTGTTGATTGAGTGAATAAATTAAAGCCAGGAGCAGTTGTGGGACGTGGCAGAGGCAGGCTTATATTTGAGCTACAGAAAAGCTTCCTAACAATTAGGGCTACATACAGATGGAACCAGGTCCGCTTTCCTGCTGGTCTTCAGGCACGCTGGAGGACCCCTGGCTGGGAACGTTGGAGATATGGACCTCTGCTCTAGATGGCGTCTTAGCTTACTTCCAACTCTGAAATCCTGTGAATCTCAGCTGGACGCGCTCAAGTATCTGAAGCCCCCTGCAGGGGGCTTTGGGGAAGGGGACTGGAGTAATTGTGCGTCTGAACCTGTCCCTCCTGAGGGTCGCTCGTTTCAGTTTGGTTTTAATAGACTAGAGTTCTTTACATTTTTGGTTCTGAGGTGGTTTCTGGAATAACTGAATAAAAGGGCTGGATTTGAAGCCGAGGGGCTGGGCTCTTTGACCTTTCATTCTACCAGCCTGTCCCTGTGAGTGTCCCCAGGACATGTCCCCTACAGACACCTCAGGGAAATGAGCACACAGCCTCATTTATAGCGCCAGGGTTCTGCACATGCTCAACAGGTATCTGTCGGATGAATGGACATGGTGCCTTCCAGCTGAGACGCGCAGAGGCCCATCTCTGTGCTCACAAGCGGGGCCAGTGAGCCATTCCCATGAACCGCTACTTCCTGGTGCCTTTGAGTGTGAAATGACACCAGCTCCACCAAGTCCAAGGTGTTTGTCCCAAGGACCCAGGGGCATCTCTCGTCTGGTCTCCTCTGTAGTGAGAATGTCAAGGTTGATTAGTTTCACTTCCTGCAGTGTTACTGGATGCTTGTGGCCTGTCTGGATATGGTCTCACACCAGGTGGAAAGAGGCATGCAGTCTGACCTACCTTTGGCAAACCACCAAGGTCTTTCAGTGTTTCTCAGAACCATTCTCCTGGTATTGATCCTGTGAGTTGTGGGTCACTACAGGGCCAGAAGGGCTAAGGCTGATCTCCACGAGGGCCATGAGGGTGTGTGCTGGGTGCGAGCATCTCTACCATGTTAGAGATGAGCAGTGGAGGGGAAATCCTGGAAAGGCTGTCTTCAGATGTCTGAGCCAGGAAGAAGAGGGGCCATCCTGGGGCCAGGAGGGCAGATGAACAGCCCATGAGCTCTGCTAGTGTTCTTGTGACATTAAGACCCAGGGCATGCTGGGTGAACCTCGTGAGGTGATCTGATGGGAAGGACATGGACAAGAGACAGACTGGGTGGATCAACGGGCCTCTGCACAGTGGGCGAGAATGCTGGCCCTGGTGAGATCCCCAAACCACTGGAAGGCTTAGAGTGGAAGAATATGCACTTAGTAGGTTAGAACTTGCCTTCCCACTAGCCTAGGACAGTCTAGAGGCCAAGGGCCTTGGTCCTTTTTATCTTTGTATTCATAGTGAGCAGTGGTGAGGCCCAGAGGAGGTGCTGAATGACTGCAGGACTGGCCCTTGATCTTGAGATCTTCCTCTTCTAATGGGCCCAGCTCCCTGGTTTAGAAGCATTCCCAGCCCAGTGGTTAAAAAGCCCTTTCTGCCTTAGGCTGATAGAGAGGTTCTCTGCATGGAGAGCAGGTGCCGTCATTCCTGGGTGGGTGATCTCATCTCCTCACAGTTACCAGACACAGGTGCCTATCTTTTCTTGGCTGATGCATTCCAGTTGGCAACCTGCAGAAAGCCTATAATTTGGGGCTATTTGCAGAGCCGAGAGGAGTGATCCATCATGAGCCCAGTGACTGCTCTGTTTTCTGGCTTTAGTCAAGCCCACTTTTCATGATGACCATCCTGCAAGTGCCCACTCAGGGGAGCGACTTGCCACCATCCTGCCACCCCAGCTCTGCAAGAGAAAATACTGTAGATGATGCCTGGGGAGAATCTGAGGACATTTGCCTTGTACAGAGAAGAGCTGAAAGTTCTCACAGAAGGTCTAGCTAGGCACGTGAGTTAGGAAGAAGTCAAGAGTAGAAAAGGAGGAACTTTCTTAGGGAAGAAAAATAAATTCTGAAGTCAGAGCCTTGTTAGATCTCAGGAGTGATACTAGGGATAAAGGAACAGGGATTCCTGGAAAACATGGACTTGGTATGATGTCCAGAGCAACAAACCAGGGGAGAAGCATCTTGAGATGAGCCAGAGCTGGAAAGAAAGCCTCTCTTCACCCTCCTTGTGCTGATGGAGAAGGAGGGTCAGGGAGGTCCCCTCCGCTGCTGGTGCCTTCCCCTCCCTTCCCATGCCATGTTCCTCCCCCCCCCCTCTCCCTCTCTCTCTCTGTCTCTCCTCTCACTCTCTCTGTCTCTCACTCTCTTTCTCTGTCTCTCTCTCACTCTCTCCTCTTTCTCTCTCTCCTCTCTCTATCTGTCTCTCTGTCTCTGTCTCTCATTCTCTCTTTCCTCTCTCACTCTCACTCTCTCTGTCTCTGCTCTCTCTCTCACTCTCTGTCTCTGTCTCTCTCTCACTCTCATTCTCTCACTCTCTCCCCTCTCTCTCACTCTCTCTGTCTCTCTTACTCTCTCCTCTTTCTCTCTCTCTCTCTGTCACTCTCTCCCTCTCACTCTCTCCCCTGTCTCTCACTCTCTCTCTCTCTGTCTCTGTCTCTCTGTCTCTCTCACTCTCTCTTTCACTCTCTCCCCTCTCTCTCACTCTCTCTCTGTCTCTGTCTCTCTTACTCTCTCCTCTTTCTCTCTCTCTGTCACTCTCTCCCCTGTCTCTCACTCTCTCTCTGTCTCTGTCTCTCACTCTCTCACTCTCTCTTTCACTCTCTCCCCTCTCTCTCTGTCTCTCTTACTCTCTCACTCTCTCCCCTCTCTCTCTGTCTCTGTCTCTCTCACTCTCTCTTTCACTCTCTTCCCTCTCTCTCTGTCTCTCACTCTCTCTGTCTCACTCTCTCTTTCACTCTCTCCCCTCTCTCACTCTCTGTCTCTCTCACTCTCTCTTTCACTCTCTCTGTCTCTGTCTCTCACTCTCTCTGTTTCTGTCTCTCTCACTCTCTCACTCTCTTCCCTCTCTCTCTGTCTCTGTCTCTCACTCTCTCTGTCTCACTCTCTCTCTGTCTCTGTCTCTCTCTCACTCTTTCTCTCAGGTTTGCGTATGGTCTCCCCCACTAGAACTTGAACTCAGCCGTGGTGGTGTTTTCTCTTCAGGGTAGCCACAGTTCCCAGCACAGTGCAGTCCCCCAACACCTACAATATGTCAGGAACTGGGTGAAGCTCGAGGGATAGCCAAAGGCAGAAGACAGCCCGTGCCTTTGTCTAATGGAAGAGATGGCAGGCACAGGATTACGTAGCAGGATGAACTGGGAATGATCATCCAAAGAGGATGGCACTGGAACCAAAAGGGCTTGTCGGAGACCCCCCATAGGGGGTGAGATTTATCTGGGACTTGAGGGGAAACAGGGAAGTCAGGAGGTGGAGATGAGAAGTGAGCACCCCCGGCCAGTCGGCCAGAGGGATGCCCTGGAGCGGAGTAGTGGAGGGGCTGGTGGGCACTCAGGCCATGCTTGCTGAAAAGGTATGACCTTGGGCAAGTCACCTAGCTTCCTTGGGCACTGAATCTACAATTTCATAGGAAGTTGGGAGGATCTCCTTGAACTGATGCAGAACAAAGTGAGAAGAACCAGGAAAACAATTTTTACAGTGAAAACAGTATGAAGAAAAACAACTTTGAAGGAATTCTGTGAATGCGATGACAACGCATGATTCCAGAGGACCAAAGAGGAAGCATGCTAGCCACCTTCTGAGAGGGGCTGCCCTCACCTGCTCACAGCACCTGGATGGGCCCAGGAGGGAATGTGCCTTTCATTCATTATGCTTATTGGTGATGAAGATGTTTTTCTTTCCTTTTGTGTGCTCCATTGTGGAAGGAAGTGAGAAGATCAAATAAATGTTTGTCACCTGGAAAAAAGGAAGTAATATGATGAATCTTTGAAAAGCGAGCTGTCCGCAGTAAAGATTCATTCTTTCACACGCATGCCTCTTTATTTCCTGCTTTATGCATGGAAATGCTTTTTTTTTTGGTGTTAAGTCAGAATAATTAAATAAGAATTTTTAAATACGTAAAAATTGTTCATTGGCTTAAGAGCAAAGGATGATGGATGTGCTGAAGCAGAAAACTGGAGACTTTGCTCTTTCTTCCTGTCTTTCAAGCTGTGAAGAAATCATAGCCCACAAACCCCAAATACCCCCGGCTCACTTCTCTGCCCACTGTGTACTTTCATATCTGCTCCAGCCTCAGCTGGGCTCATCTGTCTTGAAGGTTTTACTTATTATTTCAAATTCAAATTTCTCTCATTGCTGAAAATTTTCACTCAGCCTCGGACCCTCTGAGGCCAGTTTGTTCGAGCAGAGGAAGGCTCTTCATTGCTGTGACCAGCAGAAGCTCACTCCTTGCCCTCAATCCCTGAGTGACTTCAGAATTCTCTTGCATTAAGTAAGTCATGAGGGAAGAACTCCCCGGGAAGCATGTGGGGCAGAAAGCTATGGATGGTGTCTAGTGGGGACAGATTCTGATCTGCTGCAAAATCAAGCAGTAAATAAGCTTTGTTTGAGCACCTGCTCTGTGCTCTGTGCTGAGCAGAAACTGGAGAAACAAAGAAAGGTGAAAAAAAAGACAAAAATGAAACAGTTCCTGCCTTCAAGGAGCTCCCATTCTGGTTGGGGAAATGATATGCAAATAATCCGGTATGTACAAGACACATGCAGTCTGCCTGGGAGGTTTCAGAGGGCTGACACCAGCACTGGGGAACTGAGAAGGCCTCCTGAGGAAGGTAGGACTTGAGAGATTCCTGAAGGAGTTTGGAGTTTGGGATGTGATTTTTCTGAAAAAGGGAGAATCACTTAGAAAAAACCCTGGAGTTGGGGGTGAAGGTGGGAGTGAGACTGGTGATGGGAAGTAGTCCATCAAGAAACATTGTTAAAAGCATTCTCTGAAAGAACTGGTTGACTGAATGAAGATTGAAGTGTATTATTTTTTACTTTTTAAATTTTTTTTGTCTGTGTTTTCTCCCACAGTACAACTAATATGGAAATATGTTTTGCATGATTGTACATATATAATCTGCATTAAACTGCTTATCATCTGGGGAGGGGGAAGGAAAAGAATTTGGAACTTAGAATTGTGAAAAGGAATATTAAAAATTGCTTTTACATGTACCTGGGAAAAAATAAGGAATTATTCCTAAAAGAAACCTTCTCTGTGGCAGGCACTGGGATAAAAAGGAAGGCCAAAGAGAGACCCTGCCCTCAGGGAGCTCACAGTCTAATGGGGGAGACCATAAGCGAACAACCATGTCCAAACTAGCTCTATCCAAGATAAAGAGGGAAGGTGCTAGAATTCAGAGGGCTTGGAAAAGGCTTCCTGGAGAGGATAAGGTTTTCTCTGGGACTGAAAGGAAGCCAGGAGACCCCAATGAAGAGGAAGAACATTCCCGGAATGGAGGTGGGTGGGAAGGACAGTCAGGAAAGATGCCCAGAGCAGAGTGAGGGAGGGCATTGTTTGTGGAATGTCAAGGAGGCCAAGGTCGCTGGATGGAGAGGACTAGAAAGGGTAGTGGCAAGGCTATAAAGAGCCTAGAATGCCAAACAGAGGGTTGTGTGTTTGATCATATTGGTGACAGGGAGTCACTGGAGTTTATTGAGGAAAAGGATACCGTGGTGAAAGCCGGGTGGTAATGGAAAAAGGGACCCCCAGCCCCTTTCTATGTCCTGAGAGGCCTGGCTCAACTCTGTCTGACCCCAAGTCCTGAAGGCCAGATTTATCATTTTAAAAATAGATAGTCCTTTTAACAACACTGCATTATAATGAAGCAATTTGTGACAATGGCATTTTACTGATCATCATTTTCTCTCCCTTATGAAGGTCATAACAATTTAGAGATGGGAGAGACCTTAGAAATCACTTAATCTACACTTAAATTTTGTAGTTAAAGGACTGTAGGCCTTGTGAGGTCTGAAGCTTTGTCTAAGGCACACAGGGAAATCTAATAATTGGCAGTAACAAAGGTTTGAACTTCTAAGCTTATCAATTTATTAAGCATTGCATGCCAATTGCATAACAAATCAGGAGTAGGCCTCCTCAGCTTGCCATTGGACCCCAAATTCAGGGAGAGGCAGATTTTTATGCATTAAAAGAAAACAATTAACAGGCTATAAACCAGGATATAAGATCTGATTTCTAATTGAGTGAAAGATTAGGGACTTTCCTGAATTGGGAGGGGATAAGTGAACAGGTGCAGTTCCCTGGAGGAGAGGATACTTTCCTGGGCATTGAGGGAAATGTATAACAGTGAGTTTGGGGTACTAAATTCTGTAACATTTTCAGAGGTAGATGTCACTTAGATCTCTTCCCCTGAAGAGTGACAGGTGTATTATATGAGTGTCAGGAAGGAAGGCAGCTAGTTTGAAAGTAGTCACAGAGTGAAGAAAATAAATTGGTATTCGGTTTGCATTTTCAATTTATCTGAAACCTTAAATAGCTGCCTCTTATTAGCCCCTTCTTGATCACGAAGAGAGAAAAAAGCTTGTTTAGCTTGTTTAAATCAAAGAGAAACTTTAAAATGAGTAAAATTTTATTCAGCCAAGGATCCCTGGCTTGAGGGATGTCTTTTGAGAAAGCTTTATGTAACAGAGGCAAAGTCATAAAAGAGAAGGAGAAAGAAAGCATGCATTTGTAAGCTCCGTAGTCCCTACAAAGTAGCCGTGCTACAATTCATTGGGATTGTGTAGAACTTTGTGCTAAATTACAAAGGAGAAACACAACGAGGGAAGATGAGTTATTTCTATAGCTTGGGATATGAGCAGGAAATCCCGCACTCTGCCCCCCAGAGACCATTCTGGTCACATATTCCACAGTCTTTAGACTCTCGTGACCTTGTAAAGCAAGGGGATGGGAGTTGGAGGGTATGCCTTTTACTTTCTCCCTGTCTTTCCCCCACGCTGGGAAGAAACTGAAAACACTCAGGGAAAGAGAAGATGGGACTAGGTTATGAACACAAAAAGGGATCGTGGATTTGGCGCTTTGGGTGATTTTTGAAAGAAAATAGCTAAAAAAAATTATGGGGAGGTGAAATTACTACTGTTGATTAAAAATTAGCTGTTTGTTAACTCTGGGCTCTGAATTTTAAAGTTCAGGTGCCTGATAGCCCTGGGAAAATTGAGATTTTGATTTTGTGGTGGTAAATTCAGATTTGATTTGGTTGAGATTTGTCCTGTAATTAAATTATGATGTGGTGACATGTGTTCTCCTATTACTTGTGGTATCAAATGCAAAAAAAAAATACAGGGCAATCTGAGTTACACTCTGGTCTCAGAAATTTACCAGCTGTGTAATCTTAAGCAAGTTCTCTTATCTCTGCTTACCTCCATTTCCTGATATATAAAGAAGATGATCATAATGGTACCCACCTCTCAGGGTTGTTGTAAGTTTGAAAATGATGTGATGCTTGGGAAGCCCTCGACATAGTGCCTGGTCTATGGCAAGCTCCTATAAACGTTGACTATGGCTATTGTTATTTCTATAATTGGATCTAATTGGTCCATACATAATAAATCTCCATCAGGTTCTAGATGTGATTCCTATAAAATGCCAAAGGTGATAAAGTGAATGACATTTTTTTAGATTGCATAATTTGGAAATGCTTTTGGCTGAACTGGAACCATCTGACTGATAATAAGTTTTATTTCATGTTTTAAATACATGGAATAGTATATGTATTGTGAAATGCTGTGGGAAACCATTGTATCAGAAATGCTGTTAAAAAATAACTTCTCTTTTAATGTTAAAGCTGTTCAGATTATGAATTGGCCCAGCAAAAGAACATGATAAAAATAGATATTTGAAAACTTAAATATTTAATAGGATTCATTTTGCTTTAAAATACAATAATTTAGTGTTTGGGGGGAAAGTTGAAGAGAGTTGCTCACATCTTGTTCTGACTTCGGGGAAGTGCACCTGTTCACTCGTCCCCTCCCAACTCAGAAAGCCCCCCTGATCTTTCATTCAGTTAGAAATCAGTTCTTGTATCCTGTTTATATCCTGAATGGTTCATATTCTATTAGTTGTTTTCTTTTAATGCATAAAAATCTGTCTCTTCCTGTATTTGGGGTCCAGTGGCAAGCTGAGGAAGCCTAAGCCCAATCTGTCATGCAGTTGGCATGCAATGCTTCATAAATCATGCTTGGAAGTTCAAACCTTCATTACTTCCATTATTAGATTTCCCTTGTCATTTCTGTGTAGGAGAAGAGATAATTAGGCCACATAATTCATTATTTTCTTTTCAGTCTAAATTTTTTCCCAATGTTAGTTTGCTTTGTACATGATGTAAATTTAATAACAGTTTCATGGAAACAGGCAACGTGGTATGAAGAGAGAAGTGGTCCTGAATCAGGAGACCAGGTTCAAATACAGGTATTTCCATATCAGTATGTGCTCATATTGGTGAAATCACAGTTTGGAGCTAAAAAAATTTACAGAAAACAAGTCTGTCTAATTTAAATAATATTTTAAAAATATGGGCCATCTACAAACAGTGAGTCTGATCCAAAAAAGTTGCTGGGAAAAAAAATTTTCGGGGGGTGTATGTGTGGGGGTGACTTTGAAACCCACTTAGAAATCCCATTCTGGGGTGGCCAGGTGGCTCAGCGAGTAAGAGCACCGGCTCCAGTGTCGGGATGACCTGGAGATCGAATCCCAGGCTCAGACACTCAGCACAACACCCAGAAATAACTGGCCATGTAACCTTGAACAAGTTACTTAACCCCGATTGCTTTAAAAAATAATAATAATAAATAAAAGAAATCCCATTCTGATGTCGATAAGACAGGTCTATGTTTACACTCACAAATAAACTTCATCTTTGGATAATCCATAGTCTGTCCACGCTTTTCATTCCTGTAAATATTTTAGAAAATTGAGAGCTGCTCCTACACCTAGATTTGTTTTAAGTTTATGTAATTCAAAACTTCTACACTGTTTTTTTTTTCAAAATTGGATATTGAAGATATTTTGAAATTTCTTTTAGTATACCTTAGGAGAAAACATGGAGATGCACAATATGACCATCCAGCACAATGTCTCCAATGGAACCCTAGAAAGCCCGGCCCACTGTGATGACCACTGCAGGAAGGTTCTGGCCACACTCTACAGCATAGTGTTGTTAGGAGGTGCAGCTGGCGTAATCCTGATGTCTCAGGTCTTGTTGCACAGGAATTCCCAGTCCATTATCACCATCATCATCGCCAACATCATCGTGCTACATTCCATCCTGCTGCTCAGTCTTCCATTTCGCCTCAATTATTACTTTCTGTTGAAGTGGAAGTTTGGATGGTTCACCTGCCGGGTCGTCAGCAGCATGGTATATGTCCATATGTACTTCACCTTTGCTTTCTACGTGACCATCATTGTCACACGTTTACTCATTTACTTTAAAAGGCTCCCCATGCAGGAATTACAGAAGTTCCATGCAGTAGCCTTGAGCGTTGCCATCTGGCTGGTGGGAATGCTCATTTTCTCCCTGATTTTTCTGTTCCAATATGGCACCCATACAGAGTCCTCTCAGCATCACTGTTTTCAGTTCTACCAGGAACTCAACCGCACATCAGTGGTCGTTGTGAATTACTGCATGATTGGCATTCTCATGGTGACAGTCTTGGTCCTCTCCCTGATTCAGTTGGTTGTCATCGCACAACTCACAAAAACTCTCTGGCCTGGCATGTTTACACACCAAGAGTTCCGAGCTCAGATCAACAGTTTCTTTTTCCTGCTGGTGATCGTTGTTTGTTTCCTACCACATCATGCCTTTCGGGTTTTCTTCATTCAAAATTATTTCCAGAATAAAAAACCCGAGTTAATTCTCTATGGTGAAGTTTTCAAGGCTCTAACGACTGTCTGCTGTCTGGACATGTTGTGTTTCATAGGCGGACTGGTCCATTGAATGCTTGTTTTGATTTACCAGAAATGTCATTTTTTAAGAGCTTACATTTTGAGAGAAGCTCCAGATTTAGAAACGCTGTGTCAACATGAACCTTCACCCTTTTGCTTCTCCAAAGAAGCTAACAGCAGTCACTGGTCCCTCTTCTCACCCTTCCATCTTCATGATGTGGCCCAAGGTAATTTATATAACTTTGCCTTGAAGGATAACAGAAGACAAACAAGCCAATGAAAAAGAGAGTGAGAGGGTTCTCCCCGGAAAATACTGAGGAGGTGTGCTGACTCCTGGATGGTCCCTGCCTTGAGCATTGGGAGAAGGAGGGTAGATGTTACACACTCACCTTAAGTCAGTGACAATTAGGAAGTGAAAGCAATGACAGCCCAGAGTTGTCCTGATAATAGTCAGCATTTATATAGTGCTTTCAGATTTGTCAAGTGCTTTCAAATATATTGAATTTTCTGCTCCTGACCCCACTGGAGGTACACCAAACATCAAAGTTGCCAAGTTATACCTGGTGGGGGTGAATAAGCCAGATAAATGCAGGGGCAAAGGTCTCCATTCAACTGCCCATTGCACATCTCAAGCTAGATGTCCCATAAACACCTTCAGCATGTTCACAACTGGACTCACCATCTTTCTCCTTACACCCTGCATCCCAGGCACCACCATCCTCCCTGACACCCAGATATCGTCCACTGCTCATTCTGTTCACATCCAGACACCGCCAAGTTTGTTCATCTCTACCTTTAGCAACATCTCTGCCACAGACCCCTTTCTGTCCTTGGGCATTGTGCCCACCCTGGGGCAGGCCCTCATCATTTCATTCCTGGACTATTAGAATAGCCCTGGGGGAGGGTCTGCCAGCCTCTCCCATCCATCTTCCATTTAGCTGTCAAACTGGTCTTTCTAAAGCACAGGTTTGAGATACCACGTCCCATCTCCTCTCTTCAGGAAACTCCAGTAACTCCCTGTCACCTCCAGGATCAAGTGTAAAACCCTCAGTTTGACTTCATAACCCACCCACATCTTTCCAGTTTTCTTACCCATCTCTCCCCTTCAGTGTGCTCTGTGATCCAGAGATGCTGTCCTTGGTACCTTTCCTTTCCGTGCATTTTCCCTTGTTGTCCCCCAAGCCTGGAATTCTCTCCCTCCTTCACCATCTCCTGACTGCCTGCAAATTCCAGCTAAAATCCCATCCTAGAGAAGAAAACTTCCCAATCCTTCTTTTTGCTAGCGCCTTTACCTTGAATAATCTCCAATTTATCCTGTTTCTATCTTGTCTGAACATAGTTGTTTACATGTTGTCTCTCT
Source organism: Petaurus breviceps papuanus (assembly GCF_028583685.1). Classification (NCBI taxonomy): domain Eukaryota; kingdom Metazoa; phylum Chordata; class Mammalia; order Diprotodontia; family Petauridae; genus Petaurus; species Petaurus breviceps. Next base: position 73,846,270 of record NW_027185761.1, on the reverse strand, counting down.
CATTAGAATATAAGCTCATTGAGGGCATCCTTAGCATTTAGCACAGAGCCCAGCACATAGTAGGCATTTAGTAAATGCTATTGGCTTCACCTGACATTTTGTGTGTTTCTTTTTTTTCTAGAATAACCTGTTTCTTACCCTGTGACTCATAGTAGCCTTGACTTTAGTGGGGGCTCTCTCTCCTCAAGGTTTGACTTTCTGCATCCATCACCAGCTATAACTCGAGTCTCGCCTTCTTTCCTCATTTTGCAGCAGATTTTCCCATCAGGTGATGAATGTAATGAAGCTATAAGCTTCATCTTTGGAGCTCCCCTAGGGCATCGTCCCAGGGTACCCATGGAAGAGCCAAAGACCCTTCTTCTCTTAAGCCTGCACTGTCATGAGAGAGATAGGATAAGCCAGTATTTCTGTCTTATGGCAATGATTCCCCTCAGAAGAAAGAAAAAGACCCCCATAACTTCAACTGCATTTATAAATATCTTGAGCTTTAGGTCTTACTTAGGGCAACCAGGAGACTTACTAGCTGTGTGACCCTGAGCAAGTCACTTCACTCTGCCTCGGTGTCCTCATCTATAAAATGAATGGAGAAAGAAATGGGGAGCTTTGACAAGAAAACCCCAAATGGGGTCACAGAGTCAGACATGACCCAGATGACTGAACAAGAAGGATGTTTTTCTTGCATTTCAAGACAGAAATTGCATGTGAAACCAGCAACCACTTTGTTTCTCGTTGGGATGGAAGGGATTAGCAGATTTTAAAATGCCTTCTAACAAGTGTGCAAACAAAATGAGCCAAATTAGGACGGCCAGGATTCCCTCCCTGAGTCTTGTATTTGCTTCTGCTGTGGGCTGGCCTCTGTGGCCCCTTCCAGCTTCGAGCTTGATGGTTCTTTGTGTCCTTGCCCTTTCATGGGCACAAGATTGGGAATAATTTTTCAGTAGGTGGTGGGTCTTTAAGAACCCTCTCCTCTGACAAGCTCCCTTACCCCCTTTACCCTCAGCCCTGAGCTCTGGCTAAAACCCTGCTGATTTTGGAGAGCTGGGGCAGGCAGATGAGGTCCTAATTTCTGGGTCACCTGAGGGTTTGGCTATCTGTTCAAGAGGCTTCTGCCGGTCATAGAAAACCACAGGCAGGCTTCCTGTCTTCATGAGAAACACAGAATGAACTCATTGCACCATGCTCTTGGATGTCCCAGCTATGCCCTGGTGACACTTGCTGCTATGACTTACCATAATCTCTGGAGGGATCTGGGACCCACCATGGTGGGAGCTCCCTCTCTCCATGATTCTTGTCTGCTCCCCATTTCCTGCCCCCAGACTCAGTGACTTGGGCAGGTGAGCAAGGAGTCCTAAGGAGGAAGCCAACAGCTGTCCTTTGAACATCTCCCAGGTACACCTGAATCTAATCCCTGCTGCATGGACCTCAGAAATGGTGCTTGCCTTCTGACTTTCATCTCAGCCCTTGACTGTGCAGGTATTTTTACAAAGTTCCAGAAAGGAAAGAGAGAGTAATCCCCATGTGCTGGGGAGAAGGGAAGAGGGGCAGTGAGCCAGACTTAGTTGGGTTTCTTGTAAGCCTAAATTGGACACAAGTGATTGGAATGTGGGAGCATTGTTTGGAGGTGTGGAGGAAGCCAGGAAAAGCCCTCTAGTAACCTGGACTGGATCGATGCTGAGTGGGGCACTCAGCCATGTCTGAGCCACAGGACCAGGACGAGAGAACCTGAGGCCATTCTCTCCATGGGGTCTGGCTCCTCCGCAGATGAAGGGTCTCAAATCTCAGGCCAGGCCCTAAGGAATGAAGGCACAAGTTGTCACTTCAGAACTGCAGTGCAATAAGGGCAGGGTAGGTGACAGAGAAGATCTGGGGCTGGGGCTGTCACCTGCTTCTTCCCATAGGCCCTACAGGATGAGCTATGCCAGGTCCAAGGTCGTCTATGGGCATACATGGGCTCAAAGCTGATGAACTACCCCAAGGCAGAGCAGGTGTCAGAGAGGACCACTGCATAAGGCTGTTAGATAACCACCAGCATCTCAAACTGTGAGGCCAACCCTGCCCAAGCTATCAGCCAACTGCATTCCAGTGGTCAGGCTTACTCAGTGACAAGGGAGGCTCCCTGACTGACTGCCTAGGACTGAAGAGAGCCCATCACATGCAGACACGCTGGGGGTCCTGGCCATGCCCATCTCCACAGGCCCAAGTAAGACTCAAGAAGTTGCACATCAGCCACTTTCTGAGGTGCTCCCATGAGCACCTTCACACCAGGATCCATATTCTCCATTAGACTGTAAGCTCCTTACCTAAACAACAATTAGAGAGCACTATGAAATGCAAAATGGACAATTCTGATTACATTAAATTGAAAAGTTTCTGTACAAATAAAGCCAACGTAACCAACATTAAGAGGGAAGTGAAACATTGGAAAAGAATTTTTACAATCAGTGTCTCTGATAAAGGCCTTGTTTCTAAAATATACAGAGAAGTGAGTCGAATCTATAAGAATAGAAGTCATTCCCTGATTGATAAATGGTCAAAGTATATGAATAGGCAATTCTCGGAGGAGGAAATTAAAGATATCAATAAGCATATGAAAAAATACTCTAAATCACTATTGATTAGAGAAATGCAAACCAAAACAACTCTGAGGTACCACATCTCACCAGTCAGATTGGCTAAGATGACAAAACAGGAAAATGACAAATGCTGGAGAGAATGTGGACAAATTGGGACACTAATGCATTGTTGGTGGAGTTGTGAACTGATTCAACCATTCTGGAGAGCAATCTGGAACTATGCCCAAAGGGCTATAAATAAATACATACCCTTTGACCCAGCAATACCACTTCTAGGGCTGTATCCCAAAGAGATCAGAAAAGTGAGAGGAGGACCCATACGTACAAAAATATTTATAGCAGCTCTTTTTGTGGTGGCAAAGAATTGGAAATCACAGGGATGCCCATCCATGGGGAATGGTTGAGCAAGTTGTGGTATGTGAATGTAATAGAATACTATTGTGCAATAAGAAGCGAGGAGCAGACGGACTTCATGATAAACCTGGAGAGACTTAGAAGAACCAATGCAGAGTGAGGAGGGCAGAACCAGGAGAACTTTGTACACAATTTCAGATGCAATGTATGTGTGACGACTGATAGACTGGGCTCCTCACAGCAATGTAGGGTTGCACGACAATGCCAAAGAACTCATGATGGAGAGCGATGGCCACATCCAGAGGAAGAGCTGCGGATTCTGAATGCAGAGTGAAGCAAACCACCTGCTCTCTCTCTTTTTCTTGTTTGGTTTTGTTTCCTCTTTCCCATTGGTGATAATCCTTCTTTGCAGCCTGACTAATGTTTAACACAAAGGTATCTGTAGATCCTATACTTGACTGCATGACACCATGGGTGGGGGGAGGAGAAGGAAGGGGAGAAAATTTGAAACTCAAGGGACTGTGGAACTGGATATTTTAAACTAAAAGTAAATAAATTATTTTTTAAATTAGATTGTAAGCTCCTTTAAGGAAGACTGGCTTTTTTTTCATATCTGTATCACCAGAGCCTGGCACAGTGCTGGGCACAGAGGAGGCATTTAACAAATGTTTATTGACCAACTCTCTCATTCCATTGCTTAAATAAACCTTAGTACTGAGAGCAAAAAATTCCATGTCTGCCTCATGATTTCAGTATTAAAGAAGAACCCACTACAGGCATTATTCATCCAAAGCAACGGCCTCTTTAGCCACAGACTATTTCCCCTACAGTGTTCCCTCCTCCACAAATCCAAACACAATTGATGAGAAAATCCAAATTTCAAGAACTCCTCCCCCCGCCCCCATCCCAGGTCCCCATGAAGCTACTCTCTCCTCTCTGCATTGCCAGGATCCTGCTCCTTGCCTCCCATGCCCAGCCCTAGACTGGGGTGTAGGTGGGACCCAAGCCCAAAGACCTGCTGTGGTTTCAGGGGAAAAGGCACCAAGAACCATCGCCCCAACAGCTGGTATGGAAGATGCCAATGCTGCCACTGCTGCTGGTACTGCCCACAAACCTACGCTTCCTAGTTTCTCAGCAATGCCTCGTTTCTTCCTCATTTTAACCACAATCTCCCCCCAGGCTTTCCCTTCACTGGAACAAGAGGGAAAGTTTTGAATTCTTTACTGACATTTAATTTCCAGAGAACCTTGGAATGGGGCTGGGGCAAGGGGGGAGGGGGAGGTGATGGAGATGATGATGGTGATGATGTCTGCCCCTCTCCCTTTCCCTCAGTCTCTGCTCTGCTTGATTTTCTTAATTCAGTCCAAGGATAGTCTTGTAAAATTCACTGATATGTTTGATTTATTTTTAAGAAAAAGCATATAGTAGCTAACTGAAATCTTCAAATGAGTGTGAAGCTAATTCCTGGCCAGATTCTAAAGTCTTGCTGAAGGGCTGGCTGTGAGCATTGAGAAGGGGAAGGACTAACCAGCAAAGCGGCAAACATCGGAGGTGGGACTTGACCCCAGGCTCCAGTGTTGTGTCCATTCCGCTGGATCACACCACCTCCCCCACAGCATCCTCCCTTCTGCTGCTCACAGGTTGATGCCTCTGAACCCTTTTCAGAAAAGTTGCCTTCCCCCTGTCACCGTGGTCCACCAGAGTGCTTCATACATACTGGCTGAATGAAATAGAGAGTGTAGAGCTCTGCCAGGCTGGAGGGAGCTTCATGGCATTGATAAGATACAGAGGAGCTGCTGGCCTCCATTGGGAGAGGCAGTTTCCTCACCTGGGACTTCCTTGTATCAAGGAGCTCACACATCCTGCTCCTGTTCTCATTTTTATTCTGGGAACAGAAAGACTGAAGGAGAACAGTCCAGGGATTCTGTGGGGATGTGTGTTTGCATAGTCTACATCCTGAAGGCTACAGGGGAATGTTAAGGGAAGGAAGGAGGGAGGGAGGGAGAGAGAGAAAAGGAAGGAGGAAAGGGAAGGATGAAAAGAAGGAAGAAAAGAATGAAGGGAGGAAAAAAGAAGGAAGGAAGATAGAGGAAGGAAGGGTGGAAGGAAGGAGGGAAAGAGGAAGTCCAGTGAGTCACAGCATTTATTAAATTCTGATATATGCCGGACACTGTACGAAGCACTAGGGAAAGAAAGAAATCCCTGCCCTCAGGGAGCTGACATTCTACAGGGATAGTCCAGCGAGTGCTCAGAGTGTAGCAGGGAACTTGTGAGAGGGACGGTCACTTGGACTTCTGCTCTGCATTGTCTGCAGCCCCTTCAGCCTTTCATCCAGAATTTGGTGGGACCCCAAGTGTCTCATCAAGTCCCCTTTTCTTCCTAAGAGAAAGGATGCCCTAGTTTCTTCTAACAAAGATTGAAAATCAGGATACCCACAAAAATCTCTTGGAGAAAATAAAAGTGTAAGAAGATGTTGAAAATAAGCTGACAATTTGAGGATGAAATATGGAAACTCCACTCCTTTCCCTTTGTTTCTAAAGCTCACCCCTTCCCTTTTAAAGCCAGGGCTCCAGACCTTTGGACCCAACAGCTCAAGGGAGGAAAATTGCCATTTTCAGGCAAAAAAAAAAAAAGGCTGTCCTTCATTCTTGGCACAAAGCAGGCTCTGAGAATTCAACTAAATTCTAATTTTTGATATACATGGTATAATTTGTTACAGTGCAAACAACATGTTAATTTTCTGTCTTTTCCTCTTATCAGGCATTCAGGGATATAAGTTTTCCTCCCAGAATCCCCTTGGCTGAATCTCATAAGCTGTGACACGCTCTCTTTATGTTGTTATCTTTGCTACAATCTCTTCATGTTCCTGTATTTTTTTCCTTTAACTTCTCTCATTGAACAAACCATCCTTCAGAGGCTCTGCCAAGGTTTGCTTTTTTGACCAGGCTTTGCATGTTTATTTCTGCTTTAGCTGATTAATCCATGAAGGCAACCTTTAGAATGCCGGCCTTTCTGAGTTTATAATGTAGTTGGGTCTAGTGCCTGACTTGTGTTAAGGGACATTTGTTGGAGCGCTTCTTCTGCCAACAGTACAGAAACTAACAAACACATGATTTGCCTTAAGAATCACCAGAGAAAACTGCCAGGAAACCTGTTGTTCGGAGCCTGATTCAAACAAGCCAGGAAAAAAAAAGGTTATTGGAGAAGAAATAATGAGGCCCTCGGAGCAAGAGACAGTTCTGTCAGAGTTTGTGATATACAAGGAGAGACAAGTCCTGTGTGGTTGTGGCAGATTGGAGGAGAGCCGATTTCAAAGGTCACAATCACCTGATATTCTATAAAGGAAATAGGTCCAAGAGGAATGGAAAACTGTCCAGAATTCAATTCTGAAAACATAAATAGGAATAACTTTGTCGAGGGGGAAGGAGGTAGTTTGCTAAAGAGACTGATGTGGCCGCACAGTGATCCGGCCAACTTAGACTTTAAAAAGCTGTGCAGCCATGACCTCAAAGCTGGGATTAATAGTGGTGTCAGGCACACAAGGTCAAAATGAGTTGTAGACGATAAAAGGGTCTTTGTTTTCTTTTGTTTGTGGTTAACTACAAGGTACTAGGAGTCAGTGTGTCACAGGGAGACAGTGAGTGGGCTAGAAGGCAGGAAGCTCCGCGTCTGAGTCCTATGCGTTCTGACTCGTGGTGGTTGGTTAGCTCAGAGAGTTCTCTTAACATCTCAGGGCCTCAGGTTGCTCAGAGAGGATGCTGACTTCCTGTTCCTTGGGAGTTCCCTGTATCAGCTGAATTTCAGGTTCAGTCCCCATCCCCTGTGAGAGGACAAAGAAGAACTGGAAAGGGCTAAGAGGCTCAACTTCTCACCAGGGATTTTGTCTCCTTTTCTCCTCCAAAGAGAGTGACCTTGGACTGGGAAGGGTAGAACAAGCTTGCCCTACAGGGAAAAGTGAAGAAATACCCTTTGAAAAGGCAGAATTGAACTGCCCGGTGAGTTCGGACAGCAGGGCCTGGGTGAGAACTGCCCCCTTGTGATGGTTGGATTCTGTGGAGCTGGAGCTGGGAAGCCAGTAGGGTCTCCTGGGCTGTGCCACACCCTGTGAGCCTCAGCACCAGGACCCGTGCATCTCAGGCCTCTGGGCCGCTCTTTCTGCCTCCTTGGTGAAGGATTGCCCCCAAACACTCCCGGGGCGTATCTGCAGACCTGAAGCACACACATCCCAGGCTCTGTCTCTACAGCTGCTTCTGCCTTTGGACTCAGTCACTGACTAATCATCCTCTGTCTCCAGGTCACCCCAACGATGCCTCCAAGCACGGAGGAGGCTCTCCATCCTCCTCCTGTCAAACTTCCATCTTGACCCCCCACTCCCTGCCCAGGGGCCTCCTTCCTGCCTTTCCACTCCACCAACCCCAGGCAAGTAGGCAGCCGCCTGGCGTCCTGTTACCTGATCTGGGATCTCCTGCCCTGTCTGTTGGTGAGAGCCAACACCTAAGTCAGAAGAAGGGGTGGAGAGGAGACACAGCCCCCAGAACAGGAGTAGCAGCCCCAGGCTGGCCCACCTCTGTATGCTGGGGACGCAGCCTGAGCAGCAGCTCACCCTGGGGAATCCTCAGGGTAGACAGAAAAACCATAGACTTGGGAGCCGGGGCTTGGGTTCAAACCTGGCCTTTGCTCCTTCCTACTTACAGGCCCTGGCCAAGTCACTTCTCCGCTCTGGAGCTTTCTCACAAATGGGGGTGGAAGTCATTGGCCCCTCAGGCCCTCCTTACTGGGGCAGGAGCAGAATCTGGCCCAGGTCCCTCAGGAGCTCTACCCCTCCCTTCTCAGGCCCCAGGCAGCCTGCTCCTGTACTGCTGGCATTCCCCTGGTCGGCTGTGTCTGAGGGGCAGGGCCTTTGTCTTTCTATCTCCTGCATTTAGAGTCAGGCTTTGTGGTCACTCAGTGCACGGATCACAAAAATGGAGAATTGGAAAGCATCTCAGGGACCACCTGGCTGATCTCCTCTTGGAAAGGAATCACCCTCATGTCACACCTGGCAGGTGGTCGCCCATTCTCTGCTTGCAGCCCCCCAAGAAGGGGGAGCCTGTCAGCCCCCAAGGGGGCCCATTATGTTTGAACGGAAGAGAAAACTGGAGGGCCCTGTTGGGTCTGACACTGTGGTGGGCGCAGCCAATGCAGGAACAGAAAGGATGAAAGGAAACTCTGGGGCTTCCAGGAAAAAAAAATTGTATTTGCCAAAGCTGGGCCAGAGCTGGAACACTCAAGTAGGGTGGTCTCCCAGGCACAGAGCCCAGAGCCTGCAAGAAAGGGCATGTTAAAATCAGATTTGTTGTAAGCACATTTACTGTTAATGCCAGGAAATAAACCCTCCTTTTGGGGCAAAATCAAGCAAGGCCTTAGGCCCCTAAGACACAGGGCCACTAGTGTGCTGAACTCAGGAGTGATCTGGGTGCAAATCCTGACTCTGTGGGACCATGCTATGCCCCAGTTTCCTTAGCTGTAAAATAAGGACAATAGTATTTGAAAGCACTTGCCTTATGTTGTCAGCGAGAAGAACCTGAAACCTAAAAGACCTAAAACAGTGTGAAATAGAGCCTCTAGTGGCTGAGGAAGCTGCCGCACACACCCAGGTCTCTCTACAGCTGTCTCCACCTCTGGACTCTGGGCCCCTTCCTGGGGGCAAAAGGAAATCTCTTTGAATTGGCAGAGGGGCCTGGTCACAGCAGGAAGCTAGTTTGGAACTGGGGGTCTGACAAGCAGGAGCCTAAGCTGAAAGAATTAACAGGAGTAGTGGGCCAAAAGTGCCCCGATGGTGCCCCAGGCAGCTCAGGCTGGAGCCACTGGCTCGTGCCCACTGTGCCCACCTCCTCCAGGACAGAGGGCAAGGGAGTCTATACTAGCAAGTCCTTTATACTCTGGGAGCTCAGTTTACTCATCTGTAAAATGGAACAATAATGCCAGGCCATCCACACCCCAGGGCTACTCACCAATCTGGTAGCGCTCTAGAATGTGAGTGCCTTTACCCACTTCCTCATCTTCCTAAGACAAGGGAGTTGGACTAGGCTGAGGGAGGGGAACCCACAGCAGGTGGCTTTCTAGGTCCTTGGGTGCAGCCTTTGGACTGAGCCCAGGTTTTACAGAACAATTCCTTTCATTAAGGGGCTTTGCCCTGTGACACTTGGATTCAGTGGAAAGGCAGCACTTGAGGACCTAGAGGGTCTTGTGTGGCCTTGAGGCGGCTCTTGGCCATTCATTGGTTACTGACTTGGTTTCCCTTTAGCTCTCTGTTCCTTAGAGGATAAAGCCCAAACTTCTTGCCTGGTCTTTGAAGTCATTCATATCCTGGTTTCTAGCCAATTTTTCCACCTTATCTCCACTAACACTATGGGTTGGACCAGATGTTTTCTGGGGCCCTTCCCCTCTGGATTTTGGGATCCCAGCGGTCCTTTTCCTCCTCTCTCTCTAGTCTTCATTCTGGCCAGACTGTTCTGCTCACTGCCCTCCAGGCACGCCTTCGGCATTCCCGCCTTTATGGTTGATGCCATCCTGTGGGGAAAGCTTTGCTCTTTCCTCACCTCCATCTGGATTCTTTCCATCCTTCAAATCCTATTTCCTCCAGGAAACTTTGTGGGACCACTTAGGCACGGTGGAGCCCAGATGTGGAGTCAGGAAAACCTGACCTCAGTCATTGACTGACTTTCTAGGTGGCTCTGGGCAAGTCACCTCCACTCCATGGGCCTGTTTCTTCATCGGTACAATGAGTGCATCGGGCACAGTGATCTCTAAGACCCTTCCCCACTCTGGGACTTCACTCCTGGGACCTCAGGTTCTCTCTTCTCAGTCGTGCTCCCTGTTGCCCAGCCTTCCCCATTGCTTATGGATGCTCAGATCTCCCCCTTCCTTAAAAGTTCCTCCCTTATGGGCAGCTAGGTGGCACAGCGAATAGAACACCGGCCCTGGCATCGGGAGGACCTGAGTTCAAATCCAGCCTCAGACACTTAACACTAACTGTGTGACCTTGGGCAAATCACTTAACCCTAATCACCCTGCCTTCCCCTCTCCAAAAAGAGAAAAAAACCCAAGTTCTTCTTTCAGCCGTCCCACCCCCTCGGGCTGTCTTTCTGTCTCTCTCCTGTGTTTCACAGCCAAAGTCCTAGAGAAATCCATCCACACTTACTGCCTCCATTTCATGTAACACTCACTTACAGCCCCTTGTAACCTGGCTTATGAACTCCCCACTCAACAGACCTTGCTCTCCCCAAAGTGATGGCCACTCTCTTAACGGCCACATCCAGCGTCCTCAGTCTTATCCAGCTGTCTGGGACTGGGGGTCGTGCTAGCCCTCCACTCTTCTTGGATGCCCTCCTCTGCCTCCACACTCACGATCCTCCTCTCTCCTCAGGTCCAAAGCAGACCCCGTCATTGAAAGGCAGCTGGCGGAGCAGTGCATGGAGTGCTGGACCTGGAGTCAGGAGATCTGAGTTCAAATCTGACACTTACTAGCTCTGTGATCCTGTGATCCACTCACCCTCTATCTGCACCCTCTATCTGCTTCAGTCTCCTCAACAGCTAAATGGAGATAATTATACCACTGACCTACCAGGGCTGCTGTAAGGATCAAAAGAAGGAGGACCTGAGCTCAAATCTGGCCTCTGTCACTGTCTGTGTGACCCTGGGCAAGTCAACCTCTGGCTGCCTCAGTTTCCCAATCTTCAAAATGGGGATAACAATAGCTCCTACTTCCCAGGTTCTTGCAAGGAGCAGTGATGCTCTACTGGTTCTAGAATCCAGGAGAACTTCCCTGACTTTTCAGACTCACAAGTCAGAGGCACAAATTTCCTTTCTTTAAAAGAGAAACCACCAGAGGCAGAGACTGAGATCCCTTCATAAGGATTCCCTGACTTCCTCCTAATAGCACTGGCTCCCCTGGAAGCAGGAGCAGCAGAATCATGTGGAGGAAGTCAGCCAAAGAGAACATGATGGCAGCCCCTGCAGAAAATGTCTGCAGCCAATCATAGAGCATCTCACTTACCGCGTGGTTAGGAGACTGGATCCAGTTCCCCAGGGTCTACACTGCTCCACCGTCTCTCCAAAGCCTTCCTCTTCCAGCTCAAAGCCCCCAGCCTCAAACTGAGGAGAGGCGCTGTCCTAGGTACTAAGCACATGTACTAAGCTACTAAGATGGCAGGGTCATCAATTGCCTTGATGGCGCTCTTCAAGTATCTGAAGGGCCAGTGTGTTCTGAAGGAGTAGCCTTGTTCTTCTGGGCCCAAGAGGGCAGGACCAGGACCAATGGTGGCAGGCAGGCATCTTTACAGCTAGAGGGATCCATGCAGTGGACTCCCTGGAGCCCTTCAGGCAAAGGCTGGACAGCAGCTTGTTGAACACTGGGGTAAAGGCTGGGCTAGCTGGCTTCTGAGGACCCTTCCCAGTCTGAGATCCTGTGATCTCCAGCATGTGTGCTGAATTGACACCCCCTTCCTGGGAATGTTTGCTGTCAGGCAGTGGAGCTGTGAGGGGAAGGGGGGGGGGTGACAGCCTACATGCAGAGAGTGTAAGAGAATGAAGTAATCTGAAAACACAGCCATCTGTTTACAGCCACAAAGAAATCCCTTTCATGTGCTAAAGCACACTGTCAATCCCTTCAAAGTTATTGGACATCTGTTGCTACAGTGCACACACATGGCTTGTGACCAGTCTTGTCCATCCATGACCCAGCCCTCACCACCACCTTGTTGCTTGTAAAATAGCCCTGACACACTCAAACCTGGAAAAATCCATTGTTTGTTCCCTTCCTTTTGCCCTCCATCCACATCCCTCATTGTTGCTTGCATAGGCACTGTAATTTCTGCCCTCCACACATGCTTCATGCAGTAAGTACCCTCCGCTGAGGAAGCCTTCCCATTGCTAAAGGTCAAAATCCTCCCTGTTCTTCCTTCCCTCAAAGCCTCCTCTGATGGCTCCTTCTGGAAAAGGCCTCACCCTTTTGGGCATGCCCAAAGCATGTCTGTGCATCCCTGCTGTGCCCTGGACTCCATTGTGTGTGGTGTCCAAACACCTTCCGGGCTCCCCTTTGGCACAGCCTCAGCTCCCTCAGCACTTCAAGGCCTGGCCAAGTCTTCTCCATCTTCTTGTTCCCCATGTCCCTTGTGCTCTTAGGAGCAAAGCAGACTTGAACTTGACCCAGAGGAAGTCATGGATTTCTCTCCTACCAGGACACAATCTGCACAAAAACAAACAAGCCCAACTTTGAATTTACTCTTTGTAAGTCAGCCTGTTGTTTCCTTCCAGGGGAGTGGGGGCTTCTTGAGGGCAGGAGCTGTTTAATTGTTGTCTTTATATTTCCAATGCCTAGCACAGTGCCTGGTAACAGTAGGTGTTTAATAAATGTTTGTTGACTTGGTTGGCACATAGAATTCACATGTCTCGCGGCTGATTCAACTGAAGGATCAGGGGCTGCAGCTGTGAGGCTCTCCCTACTCCTAATAAAAGGAGGAAGAGTTACCTATATTCCAGAACTTAGGGCCTTGCCTTGTTTGGGATGGGGTTTATTCAGGGTGTTTGTCTTATTTGTACATGAAAATCCATTCTTCTCCCTCCAGGTTGTGTAGAAGGAGGAATGTAAACACTGTAATCATCGGTCTCAGTCATCTCTTATAAAGGAGGGGCTTCCCCTCTGCTGTCTTTACTGGTTTGCTTGAACCCTTTAGCTGATGCCAATGATCAGTGAAATGGCCCAGGGAGAGGTGGAGACATAGTGAAGAGAAGTGGGGATCAAGAGAAGCCTTTAACTCCACAGGCCACCCTGAAGTACTGATATTTGGCCATCTGTCACTCCCTGGAGGGTCTGGGAGTTGTCAGAAAACTCCACCCTAAGCAAAGAGAAGTCAAGGAGCAGTCTTGTTCAACTCCCATGGCCCTTGCAGAGAGCTCTCTCTCTGCGTCCTCTCCTCTCCTCTCCTCCCCTCTCCTCTCCTCTCCTCTCCTCTCCTCTCCTGTCCTCTCCTCTCCTCTTCTCTCCTCTCCTCCCCCCTCTTTCTCCCTCCCTCTCTCTGTCCCCCTTTCTCTATCACTCTCTCTTTATCTCTCCTTCCTCTCTCCCTCTCCAAATTCTCTGACTTCTAGTAAAAAATAACCACGTTGCTGCTTATCTAAGAGTGAGGGAAAAGACAGAGAAGGAGACAGAGATAGGGAGAGGGAGAGAGGAAGGAGAGATAAAGAGAGAGTGATAGAGAAAGGGGGACAGAGAGAGGGAGGGAGAAAGAGGGGGGAGGAGAGGAGAGAAGAGGAGAGGAGAGGACAGGAGAGGAGAGGAGAGGAGAGGAGAGGAGAGGG
>NW_027185761.1:73812389-73832902 GCF_028583685.1 Petaurus breviceps papuanus | reverse complement strand
CTCCTCTCCTCTCCTGTCCTCTCCTCTCCTCTTCTCTCCTCTCCTCCCCCCTCTTTCTCCCTCCCTCTCTCTGTCCCCCTTTCTCTATCACTCTCTCTTTATCTCTCCTTCCTCTCTCCCTCTCCCTATCTCTGTCTCCTTCTCTGTCTTTTCCCTCACTCTTAGATAAGCAGCAACGTGGTTATTTTTTACTAGAAGTCAGAGAATTTGGAGTTGTAGGGATCACTTTTATAAGCCATCTTGTCCACTTCTGTCTCGTTTTATAAATGAAACCACTTTGGCCTAGAAAGAAAGCTTCAATGATTTGCCAAAGGCCACATAGTTCACTCGTGAGAGAGCCAGGAGCATTCATTCATTCATTCAACAAGCACGGATTAAATACCACTCTAGTGGGAGGGGAATTGGAAACTTCCAGGGATGAGGTGACTCAGCTCTCAGGCCCTTTAGAGATAATTGGTTCTTTGCTGCTCGGCCCAGTTGGGCTTGGTGCTTTGAGCTAATAAGCCAGACTCATCATTGGCGAATAAACAGGAAGAGCCAGTGACTTAGTGGATGTTGAAGGGGGTGGGGAAGACCCCCCCTTGACAATTCTCTTCCTTTTGGGCTTCAGGTCCTGTCAGGACTGCAGTGTGGAGGAGGGACCCTATCTTTGATCCTGGTCACCATTAAACCATAAGATCACGGTGTTAGGGGCAAACATCCATTTGGGGGCTGCCTTTTTTGTATTTTTTCTTCCTTGGTCTTAGGCAGATGACTATCTATCCACCCGTGGGTGTGTCCAGGCTTAGAGGAAACCCTGCAAAGTCAAGAGGTCGGGAGGCCCTAGGCCTTCTGGTTAGAGCTGATTGGGTGAGGGGAGGAGTCTTCAGTGACTACTACAGTGTTCTTGAAGGAGATGACAACCAAAAGGGCTAAAGATGTGGACAAGGATTGTTTGGTCAGCGTAGAGCTGAGGTGAAATGTGAACTATGTGCTCAGAGGTCCCACATCTTTACAGTCTGATGAATCTGAAGGACCAGTGTCCTGAGAGAGTCTATTAGGAACTTAGTTTGGGTGTGGAAGACTATGTTAAGTCTTTCTGTCAATGCACCCAGTGGGTCTTTTGGGTCCATTAGCATTACTTTGTGTGTGTGGAAAAAGACCAAACCAACAACAAACCTGCCCTCAATCTGATAATAATAATGATGGTGGTGGGAGCTAGCACGTAGATAGTGCTTTAAAGTTGGCAAAGTTTGCTTATGAATGCCTATGGCATTTCAATCTGTCTCTGTCCCTCTTTCTCAACACCCCATCCCAGGAGGTAGGTGCTGTTTTTATGCCCATTCCATTGATAAGGAAACTGTGACTGATTTCACCAAGGGCACCCAGCTCCTCCATGTCTAAGGTGAGAATCGAACTCAGGTCATCCTGACTCCATGTCTGGTGCTCTTCCCATGGCATTCCCAGTTGCTTTTCCATTTTTCCTTTTTTGGGAAGATGTTAGACATGAGCAACAACTTAATTTTCAAATAATTTGTCCCCAAGTCACCAAGGGGAGATTAAAGGAGCTAAAGAACCAAGAGAGACAGAGACAGAGACAGAGAGACAGAGAGAGACAGAGAGAGAGAGAGAGAGAGAGAGAGAGAGAGAGAGAGAGAGAGAGAGAGAGAGAGAGAAAAGAGAGAGAGAGAGAGAGGGAGGGAGGGAGAGCTCCACCCATTGCATGGGAGGCCAGGCTTCCCAGAGATTGAACCCAGCAGGACCCACTTGCATAATCCCACATAGACAAGCCCCTTGGGGAGGGAGGGGGTGAGCACAGTGTTCCAACAACAATTCTTTTAAAATTTATTCGTATTTAATTTTCCCCCAGTTACACGTAAACGCAACTTTTTAACATTCATTTTTAAAACTTTGAGTTCCAAATTCTATCCCTTCCTCCCTCCCCAGCCCCCTCATTGAGAAGGCAAGAGATTCGATATAGGTTATACATGTGTGGTCATGCAAAACTTATTTCCATATTAGTCTTGTTGTAAAAGAAAACACAGACTAAAACTTAAACACCCAAGAAATATAAAGTAAAAAATCTATGCTTCAATCTGTATTCAGACACCATCAGTTCTTTGTCTGGGGGTGGAGAGCATTTTTCACCATTAAGTCTTCAGTGTTGTCTGGGATCGCTGCATGGCTGAGAATGGCTGTATCATCCACAGCTGACCATCCTATAATATCGCTGCTACTCTCTGCACAGCACATTTCACTTTGAATCAGCTCAAGAAGGTCTTTCCAGGTTTTTCTGAGATCATCCTGTTCATCATTTCTAATAGCACAATAATATTCCATCACAACCACATAGCACAATTTGTTCAGCCATTCCCTAATTGATGGACATTTCTCAATTACCAGTTCTTTGCCACACAAAAAGAGCGCTATAAATATTTCCTTACATATAGGTCCTTTTCATTTTTGTTTTTTCAAATCTCTTTTCGGATACAGACCTAATAGTGGTATTGCTAGGTCAAAAGGTTTTATAGCCATATGTTCCCAGGTGTTCTAAAGAATGGTTGAATCAGTTCACAACTCCACCAACAATGCATTAATGTTTCATTTTTCCCACATCCCCTCCCACTTTGGTCATTTTCCTTTTATGTCCAGTAGGCAATCTAATAGGTATGAGGTAGTACCTCAGAATTGTTTTAGTTTGCATTTCTCCAATCAATAGTAATTTAAAGCATTTTAAAAATATGAGTATAGATAGCTTTGATTACTTCATCTGAAAACTATTCATATCTTTTGATCATTTATTGGTTGGGGAATGGCTCTTATTTTTATAAATTTGAATCAGTTCTCATTTGAAAAATGAGGACTTTATCAGAGAAACTTGCTTCAATTTTTTTTCATTGTTACAGTTGCTAAATGTATTTCCCCCCATCCTGTTTCCCACCATTTAGTCTATTCTCTCTCTCCTTTCACCTTGTTCCTTCTCAAAAGTGTTTTGCTTCTGACTAACCCCTCCCCCACCTGCCCTCCCTTCTATCACACCCCTCCCCCTCTCCTTCCTACTTTCCTGTAGGGTAAGAGATTTCTATACCCAGCTGAGTGTGTATGTTATTCCCTCTTTGAGCCAATTCTCATGAGGGTAAGTTTCACTCTCTCCCCCCTGCATCTTTCTCCCACTATAAGCGTATCCTTGCCTGTCTTATGTGAGATAATTTCCCCCATTCTGCCTCTCCCTTTCTCTTTCTCATAGTACATTCCTCTCTCACCCCTTGATTTTACTCTTTTTATATCATCCCTTAATATTTAACTCACACCTGTGCCCTCTGTCTATACACAGCCCCCAAATGTATTCAGTCATCTTTCCCTGAAGGAGATGCCACGAACCCGCTAAACACCGACCAGCATGCTGTGCGTCAATTGTGATATCTTTAGAAACTAAATGAAAGGACTCACTAAATTCTGCTGTGGAAAACATTGATTTTCTCTCCCTTGTTCCATAATTTAACCACCAAAGGCCTGGAGAACAGAGGCAGCTGGATGGCGAGGAAGGAGAATCCTGGACCCAGAGTCAGAAGTCAGAAAAGCCTGAGTTTCTATCCACACTCATGCCCCTGGTCAAGACACCATCTGTGTCAGCATCGGTTTTCTTATCTGAAAAATGGGAACCATAGCAGCAGCCCTGCTAAGGTTGTTGTGAGGACCAAATGAAATTGTCTTTGTGAACCTGAAATGCCTGAGTAAAGACGATTGCCCACTCCCTCCAGGCTCCCACAATGCAGATGCTCACCCCTAGAATGAGAGAGGATTGGACATGATCAGGAAATCTTCCCTTAGCCCCTTCCCAGCAGATACATTGGGTTTCAATTCTACCAGCTATGTATCAGCTTATCATTCAAAAGACAAAGGCCTCCCTTTTCCATGTAGTCAGTGAAATCATGTGTTTCTGAGTGTTTTAAAAGTGTGGATGGTCTTTGGGTGGTCTTGAATGCATGCAACTGGTCCTTCTGGCCAAAGGATTTATTAACTAGTATTGGGGGCCCCCATTCTCCCAACCCTCAGGCTCCCCCTAGGAGAGTGCCTGGGCCCCCTCTCTCTCCTCCCCTGGACCAACCCAATTTCCCAGTCCAGCCCAACCTGGTCAATTTTACCTGCAGCTTCTCTCAGATCCACCCCCTCCTCCCCGGGACACTGCCCCCCACCAAGTGCAGGCCCCCCCCCTCTCTCCCGGACTATGGCAGTAGATGCTGGGGGAGGGGTCTGCCTGCCTCAGTCTCTCCTGACCTCAGTCCGGCCTCCATTTAACCACCAAAGGGATTTTTCTAAGCAGGAATCTGATCATGTCACCCCCATACTCAGTAAATATCAGTGCCTCCCTATTCCCGTCAGGATCCAGTGCAAATTCCTCTGTTTGGCTTTTCAAGCCCTTCCTACCTTTCCAGCTTTTGTGCATTCTCTGCAATCCTGTGACATGGGCCAATTTGCTGCCCCCACATGAGCCATTCCACCCCCTATGCATTTCCTCTGGCTGGCTCCTAGGCCTGGAACCCTCGGCCTCCCTTTTTTTGCCTCCAGGCTTCCTTTAGAGGCCCATCTTCCATGAGAAGCCTTTCCCAGCCTCCCCTCTGAGGCCAGCCCAGCCTGCACCTTGTTTGTTCATAGCTATGCATGCCTGTGTCTCCCCTATTAGAGCCTGGGCTGCGTGGGGGCAAGGACTAGGCCTGCCTCTACCTCCTTCATATTCCCAGTGCTTAGCACAGTGTCCAGCATAGAGCAAGTGCCTAATAAATGCACATTGACTGACTGAAGGACTGATCCCTGGTTGTTAAGGAGTAGCATCCACAGGCCCCCAGCTGGCTGGGACAACACTGGGGCACCTCCACACCAGAATGGGACCTTCACAGAGCAAGATTTCCACACCATTGGGAAGCTCGTCTTGTCTGGCCCTAGGACACAGCCAAGGAAGATGGACTTGTTTCTGTCATCTTGTCATCATCATGAACCATTAGCCCTATTATGTGTCAGGAACGTGCTTGCTCTCAAGGAGACCCCCTTTTAACGGGAGGGGGCAGCATTTACAGGATGGTCACATTCACAGCATAATTGCAGAGGGAATCCCTAACAATTTGAATGGAGGGCCCCAGAGGCTGGGGAGTCAGGAGGGGCCACCTTGCAGCCTAAAGGAAGTGAGGGAATCGAGGAACTATCCTTCCCACATGTAGCCTCCCAGTGCAGAGGCCCATGAGTGAGAGTGTGGGACGGAGAGAAGGCCCCTTTGGAGGGACCACAGAACAGGGGATGGGCAGTACATCAAGGAGGCTGGATAGGCAGGCAGGGCTCACAACATGTGGGGACTGAAAAATTCAACAGAGGATTTTGTCCTTTGTCCTGAAGGCAAGAGTGAGGCCTCAGTTGAGTAGAGGAGTCACATGGTCAGATTTGCAATTAATGAAAAGGATTTTGGAGGATGAGGAGGAGGGGGAAAGTCTGGAGACAGAGGGACCCATGAGGAGCTGTTGAGTGGGGATGAGACCCTGAATCAAGATGGCAGCTGTGTGAGCGGAATGGAGGCAGAAATAGCAAGGCTTGACAATGGTGGTGTGAGGGGAGGGAGAGTGAGGTGGCCAAACCAGGGCTGCTTATGAGCCTGGGACTGGAAGCCAGAGCATTTATCCACACATGGATTGAATCAGTGAGAAGACAAAGCCACCTGCCTCATGGACGAACCCTCTTCCGTCCAGGCATCACCATGTATGGGACCCTTGGGGGGCATGCCCTCAGCTTCCCCAGCCCACAGAGAAGCTGACCTCCCATTCCTTCCATCAGAGTAGACCCTCACCAGGCCATGGGGGACCTGAGTCCTGCCTCTGGGCAGAGAACCAGGGGCTCCCGTACAGCTGGCCATCTCTCAGGGGCTGACCTCTGAGGGCAGCAGAGGAGTGCCCAGCCTGACAAGCCAATAGATCCTTATCTCGTCCTTAGCGAATCCTGAGCATCTGCCTCTGGCAGGGGCATGAGGAGGAAAGTCACCCGCATGGGGGGACCTGTCCATGGTGCCTTAGGAGAGGAGAGGAGGAACAGAGAAGGGAGGTAAAGGAAGGGAGGACAAAGGAAAGAGCCCACAAGTACAAGCTGGTAAGCTGCAGGTTTGGGGCGCTCCTGGGAGCTGCCGAGAAAAACCCCTGCCTCCATGAAGTCGCTGGGACTCAGGACCGTGACCCCAGAGTGGGAAGGCTCCCTCCGCTAGACTGGTCACTTCCGGCCATCAGAGCTGGTATTTTAATCATTTCTGCTAATGGAAAGAAGCATTGACATTACCAGCAGGTGGTGCACAAGACTTACAATGTCTTTGACCCCAGCCCAACTTTCCTTCGCTTTTAAGGTCAAGCTGGTCATGAATTTGCAGAAGGCTGAACATGTGAGGAGGGAATAATTTCTTAAAAAACAAAAAAAAGCCCTTTCTCTCCAATTAACAAGGAATTTTTTTTCTTTTCCCACATCTCCTCCCCCCCATTAAAAAAAAAAAAGGGAAAAGAAAAAGCCCTTGGACCAAATGGCCAGGGTGTGGTGGGCCGCCTAAGGCCTTGGGGGGGGGGGGCCTCTGAGAGCCCTCTCCCCTCTACCCTCAGATGAGCTTGTGCTCCTTCGCCTTTTCATTTGCAAGTACGTAGAATTCACAGAACTTTTCCTCTGACTCATCTTAGCACGATGGTGACCCAGACACATTGAGGAAACAGTGCTGGCTCTGACCAGCTTCTCCAACAAGGGAAGGCCTGGCTAAGTCCAGAGCTGTGGCCCCAAAGGGATGGATTCTTTGGCCTTGGCTGACCCAGAAACAAAGACGAATTCCCAAATGGCACCCAGGTTAGTGTGGCCTATGGGAGTCACTGGAGCTGTGTGATCAGTAAACTTGGGGCTTGTCCTGATGCCCATAGAATGTCAGAAGGCTGAGAGGAAAGGTTTTTCACCCAGGATCTGTGGGCTTTAAAAAAAAAATATGTATTTTGATGCCTGTATTTTAAAATAACTGGTTTTCATTGTGATCTAATATATTTTATTTTATGCATTTAAAAACATGATTCTGAGTAAGGGTCTCCAGGCTTCACCAGACTTCCAGAGGGTCCATGACACAGAAAAGGTGAAGAACTCCAGGCCTTAAGGAGGCCTCCAGAATCCAGGAAGGGCTTATAGCAGGGCATGATCAAGAGGGGCCCAGGAGGATGGCTATCTGTACCCCTGGAAGGTCTGCTCACATCAGTGAGGTCACATACTCATGGAAGCTGTGAGTAAGAAGACTGATAATCTGGTGGTGGGTCACACAGACAGAAAGGGAAGTCACAGCTAAAACTGTCTGAACCCTGGAGTTTGCTGGACTGAAGTTTCACCTCCTTTCTTCATGCCCGCTGAATTCACTACATATTTCCCTAATGTGGTGGCCACAGACTCAGAGGCAGCACTGGTTTGCCAGGAGGACAGTTCTGATAAGCTAATTAGGTTCTGAGAAGTTCCCAGCTCTCTGGAGACAGACTGGGCAGGACCCCCTGGCAGACCCTCCCAAAGATATCAGGGGAGAAGAATCCACAGAGTGGGGACTCTGCCTGGCCGGGGTCCTCTCCTCTCTGAGCCCTTGTCCCCAGGACCAGGAACAGAAGAGAGCAAGGAAACACCTTTGGGAGATGCAGAAACCGGCAAACACCAGCTGGTGAGCTAAGAACTGCTTGGCAGGGAAAGACGCCACTTTGCAAACACCCACGCATTAACCCTGCAAATCCCACGGTCCCCTGCCCCAACTGCCATAATTAGCAGCTCTGTAATTAATAAGGTGGATAAGGACTTTTAATGGCTTCCTAATAAGCACCTTGGTTCTGAGGGAGAGCCAGCAGCAGCTCGGCTGGCCGGCTGTCTGGGACATTCCCACGGTAGAGGCCTGCCAACACCAGGCACCTTGGCCACTGGAGACCTCCTGGGGGGCCGTGGAGGAGTCTGGCTGGACTGGACGCCACAGGGCAGGCTCCACTCCTTAGGAATGCCCCAGTGCCCCCCTGCCCTCTGCTGATATTTAGGGGAGTCAGTCTGACACAATTGTCTGCTGGTTTCTAAGCCACAGAACAGCTCCTCTGCCTCAATAGAAAACAGCCCTGAGGAGTCCAGATGCCCAGGGGTCAGTTTCACAGTCACTAACACTCAGACGAGGTGGGGGATGTCAGCCAGAGCCCCCAGTTATGAAGGGCTGCTCCTTCTGTGGAGGGGAAGGGGGGGCTATGACTAGAGGATGCCCAAATGGCTGGATTCCAGCCTGGCCAGATTACAGAATCCCCGGCCTGCCCTAAATGCCTGTAGACCATTGGGAGGTTCAGGTTGTATGACTCCAAGGGCATCGGCTCCCCCTTCCCCATGTTACATATGAGGACAATGAAGCCCCAGGGAGGTTCCCTCCCGCCCAGGCATCAGAAGTAGGTCAGGAGCTTGGGGAGCAGGCTTTCTCCAGGCCATCCTTGCCTCTGGGTGTGCCCCACCTTAAGAAGTCTCCCCCTTTGGGTTGCTTCTACAGCTACCCTCTGCTCTGTGAATCTCAGAAGTCTCAAGCCAGGACGAGTGGGGGGGGCGACTCTCCACCATCTTGGTGAGTTAGAGAAGACCCTTCAGCCCACGGCTGGTGCACCTTCTGGAGGAGGAGCTGGGGGCTGCCCATCTAGGCTCCAAGAGTCCCCTTCCTGAGCCACATCTGGGTCCTGATGGGTCCTGGCATCAGGACCCTGGGAGCTGGTCAGCTCCTGCCCCTGCCCCAGCTCCTGCTCCCTCTGGCTCCACCGAGGGCCAAGCATTTATTCATTTTTAAAGGAACAGACCAGAGGGAGCCTGGAAAAGTACCACAGACCCGTCCTGCTGGAGGAAGAGCCAGAAGCAGGTTTCCTGAACTTCCTGGAGTTCTCATCTACTGTCCTATCCGGTCCTGTCCTGCTGCCAATTTAAACAAGGTTTTTTACAAGGATGTTTCTACTGTCTTAGGAGGACAATTGCCTCTGTCTCTTCTAGCTGGCTGGTTCAATGGATAGAGAGCTGGGTCTGGAGTCAGGAAGACCTGAGTTCAAATTCAGCCCCAGACACTTCCTAGCTGTGTGATCCTGGATCTGCCTCAATTTCCTCCTCTGCAAAATGAGCTGGAGAAGAAAATGGCAAGCCCCTCCTGTATCGTTACCAAGAAGACCCCAAATGGGATCAGAAAGAGTTGGAAATGACTGGAAAACAGCTCCACAGCAACAAATCTTCATGGAGAGAAAACTGGAAAGGCTCAGCTGGGCTGACCCATCTTCCTTTGCATTTGTGGCGCCCGGACCCCGGGCACTGAGTCCTCAGGTACCTGGGTCTCCCTCCATCTTCGGTTCCACAGACAGGGGCCCTGCTTAGGACTGATCCGTGTTTACATGGGAAGGAGGTGAGGTTCCCTGTTGTGCTGTGTGAACTCAGAGTCTTCAGGAAATGAAGAAAGCCCAGTCCCTGCCTGCGCCAGGCCAGAGACACAGAGACAGAAACGCAAGAGTCATTCCCATTCTACTAGGTTTTTGTCATTTGATCTTTTCAGTCCTGTCCAACTCTCCATGACCCTATTTGGGGTTATCTTGGCAGAGATACTGGAGTGGCTGCCATTCCTTCTCCAGCTCATTTTACAGATAAGGAACTAAGACAAACAAGGTTAAGTGACTCATCCAGGGTCACACAGTTAGTAAGTGTCTGAGGCTGGATTTGAACTCAGGTCTTCCTGACTCCGGAGCTGGCACCCTATCTACTACACCACCTATCTGTCCCATGATACAGGGAGGAGCAATCAATCAGTCACCAAATTTGGTTGAACCCTTATTGTGTGTCAGGAAGTGTGAAGGATTCTGGGGACATAGATATAAAAAGTATGCTCACAGAGTGCAGGTTCCACAGACACATAAACACACATGAAGGCCATAGGGAGAGTGAAGGATCCACGCAGCTCCCCAGCTGGGGTTTGGAGAGAAGCCGGCTTTCCTTCTTGTCTCACTTTTCAGTTATGAGGAAGGGATGAAGACTGAGTGGGATGCTACAAAAGGGTTCTGTGGAAGGCTTTTAACATCACTCTTTACCAATGGCCGGAATGCCACAGTAAAGCTCCTGGATCTTACTGCAGGAGGATGACATTCAACGGTAAAGAACAAAGCCCCCACAGAGCCATCCCCTCTGTGTTACAGGACCATGACATCCCAGAAGGTTAGCTTGCAGGGGAAAGGAAAGGGAGGCTGCAATGGAGAACCTCGAAGGCAAACAGTGCATGTGACCTGGTCGTGGGTCAGTGACCTTGGGCTGGGAGTCAGGAAGATCTGAGTTCAAATTCTGATTACATAAGTTTCAAAAGGTTCTGCATAAACAAGTCTGATAAAGCTAAGATCAAAGGTAAACAAGTGAAGGAATAGAAAAAACAATCTTTGCAGCAAGTTTCTCTTTTCTAAGATATATTGTAAGGAACTGATTCAATTTTCCAAGAATAAGAGTCATTTTATAATTGGTACATCATCTATGGATGTGAAAAACCAGATATCAAAGGAAGAAATCTAAGCTACCTAGAGTCACGTGAAAAAAAGGGTTTCGATTTAGTAGCAATTCAGAGAAATAGTAGAGAAATTTGAAGTAAATCAGTTCTAAGATTCTACCTCATATCCATCTGATTGGCAAAGATGCAAAAATTGGAAAATGCTCTAATGGTGGTGGAGCTGTGGGAAAACAGGCACACTGATGCATTGTTGGTAGAGCTGTGAATGGGCACAACCATTTAGAAAAGCAGTTTGGAATTATACACAGGACAGTCAACATCCTTTGACCCAACTATACCCCTGTTAAGTCAGCACCTAAAAGAGATCCAGGCAAGAGGAAGAGATCTCATATTTAGAAAAAATGTACACCAGCTCTTTCTCTAGTCAGAAAAAAACGGGAAGAGAAAAGGATGCCCATCAGTTGAACAAATTGCAGTGTGTGAATGCTATGGGATATTACTGTGCTTCAAGAATGAGGAAACGAATGGTTTCAGAGACTTGTACAAACTGACGCAGAGAGAAGTAAGCAAGACCAGAAGAAGACACATTATTACATTAATGTGATAAAGTGAGCAATTCTGAGGAACCTCAGAAATGATCTGATGATCATCTGCCTGTCCCAGGCTCTCCCCCCTCTAGTCCATCCTCCCTTCAGCCACTGAAGGGAAATCCTAAAGCTCAGCTCTGACCATCATCCCCGACTCAGTAGGGCAGGGACTGTCTTCTGCCTCTTTTTGGATCCCCAGGGAAGCACACAGTAGGTGCTTAATAAGTGTTTATTGATTGAGTGGGGGAGGGAGGCTTGTTATTCTACCCAGGCTTGCATCACTTGCATCACTGCAATAACAAGGTTGTTGCAGATTCAATAACCTTGGCATGGATGTCTTCACCCAAGTCACTTACTTATGACATGGCCATCTCTCTGCTTCCCTTCCCTTCCTTCCGCTGCAGCCTGGGAGTCCCTGCCCAGGTCTTTGGCAGAAAGAGATGGGTAAGGAGAGAGCACCGTGGATGGTCATAGCTGCCTTGGTCTTCCTGACTGCCTCCATTCTCGGCCTCAGGACGCTGTCCAGAAGGATCCTTGCTATTGGGAGACATGCCTGCCCTGACCCAGTGACCCTAGGATCCTTCCTGTGTGTCCTCAGGTTCTGAGTGCCAGGCACATTACCTTGTCATTTTTAAATGTTTTTAATGTTTTAATTTTTTAAATGTTTTAAAAAGGTTTTTAAAATTTCATCAGGGGTACCACATCTCACCAGTCAGATTGGCTAAGATGGAAAAACAGGAAAATGACAAATGCTGGAGAGGATGTGGGCAAATTGGAACACAAATGCATTGCTGGTGGAGTTGTGAACTGATCCAGCCATTCTGGAGAGCAATCTGGAATTATGCCCAAAGGGCTATAAATAATTTCATATCCTTTGACCCAGCAATAACCACTTCTAGGGTTATATCCCAAAGAGATCATAGAAGTGGGAGGAAGACCCATGTGTACAAAAATATTTATAGCAGCTCTTTTTGTGGTGGCAAAGAATTGGAAATTAAGGGGGTGCCCATCAATTTGGTAATGGCTGAACACGTTGTGGTATATGCATGTTATGGAATACTATTGTGCTATCAGAAAAGAGGAGCAGGTGGGCTTCATATTTACCTGGAGAGGCTTATACGAACTGATGCTGAGTGAGAAGAGTAGAACCAGGAGAAATCTGTACACAATTAGAGACACAATGTATGTGTGATGACCAACTTTGATAGACTGGACTCTTCTCAGCAATGCAGTGATTTAAGTCAATCCCAAAAGACTCATGATGGAGAGAAATGTGTACATCCAGAGAAAGAACTAGAAAGAACTGAGTTTGAATCCAGATTGAAGCAAACTACCTGATCTTTTTTCTCTTTCTTGTTTGGTTTTATGTCCTCTTTACCATTTTTCATTCCAGCTGGTACAATCTGTCCTTATAACCTGACTAATGTCTAATGTGAAAGTATTTACAGATCCTATACTTGACTGTATGATGCCATGGGGGGGAGGGGAATAGAATTTGAAACTCAAGGAATAGTGGAATTGAATCTTATAGACTAAAAGTAAACAAACAGATTAATAAAAAAAAGAAAAGAAAAAAATTTTCATCAGGGTCTGTTAGGGGCCTGTTGAAAAAATATCTGTTGGTTTATTCCAGCCACACACTTTCATTTTTTTGTACTTTCTGGATCCAGTGTGTCTTTTACTTCTTAGAAACCTTGTCCCTGAGCTACAGATGGAACAGCAAACACTAATGACTCTTTTTTATTTGTACTTCAATATATCGATTTAAATGGTCAAAGCCTTTATTAATGAGATAATACCACTATTAACCTACTTTCCACTTTAGAAAAGGTTAAAAGGGTTTGTTGTGGTTTTGCTTTTCCCCCAGAATGACCCCCAGGAGCTTTTGTGGATGTTGCTGCTACTGGTTTGGCAAAGGGATCATCACAGGTTGCTGGAAACGTCTCCTTTGTCTGGGTAACTAGGAAAGTGGAGGGACAACAGCCTCGAGGCATGTTTGCAGATCCCACCTTCAGGTCCCCTGATCTGGCAGAGGGGAAGCTCCACATCTTCAGGTACCTAATCTCAGCCCAGCGGAAGAGCAGTGAAAGAGGCCTGGGCACGCTCTCCAGAGGGCTTGGCAAGGCCCGCAATTGAGTTCAATGCAACAAACATACTTTTAAATTGTTTTGTTTTTAGTTCCAAATTCTCTCCCATTCCTTCCCCCTCCCCAGCCTATTGAGGAGGCAAGAAAAACAAAACCCATTACAAATATGAATGATCATGCAAAACAAATTCCTTCATTAGTCATGAAAGAAAAGGGGGTAGGAAGGAAAGGATGAGGGAGGGAGGAAAGGAAGGAAGAAAGGGAGGAAAGGAAGGAAGGAAGGAGGGAGGAAAAGAAAGAAGGAGGAAGGGAAGGAAGGAGGGAGGGAGGGGAGGGAGGGAAGAAGGAAGGAGGGAGGGAGGAAGGGAAGGGAAGAAGGAAGGAAGAAAGAAAGAAGGAAGGAAGGGAGGGAAGAAAGAAGAAAGAAATAAAGAGAGGGAGGGAGGAAGGAAGAAAGGAAGGAAGGAAAGAGGAAAGAAGGGAGGAAGGAAGGAAGGAGGGGAGAAGGGAGGAAGGAAGGAAGGAGGGAAGAAGAAAGGAAGAAAAAAAGGAGGAAGAAAGGAAAAAGGGAGGGAGGGAGTAAGGAAGAACAAGAACAAAATATGCTTCAATGTGTACTCAGTTCTTCAGTTCTCTAACTGCATGGGGGTGGCATTTTATCATGAGTCCTTTGGAATGGTGGTTGATCATTGTATTAATCGGAGTTGCTAAGTTTTTCAAAGTTGATTATCTTTATAAAATTGCTGTTATTGCATAAATTGTTCTCCTGGTTCTACTCACTTCACTTTGTATCATCAGTTCATACAAGTCTTCTCAGGTTTCTCTAAAATTGGTTGGAATGGTTCACAGCTTCAGCAACAATGCACCAGTGTCTGTATTTTCCTACAACCCCTCCAGCATTTGTCATTTTTCTTTTCTGTCATGTTAGTCACTATGATAGGTGTGAGGTAATTTGAGGTTCTCTGATACTGGTAAGAGCCTTTTTATTTTTTACATGGCTATGGAATTCAACAAGAATTAATTAAGTGCCTACTATGTGTCAGGCACCATTGTAGGAGTTGGGGCTGCAAAGTCCCCCAAACAATCTCTGTTTTCAAGGAGCCCATGCCCCTGTGGCTGAGGCAGCATGTTCACAGGTCAATGTGGATAAAGCCTGTAAAAGTTAGTAAAAGGTCAGGAGAGAGATGAGAGCTGGAAGCCTGTGTGTGGGGACCAGGGAGGAGGGGGGTTGGCTGGGTCATAGGATGGGAGGGGGAGTTTTGCCAAATCTGCTGAAAGGCAGATGAGAGGAAGGCTGTGAAGACCATGAAAATCAAACTAAGGAATTTGTATTTGATCCAGGAGGCCCTAGGGAGCCCAGGAGTTCACTGTGCAGGGGAGTGACCCCTTCCACAGCTCATTGGAGGATGTCCTAGCGGGGAAGGGATCAAGTAGGAGGGAGGGGTCCTAAACTGAACTTGGCCCTGCGGGACACTAGAGCCAGCGTGACTTAATTTGGCTTTTTGTTGCTTGTACAGACTTTAGAAAGCGATGGAGAAAAGGCGAATAATGGAGATTTCACCAGTGTGCTCTGTGCGCACACCACCAGAGCTGGTGGTTAAACTTTTACTAGCACCCCCCTTTCTTGTCCTGAGGAAGCTCACCCTGGCAGGGGCACAGGAGGGCTGCAGCGGGGGTCTGGGGTTGGGCGCCTCTATTCTAGGCGGCTGCTTTCTCTTCCTTCTGGCTTGAGGTGCTGCCTCCCATGCCCAGAGACCTAGATCTTATTTGCTGAATTGAGTAGCGTTGTTGGGCTTCTGAGGCTCAAGTGAGAAGTAGGTCCCCCTCTGCGAATCTGAACTGCGAGCCGGGTCTCACCGCCGGCCCGGTGGCTCCTAGTGTCCCATTGAGCGGTGCCAGTAGAGCAGCTCTCAGTAATTGTTGGGCGGATGGGCGCTCTGTGGGTTCAGTTATGTTTACTGTCTCCCTCGTTAGAGCGTCAGCCCTCTGAGGGCAGGCACTCAGCACTGTGCCCAGTACACAGATAGCGCTTAATCGATGCTTGCCCATAGACTGTGAAGGACGTGGCATGCTCGCTGCAGCCCATCCCTCAGCTCTGGGAAGAGGAAAGAGTCCGACCCTGCTTTTAAACAGCTTCAGTCAATCAGCATCTGCTGAGCGCCTGCTACACGCCAGGTGCCACAGGGACAGACTGCTGCCCTCAGCGAGCTTGGGATCTATTGGGGTAGACATACAGAAAATAGAGGCACAGCAGCTGGGGGCTGGGGAGGAGGAGGTCAGGAAAAGCCTCAGGTAGCAGGTGGTACCGTGAAGGAGGGCATGCACTTCTGGCAGGGGAGACAGCGGGTACAAAGGCCCGGGGGCAGGAGACGTCTCAAAAATGATAGAGAGCTCTCACTGTGGCCCATCTCCTTCCTCCTCTCTGTCCCCAGGGGCCAGCGGTGAACTGGTCAGAGCCTGCCCCTTGTGACCAGTGTTGTCAGCCAGAGGCTTGAGTCTGCCCCCTCCTCTGTGGAGCCCCAGGAGAGAAGCTGCTGAGCCAAGGGGAGGTCTGGGGGTGGGGGCCTCTGCTAACTGCCTGTGGATGGGCCGATAGAGACCCTTCCTGGGCCATCTTCTTGACCCTTTGCCCACCAGAAAAACCAGTCCAGTGACCTGGGGCTGACTTCAGCCATCTCTCCTCAGGCTCCAAATGGCTGTAAGCTACATTCAAACACACACTCAGACACACTCACAATACCTTCACACATGTACATTCACACTATATTAATACACTCACACATACACTCAGACACACAATACATTCATGAACTCACAGACATACACTCAGACACACTCACATATACTTGTGCATGCTCAGACACATACACATATGCTCAGACACACTCACATACACTCAGATACATTTACACATGCTCACACACACACTCTACACTCAGACACTCACACTCAGACACATTCTCACACACACTCAGACACACACACTCAGACACATTCACTTATGCTCAAGAGCGCACAGACAGACACACACAAACCCCTCTGTCTTCTGAACAGGAGGCTGTTGTGATGTTTGCTTTCTGTTCTGATACATTTTGGGGGCCCACATTTTGGGGTCTGGACCTGCCATCTCCCTGGTTCCAGGAGTTCCTGTCCCAGATCTCTCCCCATGTCAGAAGTGGACATGCCCTGAGTCCCAACTCAGGTCCCCCGACCCCTCCCTCCACTCTCTCTCCATTCTGCCACTCCACCTCTGATCCTACAGAAATTTACCAGAATGTTTAAAAATGAACCATATTCCTTCTCTGGGAAAAGTATTGTTTGCTGTGGCAACTTTCTGCGGTCAGTCTATTTTCTTGATTAGTAACAACCTCTATCACAAGAAGTCACAGGAACATCTCTTTGGCCGTAACTGTATCAAACCCAGTTCGTCTTGCCATAGAATCTCCCCCTTTGACTTTCCCAGATGCACCTTCTGATTTCCTCTGGGAACCCTTTGGCATAGTGATAACCTAAGCTTGGGACATCCTGGAGAACAGAGTTAAGGCTCTGGGCCTTAGCTTCCACATCTGTGAAATGGCCCAACAGATTGAGTGTCTGGACACCAGGCCTCTCTTGGGCTTCCTGCCCAGGCAGGCCGAGGGCTTTCCCCCATCACACAGCCAGTAAGTGTCTGAGACGGGACTTGGACTCCAGTCCCTGCCCTGTGGCCTCTGCCCTGAACCACGGCATTCACCTTCCCTTGCCCACATCCTGCTCTGGAGAGGGGTCGCTGTAAGCCTCAGAGGAAGGCAGACCCACAGCTTTCCAAGCAGGCCGGCTTTTCTGGTGCTGTTTCTGGCCTGTTTCCTCTTCTCTGTGGCGTATGGATCGAGGGTTCCAGCCTCCCTGTTCACAGAGACCTTTCTCTCAATGCCAGCCCAGAGCCCGGAATGTGAAAAGCCCAGTGGGTGGGAAGCAGAGAGCTGCCAGGCCGGGGATGCTGGGCCAGGGATGATGTCATTCCTTCAGCTTCCGGGGCTGGGAGCGGGTCAGCTCCTAAGCAAAGACAGAGCCAGAGGAAAGGAAGGGGACACTGATCAAAGACCCTGAGGCTCGGTCCTTGGTCTCCAGGCTCCCGCAGTGTGAAGGGCCGCACAGCAGAGAGATGGGCTCCGCCCCCTTGCCCTGGGACGAGGCAGCCTCGGGCCAGCTTCAGCTTGAAGAAATGCCCCAGATTCGAAGCTGCCCCACGTGGTTGAGCTCCGTGGCCGTTGCCCATCTCCGGGGAGCACTTAAAGCCGTGCAACCAGCACTCACGCTCCCCGAACTTAACTGTTAGTCTTTCTTGGGAAACCATCCCCAGGTGGAAAATGCATGCAGCTCTCTGCAGGTGGCCGATAGTGAAAGATCCTGACCCAGCGAGGCCGGGGAGCGCCGCAGGGAGGCCCGGGGGGGATTAAGTGTTCTGGCCCGTCCCCCGCCCCACCTGCTTTTCTTCTCTAATTCAACAGAGCAAACAAAGCCAGACTCAAGCTGCCCCAGCTAAGTGCTTGTGAAAACCCTCCCTGGGCAGGAAGCGACGTCAGAACAGACTCTGCACGGGATGAATCGGTCCCTCGGCAGCCCTGGGCAGGACGTGGTTCACTAGAAATCTCCTTGCGAGGGAATCTCTTCCTGAACCCCGGGGGCCTGTTGGCTTCATCAAGCCCCGCCTTCACCAACCCTTCCTTCTCTTGGCTGGAGGCCAGCTTTTCTAAACCAGACCCACTTAATCCGTAGAGATCCTTCAGCCCCAGAGTCTTTGTCCCTAAGTGAAGCTGGGGACGTGGCCCAGGTTCCCCCAAGCACTGGGCTGGTCCTTCCTTCCTCAACCAGGGGGGAAACAAAGGAAGGTAGAGAGTTTTTCTCCTTGTTTATGGCTACTCTGATGTTCCCTCGAGCCACAGACCTGTGTTCAGACAGCAGCTGTGTGACCCCACTCAAGTCCCCAGCCTCTCTGAGACTCAATTTTTTTCTCCATAGAATGGGGGTGATAAAGCACCTTCTTGGCCAAAAGGTGTCTGATGGAGGGGAAGGAGAGGAGCCCTACTTCTGTTCACTGACAAAAAGCACTCATTCTTTTTTTCCCACCCAGGCAGGACGTGAAATATAAAAGGATAATTGCAAGGGAGGGCCTTGCCTAGGAACCACTCCTGAGTGATGTCTGTCCACATAAAAAGACTAGAAAAAGGCCATGAAGGTAACAAGTAATCCGAGCTGGCCCGGAGGTAAAGAGCTTCCCTGCTGACTGCCCTGAGGCAGGGGATCCCCACCATCGCCCCTGTTTTACAGAGGAAGGGCCTGAGGCTCAGAGAGGCTGTGACCTGCCTGGGGCAGCACAGTGCTGAGTGTCTGATGCAGACTTCCTGACTGTGTCCTGTGCTCTCAACACCAGGGTAGGCTGTGCTGGCCAGCTAGTCCCCTAGGATTTGTTCTCCTGATCTCCCCATAAGGGAACCATTGTTTTGCCCTCTGTTGCTTTGCCTAGGCAAAGATGATGAGACAGAAGACAGACCACAAGAGGCTGAGCTTGCTGTGCCATGGCTCTTGACTCAGTTTCCTGCCTTTGAGGCTATGTGTAGGATGGGAGACCTGGGCCCATCCTGGCTGTTCTGCCCCTCACCTGTGCAGTCTTCAGAAAATCAGTGGAACTCTAGGCTTCAGTTTTCTTCTCTTTGGGGGTTAGACTCAATGACCCTCCTGGCCTTAAATCTATAATTCTGTGATCTTAAGCAAGAAGTTGGGCGAGGACTTTCCTAGTCAAGCATGAGAAACCCCCATCATGACTCTCCAAGGAACTTTTGCTCCTAGGTGGTAAGGCCTTGGAACAGTCTCCTATCCCTGTGGCCCGCTCACCATGGAATAGCCCTGCCTGTCCCCTCCCTTTATCGCATTGGTGAATTCCTCCTGGAGCCCTCATTTTGTTTTATTTATTAGTTTGGGGGTTTTCTGACTTTCAGTTTTATTAATCTCACCTTTGATTTTCAGAATTTCCCATCTGGTGTTTAATTGGGATTTTTAATTTGTTCTTTTTCTAGGGTTTTTTTTTTTTTTTAGTAGCATGCCCAATTCATTGATCTGGCTTTTCTCTGTTTTATTGATGTAGGCAATTAGAGATATAAATTTTCCCCTAAGTACTGTTTTGGATGCATCCCATGCATTCTGATACATCATGATCTGAAAAGGATGAGTTTGCTGTTTCTGCCTTTTTTGCATTTTGTCGTGAGGCTTCTGTGGAAGTTGAGGTCCCACCAGCATGGTTTTATTACCTGTTTCCTCCTGTAACATTCGGCTTCTTCAGAAATGTATAATCTCTACCGCTTGGTGCCACATGTTTAGTGTTGATATGACTGGTCAGTGGGACCTTCAGCAAGATGGAGTTTGCTTCTTTGTCTCTTTTAATGAGAGCTGGTTTTGTGTTTGTTTTGTCTAAGATCAGGGTTGCACCTCCTGCTTTGTTTGCTTCAGCAGAAGCATCATAGATTTTGCTGCCGCCCCGTCCCTTTTCCCCCTGTGTATCTCTCTGCTTCCAATGTGTTTCTTGCAAACAGCACATCATAGGATTCTGGTTTTTGATGCATTCTGCTATGAACTTCTGTCTTATGGGTGAGCTGATGCTACTCACATAGAATTATGAGGATTAAATATGTGTTTCCCTCCAAGCTACTTTTGCTTGTTTATCCCCCTGTCTCTTATCCCCTAACCATCCGCTCCTCACAAGGGCTTTCCTTCCCCATGTGATCGATTCTACTATCGCAGCCCCTTTCTACATCCTTATAGGGTAAGATAGATTTCTATGGCCAACTGTCTATGTTATTCCCTCTCTGAGCCAATTTTGATGAGAGTAAGGTTTAAGCTTTGCCTGTCACACTCATCTTCCCTTTCATTATAATAGCTCTTTTATGTGGGATCATTTACCCCATTCAGTCCCTCCCCGCCTCCTTTTCCAGCGCAGCTTTCTTTCTCACCCTTTTATTTTGGGGTTTTTTGGATATCGCCCCATCAAAGTCACTTTGTATCCACTCTCTTGTCTCCATGTACTCCTTCTAATTACTCTTATTGTAATAAAATTGTTAAGAGAGTACCCCAAAAGGAACTCACCACTGAGGAAAGGGAGCCAGCCTGGTGGAGGGATGGTCCAGGGTGAGAAGACAGCTGAGGCATAGAGGTGATGTCCAGAGAGTTAGAAGCACAGCTGAAAGGGTGTGACTAGCCTGAGCCTGTCCCCCAAATGGGCACTGTTGGGAGAGGATGAGAATGAGCGAATCAAGAATCCTGATGAGCAATTAGAAAAAGGGTTTTCCTTCCTTCCTTCCTTCCTTCCTTCCTTCCT
>NW_027185761.1:73799312-73812289 GCF_028583685.1 Petaurus breviceps papuanus | reverse complement strand
CTTCCTTCCTTCCTTCCTTCCTTCCTTCCTTCCTTCCTTCCTTCCTTGTATTTCTTTCTTTGGCTTTCAGGAACCCAATAATTTTTATGTATTATCTCTCCTGGATCTATTTTCTAGGTCAGTTGTTTTTCCAGTGATAAATTTCTCTTCCTCCTCTCCTCCTCCTCCTCCTCCTCCTCCTCCTTCTTCTTCTTCTTCTTCTTCTTCTTCTTCTTCTTCTTCTTCTTCTTCTTCTTCTTCTTCTGCTTTTCTTCTTCTTCTTCTTCTGCTTTTCTTCTTCTTCTTCTTCTTCTTCTGTTTCATTGTATTTTGATGTCTCATAGACTCATTAGTTTTCATTTGTTCAATTCTAATATTTAAGGAATTAGTTCCTTCAGTAAGCTTTTGTACTTCCTTTTCCATTTGGCCATTTCTATTTTTTAGGGAGTTATTTTCCTCCATAAATATTTGTATATCTTTTCCCATGCTATTGACTCTTTTTTTTCATGATTCTCTTGCATTATTCTTATTTCTTTTCCCATTTTTTGTTTTACTTTTCTAATTTGCTTTTTAAAATCCTTTTTAAGCTCTTCAAGAAATTCTTTTTGGGGTTGAAACCAAATTTCATTTTTCTTTGAGGCTTCGCATGTAGCCATCTTGACCCTACTGTCATCTTCTTAGTTTATTAGTTTGGTCCTCCGTACCACCATAGTAACTTTCTGTAGTCAGGCTCTTTTTATTTTGTTTTGGTTTTTTGCTCATTTTTGGTGACTTGAAGTTTTAATGTGGGAGTTGAGTTCTGGTCCTGCACTGTCCCAAGCTTTTTGTGCTGGGGCTACGGGTCTGACTTCCACTAGGCTTCAGGGCTTAGCTTCTTGCTTTCTTTGGGAGGTAGGCTTCCCTTCTGGCTTGTCATGGAGGGTGAGGACTCTCTATTGGCCTCTGCTGGGTCTGGGGTTTATCTGCTGGCCTGCCTCAGCCTGGCTGGGTTGCTGTAGAAATGGGGTCTTTCTCCTAGTAGGTGCCAGGGGAGGTGCTGATCAGCCCCAAGGTGGGGCTTTACTACTAGTCAGCAATAGGGTTAAGGTCTCACTGGTGGCTTGTACTGGGGATGGGGTCGCTGGGGTGGGGCCTTGCTGTGCTGCACAGATTACTTCTCGCCCTGGGCTTCTGGTTTGTAGGAGGTCAGGGCCTCACTGATGGATTGCCCCGGGCTTGGAGCCTTGCAGCATGTCCCCTGCTGTGAGGCTGCCTGCTGCTGCTCCTCAGCCTTGCCCCCTCCCACCTCAGTGAGACAGACCTTTCCTGCGGGGCTAGTCAGCTGCTTCCCTGCTCCTAGATCAATTCTGAGGTGGTTTTCTAGTTGTTTAGAAGGGAATCTGGGAGGGCTTCAGAAGGTTCCTTCCTCCTGTCACCATCTTGGCATTGAAAGTCCCCCTGCTTCCATTTCCCCTAGCTGCAGCTGGAGGGACTGTGGGGATTGTGCAGGGGTCCAACATGCTTCTGTTTAGTTTGGGGGCAGGGGGGGAGGGCGTGATACTTATAAACAATGATGACAGGTCACAAGGTGGACCTGAGTGGGAGGGACCCATAACTTCTAAATGTCCTGGTAACTGAGGGCAGCTTCCCCCACTCCCCCTCCCCTCTGAGCTCTTAGGAACACCCAAGGTGAGAATGTGGACTTGGATCTGCATTCACTCCTTCAACAAGAATTAACAGTGCCTGCTGTGTGCTAGTCCCTGTGCTGAGCACAAGGGGCACAAAGACAGAAAAGTTAGCCGTCTCTGCCCACACGGTCACAATTCCAGAAGGGCCTAGTGCCAGTGGAGGGAATCCTGGAGAGGTTGATCAGGGGAGCAGCTCCCGTAATTATCCTTGGGAAGGAACCCCTGGCTTTGGCCAGGAGGAACCTCTCCATGGCAGCTGCAGGTCAACCAAAGCTCAGAATCTAAGAGTGAGAAGGAAGCCCAGCCCCCGCCTTGTCTGTCCTTGTCTGTCCACCCCCTGGCCTTGACTTACTCCAGAGAGCAGCTGAGGAGGGAGCTCATTCCCCTGGGGCTGCCTCTCAGGCTGCCACCCCTCCTGCTGGCCTTTTTACATCTTCCACCCATCATTCCTCCTTCTTCCCCTGGGATTAAATAGAATTAGGTCCCCTTGACTCGGATTCCCAACCCTAGACCTAGACCCTCCTCTGGGGAGCTGTGAAGAGTTCCTCACAGTGGATACTCTGGGGCATGGGCAGAACTGGAAGGATCTTGGCAGACAAGGAAAGTGAAGCCCAGAGAGAGGAAGGGATTCCAGAGAAGCCCCCCACTCCACAGATGAGACACCAAGGCCCAGAAGAGGGAAGGGGATCCTGCAATCCTGCCCATGGTGCCTCTGTTGCTCACAGGAAGGCCACGGGCCTTGGGTACCAAAGCTGTGTGGAGGGTCTGTCCTTAGCAGAAAAGGAACCCCATGCTAGGGATCGTGCACGGAGTCTGTCTCCCCTAATTAAGTATTAGTAATGATGTATTAGGAGGGGGCAGATTCTGCTCCAACATTCCTTTAAGGCTTCTCCACCTTCCAAAATTACTTCATAATCTTGGTGTAATTTCTGGAGCTCTGACTCTGCCCAAATGTAGCATAGCCTTGACTTGCCTTGGTGATGATTCCATCCTTCGAAAAGTGGACAAACCAACCAGAGGAAATTCTCCTCTGGATCTGATCCTGACTAACAGGGAGGGGCCAGTGGCTGCGCTGGGGATGATGAAAACACCAGGAAAAACAGACAGTAAAGGAGAGGAAAATCAAATACTCTTCCAACCCTCAGAGAGGAAGAGCCTAAACACTCAAATTCTACAGGACAAGCCCACCCAGGAAGGATGGGGACACTTGGGAATAAAAGTCTGAGGGCACAAGGGAATGCTTCTTCTTTCTTTGCTGAGGACTAGAAAGGATGGACCTAGCTTTGGATCTGTATGTAGTGATTTGCTTCCGGTCTCCCCCATTAGATTGTAAGCTCCTTGAGGGCAGGGTCTGTCTTTGATTCTTTTTATAACCTCAGCGCTTAGCACACACAGTAGGCACTTAATGGATGTTTATTAAATTTAATTGGAAGGTTTGGTACGGAATTGGTGCACAAGACAATAAGGAGGTAGTGCCCCCAGGTATGGGTGCCCTCAAGGAGTTCTGTTCCGTGGTCCCAAGGGCTCGGCATCCTTGGGTCCTTGGCCATTGTGGGATCTTGAAAGATTATGGAGAATGGGCTCGAAGAAGGGCAGATATCACTTTGATTTCCCAAAAGGGAAGAGAATGGAACTGCCTTTCAGAGGTGGGTGAAATTCTAGGTTATGCCCAAGGACCAGAGGATGAAGAGCTGAGGAAGGGAAGGGACCTTCGAGGTCCAGAGTCTAAGCCTTTCACTTTAAGCAAGAGGAAGCTGGTATCTCACTGGCAGAGCTAGGATTCAAACCCAGGGCCTCCTGAGCTTCCTCGTCTGGGACTCTTTCCTATGTACCACAACTTACTTTCTGTCTTCCTCAGTGGGTGCTCGGCACATAGCTGAGATTCAATAAGTAATCATTGAATTGGAGAACCACATTCTTTCTGTTTTCTGGGCACCCAAAGAATTCAGGGATCTGGATTCTCCCTTTCCTGGTTTATTAAATCTTGTACTGGCTACTAGACAAAGTGAAGGCTGTTTTTCTACTTTCTAAGGAAGGCCCTGGGACTAATTAAAGCATTCCTCTCCCTTTTAATGAGCCATAGATTTGGTGCAATTACCATCTAGCTGGGTCAAAGCTTCAGCGGCTTAATCATGGTCAAAGAGCTGGCTGGGGGCCCTCTGTCCACTTTCCTCTGTGGAGTTTCTCAGGATGCACAGAGTATGTCTTTAGAATTAAAGGAAGCTGGTGGTTACAGCTGTCACCAGAAGGATAAGGTAACAGCAATCCACGGTACCTACTATGTGCCAGGAGTTGTGTTGGGAATAAAAAGACAAAAACTAAGCCGTCTTAACTAAGAGCCCTTTGGGGCTCACATGCCCTCTGGGGATACCCAAGGGAAACCCTAAACCGAAGGGACTGGGACAAGCCTGTGATTCCCTCCTTCTGTGGCTTAGAAAGCTGCCTCTGGCAGTGCAGAAGGAAGTGAGTTGCCCAAGGGGTGACAGGCTTGTGTGTCAGAGGCTTCCTGGCTCTCAGATCAGCTCTCTAGGTCACCTGAGGCTGCCTCTCTGGGTGCAGACAATATACAAATCCATCTGTGGAGCAGGACTGATGTACAAGGGGATGTTTGAAGGACCCTAAAGGAGGAGAGGGATTCTGAGAGCTGATGGAGACCAGATAATGGATGCATCCCAGAGGTCCGGAGAGGGAGGAGAGCCACTGAGAAACGCTGAGCGGGTCAGTGGGGTCTGGGGTTGGACCAGAGGGTGTGCAGGGAGATGCCCTCAGGACTGGGCTGGGTGCAAGGTCCTTGATCAGCTTCCTCATTCAAACTTTGCTGGACCCTATGCCTCCATCCAACTGTCTTCCTGTAATATCATCCCAGAGCCACAGGGTGGCCCATCCTCAGATGCCCCTCCACAGATGCCCCATCCTCACAACCGAGACCCCACGTTGTCCAAGCTCTCCAGAGAACCACCAGCAAACCAGCAGGTGGCCATGGGCAGTGAAGCCAAACCAGAGCCACAGCTGTCCTAGGACCTTAGAAAGCTCGACCCTTTGGTGCTTCCAGGCAGGGGACAGGGCACTGGACTGAAGTCAGGAAGGTCTGATTTCAGATTCCACTCAGACACTCACTGGCTGGATGACTTTGCACAAACCACTGTATGTCTCTCAGCCTCCATTGTCTTACCTGTAAGATGAGCCTCTGAGCTCCATGACCCGTGACCCTCTACTCCAGCTTTGTCCAAGCCTGTCCTAGCAGATAGCTGGGCAAGCCCTGACTTCTGCCCCTTCTATGACTAAGCCAGTAAAGCCAGTCGTCATCAAGGAAATGCTGTCCTTGACTGAGAGATGTTAGTCACAGATCACACCCTCAAACCCCACGTTCCCCAGCAGGCTGAGATCAGGCACTCAGTAACTCATTTAACCTACACCTCATGAAAGTATGGCCATGTGCCATGTGAGGGGGGAAAGTGAAGCCTGAGGGGGGGGGGGAACATTACCAGAATGGAGGAGCTCAAGGCAGTGAGGATGAAGAGCAGGTTCTGGACCCGTGAACCTGGGAGGGGTGGGAAAGGGAGGTTCTGGTGGGAGCCTCCTCTGTCACCCTGTGGGCAACAGAAATTGAAACAGAGAATCCCACCTTCTCCAGGAAGAGAAGACCTCATCCTCCAGACTCTGGGGCTGCCTCGGTTAACCATTTCCTAATGATCTCCCCTATGGGAGTATAAACTCCGAGGGCATGGGCTGTCTTTGTCTTTTGAGATTAGCATGGTGCCTGGTACACAGCAGGTGCCAGGTGAGAGGGGAAAATGAATTATTGATGAGTGAGATGTTTTTTCAAAATTTTTAGAGCTGAAGAACACGAGTGCAGGTAGCCCCGACGTCTCCCTGGTAGCAAAGCTGACCCGAAAGGTGCCAGGGGGTGGGGACCTGAGGCAGGAAGGCAGGGGATCCTGCAGAGGGTGAGTGTGGACCCAGAGGGGGGCCTCCAGCAAGGGTCCGAACAGTGAAGGAGAGCTGGCAGGAGGTGGCCAGCGCCAGCCTGGACTCCCAAGGTGCTTCAAGGCTTTCTTGGGAGTGGCCAGGCGTCCCCTCCAGCTCCCCCATCTTTCTGTTCCAGGACAAGTCACCCAGGTGTAATGCGCTGACCATGAGGCAGCTGGGCCTTCTAACGCACCTAGCGCAGTGCCTGGCCCGCAGCGGGGCTTCTTAAATGCGTCCTCCCTTCTCCGACAAGGTCCTGGCACTTTTCTCACCCCTAACCAAGGCTTGGAGAATGCATACGCTCAGTCTTTTGCAGGATTCTGGGCCTGAGCTGAGGTCCCAGTGGCCTAGGAGTCAGGCCAATCCTGCCCCTTGGCCTCTCTGAGACTCAGCTTCCCCATCCATGAAATGGGGTGTTAGTGCTCGCACTCTGTACCTCCTAAGTTTATCATGAGGAAGGGATGAGAGAATGTCTGTAAAGCCCTTCATAGACCTAAGCGCCCCAGGAGCCAATAGAGGCCGCAGGCGGGATCCCAATTCTAGATCTGGAAGGAGCCCCAGAAACCGTGGCGCCAGCCCTCTCCTCTTATTTGTTTTTATTCTGCTGGAATTTAATTTTATTATTTTAAAACACTGACGAGCCTTCATTTTCTCTCCTTCCGACTCTGCCCTCTTCCCAACTGGCCGATCCCCTGCCCCCAACGTGTCCATCAGGATGAATCCCCAAGTGGGCCCCGCCCAGAGTCCTCCTCCTGGGCAGCACCGAGCTGATGGACCTCAGTGCAGGCCCTCCTCTCTGTCATTTCCAGGTGATGCCCCCGCTCAGTCAGGGGCACACTGAGGTTCAGAGATGGTAAGTGACTGGCACAAGGTCATACTGCAGAGGTTGGGCATTCACTCAGGCCTCTCTATTTTGAAACAGCCAACTAGTGGGCATTTAAATCTTTGTGCAAATTCTGTCATTAGCTGTTCGTAAACAGCAGTTACAAAGGAAGGCTCTTTTCACTTGAAAAGCAAAGGAGGGCTTCCTTGACACCTGAGATTACACTTGGGGCTGGTCTAAATCTAGGGGCGTGGGGGGAGGGAGGAAGAGATGAGTTTTTCTTCCTTCCCCCACTCTTTTAAAGGGAATAAACCATGTGCTCCAAGCTGCTTTAAAGTCTGTGTAAATATTTTAGCAATAACCAATACCAAAGTCAGATTTCATCTTTTTTTATCCTGTATCTCCATATATTGATTTTAGGTATTTTACTTTTCAATGTGAATAAAAAATAAGATCTCACTACAGTCATATCCTCCCACAAAAACAAAAACCCAAACCCCAGCAATGAGGAGGGGAGCGCAGGGCCGTTGAGCCCCCTCCCACGGGAGGATTTGAGGGCCTCTGGGCCAGGGCTGGCCCCCCACTCTAGGATCCTTCTGGAGGCTTTGGATCAGTCACTTTGCTCCTCCCTCCCCCCCCAGGTGCTCACACCTGCTCTTCTGGGCATGGCCTGGGCTCACCCCCTCAGAGGAGATGGAATGGTTCTTGAGCATGAATCAGATCTAAGTGCCCACACATCTTGGGGTGGGGGTGTTCGATAGCGGCATATTCTAAGAGTGCCCCTATACGTAGCACAGGACCATGAAGCTGGATCCAGGAGGAGCCCCATAGACCACAGAGTCCAGTCCCCCCACATCTCCCTCTAAATTTTACTGAGGGGGGGAACCTTGAGCACAGTCCCAGGGCCCCCAGAGTCAGAGGTAGAATTTGAACTCGGCTCTTCTCCCTCACTCTTCCAGTGCCCTGGATCTCACTGTCTCCCCTCCCTCTTTACCTCATAACTGCTCCAACAGGCTCGCTGTCTCCTCCATTCCTCTAGCCCCAAGAACCCCCCACATTTCCAGGTTGCTTCATCTCCCCAGTTAGAATTAATTCCAAGATGGGGAAGAGCCAGCTTCTTCTTTCATTCATTCATTCACTCATTCACTCATTCATTCATTCATTCATTCATTCATTCATTCATTCATTCATTCATTCATTCGTTTGTTTTCTTTTTGGAGGGCAATTGGGGTTAAGTGACTTGCCCAAATGGCTAGTGGCTTCCCAAATGCCCACATGGATAGTAAGTGTATCCAGTGTCTGAAGCGGGATTTGAACTCAGGTCCTCCTGACTCTAGGACAGGTGCTGTATTACTTCACCACCTCACCATCTAGCCACCCCGTTCTTCCTCTTAAAAATAGCTTCTTTGTGGGGATGCCATTCACTCATCAGTCATTGGCAGGCTTTGTTTGACAACCATTGATTAGGATTGGGAGTCTGAACCAGAGGCCCCCAAGGCAGAGGGACTTCCCTACATGGGAGCCCTGGGTGGGACAGAATTTCCCTCAGGGCAGAATCCCAAGAGAGACAGAGAGGCTCTGTCTGGGACTCCTTCCTCTGGCCTCCTGCCTCTCCCTGCTCCCTTCAGCTCCCCTCTCCCAGCCAAAACCCCAGATTCTCTTCTGGGGCCCATCTCCACCTCCTCAGGCCACAGGAATCCATAATCAGGGATGGGGAGTCTCAGCTGGGCTGAAAGGGATCTTGGAGCTCGACTGGTCCAACCCCTCTCATTTACAGACAATCAGCTGAGTCTCAGTAAGGGCAAGTGACTTGTCTAAGGTCACACCAAAGAGCTGAGATTTTGAAAAAGGCAGAAATCTCCTATCCAAGCAGTGCCCAAACTTTCTGGTCTCAGGACCCCTTTATGCTCCAGACACACCTGAGGACCCTTCCCACCAAAGGCTTTTCTGTGTCTGTCAGATTTACTGCATAGCAATTGAATCCTTGACCTGGGGGATCAACTTCTGCCCCACTCCCTCCAACAAACCTCTATTTGGAGAGCTAGCCTCTATTCCAAGGCAGATGCCACCTGCCTGGA
This sequence comes from Petaurus breviceps papuanus, assembly GCF_028583685.1. Lineage (NCBI taxonomy): Eukaryota > Metazoa > Chordata > Mammalia > Diprotodontia > Petauridae > Petaurus > Petaurus breviceps. The sequence goes on along the minus strand of NW_027185761.1, from coordinate 73,803,773 downwards.
GGGTATAGTCTTAGAGTGTAGCCTCAGACTGGGAAGTGGAGAACCTGAGTTCAAATCCTGACTATGACAGATCATGTTACCTTGGTTTCCTCATCCCTAAAATGAGCTGGAGAAGGAAGTAGTGACCCCTCCAGCATTTTTGCTTAATAAAACTCCAAATGGGGTCACAGAGTTTGACATGACTAAAGACAACTGGGTAATGAGGACGGGACCCAGGAGTGATTCGGGAGCACAGACAAAGGAAGCTCAGAGCTCTTGATCATGGAAATGGAGGTGTAAGGGTGAGATGGAGGGTGGCACCGTCTCTCTGGGTGGCTGAGGAGGCACAATGTGAAGGTGGATGAACTGGGAGGTCTGGGTGTTGGAGGGGATGGTGATCTGCTAATTGAAGTCCCTGAGGAGGAGGCTGGGCTTGGGGTGGGGAAGAGCCTCCTTAAGAAGGGTGGGAAGATGGCCCGAGGGTCAGTAGATGCCCTCAGGAAGGCCTGGCTACGTGATGGAGGTAAATGAATAGACCGAGATAGAGGGAGGGGCTGGAAGTGTCCACTGGGGGAACAATGGAATTCAGAGTCTTCTTGTCCTGGCCCAGGGAAGAAGGGGCTTTCCACATTGGGACCCAAGGATGGCCTTTGTTCTAGGGAGTCAGGCTCCTCTGAGAAGCAGGAGATGGAAAGTGGGAAAAGGGGAGGGAGGTCTAAGGTGATGGGATCTTGGTCAGGGCAGAGCAGTGTGGGACAGAGGATCAGGAGGTCTGAGGAAGATGGGCATGGGAGCTGGGAAGGGGCTTGGGGTGGGGTGACCAAATAATAGAGATTATGAAGGGCTTAATGAGAAGCAGCATGGTTCAGTGGATAGTGTTGGATGTGGAGGCAGGAAGTCCAGCATGAACATCTTATGAATTCCTTTGTCTGACCTAGCCATCTAGCCACTCTGGGCCTCAGTGCCCTTACCTGTAAAATGGGGATGGACTCAGTGGCCCCTCAGGTCCAATCCAACTCCAAACCTGGGCTTCCCTTGCCTGCCCAGGCAGGGCTTCTTACACTTAACATGGTGCCACCCATCCCTCTAACCCTGTTAGGTATCTCCCTTGCCCCCATCCTGAAATGGGTCAAATGTCTGGTCTCATAATTGATCAGTATTGGATAAAATGGCACCCACAAGGGGGTCCCTTCTTCCTCTCATTCATTCTCTTCCCTTTCCCTCCTCCCCTCCTCCAAAGGTGACTAATAAGCATCCTTTACCCTTAAGAAATGAGTGATTCTGTGGGAGAGGGACACTGGGTGCCCCCTTTTTTAGTATGGAAGCCTCAAGGAGACGATAGGCATATCTACTCATAGAATTTGAAAATCAGTCCATCCACAAGCACTTATTAACACCTATTGTGTGCTAGGTGGAGGTGCTGGGGATTAAAAGACAAAATGAAGCCATCCCTTCCCTCAAGGGGAATAGGTGCACGTAGAAGTATCTGTGCAGTAAATTAAGGAGAAAAACATAACACAGTTCAAGCGAGAAAGAAAACTGCAGCAGCAGCTGGGAGAAGGGCATGAGGGGCTGGGGAAGACCTCAGGCAGAAGGCAGGACTTGGCCTCGGTCTTGAAGGAATTAAGGGTTTCTATAAGGTGGAAGCAAGACCATTCAAAATGAATCCAAAATACATCGACCTCAAATGTCTGGTCTCATAATTGGTCAGTAAGCATTTATTAAGCACCTCCTCTGTACCAAGCACTGTGTTAAGTCCTGGGATACAAAAGAAAGAGGAAGGAGCCCATGTCCTCAAGGTGCTTCCAATCTAATGGGAAAGACATATGCAAAGCACTGGGTACAAATGAGATACAGACAGGATAGATGGGAAATAGCCAACAGACCTAGAATTAAGAGGGATGGGGAAAGGCCAAGTGGAATCAAGATGGCGGAGGGTCCTGACCCTCCACTGGGAACGATCAAGAAAGATTAAATTAAATAATCTCCCTGCCTTCAACAGTCCTGGAGAAGAGCCCTACCTTACAGTCTCAGGGACAGATGCCCCATGACCTAGACCAGCCTTGATCTCGAGCTGGGGGTGCCTTAGAACCTTTCTGGGCCAACTCTTCATTGTATGGATGAGAAACTGAGGTCCCCCCATAAGTGAAGCACAAAGTCACATAGGTAGGTAAGCAGAGGAAGTGACATCAGAACCAGAATCTTCGGATTCCAAACTCGTTGCTCTAGAACATGGGTTCTTAACCTGGGGTTTAAGGACCTCAAAGTATCCATGGGTGGATTTCAAGAGCGTGGTTGTGAACTTGATTGAGAAAAAAAAACAAACAAACCTCTGCTCCGTTTTCCCTGGCTTATAACTGAAATCAAGCACTTCCTCTGATTATACAAAATGTGGCTTCGAGAAGGTCCATGGCTCATCCTGACCTTCCAGCCCTAGGGCTGCCAGACCCAAACCAGGGCCCCCAGAGTCTTCCCACAGCCAGGAAACACAGACTCTGCCTGGGAGTCATAGCTCCTTGAGGGGCTTCTGGCTCCCCTCCAGCTCTTGGTAAACCATGCACCTCTCCGGGCACTCACTTTCAGAGGCTCGGTCACAGAATTTCGCAAATTGGAGGGAATCCCAGCAGCCTTTAGTACAACCTACACCCAAAGGAACCCCTTTGTAGCAACCAGATGAAGGCTGGCCCCAGAGGAGGGTGCTTCTGCCCCATCATCCCTGCCCATCCCCAGCCTCTGGGACAGCTCAGGAGTTCTTCCTGAGAAGGAGCCGGCATTTTCCTCTCTTTGAGCCTGTCCCAAACATGCCTGGGCTGGTCCCCTGGAGCAAAGAGGCCAAATCTGTGTATACTGGCCAGCGATCAGCGAATGTCTGAAACCACAACCTCTCTGGAAAATGGGAAGATTCCTTCTTGTTAGTGGAACTATAGATATTTTTACTGGGTAGGCACCCTTCCCCCCACTCCCAACAGCAGCATCCTCAACTCATCTTAGAAATTGGCCCAATTAAGACACGAATCAGTCAAGAGTATTTATTAAGCCCCTACTATATAGCGGGTACATAGTGCGCTCACACTGAAGTTATGAAGAGAGGTACAAGCCAGTTCTAGGGGCAGCTGGGTGGCGCAGGGCATAGAGCACCAGCCCTGGAGTCAGGAGGACCCGAGTTCAAACTTGGCCTCAGACATTTGCCAGCTGTGGGACCTGGAGCACCACTGCAAGAATCCGTGGTCCCTGGGCCACTCTGGTGATGGGATTCTCTTCTCCTGGCTCTCCTGTGGTTAGGCGGGTCACAGCTCGTTGGCTCAGCCAGGGCCGCAGAGTCAGACCAGGGGAAGGGTCTCTGGCACAGCCTGGATGCTGTGTGTGCTCATCTGTGAAAGACGGATGCAGCCTCACGTCCACACTTGCATCAGGAAGGATACGGCAGCAGGAGTGAGATGAAGATGGTCCTCGGCTGGAGTCTCGTCTGTCCACAATCGGGGGTCACAGACTCAGAGCCAGAAGGAGCCTCTGTGGCCATTCTGTCCATCTCCCTCATTTTATGCTTGCGGAAACTGAGGCCCAGAGAGTTGGTGAGGATGGTCCGAGGTCATACAGGTGACCCTGGATTTAGAGCCAGGAGGGGGAAGGTCCAGAGAAGTGAGAGGAGCTTCCCAAGATTACACAAGTAAGATTTGAACCCAGGCCCCAGAGCTGACTCCAGGGTTGACTCTGCCCAGGGCACCATGCTGCCTCAATGGGCCATCTGGGAACAAAGAATTGCATCAGGAGGTATTGCTCAAGTTCCATGATGGGTCAGCATCTGGGGTCAGAGCGCCAGGGATAAGTCAAGAGGACCTGAGTGCAAATCCAGACTCAGATAGTTACCAGCTGTGAGTCCTTGGGCAGGTGACGGCACCGTTGTCCGCCTCAGTTTCCTCATCTGTAAAATGAGGATAATGAAAACATTTATGTCCCAGGACTATGGTGAAGATCAAGGTAGCGGTTTGTGAGGCATTTAGCCCAGCGGCTGGTGGGTGCGAGATGCTATTTAAACATTAGCCAGGGGTATTGTCACTACTAGTTAATGGGCTCCCGACTGCTTCTGCAGACTGAAGGCTGTGGCCTGGCTGGAAGGGGGCTGTTCTAGGCGTTATCTCTGGGGCCCATCAAAGCCCAAGGCACGAGGTGCTTTCATCTAGAACCACAGCCTGGCCACCAGCTAAGGAAAGTGCCAGGGAAAGGCACCCTGGGCCAAGGGTTTGGGAGCCAGGCTTTTGAAGGTGCCTATCCTGCCGTAGATACCGGTAATAGCATTTATCTGAGGCCTGCACTGGCGTGGGCAAGAGAGAAAATACTCTCTCTCGCCCCCCCTTTTCTTTCACTAGGGATCCCCCTCTGAGTCACTCTGGGGCCCTGTCTTTCTCTCTGTCTCTGTCTGTCTGTTTCTCTCCCTCCCTCTCTCCCTCCCCCCTCCTCTCTGCTTCTCTCTCTCTCCGCCTC
>NW_027185761.1:73767453-73794312 GCF_028583685.1 Petaurus breviceps papuanus | reverse complement strand
GGGAGAGGGGGAGGGGGGGGCTGACTCCTCTGGAAGGTGGAGGCAAGAGGCAGCAGGGTGCAGACAGGCTAGAACCCTGGCCTGAATCTGGTCAGATGTGTCTCATTGGGGCACAGAAGTGGGAGGCTTCTGTGCATCACCACCTCACTGTGGTCACGGCCCCCTCCCCCCAACCGAGTTTTTTCTTTGTGCTCCCAGCACCTGGCACCGTGCTTGGCACACAGCAGGCATTTAACATGTGTGTCTTTGGGTGATGTGGGGACGTTTAGGCTGAAGAAGATTCTTGGGTGTCAGGCTTGTCTTGCTCAGCCCAAGGGCAGACCCAAGAGCTGTCCCAGCTTTCAGAGGGCCGGTGACTTCACGGATGGTGTCTGTCCTTGCCCTGCACTTGAGTTTCAGTGAGGCAGAGCTGCACAGAGCTGTCAGCCTCATCCTATCTCCCAGGGTCACTGACGCCCATGGGCAGGGCAGAGCCATGGCGGCGATGCCAGGCTGCAAAGGATGACCGTGGCTCCCTCTGTGGCGCCCTCCATGCCTGGCCAAGCTCTCAGAACTCCACAGCGCCCACCTCCATAGCCTTCATGTCTCACCTGCCCACCCCACCCAGGGAAGTTTTCCCTTGCTTGGGGCAGACACCCCCTAACCCACCCACGGGGTGCAGCTGCTGCACATTCTGACCCTTCTTGAGCAGGCATCTTAAAGAGGAAAATGGGCCTGAGGTCATGAAGACACCTCAGCAATGAAAGCCTCCCACAGTGATGGGCTGCCTCGAGAAGGGGTGAGCTCCCGGATGCTGGGGCTCTTCAGGCAAAGGCAGGTGGTTTGCCAAAGAGGGTTTTGTGTGTACAGGGCAAGTCACTTCACCTTTGCCTCCATTTCCTCATCTGTGAAATGGGCATGATGACAGTCTCTACATCCCAGGGCTTCTGTGAGGACCATTAGATGCATAAAGGACTCAGTGCAGTTTGAAGCTGTAGTTGCTAAGTCATTAACACTATAAACATGGGTCATTGTGATCATCTTGGGTTGTAATCCAGAGAAGGATCAATCTGTCATCCAGTCTCTCCAGCCCAATGTCACAGAGCGAGGCCAGGGAATTGTGAACCAAGGATCTCATTGGCTGAGGAACTCTAGGTGAAGAAACCCCCTCCCCCAGTGCAGCTGAGAAGGCACCTGTTTTCCACCAGCCAGGAAGGGGCAAAGGTGGGACTTGAGCTTGAACTTTTTTTTTACTCTTTACTTATTTTGATATGGGCTTAATAGTAATGGAAAAAAACCCACAAATATTTCAAAAACAAAGAACAGCATGGGTTGTATATGGGACTATGATTGTTATAAGCAGATGGTGTTTTAAAGGGTCTATTAAATTTAACAAGGTAGTCACACATTTTGTGTTCATGTCCTTTCTTTTTGATTTTCTTCTAAGTATTTTCCAATGTCTTATTATTTCTCTTTTCCTTCTTTAATTTATTTTTCTATTGCTCTCCACTAACTCCCCCCTCTGAGACACCCTTGCCCCTTGGTTTTTCCTTGTGACAGAATGATAAGCTAAATATACCAATCCGTGGTCACCCCAAGAATGAATGATCCACCCAGAATCCCTCATTCACTCCCTCTTTGCTAAGAGGAAGGAGGCAGCCTTGATGTCCTCACTGGCCAGTGCTCTGCTGACCAGAGCTCTAAAGCCTCTCAAAGTTGTGTCCCTTTTGTCATTAACAGAATCGTGTGAATGATTCCCCTGGTCCTGCCAATCTGCATCAGCTTGTCCCAGTCTGTTCCCTGATTCCTTCTCATCTGTCATTTCTTTTGGGGTGACAATGCTCAGCACATTGACATGCCGCCGTCTGTTTGCCGTCCCCTTTCAGGGTTCTCCACACTGCCTGGAGTGGTCCGGTGCGGGTTCTCCCATCTTTGGCGACAAGGACGGTTTGCTGGAGAAACAATCGCAGATCTGTTCCATTTCTGCCTGTTTGTTGTGCTCCTTCCAAGGGAGCTCTTGGACAAGCTGACCTTTTTAGGGTTCGTGTCAAGCTCTCTGCTGGCCCACTTGTTTTCTCCCCCCACCCTGGCTCCCTTACGAGTTAATGCTACTCTTGTCCTTCCACTCCCCTCCTCTCCTGTAACAGTCCAAGGCTTACACAATGAGCCATCCCTGTAGAAACATCAGCTGCTTGTTTACAAGACCATCTCAGACAAAGCAGCTAGATTTCCTGGCATCCCACATCAGAGCCTACCCCACAGGCCTGATTCTGTCAGGGAAGACAATGGAGCTGAATGCTCACACTGGGTTTTTCAGCCTGGGTAAGAAGCAGGAATAACAAGACGCTCCCGATTTCTGGGCTCTGCCCACTGCAAGGAGGGCATTTACTCTTTGGCCTTGGGACGGAAGCAAGCAGGCAGAATGCCTTCCGCCCCAGTGATTTTTCTTCCTTTCTCCTTTCCCAGTGGGTCCCAATTGTGGCCAAAGTCTCTGGTCAAAGTCTGTTAACAAAGTCTTGTTCCTGGGTCTCCCAGGAGCAGGGTACCAGCTGCCCAGAGGCAAATCTGGGGCCCTGTCTTTATGCGGGAGCTGTCAGTGGCATGCCAGGGGGCCGAGGCACTCCTTTCTTAGAAATTACTGGGTGCAAGGTGAGTTCCTCTCTTTGTAAAAGCCTTCGGCAAAATGTTTTGCATGACTTAATAGGTACAATGGGTATTGTATTTCTTGCCATCTCAATGGATGGGGGAGAAGTAGAGGGAGAAAAAGAATTTAGAGCTGAAAATAAAAATAATTTTTTTTTTGAAAGTAAAGATGTTCACTTTTCCCATCAGCAAACTGTCTCCTCCCACCCTCTGGTATCGGCTCATCAGTCCAGTGGAATATTTCCTTCAGATGCTGATAGTCTCAGAGGGGGAGGAGATGCCCCGAGCTATCTTCCTGTGATCAATACACTCCCAAGGGCCCATTTTCCAGGGATTCAACCTTATCTGATAGGTGTAGCAACTTTCCCCAGACCAGGGTTATATCAGGCGGGTGCATAGGGAGTCCAGTGAGCTCATTGCATCAGAAGCCTTGGGCACATTTTGAGGACTAGATAGGGAAAGCTGAGAAGGGAGGGATTCTCATTTCACTGCCCAGGCAGGACTTCCCCTCAGGCACAAATGGGAAGGAAATTCAGGACTCGGGCCAGCTCCTGTGGTGGGGAGAAAGTGGGACGAAGCTGAGTGCCCAGTCATTCTCTGCATTGGGTTTAATGGGAAGGGGGCCACCCAAAGCAGCCCCCTGGCTCAGCGTGACAGCGGCATCCTGACGGTCACTGCTGACAGACTTGCTGTTGCCAAGCCTACCGATGCTAGAACACTGGAGGTCATTTAGGAGCAATGGGCAGGCATCTTGTTCGGTCATTCCCCGCCCCCCCCTCCCCCTTTGGAACGCTGTCCACAGGGCACAGTGCCTGGAAGGTCACTGGCCACAGGCAGGAAGGAGCTCGGCAAGGGGGATCCCTCTTCTGCTCGATCTTCCCACGACTCCAGGGGCTGTTTCAGTCCTGCGGGGGCTGAGGGTGGCCACTGTCGCCTAGAAGCCCCCTGGAAGGCAGTGAAAGAGCTTAGCTCTGTCAAGAATCCCCAAAGTCATATGGGAATTTACTATTTTAATGAGTGGCTCAGAAAGCATATTAAAGGCTTATTCATTGTTTTAAACAACTGAAACTGGAACACAAGTTCACCCCAATAAGAATAAATGCTTCATGGGAAAACCAATGGCCCATGCTTTTATCCCTGCAGAGAATTCCCAGCGTGAACGTTCTGTCACAGGCAGGCTGGCCCCTTCTCAGCATCTCCTGGCCTTTGAGAATCTCTTGTGCACAGGCCTGCTCTAGCCAGCCGGCATCAGGCAAGCATCCCCTGATTCCGAAGCTGACTGTCCGCACATGATGCCATCTGCCCTGATGCGGAGATAGGCTTCTCTTCCTTTTCTCCAGTTAACCAGCTCAAAGTCATTGGGCACTGACTTTGGGCTGGGCACTTTGGGAAGAGGTGGAAACAAAGGACGGCCGAAGGGGACTGCCAGTCCAGTGGCTCCTAATTTCTCACCTCTAAAGTTACTGTCTCTAATCCCACCCCCACTGCCTGGTCCAGGCCTGAGGTGATGGGAGCCTGGCCTCCTTCCCTTGCCTGTCCGTGCCAGGCCATCCTCCACACGGCTGTCAGGGGAACATGGTAAGTTTAGTCTCAGGCCTGGTGTATTTGAGGTGTCAATAGAATTGGGGGGGTGGAGATGTTTATTAATTAGTTGGAAATGCAGGATTGAAGCTGGAGGGAGAGGTTGGGTGGAGACCAATTGGGAGGCACCTTGGACTTCAGCGTGGAGACCATAGGAGGAGATGAGTTCACCAAGAGAGAAAAGGGAAGATACAAAGGCTGAGGTCAGAGTCTTGGGAACACATGTTTAGGGAGTGGGAGAAGGAGAAAAAGGGGGGAAGAGAGAGAGAACAGCAATCATAAGAAAGCAATGCTATGAGAAGCAAGGGGAAAGCCAGTCACACCAGGGTCACGGGTCTGAACAGAGGTGGGGAGGGGGACATTGGAGTCTTGGAGGAAGCAGGCTCCAGAGTGGTGTGGTCAGAAGCCAAATTGTAAGGACGGGGTGGGGGTAGGGAAGGGGAGGTTCTTTCCCAAATTTGGCAGAAGAGGGAGGGAGGTTGGGGCTTGAGAGGAGAGAGGTAAGGGAAGATTTGTTTGGATGATGGGAGCATTTGGAAGAGATCGAAGGTGCCTGACAAAGAAGGCAGGATTGATGGAGTGGGGTCATGGGATCAAAGGCACAGGGTGGCTTAGCTTTGCCAAGGATGGTCAAGGACAGAGAAACATTAGACCTTCATCTCCTCAGATAGGTCACAATGTGAGCCCAGGTGGTGACTGCCTCCACACTGGGAAGCATTTTGAAGTGATGAGGACTTGTCCCCCATTTCTCCATTTGCCTGGCCTCTGGAGCCGCGCCTGGGCTTCGGTGGACCTCCTGGAGGGAACACTTGATCCAAGGGAGCATGACCTCCACAGTTAAATGTAGCAATGAGTCCACATGCTCAGAGCCATCAAACAGTAAGGCGGTTAATTAATCCAGTGCTTCCAAGCATCCAACCACCCTTGGCGCTTTGGGACTCCACAGCCCCCTGGGGTGATAGCACAGAATGACTAGAGTCAGTGAAGAAGAAGGTTAACCTCAGGGCCTGAGGTGGAGGGAGAAAGGGCAGCCTGGTCCTTGGGCTCTATCTAGGGAGTTCTGGGGAATGTCCTCTGATGCCCTGGGCTGCTGGCTTTGGTCACTGGCCCTCTCCTCTCATCCTAATTCCTGGAGGGCGGCCCCAGGAAGGCCCTGTTGCAGTCTATCGGCAGCCTTCTCTCCCTGCCCTGCACCAGAACAAAGCCCAGCATCTCTGGAAAAGGTTTCTGGGCGGAAGCAGTGGCTCTGAGCGTTGGCAGGAGGACAAAAGAAGCTGATTAAGGGGGTGGGAGCTGGCCCAGAGAACTCAATGAATAATTTAGAAACAGGAAGTCCTCCTCCAGAGGTCAGAGCCAGAGGCAGACTTTGGCACTCAAGGATGTCAGGCCCTTAATGCTGTCTTTGTCAAAGTCCTCAGACTCCACCAGAGGCCTGAAAAACAGGGAGCGGAAGCTCGGTGGGGAGAGCAGGCGGGGCCAGCAAGGAGGCTGTGCAGGGTGGGGCCAAGGAGCCTGGGCCTGCTGGGGGCCAGTGGGTAAAGGCCTTCCCAACCATTTCTGCCTTTTATCTCTGGAATACAAAAGGGCTTCCATATGAGGCGCCAGCAATGACTGGACCTCTCAGATAGTGCTTCTGTATCCGGGCCAAGGTCACTCACCAATATTGTCACCGTACAGAATCCTAGCTCCACATCCCTGGGTGCCCCTGGGCCTCAGATTCCCCATCTGTGACATGCAGGGGTTGGAACAGATGGCCCCTCAATTATCTTCCCCTTATAAGCGTATTTGAGATGGGCAGATAAAGGAATTTGGGCTCACAATTCCCCTTTATTATCTTGAGGCTGACAGAACAGCATCATTTGGAGCTACCTATATCCAGAGAAAGTTTCAGAAAAACCCATCCTTTGTCCATACAATTGAATCATATCTTAAGAGACCCATAGGCCAGTGAATGGCCTTGCTTTCCCAAGCAGGTCCCATTGGTTGAGTGGAGCGAGTATGAAAATAGATTGGGACAGGATTCTCCCACCAAAGCCATCGCCTCAGTTTCCATTTTGGTCCTTCTCATTCCTTCTCTATGACCTTGCATTCTCCCCTCCCCCTAAATATTGTTTGCCCTGCATAGAAGTTTTCTCCTTGTGTCCTGCCTGCCTGGCCTTTTGCGGTGACCAGTTCAGCCTTGGGTACCTGGGGGGATTCTCTGTGGAACTACCTTCCCAGGGTCAGGGGAGTGTGTGGATTGGTGTTGGGGAAGGCCTGTGGAGAGGCCTGCCTGTCCAGCAGCAGCAGCAGCAGCAGCAGCGATTTTGTCACCTCTGATTGAGGCTTTGCTCTCAGGCCTGTCTGATAGAACCCGTGATAACTTCCTCACATGCCCAGTGATTCACCGGGGCACTGGAACCCCAGTTACAAGATGCTACAGGCTTGGAAAGCTCCCTCCTGGGGAAAAGGCAAAACCCAAAGGGGAATCCTGGACACTTTTCCCTAACTGTCAGACAACAGAAAGAGAAAGTTAGCAGTGCTTGGCCATGATGGGACCCTCAGGCTGAGGTCTGCGGGGCTCCTAGTGCAGTGGGGCCCTTAGCACACAGGCCACCTCCTTGGACCGGCCACCATTAAAAACAAGAAGAAATTAGGCCATGAAGGTCAAAGTAAAACAAAGAAGAATTTCCATCACAATTTTGTGTGTGTTTTCCAGTAGCAATTTTTAACAACAATAATAAGAAAACTGGCCATTTCTCTGCTGCAAGCGTGAAGCACAAAGCTCTTCCCAGACGCGTCTTCCTTGGGGGGCCGTGCAGCCCACCCAGGACCACCCTCTGAGGACCGGTCCATTTCAGGGGCTCTGCTCACCCCACCCCCTCAGCTTCCCTCCCCAAAACCCTCTTTGTTCTGAAATTCCTGAACGTCTCAGCTCAAACTGCTTTGTGAATGAAGGTGGGAGCTGTTTCCCCCACCTTTGTCTTTGCAGGGTCACACGCTTGACACAGTATGTGGTACATAGTAGGTGCTTAATAAATGCTTGCTGGATTGAATTGAATTCTTGTCTGGCAACAGCTGGTCCGCTGCTGAAGCAATGAGTCTGGATTCCAAGGATCTTGGTTCAAATCTCAGCTCTGCCCGTCCTCCCTGGCTCACTGACTCCACGTACTTCCTGGCATCCACAATTATATTTCTGTCTAACACAGCAAGGGCTGGCCTTGGACTCCAGTGTTGCAAAGGGATTTTGTTGCATGGACCTTCAGCCAGGGAGATGATGTTTCTCCCTGACTCTCTGTACCATGCAGATTTTGCCCTGGTCTTGGGATGGCCGGTTTGATGAAGGCCTCTGACCTAGGGCCATGCACTTGGTACCTGCCAGCAATAGTCACAAGCCCCACATAGAACAAAGGATGAATTCCCTGTCCAGATGGTGCCGGGCTGGCCCGCCTCACCAGCACTGGCCGCCTTCTTCTGCTTTCCTTTTCCTTGCTTTTTTCAAATATGGGTCTCATTTGGAGTGTTAGGCAGTGTTAGCGCTGGGCAGGGGACTGTGCCAAGAGCTCTGATTGGGAGTCAGAGGTCCTGAATTCAAATCCTGACCAGTTACTACTCCTTTAGAAAAATCATTTGCCCTCTCAGGGGTTTCTTTATCTGTAAAACAGAGGAGTTCCCAGTGATCCCACAACCCTGGAGCCTGGGTTAGGTGCTTCTGAGTGGGTACTGTTTCCTCATCTGTCAGATGGTGATGGAGTGGTTATGGGGGCCAGGCGGGATTGTTTCTAGCTTCAAAGCACACATGTGTAAGTGGCCATCTGAAACCAGACTGTTCCTAGTGGCCTGGGGGTCTGGCAGTGGGGGGCTAAGGGCTGGAGAAGGCTCCAGTGGGAACCCAGCCATCTGCCATTGGGTGGTGACGGGCGAGCAGCCGAGAGTGGCCAGGAGACATTCCTGTTGGGGACAAGAGTCCCTACCCTGCCTGCCACTCCCTCCCAAACATCTCCCTCCAGGGCTCTGGGAGAAGGGCTAGCATGCCTGTCATCAGGGAGCGGCATCACAGGCATTTTGGATGCTGCTGACTTCCCGTGTTCCTTGCATGCCAACCTGGTGATGCCCATCAGGGAGTCTGAGGTCATGGATTTTTATAGGGGGTTCATTGGAGGCCTCTAGGGCAGCTTCTTGGCTGCCCTGGAGCCAGAGAGTAGAGGGGCACAGAGGTTTCCAGAGCATACTGAGAGCTCTCTGGGGCCAGTCTGCCTTTATCTCCCACCTCCGGAGCCCCCCCTGGGGTCCCCTGTGGGTTCTACTACCCATTCCAGAATGCTGTCAGCTCTAAGCACAGTATGTCATTTACAGTTAACTGAGGGACATCTTGAGGTGACTTTGCCAGGGAGGAAGTCCATCCGTCAGTGATGTATTAAGGGAGTAACATCCACTAGCCGCCAGGTACCAGTGGATAGAGGCTTGGTTCTGGAGTCAGGTGGTCTTGAGTTCAAATCCTGTCTCAGGCACTTACTATTATGTGACCCTGGGCAAGTCACTTAACTTTGGCCTGCCTCAGTCTGACTACCTGTAAACCCTTTTCACTGATAATGACACCCCCTTCCCAGGGTTATTGTGAAGATCACATGAGGCAGCCTATGCCAAGCACTTTGCCATCTGCAGAGTGGTACGGAAATGCCATGTATCAGTATTGTCTTGGCCTCTCCAAACTGGTTCTGTTTTTTAAATCATATTTTGATGACTTCTTTCTGTGTAATCCTATGTATTTTATTTTAGGCACTTAGAGCCAGGATTCTGGGCAGGCATCTGTGGGCTGTACCAGATGACCCAAGGGGCTCCGGACACAGAGAGGAGGAGTCCCCTTGCCACCAGCTGGGGCATGGGCCATGGCTCTGACCTGGGCCTGTCCTGACTTGGCTCTCTTCCCCCTCCCTCGCCCTTCTCCCTGAGCTCAGCCGCCTCCACAGACTCCACGGTCACCTGGGGGAGCCCAGCTCAGCAGTCTCGGAGCAGCTGATGGCCTGCTCTCACTGGGAGGAGGTGCCCTTGACCCCCTGAGTTTGACCCCAGCTGTTGCATCGAGTCCAGAGCCCCTGTGGGGTCACTGTGGGTCAGACTGTGCTCAGTGTTGGTATAAGTCTTCCAGAAGCCAGGTCTGAGCTTTTCCTCAGCCTTACTTCCCTCCATTCCAAGGGCTCACCTAGCCCACCCATCTCCCAGGACTTCTTAAGCAGTGCCCATGTCCAGGCATTGGGACAGGCCTTGGAGAGTCAAAGAAGAAGCAGAAAAAGGTCCCTGCCTGCCCTGGAGGAAGCAATGACAACACTGACGGAAATTAGGAAGTGTCTGATCAATCACGAAAATGGCCCCGCGTCCTCTCTGGCGATCCTGGTCCTGAGGATGCTGGAGTTGTGGGGCTGGTCTTGTCCCATCCCTGCCCCAGGAGGGATGCACCCTTCGGCCCCCCCAGGAGAAAGGAGGGACGTGTCCCGACTCTGGACGGGCCTTGGAGCTGGACAGGAAGGACTTTCTGGCCTTTGATACTAGATTTGTCACTTTCTTATTTTCGTTTCCGGCCAAACTGATTCCCTCTTGTGCTTGGAGATAGGGAGAGGGCTGGGGGTCAGGAAACATTGCATCTGTCCCCTGCCTACACCCAGTACTTGGTCTCACCAAGAGCCTTAGGGTAGAAACCATTGGGTTGTACAGTTGTATGCTGGTGTACTGTGTGGAAGAGGTTGGCGAGAAGCATGTGTGTGTATGTGTACATGTGTGTATGAGTGTGTGCATCTGTGAGTGTGTGTGCGTGTGTATGTTTGTGTGTGTGGGGGGGGACTCCTGCCTGCCTTTCCTCTCTGATGCTCAGAGTAGAGATCTGGTGTGTGGGCCCAACCTACTGCTTCCTGTACACAATTATTCATTGTGACTCATGCAGTACCCAGGACAGATGTGTGGCTGCTGACTTGCGGTGCCTCCTCCTGAATGCAGAGCACAGGGGAGGGGTTCTTACAGGAAAGCAGCCTTGTCTTTGGCGTTGGCTCTTTGTGCTTTCACAACCACATCTGTCTCTCTTCACCCAACATCTGTCTCCTCCTTTGATGATAAAATCTGACCACTCAGAGACAGACCAGGGCCCTGGCAAGGAAGCCTAACCTTGGTTCTGGGCAGAGAAATTCTCTTGGAGAGCAGGAGGAAGTCTCAGGGAGAGGACTTGAGGGGAACTGTAACTCTGGGAATCTTCCTTGGCCCTCTGCTGCTCAGGAGAAGAAACCCTCCCTTTGAGGAGCCTCCCTCTGCCGGATGCTGAGTCTGAGATCCCACTGCTGGGCTGGCAATCCAGCTGGCCAAGGGACTGGGCTCAGGGGAACATTGCCGCCCCATTCTCTGGAGGCAGCTAATGTGACCGCATGTCCTCTGGGGCTTCCCAGTGAGTCCCAACAGCAGGCCAGCTTTTGGCCGTGGCCTTCCCAGGAAGCTGGTGGTTAGAATCCATGCTGCTTAGCATGGATTTTTGCTTTCCTCCCCAAGAGGAGGAAGTGGATGGGAGGAGTGGTCCTATTCACCAAGGCTTTGAGTAGGTCTGGTCTGCACTTATCTCTGCCCACATCTATTTCCAGTTTCACCAAGGATACGAAATGGAAACCATTTGGTTAAGTTGTTGATGGGTAATTAAAAGCCAGGGTATGGCATTTTGGGGACTGCTCATAGTGTGCACCAGTTTAAAATACATTTTGAGAGACATGTAATTACACAGCTAAGTTTGACCAGTTGTTTTTAACAATCTTTTTACCAAGACACCCTATTTGATTGGAAGATCATTTCAGCTGTGACAAGGGGTGGAAATCTTCCAAAGGGACCATCATGGGGCCAAGATGGGTTGGATATAAGCTTCAAATTGATAACAGATTTGAGAGATATCTAACAATATGTGAACACGAATTCTTCCAGAGCAGGGGCTCTCCACCATGCTTGGGTCACGTATCCTCTAAGCCATCTAGGGACACTCATGGGCTCCTTGGAATAATGCTCTTAAATGCATACAGAGGGTTACAAAGGAAACCAATTCCATTGAAATAGAGCTACGAACGATTTCAAAAAACAAGCTTATGGAGCCAAGGTTAAGAACTGCTGCTTTAGGGTGAGTTAACATGGCCAAGGAAAGGAGGCCTCATTGACATCAAATCTATGCTATTTTACAGATGAGATTCTATGTGATCTTGAATGCTAAAGTTTATTTTTTCTTTTTTTTCTTTATGAATCTGTTTGGTTACTTTTAGTTTACAAGATTCAGTTCCACAATCCCTTGAAGTTAAAATTTTCTCCTCTACCTTCTCTCCTCCCTTCCCCCCATGGCATAGGGTGGGATATTAAGGATAGGATCACATTAGACATTAGTCAGGTTGTAAGAAGGATTGTATCCGATGGAAGGAACTATGGGAAAGAGGAGGCAAAAGCAAACAGAAAAAGACAGAGAGAAGGTAGTTTGCTTCGGTCTGCAGTAGAACTCTGTAGTTCTTTCTCTGAATGTAGACCTCTCCTTCCATCATGAGTCTTTTGGAGTTGTCTTTTAACCTTGCATTGCTGAGATGGGCCCAGTCTCTCAAAGTCAGTCATCACAGATGCTGTGTCTATAATTGTGTACAAAGTTCTCCTGGTTCTGCTCTCCTCACTCAGCATCAGTTCATATAACTCTCTCCAGGTTATTATGAAGTCCATCTGCTCCTCATTTCTTATGGCGCAATAGTATTCCATTACATTCATATACCAAATCTTGTTTAGTCATTCCCCAATTAATGGAAATCCCCTTAATTTCCAATTCTTTGCAACCACAAAAAGAGCTGCTATACATATTTTTGTACATACAGGTCTTCCTCCCATTTCTATGATCTCTTTGGGATACAACCCTAGAAGTGGTATTGCTGGGTCAAAGGGTATGCACTTATTTATAGCCCTTTGGGCATAATTCCAGATTGTTCTCCAGAATGGTTGGATCAGTTCACAACTCCACCAACAATGTATTAGTGTTCCATTTTTTCCACATCCTCTCCAGCATTTATCATCTGTTTTGTCATCTTAGCCATTATGGCCAGTGAGATGTGGTACCTCAGAGTTGTTTTGACTTGCATTTCTCTAATCAATAGTTATTTAGAACATTTTTTCATAAGCTTATAGATATCTTTAATTTCATCTTCTGAGAACTGCCTGTTCATATACTTTGACCATTTTGTATTATTATAGATTTGACTCAATTCTTTGTATATTTTAGAAATGAGGGCTTTATCAGAGACATTGGTTGTAAAGAATCTTTCCCAATTTACCACTTCCCTCTTAATCTTTGTGACATTGGCTTTATTTGTACAGAAGCTTTAATGTAATCAAAGTCATCCATTTTGCATTTTATAATGCTCTCTAACTCTTTTTTCATCATGAAGTCTTCCCCTCTCCATAGATCTGACAGGTAAACTATCCCTTGCTCTCCCAGATTTCTATGCCAAGTTTCTGCCATATTATATTCCAGTTTTCCCAGCAGTTTTTGCCAAATAGTGAGTTCTTATCCCAAAAACTGGGGTTTGGGGGTTTATCAAACAGTAGATTACTATAGTCATTGACTGCTGAGACTTGTGTACCCAATCTATTCCATCAATCCACTGCTCTATTCCTCAGCCAGTACCAAGTAATTTTGATGACTGCTGCTTTAGGCCACCTTCTCTAGCATTTCTTTTCATTAATTTCCCTATATTCTGGACCTTTTGTACTTCCAAATGAATTTTGTTACTATTTTTTCTATCACTATAAAGTAATTTTTTGATAAATTGATTGGTATGGCACTAAATATGTACTTTAATTTAGATAAAATTGTCATTTTTATTGTATTAGCTTGACCCAGCCATGAGTAACTGTTTTTCCAATTAGTTAGATCTGACTTTATTTATGTGAAAAGTGTTTTGTAGTTGTGTTCATAGAGGTCCTGGGTTTCTTTGGGCAGGTAGATTTCCAAATATTTTATAATGTCTACAGTAACTTTAAGTGGGATTTCTCTTTCTATCTTTTGCTGTTGGGTTTTGTTAGAGGTATATAGGAATGCCGAGGACTTATGTGGGTTTATTTAATATCCTGCAACTTTTTGTTTATTATTTCAAGTAGTTTTTTACTTGATTCTCTAGGATTCTCTAAGTATATCATCAAATCATCTGCAAAAAGTGATAGTTTAGTCTCTTCTTTGCCTAATTCGATTCCTTCAATTTTTTTCTCTCCTCTTATTGCTACTGCTAACATTTCTAGTACCAAATTGAATAAGAGGGGTGATAGTGGACATCCTTGTTTCATCCCTGATCTTATTGGAAATGCTTCTAGTTTATCCCCATTACATATAATATTTGCTGATGGCTTTAAATAGATGCTACTTATTATTTTAAGGAAGACTCCATTCATTCCTATACTTTCTAGTGTTTTTAATAGGAATGGATGTTGTATTTTGTCAAAAGCCTTTTCTGTATCTATTGAGATAATCATGTAGTTTCTGCTAGGTTTTTGTTGATATGATCAATTATACTGATGGTTTTCCTATTATTAAACCATCCTTGCATTCCTGGAATAAATCCTACCTGATCAAAATGAATTATTCTTGTGATAAGTTGCTGTAGTCTTTTTGCTAATATTTTATTTAAAATTTTTGCATCTATATTCATGAGGGAAATTTGTCTATAATTTTCTTTCTCCATTTTATCTTTTCCTGATTTAGGTATCAGTACCATATTTGTGTCATAAAAAGAATTTGGTAGGACTCCACTAATTTTCCCAAATGGTTTGTAGAGTATTGGAATCAATTGTTCTTTATATGTTTGATAGAATTCACTAGTAAATCCATCTGGCCCTGGAGATTTTTTCCTAGGGAGTCTACTGATGGCTTGTTTAATTTCTTTTTCTGAGATGGGGTTATTTAAGTAATTTAATTCCTCTTCAGTTAATCTGGGCAACTTATATTTTTGTAAATATTCATCCATTTCACTAAGATTGTCAAATTTACATGCATACAATTGGGCAAAATAATTCCTAATTATTGTTTTAATTTACTCTTCATTGGAGGTAGAGTCACCCTTTTCATTTTTGATACTTGTAATTTGATTTTCTTATTTCTTTTTTTTAACATATTGGCTAAAGGTCTATCAATTTTATTATTTTTTTTTCACAAAACCAGCTTTAGTTTTATTTATCAGTTCAATAGTTTTCTTAAATTCCATTTTATTAATTTCTCCTTTGGTTTTCATTATTTTAAGTTAGTATTTAATTAGGGATTTTTAATTTATTCTTTTTCTAGCTTTTTAAGTTATATGCCCAATTTATTGACCTTCATTTTATCTATTTTATTTATGTATAGATTCAGAGATATAAAACTTTCCCTAAGAATTGCTTTTGCTGCATCCCACAAGTTTTGGTATGTTGTCTCATTATTGTCATTCTCTTGAATGAAGTTACTGATTATTTCTATAATTTCTTGTTTGACCCACTCATTCTTTAGGATTAAGTTATTTAGTTTCCAATTAGTTTTAAGTCTATCTTTCCATGGCCCCTTATTACATATAATTTTTATTGCATCATGATCTGGGAAGGATACACTTAATATTTCTGCCTTTCTGCACTGAATTGTGAGGTTTCTATTCCCTAGTACATAGTCAATTTTTGTGTATGTGCCATGTATCACTGAGAAGAAGGTATATTCCTTTTTATTCCCATTCAGTTTTCTCCAGAGGTCTACCATATCTGTCTTCTCTAAGATTCTATTTACCTCCTTAACTTCTTTTTTGTTTATTGTGAGGTTTGATTTATCGAGTTCAGAGAGGGGTTGATTGAGGTCCCCCACTAGTATAGTTTCGCTATCTATTTCTTCCTCAAACTCCCTTAACTTCTCCTCTAGGAATTTTGATGCTGTACTGCTTGGTGCATAAATGTTTAGTGATGATATTGCTTCATTTTCGATGGTGTCTTTTAGCAGGATATAGTTTCCTTCCTTATCTCTTTTAATTAGATATATTTTATCTTTTGCTTTGCCTGAGATAAGGATATACATATTTTTTAAATAAGAAAGTAACAGGCCCAAACCCCTTATGTTTTCAGTCAGTATTATTGAAAATCTTTCTAAAATGTGTGAAGCTCCTCCCTTCTTTTTATGGAGAGGTGGAGGCCTACAGGTATGGGATGCTTCATGCCCTGTCTCCAGGTTATTGTACAACAAATATGGTAATAGAGGAGAGTTTGAACTGATCTTAGATCATAATATGTATGTTCCTGGATAAATCCCTAAGGCCATTTATTTTTTTGTGACTTGTTCTTTTGTCCTAAAAGCCACATGAGGTGACCACTACCAATTTTAGTAAGTTGAAGGTTCCAGTTAGCCAAGTTCCCCACCTATCAGAAGTGGTAGCACAAAGTCAAGATTGAGCCAACCTCTATAAGGCATCAATGATGCTGCTGCAAAGTCAAAGCTTGTGGCAGATAAGGAGAGATGGAAGCCAGAGGGGACGTAGGTGCCTGGGTGCCCAGCCTGGAGCAGATTCAGCTCTTGTGCTGGCTTGGGACAGCAATATTCTCCCTCTGGGAATGACAAATCAACACTGGTTCCCCTTGCCAAGCACTTTGGGATTTGGAAGTGGAAGGTAGAAGGGACCTTGGGGACTCTCTGACCCAAACCTCTAACTTTACAGATGAGGAAACTGAGGCCTCAGAGGTCAGCTGACTTGCCCAAAGCCACCCTGGGAGCAAGGATCCAGCTCCAGAGCTCTCCCCACTGCCCCACCATCCACCCTCCACACCACTGTCTCAGGAAGTTCTCCCAAAGAGCTTCTGACTGAAACCTTCTTAATGGTCTATCACCCAGAATACAGGGGAAATACAAGTGGAAGACAGGCCCTCAGGCCAGGGAGCCTCATTTTCTGGCTACATTCCCCTCTCCAAGCTGAGCCCTTTGGTTCCAAGCTCAAGTCTAAGCATGTAATGAGTCCTTAGGGTGATTTAACTGTGAAAAAGCCAGCTTCCCAATACTGCTGCTGCAAATGGGCATCCATCAGGAAACTCAAAGAAATTAAGAACCAGCTCAGTCTACCCTGACTCCCTGCCTTCCTCCTCAGGATGCCAACATTGCACCCGATGACCTTTTCTATTTCTCAGTCTCCTCTATTCTGCTGTCCACAGGGGCACCAGCAGCCGCTCTCTCCCTGCCCCCACAAGTGCGCTCCAGGCTTCCTGACCTTACAACCCCCCCCCCCACTCCAATCCCAATGCCTTTCTCTTGATCTGGTTGAATCTCTAAGGATTCAGATCTAACCCTCTAATGGCAGAATACGATAGATCAATCATTCTGTGAATCAGCGCGAACTCCCAAATCATTCTCTCTAGCCCCTTCCTCTTTGGCGAGTTTAGTCATGTATTTCTAACTGTGGGACATCTCAACTTGGAGGTACTACCCCTACCTTGAACATAGCATGGTGCCATTTCCCTGTCTGCTGTGAATGGTCCAGTAGCACCATTCTAATGGAAGCTCTGGGAGGGCAGTGACTGTCTCCCTTCTGGCTCTGAATCCTCAGAGACAAGCACAGTGCCTGGCACACAGGGGGGGCTCTCAGCTGCTTCCTGATGGAGTGATTGATGGCATCAGTGTTCTCCCAAGCACCCAGGCTCGCACCCCATGCATCCAGATACTAGAGTTGCTGTATCCTCAAAAATCTCTTGCATCTCCCCTCTTATCTCCGCTCCCACTGCATTCCCCAACCTAGAAAAGAGCCTTCAGCCCTTCCCCTACTCTCTCTTTTCAAGTGGGAGGGAAGGGGAGCTGTCAGTACCTGATCTCAAACAAAGCAGGAATAATGAGAACAATTTGTGCTGGCTAGGAAATCGAGAAGTCCATGGGCAGGGCAAGATTGGATCGATAGTCCATTGAAGGAGCAGAATGTTTCAGAAAGGTCCCTGTTCCTGGAGTGAGGACTATTTAAGAAAAATTGTGAGAAAATTTGAAAACTAGTCATAGACTAACACCTCACACCATATATGTAGATAAACTCCAAATGGATCCATGACTTAGACACAAAAACATGGCATCCTAGGCAGACTAGAGGAGCAAGGAAGAACTTAGCTTTCAAACCTGTGACAAAGGGAAAGACTTTATGTTCAAATAAGAGAGAAAGGGGATCAAGGAAGAGAAAATGGACAGTTTGATTATATAAAATGTAGAGGCTTCTGCACAAACAAATGTGGTTAAAATCATAAGAGAAACAGGTAATACAGGAAAATATTTGCAACAAGTTTCTGATAAAAGGTCTCCTGTCTGAGAAATATGAGGAACAAATTCAAATTTGTGAGACTAAGAGCCGCTCCCTAATAGATGGTTAAAAGATATGAACAGTCTTTAAAGTAAGAACTCTAAACCCTAAACAATTCGATTGTTAATAGTGATTGTAATTAGATTATTGTAATAATTGGATAAATGCAAATGAAAGTAACTCAGGGTCCTCCTTCATGCCTATCTGACTGGCAAAGAGGACGAAGAGGAAAGTGGCCCATTGGAGAGGGATCGTGGGTTTGGCTCTGAATTGGTGCCGCCACACTGGATCGGGACTCTGCTCTAAGCGTTCTTCACTGGGCTTGATCTGTGACCACCCCTAGGCTTGGGAGCTCTGAGTGATCAAAGAAAGAAGAGAAGGCACACAGCCATGGAGGGCAGCTTTTATCCTAGGAGGAGACTGGTGGCGAATCGAGATTTCTACCTGGCAGGGGAGACAGTGAACAAGCCAGGCAGCCTGGTCATGCCCTCGCTTGACCAAAGGTGCTGTGAGCAGCAAACCCGAGAGAAAGGAGGGTGCTCCATGCGCACCCCACCACCTCTCTACCATCTCCCCATAAATGAATCATCCCCCCTTCTCTACTGCTGAAAATCTGCAGTGACTTCAGGGTGGGGTCTGGAGTGAGGGAGCAACCAAGACTGGCAGCAGGGCGACCTCGGGCAAATCAAGAGCCCTCCGGAACCTCCGTTTCCTCCAAGCCGTAACAACTCACAGGATTGTCATCAGGGCTACTTACTGAATTTCTATTGTGCTTTTAATGTGTACAGGACTTTCCTGTACACCTGTACACACACACACGCGCTCACACGCACGCACACACGCGCTCACACGCACACACACACGCACACAAACACACCCTCTCCTTATCGTCCTTATTCTCAATCTGAGCCTTCTTTTGGTGTCGTGGACCCTTTTGTCAGTCAGTCTGGGAAAGCCTGGGGACGCCTCCTCTGAATCATGTTGGCAGACAATTCCAGTTGGGGATTCATGAAAACAAAGATGGAATTCTTTCCTCACCCAAATTCAGCCCCCCTGAAATCTGTCCACAGACTCCAGGTGAATGATGGAAATGTTAAGCTGATGTAAGAGCTGCTATCTTTGCCTGGGGGGTCCTCAATGGAATTTCACGCCGTTTGGTTTACCTAAAGAAGCCCTTTCAGGGAAGCAGAAAGGTAAACAGAGTTGGAGTCCCATCAGCCTCATCGGTGGGCAGAGGGGCTTCAGGTGAGTGGGGGGGACTGAGAGTCTTGGGGGTGTGCACCTGGTTGGAAAGGAGCGTGACTTCTTAGCCCGCCTCTATTTTAGGGTACAAGTATGAGGGGGAAGCGGCGGAAGTGACTAAAGAAGGGATTCCCGGGCTGGATAACCCCGCCCTCTCTGATAATCTCTCTTTGACGGCTGTTCTTAACCACACAACTTCTTCTTCCTCTCCAATATGACTAATGTTCTGTTTGAGAGAGATGTGGGTTGCTATGAGATAAGACAGCCTATACACAAAGAGTGGCCCTGATTTCTCTCTCCCCCAGCCCGAAAGGTCAGGTTGCCCACCTGAGTCGGTGGAACAGAGCGGCAAGCTTTCCCCAGGACGTTCCTCCTGGGCTGGATAGTGGTGAATGTTGGGAACAGGGACTCTCAGGGACAACCAGACTCTTCTCTCCTGAGGCCATGGGCTAGATCCTTTATTACCAGCTGCCCCTGGATGCCCTAGGCATCTTAAATTCTACATGACCAATAAAGAACCCATCATCTTTCCTCCAGAGTCCACGTCTCTTCCTCATGTCTCATTTCTGCTAAGGGTGCCGCCAAGATTCTGGTCACCAAGGTTTGGAAATGGCATCATCCTTGATCCTTCACTCTCATGACTCTCCTCCATTTAATTAGTTACTAAGTCTTGCTGATTCTACTTCCCCAACATCTCTCAAAGTCACTGCCTTCTCTCCACTCGAAGACCCACTTCTCCAGCCCAAGTCTTCATCAGTCTCTTTCCTAGACCCTTTTAAATTGTCACCTACTTGGTCAAATGAAATCAAATGAGGTAATATGTGTATATGAAGACTACTAGGGACACTGGATGGTCTAGACCTCAGGAAAACCCAAGTTCAAATACAACCTCAGACACTTCCTAACTGTGTGACCCTGGGCAAGTCACTTCACCCTGTTTGCCTCAGTGTCCTCATCTGTCAAATGAACTGGAGAAGGAAATGGCAAAGCCAGTATCTTTGCCAAGAAAACCCCAAATGGCATCACATAGAATCAAACACAACTGAACAACCACCATGACGACAACTGCAGCCCTTAAAACACTGTAAATGCTAGTGATCATTGTTACTTATTAGTCTCCCTTCTTCCACACAGCTGCCGAGTTGGTATTTCTAAAGCCCTGCTTTAACCTCTCCCCTGAAGAAGCATCTTCAGTAGCTCTCTACTTCCCCTATGATAAGAGACAGATCCTCTTTAAAAAAATAGTAATTGAAGGGAATCTTTCTAGAGTGATTCCACATCTTCCCCCCAGGCCCTTGACATCCAGCCAAACCTGCTTCTGATACTCGACTTTCTCTCACCTCCCACTCAGCCCATTCCCCAGGCCAGGAATGCTTTCCTCACTGCTGGCCACCCCGAACGAACATACTCAGCTTGTTCTGAAACAAGCCTTCCCTTGTGCTCCCAGCTGATGGTGCTGCCTGTCCCCTTGGAAGTCACCCAGCATTGACTTTGTTTCTCTTTGGTCTTTTCATAACTGCCTCCATGCTGCTGTCTCCCAACGGAATATAAGCTCCTTGAGGGCAGGGATAGATTTTTGTCTTTATGGAGTCTGACCTATAGCAGGTGCCTAATCAGTGCTTACTGAATTGCATTGCACTGAATCCCAATTCTGAGATTTCCTGACACAAGGAAATAACACTGAATTCCAAACACTACATTAAACTTCTGTGATGAGAGTTGACTTGTTAATGGTGCTTCTATCAAGCCTTATAAATGAGTAAATCTCTTTGAACAAAGGTAATGATGAGCTGGGGTTCCAAACTGTATTTTTGCATTTGAATGATGAAAAAGGAGTCATTGTTAGAGCGAATGTCGAGGCCAACAGGGTGGTACAGTCTAGCTCCATGGATGCGGTGATTTCTGAGGAGTTAGCAAGAGCTCTGCTCACAGACTCAGGAGCCTGAGCCTGATGTGTGATGGCTTTTGCAGCAAGGCACATGTCTAGGGAGGTACATTCACAGAAATGGCCACTATGCCGCCATCTTGTCAGTAGCACCACGGCTGCTAGCCACGCACCCAGAGCACCCCGTGCCATGGTTCAGCCAGCAAGGGCCTGTTTGGCCAAGCACTGAGGGTGTATCTGTACTGAGTAAGTGGGGAGGTGTCTTTGAATGTCTGTGCTCAGTTTGATAAACAGAAGAGACTAACATTCACTCTGTGGAAACGGTGCTTTATAAAGAGCTCCATCCAACGGGGGGTCCTCTCCACACTTGATGGGTTCTTGGGCAGCTAGTAATATTCTGGGCCATGCCTCGAGGTGCTGATGAACCCTCTCCATTTGGCCCACGGCCAATAAGACCCACATCTTATCTCTTCCCAGTGGCTATCCCACCAGGGTGTTTTGGGGTTCAAAGCTTCACCTTGGTTGAACATTTTAGTATTACAAATCCCATTTCCTCATGACAAATCCCACCAGATCAATTATCTGTGGTCCCAAAGGATTCTAAGCCCCACCTTGACCTAATGGCCCTCCTCATTAGAATTAGATTTAAATCCATGAAGGAACTTAGGAGACTCCAATCAGATACGGCACATGTACTTGTCTTTTCACAGGGACATTGGACATCAGGGCTTTCTGGATGTACATTATCACCCCAAGGGTCATGGATCCTCAGGAGGGCTTTGGGTCTTTTATGTATGTCTGGTCACTTTCCTCATTCCCATCTTTAACAAAAATCCTCACCATCCCTTCCCACTGTAGGGGGTCCGTTTACCTTCTCCTCACAGGCTCATGGCCTCCTTCCTACAACCAATCCAGCAAGTCCATCCATCTCTTACTACTGGCACATGGCTTCTTCCCAGGGGTGGACTGCTTTACTTTCTTTTGAAACTTTTAACAGTGTGTGCAGTAACAGCCACATTTGTTCAATGACTAACTTTCATAGACTTGGCTCTTCTCATCCATGCAAGGATCTAAGACAATCCCGAAAGGTGCATGATGGAAAATGCCATCCACACCCAGAGGAAGAACTATGGGGTCCGAGTGCAGATCAAAGAACACTATCTGCTCTGTCTCTCTTTTTTTGTTTCTTCTTTCTCATGGTTCCTCCCATTGGTTCTAATTTTTTACAACGTGATTCATGTGAAAATAAGTTAAATATGAGTTAGTGGAGCCTATATCAGATTGCACCTGCCAAGGAGGGAGGAGGAAAAAGAGGGAGAAAATTTAGAACTCAAAATCTCATGGTAGTAAATGCTGAAAACTAAAAATAAATTGATTTTAAAAATAAACAGATGGTCAGGGCTTTTCTTTAGTCATTCCCACTGATAACATCCTCTGCTTCTAATATTTAACTATTTGAGGGAAGAGGATCAAGATAAACACTTGCGGGTGTGAAGAAGTATCCTGGACTCCAATGAGCTCGATTTCTGGGTGCCCGGGATGTCCTTAGTCTAAACAGCCAATGCCCCAGGGATTTCCATCTGTAAAGAGACCTGTGTGCAACTGTTCTAAATGAAAACATTTATTCAGCATTTGTTTCTGTGGCAACAAACTTAATCACAAGTCAAATAACTTAACAAGATATCTGGGAACTACGATAAGATTAAATTCCACCCAGTGGGAAGCATTTATTAGGAGGCTGCTCTGGGCAGCAGGCCCAGTGCAAGGCTGTCCCCTATGGCCAGCCTCCAAAGGTCAGCTCAGGCACTACCCCTTTCCCCGCCCCCCCCCCCCCCCCCCGGCGCCCCCCCCCTTCCCCCCCCCCCCCCCCCCTGCTGGTGTCTTCCTCCAAAACTTCCTCGTCTCCATTTCTGGATGCTGGACAAGTTGCTTTCTCTAGACTGCAGGCTTCCCTCCTGATGCCACCCTCTGTTAGTACTGTCTGCACTTTCACCCCCAGTTCAGGTCATGGTGATAGAGTCCATGGAGCCTTCTCGATGTCTGCTATGTTCCAGGCACAGGGCTAAGTCAGAGAAAGGCAAACATCAAAAACAAAAACAAACACAATCCCAGTGCCCACCCTCAAGGGGCTCATGGTCTATTTCCTGGTGGCCAAACTAGCTCTTCCTCTGCCATCCTTGCTCAGCAGTCTCCCTGGTGGACGTTCATTCCATCCCGATTTATCATCGAGCCTGCAGTCTTCCTCTCCAGGCCAACTCCTCCCCTCATTTGGGGCAACTTTCACCATCCAAGCTAATGTCCCCTCAAACACCCACCCCAGCAGGCCTTTAATCTGTCCTGTTCCCATGACCCATGTCACTCTCCCTCAGACCGACCAGATACAGTCCACTGTCCATTCTGTCATCACCTACAAGGGTCCCACTTTCACGTTCTTTATAGGAGCCTAATCTTTTATGCTGCTATCCTTATGTTTCCCTCCTAGACTGACCTCACCATGGCCATCAACCCTGCTCCAGCTCTAATGTCCCTTACCTATTGGGAGCCCTTGCTGAACTCTCTACTATGGTCTACACCTGCATCTTTTGCTTCCTTGTCCTATGGCAAATCACACCTTGCCCAACAGACCCACCCGGGACGGGTGCCCCGGCTCTCTGCCTCCTTTGCTCCACCTTAAATGCTGCTGAGTGGAAAGGGAAGAAATCAGGGCCGTCCTGCCTGGGTGCACCCCTCCTGCCCATCCCAGCAGCTCTTCTGAGCCTGTTCTTTGCTCAAGCCTCGCCCCCTGCTCTCTCGAGGGCCTGTGGAGGCTCCCATCTCCCAAGCCCCTCTTCTTTCCTCATCTCACCCTGTCCCTGATGTGTTCCTTCTGTTTGCCAAGGCCAACCCATTTTCCTCCAGGCACCCTCGATCCCACAGTCCTGCATCTTCTCCAGCAGACTGCCCTCCACCCAAGTCCTCACTCTAGCTTCACTCTTCCTCTCGGGGTTTCCAAGACTCTGATCTCTCTGGGTTCCGTTCTCCTGCCTGGTCACTTCCATCCACATCCTGCCCGACTGTGGGTGCCCCTGAGGCTTGCCCTGGACCCTCTCCACTGGAGCTCATCAGTACCCGGACCCCACATCTGTGGCTCCCGGATTACCAACTATCAGCCCTGATTTCCCACAGGCCTCCCAAACTCCCTCATTAGTGAAACACGTCCTCTCAGGTTCCATCCCTTTCTTTGAGTCACTCAGCTCTGAAACCCTTTGTGAGCGTCGTCTCCCATGCGGTGACCTGGAGGAGGCAGACTGCCTTGCTCTTTCTGTCACCAGCATGAAGTCCTTTGCAGACAGTAAGTGCTTAATAAACATCATTCATTCACTCAGCTACTGTCCTCCCACACCCTGAGACTCAGCTAGTCCAGCTCTGCCCGTCTTCCCCCACGGCACTGACTGCTCCCAAGTGCTTGGGAATCCTTTGCCGGTGAGGTCAGTTGTGGCACTCACGTGACTTCCCCACAGGCGCCCATGGACCATCTGGGCACCAAAGCTAAGGCTACCCTTAGAGGTTCAGTGGATGGACATTCTCCCCCAAGGGATTCTTCTTCTCTCGTTTAGGGGCAACAAACTCTACCCCATTTCATACTCACTTGTGCCATCCCAGGCAACCAGCAGCCGGGTTCCCAGTCCCACTCTCGGTTGGATCTTTACAATTTTTAGGCCCTTCCCACTCAAGGGTTACCAAGAAGGGGTTTGGAAAAGGACAAGTCAGAGTCCAAATAAAGCCTGTTTCCAGTGGTGCCTTAACTGTGGTCCCCTCAGCAGTCACCCCTGATGAACTCTGAGAGCAGTCTGGGCCAGGGGTGGGGAAACTGCTGCCTCAAGGCCATGAGGCCCTCTAGGTCCTCAAGTGCAGCCCTTTGAATCCAAACTTCACAGAAACAAATTCCCTTAAGAAAGTGATTTGTTCTGCAAAACTGGGACTCAGCCAAAAGGCTGCACATGGAGTTCTAGACCACACGTGGCCTCGAGGCAGCAGGTTCCCCACCCCTGGGCTGGGGCCTTGCCACTGGGCCTTCCATTGGCTGGGGACACCCACTGGAGGAGCCCCTTGGCAGTCTCTGCAGCCTTAGCACAGGAAAGGACGGCCTAGTAAATACTTCTTCAGAGACCGGATTGTACAGTAAATCACTCTCTGGGCCAGACGCTGGGTGAGGGGAGGAAAGAACCCAGGCAGATTCTCAACCCCATAGGTGGGGCAGAGTATGGAGCTACTGACAAGACACAAGGACCTCAGGAGAGGAGGGACAGGGAGCCATGAAGCTTGGCTAGGCCCAGGTGGAGCAAGGCAGGAGTTACCTGTGTGGAGAGCCCTGTTGGGACCTGCCATGTTGGACTGGGCCCACCAAGTAAAAAGCATAGAGGACAAAGAGGGTCCTGGAAAGGCCTCTAGGAGCAGGAAGGAAGATGTGGATCCTGCAGAGGGGATGGAAGAAAGAAAGCACCAGCGTGGCCCTGGGTCCAGCTGCAGCAATGTCTGGGAGGAGGAGGCTCCCTGAGGGCAGGGATGATCATTCCTGTTTTTAATAAGGATGTAAAGTTAGAATTAAAATGCTGTGGGGTAGGCCCACATTGTGGAAAGAGTGTTGGCCTTGGGAGTCAGAGACTGACCATGAAAGCTGTCACTCTCTCTGAGCCTCGGCCCTCACACCTGTACAATGAGAGACCCGCCTCGCATGATGACCAAGATTTAAGTGAGAAAATGGAGGTAAATGTCGGACCAACCACAGAATAACAGCTAGATGGCAGGGTTCTGGTGACCTATTTCAAGTGACTTTAGATGGGTGTGTTAGAAAACTGGTTAGTGACATTCCCATAAAGCAATGCTAGAAATGTTTACTTTAATTGATCGGTCATATAAAGACTTTTCATAACTTACAAACCAATAAACTTTAATAACTTTATACAAATTATGAATGACTCAAAAATACTTACAAAAACCCAAATTTTAAGGCACAAAATAGTAACAAAATAGAGAACATTTCAAATTGCAAAGCTGCCATTTTGAAATAGCCAATTTAAAAGAAAGTTGGTCTTGTAGCAAATTCACTAAATGCGATTCAATGTTTTCTTAACAACAGGAACACAAATGGGTGGGAAGCTTTGACTGACTGCTGTGTATGGTACCACTGAGGTCCAGTCACTCCAAACATCTGAGAAATTCACGATTTGCATACAAGCATTAAAGAGTGACCTGGGCTCGACTGGTGCCTTTGATGGTGAGAAGTTCGTTGCTAACAAACCCCTGACTCTCCTACTGGGGGCTCTCCCACTCCTGGTGTCACTGGACCCAATCAAGGAAGCCACCTATCAATGGAAGCCAAGGCAGTCAATTCACCAAGTCAACACAGTGAGGGAATCGGTCAAACCAGCAGTTCACACTGGCCAATTCAGTCAAATTATACCAGAAACACATTCTAAGAAGCCTAACAGCCAATGAACAGATTTAAAAAATAAATTAAACAGGAAAGAAAACACGGGGAAGGCTGGGTGATGCTGAGGTTGCACACAGAAGGCCAGCCGTGACTTTCAGGGTTCCCAGAGGCCAAAAGAACAAAGAGCTAAAAACAGGTGGCTTTGCTGAAGGGCCTTCTTTCCTTCAGCATTTCAGATGCGTTTAGGGACCCACTGACCACCAGATTTGAACACAAACATTCAACTTTAATCAGTTTAAGTAACTGGGATCATCTGACAAAGTCCCTTCAGAGTGAGTAGCCTCTCCAGGGACACCAAAGGCAGTGGGACATTCTTGGCTTCCTCCGAAAGCGGCAGGGTCTTCTCACTGACCACTGCCCCACATGATCAGATCACACCGACCCCCGTGCCAAGGGACGCCTTCTAACCCACAACCAGCTTTAGGATATGACTGGTTTGGTTTGTCTGGGGACAGGGGAAGCGTGGAGAGGCACACCGTGGACCAGGCGGGTGAGACCAGTTTCACGTCATGGGATGACAGCCTCTATCCTGCCTCTAAAGTAATGAAGCAGAGGTGCTGTCCAACCTGGCAGGGCTCCTCAGTGATGACCCACACTGGGAAGGATCCCAGGAATCTGACTAGGCAGAACCTAGGAGAACACCCCTCCACAAAAGCTGCTAAGCCATGCACACTGACACCCTAAGTCTTAGAAGAAGGAAACAACGTATGATCTCGTGCCTCTAAATCAAATGAAGATCCTAAAAGCCTAAACTGAAATGG
>NW_027185761.1:73715740-73767053 GCF_028583685.1 Petaurus breviceps papuanus | reverse complement strand
CTCCCCCCCCAGTTCCCAACTGCCTGCCCTCGGAGACCCCTCCTGGGGACGCTGGGCATCTGGGCCCAGGTCTAAAAGTAAATTTGCTGTTTCTGAAAAGAGCCTCAGCCAGGCCAAGCCTGAAACCTCAGGCCCTGCTCAGTAGATGAACTCTCCGGGCATTTCCTGAAGCAATGGCGGCTCCTCGAATTTGAACCGCTTGGAGATGGCCTTGGGTTCCCGCTTCTCCTTCTCGGACTGGCGGCATGGCCCCAGCATATAGGAAGCCACCACAATCAACTCCTCCGTTTCCGGCTCTTCTGCTGCCCCCGGAGGTTCAGGCACAGAAGCTTCCTCTTCCTGGGGGCCACTGGGCTCTTCCATCAGACTCTTGACCCGGAAGGGAGGCTCTGGGCTGCTGCCTTGGGCTAGCCAGGGATGCCTCAGACACTCCTCGGCGGTGGCCCGATCCCTGCATCAAAGCAACAACAAAACATCACATTCTGGTGCAAGGGGATGCCTCTGACAGGCAGTAGAGGACGGTGCCTGTACATGGATTAAAACCGTACTGTGCGTGTACATACACTTTCCCAATGCCTAGGCCTTTCACATCCAGGAAAGCACCCCTCTGTGATGAGGGGGCTGGAGCAGCCCGGGACCCCTCAGTCAGTTAACTGCGGGCAGTCCTCATGATGCTCACAAGGGGCACTGATCAGATGACTCGGGGCACTGATCAGAACCTCCTGGACTTTTCAGGTGAAATCCCAGCCTTCGTGAAGGTGGGCCCCCCATGGGCTCCTGGAGGACTGACCCTGTGCCAAGGGAGAGGCACTTACTCGGGCTTCTTAAGCAGCAGGGCCCTGATGAAGTCCACGGCCGCCTCTGACACCGCCTCAAACTCCTCCCCCGAGTAGCTGACGTTCAGCTGAGAGATGTTCAAGAACGTCTCCTGTTTGTCGTCTCCCAGGAAGGGAGAGATTCCCGTCAGCATGACATAGGCCAAGACCCCGATGCTCCTGGTGCAAAACACAAGGGAAGAGGCTGTCAGGGCCGCGCCGCACCAGCGGGCAGAGCTCAGCGGCCCCCCAGCATGCTCACCACATGTCGGTCGCCGTGCTGATGGGATCGTAGCTCAGGACTTCTG
Source organism: Petaurus breviceps papuanus (assembly GCF_028583685.1). NCBI lineage: Eukaryota > Metazoa > Chordata > Mammalia > Diprotodontia > Petauridae > Petaurus > Petaurus breviceps. The sequence goes on along the minus strand of NW_027185761.1, from coordinate 73,765,930 downwards.
GGGCTAGGAGAGAAAGCAGAAGAGACACTGTGAGAAAACCAGCACCCCACGCTGGCACCATCTCTTCCAATCAGCCCAAACTCAAACCCAGGTGGGAGACACCTCCTTACCCATGGGATTTCTAGGGGAGACAGCCCAGGGAATCTGCCGCCTCGACCACAAAGAGGCGCCCACGGTTTTCCAGTGGCCAGAGGGTCGCCATCACCTGCACGTCCTGGGCTCACTCAGAGTCCGACCCCTGCCGAGATGCCAGTCTGACAGCTGAGACCAAAGCTCCCAGGTTCCCACCCCGACAGGGCCCATGGGGGTGGCTGCCTCAATTCTGAGCTTGCTCAAGGTGAAAGGTCTTAAACAGAGTCCTTAAAAATGGTTCCCCGGGGGTCCTGATCCTGCCTGATTCAGGTTGCTACTTGCAACTCCAGAAAGTATTTCTACCAAGTCAGGATAAAAATCAGTAGTGGAGATAACAGAAAACCTGGGCCTGGGTGGGGAGGCCGCATCTCATCCAGGCCACCTCAGAAAGCCTGGAGAAGCCTGCAATCTGTGCAAAGTAGGTGGACTTCTTTGGAGAACTAATGGTTTTATTTTATTTTATTTTATTTTTTTAGCAGAAGGCAGGCAATGGGAAGGTATTTAAAGTAGGTGCAGAAAAAAAATCACTCTCATGGGTACAGAATCATTCCAAAAGGAATAGTCAGAATGACTTAATGAACTATTAATGAAGTTGAAGCGACCATTTAACAGGCTGCCATTGGGCCCCAGGAGAAGCCCGCCCAAAGGCCCTCTGGGGCTGCCCCCGGCTGGGTACACGGACAGGAGCTCCTGCACCACACAATCACCCCCACCCCCCATCATGTCACATTCTTCCAACGCCAGAACCTTAACCCCAGAACTCCTCTTTCAGGTAAAAATAAGATTTCATGAATCGGGGCAGCTGGGTGGCACAGTGGACAGAGAAGGCACTGGCCCTGGGGTCAGGTGGGCCCCAAGTTCAGATCTATCCACACTAGCTGTGTGACCCTGGGCAACTCACGTCACCCGCATAAACTGCATTCCCCCTCCCCCAACTACTCTGATCCTCTTGGACATGTCCTCCACCCAGTGACCCCGACGTCCTGGCCATGCCCCAGCCTGGGCGCTCTCCCTGGTGCCCCTCCTGCAGGGAGTGTGTCCACAGTGGGTCCTTCCCTCCGCTCCTCACTGACCCTTCCTCCCGTCTGTGGCTTGCTGTCACCCCATCAGACTAGAAGCACGCCAAGGGCAGGCACTGTCTCCTGCTCAGTGACTGACTGACCTGGGCCAGGTAATTACCTCCCTGGGCCTCAGTTTTTTCACCTGTGAAATAAGGGCAGGGTGGCCTCCCTGACACTCACCCACATACTCTGGGGTCCCCATGATTTCTCGGAGCTCCTCGCTGCTCTCCATCATCCTCGAGAGGCCAAAGTCAACGATCTTGATATCACCCAGCGGACACTCGCTTGTCAGGAGGATATTCTGGGGCTAAAACAAACAAGCAGTGTCCCAACACATCTGTGAGCAGCAAGCAGCTCAAGGGGCCTCAGGTCAAGCCCAAAGGAAGCCCTTCTTTCATCACACAGCACTGTGAGGCCTGCAACGCTCAGCCGGGGAGGGGGCTGCAGGCCCAGCGGCAGCCACATGCCCACGTTTGCCAGCACTGGCTGCTGTACCACCCTCCCTGAGGATGTCAACGTGGGCCATGCATGAGCCTTCTGGTGACCGGGGGTCACTGGGCCCTTGGCTCCCAGAGAAGAGGGACCCCAGACTCACTGCCAAGTCTGCCCGATACACAAGCGGATGGAGCACTGACCATGGGCAGGGAGCACACACATTAAAGTGAGCCAGGCCCTGCTCTGGAGGGCCCCCATGGGGGAGACAGCACTTGGGGAAGGTCCCCGGGGGAGGCAGCAGCAGAGCAAGGGGTCATTCCCCACTGAGAGGTCCCAGCAGGCCTGATGTGCAGCCACTGGAGAGGGCCTGGGCTTCCTTTTCCCAGCCTCCTTTAGAGGCTCTGGCTGCAGCCCGTGCAGGAACCAGTCCAGGCTGCATCTCCTGGGGGTGTCTTCCTGGGAATATGGCCCAGGGCACCGGGCTGGAAGCCTGGTTAGTCCCTAATCTGTCTGCACACGCTGCTTTGGCCAGGCTGGCCTGTCTGCCCTGTGTGTGAGCCCTGGTCAGCGTAGGCTGGAGATATCACCTCTCTCTGCTTCTCCTGTCAGGAGCCTGAGAGCTCCTCCAGACCAGCCACACAGCCACAGAGGACAGGGCTTGTCACTGCCCTCCTGGGGCTGTTGTGAGGCTCAAACAAGATCCCTGGGCTCAGCACACACAGTGTCTGGCACACAGTAGGCATTATAAGAAACACTTCTCCTCCTCTAAGCATTCCCTTGGTGTTTGTGAAGCCAATCTCCCCCTTTTGGACTCAGCCCCACGTTCTCTCCTGTCACCTGCTGCGGGCCGGGCCGCCCTTCCAAGCTGGGAACCTGCTCTGGGCACTGGGGAATGCCTGTCCGCTCTGGGAGGGCTGCCCAGGCCCCTTGGCCCAAGAGGAAGCTACAACGGAATGAACCACTTTACTGACGTGGCAAATGGGGGTGGGGGGTGGGGACAGGGACAAGACTTTTATTTCTCATGTGATGGCTTTTTATGGGAAATGTTTTCTTTTGGAATGATTCACCGGACAGTTCTGACTCCATGAACGATGTGCAGTATTCCTAACTAAAACCCCTGTAGAAAAAAGCCTATTCATCCAGCCTGGATTTTCACTTTCAAAAACCTCATTTTCTGTTCTCGAAATTCTGGAACAGCTGGGGTGGGTGCTGGAGGACAGAGGGCTAGCTCCAAGGAAATGGCTCCTCAAGAGTGAGTGTCTGGAGCCAGGGACCCAGGGCCAGGCCACAGCCCAGCGACCAGCAGCGGGGAGGCCCCCTCACACTCACAACGGCGGAGCTCTGACGGCTCAGAGCACTGCCCGCGGGGCCTCCTCTGCTCTTCTCCTATTGCTTGGTCCCTCGCCAGCATCCTCCCCACTCAGAGCCGCACCCACAGCTCCAGCTCTGGCCTACGCACTGCTAAGCGCCCTGGTGCTGGCAGGCACACTCCAGCACCCCCTGGCCAAGCCCTTGGCCTTGGTGCCCACAGGGTCTCCCTTCTAAATTTACCCACGTCAGATCTCATCCAATCATTCTCACTTGGAGACCCTCCAGAATCACCTCTTTGGCCGTAAGTGTTCTCAGGGCACCATGGGTGTTTTGTAGATGTGGCACAGCTTGGAGTGGAGAGGCCTGGCACAGCGCAGAGGGCACCATCTGGGTGGATCTGGGGGTCCAAGTTGGGCCCTCTGTGCCTGAAGGCCCATTCCCATCATGCCTTGCAGGGCACATCTCTCACTAATGGAACTGGGGGCTGCCCATCCCCCCACCCCCACCCTAGCCCTCTTTCTAAACAGACTCTTAGAAATGGGGAAGACTGCTCGGCTCTACCAAGAAGAGGCGACCTCCAATCCCACCACTGCTGAGCCCAGGCCTTGGAGGAGCATCTGGCTTGGGCTTCCCCTTTCCTGCTGGTGAGGCCCGGGGCCACCAGCCACCCCCAAAACACCAGCTTCAGGAAGGCACCAGGCAATCAGCCAATAGGTATTTATGAAGCCCGGCCTGGCTGTGTGTATGAGTGTGTATATATGTGTGTATGTGTATGTGTGAGTGTGTGTATATGTGTGAGTGTATGTGTATGTGTGAGTGTGTGTGTGTGCACCTGGCATTGTGCTAAGTGCTGGGGTACAGAGGAAGGCAAAGACCCCCCCCCCCACCATCCCTTCGTTCCAGCTCAGTTTCTTCTTCTTCTTCTTTATTTTGCTTTTTGGAGAGGGGAAGGTAGGGCAGTTGGGGTTAAGTGACTTGCCCAAGGTCACATGGCTAATAAGTGTTAAGTGTCTGAGGCCAGATTAGAACTCAGGTCCTCCTGACTCCAGGGCCAGTGCTCTATTCGATGTACCACCTAGCCGCCCCTCTTCCAGCTCAGTTTCTAAGGGAGGAGACAACAGGACACAGAAGGCACTGGTGTGTAGGGGATGGCGGGACTGGAGGGAGGGCATCGAAGATGGAGGGGGCAGCATAGGAGGATCACAGAGGAGGCGAAGGGGCTGCAGGGGGTGCGGGCAGAGGGGACATCGGGGTATCCATCCAGGGAGACTGAGCATCTGATGATGAGGGTGGGGCTGGGTGTCAGCTGCTGAGACCACCAGCCTCGGAGGGCACCATGGTCAGCACTGGGAGAAACCCAGAAGAGGCCACCTTAAAGGCTGAGGGGTCCCGGGCATAACGAGTCTGAGAGGGCCAAGAAAAGGCCTTTTCATCAGGACATTCATCATCTTTCATGGAGCAAGGAGGCCGGGAACCAGAAGGAAGACTGGAAGAGCCCGTCAGAGAAGCCCCAGGGGAAGATGGTTTTCTCAAGGAGTTTAGCCTCAAAGGGACTCGAGATGGGGCCTAATTTCAGGGATGGCTGATCCAGAGGGCAGCTGTTTTAGAAAGGATGAGATGTGTTTGTAAGCAGCAGGGAAACAGCAAGAATTCTGGGAGAGAGCCAAGGTCAGTGAGAGGGTGGGCATGACAAAGTGGAAGAGTGGGGAGAAAGCCACCTTTTCCAAGGAGATGGGGAAGGAGTAAAGCTTGGGGACCAGAGGGCAGGAAGTCAAGGCTGAACAGCAGCAGGGGGAAGGGGGATTCCCTTCCTGGCCATGGCGTCCACTAGCTTCTCATCAAATCACTGCTGAAAAGGGTGGACAATTAGTCTCTTAAAAAATAAAAAGCAAAGAAAGAAATGATATTCAAACCCCCCCCCCCTTTTTTGGCAATGAGGAAAGAGTTGACAAGATTAATGAGTCATTTAAGCACTTAAAGGATTCTTCCCTGATTATCTCAATAGAGGCAGAAAAAGCTATTGACAAAATACAACATCCATTCCTATTAAAAACACCAGAGAGCATAGTAAATGGAATCTTCCTTAAAATTATAAGTAACATCTATCTAAAACCATGAGCAAATATTCTATGTAATGGGGATAAGCTAGAAGCATTTCCAATAAGATGGGGAGGGGGTGAAACAAGATGTCATCATCACCACAGTAATTCAATTTGTTACTAGAAATATTGGCCTCAGGTGTAGAAGAAGAAAAAGAAATGGAAGGACAGGTAAAGAAGACTCAGCTATCACTCTTTGCAGTTGAGATGATGATATAATACTTAGAAAATCCAGTAAAAAACTACCTGAAATAATAAGCAACTTTAGCAAAGTTGCAGGATATAAAATAAAGCCACATAAACCATTGGCATTTCTATATATTACTAACCAAGCCCAACAGCAAGAGATAGAAAGAGAAATTCCATTTAGAGTGACTGCAGACATTATAAAATATGTGGGAATCTACCTGCCAAGACAAACCCAGGGACTACATGAACACAACTACAAAACACTTTTCACACAAATAAAGTCAGATCTAAATAACTGGAAAAACATCAGCTGCTCATGGGTAGTGTGAGTTAATATAATAAAAATGACAATTTTACATAAATTAATTTACTTCTTCAGTGTCATTCCAATCAATCTACCAAAAAAAGACTTTAATGGGCTAGAAAAAATAACAAAATTCATCTGGAAGAAGAAAAGGTCCAGAATATCAAGGGAATTAATGAAAAGAAATGCCAGGGAAGGCAGCCCAGCCAGACTGGATCTTAACTTGTATTATAAAGCAGCAGTCATCAAAATTACTTGGCTCTGGCTAAGAAAACGAGGGGCAGATCAGTGCAATAGGTTAGGACACACATGACACAGTAGTCAACAACTACAATAATCTACTGTTTGATAAACCCAAAGACTCCAGCTTCTGGGATAAGAACTCATTATTTGACAAAAACTGCTGGGAAAACTGGAAAACAGTATGGCAGAAACTGGGCACAGACCAAACGTCTGACACCATATACCAAAATAAAGTCAAAATGGGTTCATGATTTAAATATAAAGGCTGATACTATACGCAATCTGGAAGAGCAAGGAATAGTTTTTTCTGTCAGATTTATGGAAAAGGAAGAATTTATGATGAAACAAGAGATAGAGAACATTATGAAAAGAAAAATGGATAACTGATGACATTAAATGGAAAAGTTTTTTGACCAACAAAGCCAAAGGCAACTAAGATTAGGAGGGAAGCAGAAAACTGGGAAAGAATTTTTACAGCTAGTGTGTCTGATAAAGGTCTCATTTCTAAAATATATAGAGAATGGAGTCAAATTTATAAGACTACAAGTCATTCCCCAATTGATAAATGGTCAAAGGATATGAACAGACAGTTTTCAGAGGAAGAAATTAAAGTTATCTATAGTCATATCAAAAATGCTCTAAATCACTATTCCTTTGAGAAATGGAAATCAAAACAACTCTGAGGTATGATATCACACCTATCAGTTTGGCTAACACGACAAAATAGGAAAATTAGAAAAGCTGGAAAAGATGTGGGAAAATTGGAACACTCATGCACTGTTGGTGGAGTTGTGAAGTGATCCAACCATTCTAGAGAGCAATTTGGAACTATGTTCAAAGGCTACAAGACTGCATGCCTTTGGTCCGGCAATACCACTAATAACTAGGGCCACATCCAAAAGAGATCGTACAAATGGGAAAAGGACCCACAGGCACAAACATATTTTTGGCAGCTCTTTTTGTGGTGGCAAAGGGCTGGGAACTGAGGGGATGGATGACCATCAATTGTGGAATGGCTTAAGTTGTGGTATATGAGTGTAAGGGAATACTATTATGCTATAGGTAATGAGGAGCAGGCAGACTTCAGAAAATCCTGGAAAGACTTATATGGACTGATGCTGAGTGAAGGGAGCAGAACCAGGAGAACATCGTACACAGTAACAGCCACAGTGTGCGACGACTGCCTTTGATGGACTTAGCCATTCTCAGAAACGCAAGGACCTAAAACAACTCCAAAGGACTCAAGATGGAAAGAGCTGCGCAGTCTGCATGCAGAGAAAGAGCTGCGGAGTCTGCATGCAGGGAAAGAGCTGTGGAGTCTGCATGCAGAGAAAGAGCTGCGGAGTCTGCATCCAGGGAAAGAGCTGCGGAGTCTGCATGCAGGGAAAGAGCTGCGGAGTCTGCATGCAGAGAAAGAGCTGCGGAGTCTGCATCCAGGGAAAGAGCTGCGGAGTCTGCATGCAGAGAAAGAGCTGTGGAGTCTGCATCCAGGGAAAGAGCTGCGGAGTCTGCATGCAGAGCAAGCCCGACCATCTGTTCTCTCCCTTTTCTGTTGTATTTTGTTTCTTCTTTCTCGTGGTTCCTTCCATTGATTCTAATTCTTCTTTACAACATGACTATTGTGAAAATACGTTTAATATGAACGTATATTAGAGCCTGTATCAGAGTGCATGCCATCTTGGGGAGTTGGGGGGAGGAAGAGAGAAAATTTAAAACTCAGCTGTTTGTGGAACTGAATACTGTAAACTAAAACTAATACATTAACAAATAAAGGTTCCTCCGCTCTCAGCCTGACCACCATCTCTTACAACACAAAAGAGAGGACAAACAGTCCAGAGAGACCAACACATGGCAAAAGTCTGCCGTGACCTGCCATGCTCCACACCCATGATCCCCCCCACCTTGGAACTGAGGGGCCAGGCAATGGTGAACACACAAGTTTTCAGCACTTCCCTTTCACTCCCACCCCTTGCCTGGACGTTGGTGCATTCAGCCTGTTGTCTGAGGGCCTATGCCTGCTGGCCTGGGCTAGGGATGGGCCACTGAGGAAGCTCTGGCCTTGGGCTGAAATCCTGGTTTGGACCCTCAGTGACCTTAGGCAAGTCCTTTCCCTCTGACACTGGGTTCTCCTTCACAGTACTTTGTCTAACACTGCTCACACAAGCACCATTAGAAGCCTTCTTGCCCCTGGCCTTTGCAAGACAGTTAAGCGAAAATATTGTTCTTTCTGACAAGGACACCTGGGCTTTGAGAAGGAATGGAAGTAACATGTAGCATTTCCATGGCCCCCTGGTGTGCCAACCAGGGCTAAGCCCTTTACAATTCTGATCTCACTAGATCCTCACAACTACCCAGGAAGGCAGGTGCCATGATGACCCCCATTGTACAGCTGAGGACCCTGAGGCACACAGGTGCAGTGACTTGCTCAGGGTCACTCAGCTGTGCCTCCCTGCAGTCCCTGTGCCACCAGCTGAGCACCCCGAGGGCAGGGAATGTCTGACTGTTCTGTGCATCCCCTGGCTTGGCCCAGTGCAGGGCACACAGCAGGTGCTTAATAAATGCTTAGTGACTGACTGGCTGAAGGAGTTCTAAAGTCTGGTACAAGAGCTGGCATATTATAAGGCAATGCCCAGAACTTGGGTTCAGGGAAACTCCTTTTCCTCTCCCAACTTGGTTCTGTCACTACTTCTGCAAAAATGTCATGGCTGCTCCTGACAGCAGAGCCTGTGGCCACTGATGCCCAGGGACTTGGGTCAGATGATGCCCAGACTCCAAACAGGTTAAGACTCTCTGGCTCCTTTTTCATCAGCACAAATCACAAGCTGGCGGGACAGACAAGGCCTCTGTCCTCAGGGCCAATACAAGTGACATTTTCACTCCATCCACGTGGCTGGCTCCTCCCTTCACTCTGACTCCCTCCCCTAAGTGGTCTCCTTCCCCTCCTCCCCCCAAGGTCGTGTCTCTGACCCCTCCCCTGGCCACACCCTCCCCATCTCCACCCCGTTATTCCTCATGTTTCCTCTTCAGCCTCTCCCCTCTCCAATACAAATCTGACCCTGTCACATCTAGGCCCGGCACTCACTGGAGCTCGGCACCCCTGCACTGGCTGTGCCCCGAGGAGAAGGCACCCTCTCTGCTTCCATCCCAACACCCAGCTGCCTTCAGAGTTTAACTCAGACATCCTTGAACATGAGGCTTCTCCGGATTCCGCCTCCCCCCCCCCCCCCCAAAGGGCTAGTGTTTCTGCACAAAAACATCACCACAGGGGGTCTCTGCTGGGGCATTGGGGCTGTGCTGTTTTACACTTCAGCTCCTAGAATCCTGGTAGGCACACAGTAGGCACTTAATGTTTGTTGGTGATTTGTGTGACCATCTAGCAATCAAGCAGCTTTCCTTAAGCACCCTACTACATGGCAGGGATGGTTCTGAGTGCTGGGGATACAAGACAGTCCCTGCCCTCAGAAAGCTGACTGTCTAGCACAGGAGGGGGTGGGTCATGAAGGGCTGTGAAGGACAAGCTGGAGAAAGGAAGGCAGTGGAGTCTAGTGAAGAGGGGATGGTGACATGGCTGGAGGCAGCCCAACCCCCCAGCAGCTGCTGCCCGGCCAGGACGGAGGAGATGAGGGCCTGCACCCAGGAGGGGTGGGGCAGGGTCACAGGAGATGCTGCCAGGGTGAAATGGACAGGGTTTGGCACCACACTGGATAAGGGGGTGGGGGTGAGAGAGGGGTCCAGGATGACCTCTAGGTTGTGAGCCTGGGAGCTCTCTGGAGGGTTTGGGGGCAAGAGGATGGATTCTGTTTTGGAGATAGGAGTTTAAGATGTCTACTGAACATCTGGTTGGAGATGTCTGAAAGTTGGGAGGTGAACAGAGAAGCTGGGGCAGGGAAGGGGGATGGGAGAATCGCCAGCACAGCCCTGGCCATTCGATTCAAAGAGCTGCTAAGATCACTCAGGGATCTCATCATTCAGCCCCGGTAAGAGGGCGTGATATGGAGAGAAGGGGAGAAGCCCCAGCAAGGAGGAGGGCCGGACTAGAGAGGCCCAGGGATCTGGGGACGAGATCATTGTGCTGGTTTGTCCCTCGTTCTCAAAGAGCCCCACGGCACCTAGGAATGAATCATGTGACTTGCAGCTGACTTGGCTTTCAGTGAGGCAGGCTGTGCAAGGTCACCAGCCTCACTTCCTCCTCCAGAGCCATCTGGGGCCAGTGGCCAGATATTCTTCAGGATGACTGGAGATAGTCCAGGATGCAGTGGGAGACCCTGGCCCTGGTAGGCTAAGGCCTTTTCAGGTTCTCACTTAGAGTAAGGTAACACCCATTCAGTGAATAGTCCTCTTAAAGAAGGTAGTCAAGGGAGGGCCCCTTTAAAAAAAATCAAACTGGGAGGGGAAGACCCTCAGGGTGCTAGGAGGGTAGGGACCTACTGTCCAATCTAAGAGCTACAGAGTAAATTGGGTTTAAGGCCTGGTCTTTGAGAAGGAAATCTGGCCAGTAAACTTCAAGTTAAGGCAGCCTTCAGCTGAGGAGAGCAGTGTGGGTGGAACAGTAGGGTCAGAGCCAGACTGTGAAGGGGTGAGAGGAGGGAAGGTGGAGCCCCAGCTGCAGACCAGGAGTTTGTTTAGTTGTGACCTGGAAGTGTTCCTCCGAGGGGCCTCGTCTGGTCCCTAAGGAGACTCAGACCACACTGGCTGCCCTGTGCCTTGCACAGAGCATCTCACAAGGGCACAGGCTCCTTGCCTTTGTCAGTCTCCACAATGAAAATTTATAAGAAAATGAAACCTCACCTTCAAATCAAGATGAACGACGTTGTGGGCGTGTAAAAAGGAGACGCCTTCTAAAATCTGCCTCATGAGTCTCTGAACGTCCTTCTCTTTAAAGGCTTCTTCTCTCTCAGCTACACACTGGTCAAAAATCTCACCTCCAGCAGCACTAGGGAGAAACAGTAGTTAGAGAGCCACATGGAGCCGCACAAATATTCTGAGCCAGCAGATTAGCATTCTGAAGGGATTTTAAAGTACAAATAACATGTTTGCTTCAATTTCTTTGCAATTAAAAAAGGTAATTCCAATAAAGAAATCATTTCTATTCAGAGAAGGCAGCTCTCTGCTTAGCACCTGTGGTCAGACAATTCAAAACGACAAGTCATTGATGAGTCTCGTGCTATGGCCTCGAGCCAAAACGACATGCTTCGTACTAAGGTGATCTAAACCCTGGGACCCCAGCCCTCATGGCTCTTTCTACAACAGGAGCAGCATTTTTATTTGACCATGAAGATTCTGGTTGTGCTTGAGATCATTCCAGCTTCCCCTGTGGGAGTTGCCTTCAGATAGAAAGTGTGACTGCCCCATGAGGACAGAAAGAGCCAGATTGTTGAGCAGGCAGAGGGTGTGAGGACTAAGAGGAAGGGACTAGGTTCTGACAGCTGATCTTGCTGTAGGTTCTCTTAAAATAAATCCTTGGAAGAGGAGAGAGGCAAAAAGTGAGAGCCTAACCATCCCAAACAGGGGGAGTAAGCGCAAAGAGAGGGAGTGGTGCCTGTCTGGGGCTGCTGGGAGCTAAAGCCACAAACATGGAAATCTGCCAGGTTTTAAACTGCATGGGGGAGCAGTGCTCCTGTTATCTTATCTGAGCAAAGCCCGGGGGCTGGGAACCTCCCAGTCAGCATCTCCTTCCTCCCAATGTCCAGGTCCTACAACATGGGTTCCCAACATTTGTACGTGTGTGTGTGTGTCTACATGTGTGAGATGGATGTCTTGAGCAGTCTGGTAAAACCGAGTAATTCAATAAATGAAAGAAATTTCAGTTAGAGGTTAAAGGAATTTAAATAACTAGTAACTGAAGGAATTTGTTAGGAGCTAAGGATCAAGCCGTAATTTTGCCCTTGATACAAGTTCATGGACCTAGGACTCCCTAAGCATCTGTGGACTCAAGGTTAAGAAATTGCCACCTTCAAACCAACATGCTCGATTCTCCTCAAAGAAGGAGACCATTAGGCAGAAGTTCCAATGTTATCTGGCAATAGGGTTCTCTTAGGGACTAGAAGCCTGTTACAAATTCAGGTTTCAGAAGATTCCAGGTTCTCCACTGACTATTCCCATAGCCCTGTGTTGCCTGGGTTATCTCTGGAACACAACTTGCCATATGGGGGCATTTCTCACTTAAGACCCCTTGTTCTGAAAAGCCATCCACCTAACAGGAAAACAGGCTTCTCCCTCTGGTTGAATGGGGGTGAGCTGTAATCATCTGAATTCTGGACACGTTAGCTCAATCCCGAGACTTGTTTGATCTGCTCCCAGCCCCGGACTTGGATAGAGCCAGAGGTGGCTTGCCCACCCAACGCACACCTGACACCAAAAACTACACTGTGGGTATCAGAGACAGCATCCAAAAGGATCCTGACAGGCTCTTAGAGCTGATGAAAAGAAATTCAACAGGTACAAAAGTGACATCTTGCATTTGGATACAGAAACAACAAAAAGCTCAAAGGAGAGGCTTTTACTGGCCTGCAAGCTCCCTCAGATCGAATGCTCTCTGGGCCTTCGAGGGAGGGCCAGGGCCACCCTATGGATCCCAGCTGCTTTCAGCTGGGTACCCCCTGCTACGAAGGGCCTGGGTTCCATGTCATATGACCGCCAGTTAAGGAAGTTAAAGAAGGATGGGCAGGACCATGCTGGCTCCCTCCAAGCACACAGAGGGTCACCATGCACAGGAGGGAACAGGCTAGTTTTGTTGGGCCTCAGGACAGAAGGAGTAAAGAGCCAAGAGAGGAAGGTTCAGACTTGATGCAAATCTTGCTAACAATAAGGGCCTGTCCCTGTGTGGAGTGGGCTGCCTCTAGAAGTGGTGACTTCCCCCTTCTGGAGTCTGCTGGCAAGGCTCTGGTGGGTAGGCTGGACTGGGAGGCCCCTCCAACTCTCCACATCAGTGCTTCTTCGTGACAAAACCATTCTGCTCTGTGATGGGACAAGAGGAAGACTGTGTCTTGGAGGCTGCCTGCAGTCCACTGGGAACCTTCTGGGAGGGGACGGGCTGCCTCATCGTTTCCCAGAATGTTAAAAGGCTCAGACATGATCTTTTTTCCTAAAATGAGATGCTATACAGAAAGCATCTGACCATGTGATGTGAGTGCGTTTCTCCTGGGGTCTGCTGACACCTCAGCCTCTGAACCTTGTGAAGAATGCCTGCCACTCAGAGAACTCACACTACTGAAGAGAGATGTGACAAACCCACGCAGGGAAAGGGGCCAGGCTGACCGAAGCCTCTCCTCTCCAGCCTCCGCTGCAGACTGCCACGAAGGAGGAATACTTACTATTCCAGCACGAGGATCATTTCTGCCGAGGTTTCGTAGACTTCATGTAAGTTGATGACGCGGTGATTGTCCTGCGTCAGTTCAAGGACCGCAATCTCATGAATTATCTCCACCCGGCACTCTTGGCCTTTTCTTCTTTTTCTCATGAATTTTGCTGCAAATTCTTTCCCAGAATCTTTCTTGACACATTTCCTCACCACTGCAAATTTGCCTCTGGAATTAAATGAAACAATTTACACTTAGGTGACCACAGATTTTCCAGAGACAGAATTCTTAAAAACTACAATGTCAATAAAGTCAGCCTAAAAACCAACTGTACCCATGGAGGATGTAAGTTCATTTCCTTGGTAAAAATTTGGGTCAGTCATATTCAGTCAGAGCTAGACAAACCACAAAATTAGATAATATATTTTTAAATAGTTAAAAAAAAACAGCTCACTTAATTTTTAAATGATCAAATTACCATCCTAAATTAACAATATCCTAATAATAAAGAATCACGTCAAAATCCCATGCACAACAGAGGTCACAAACTCAACGCACCCAACCTGAGGGTGGTCCCAGCCAGATTACAATGGAACTGGGAAATGCAAAATGAAAATGTGACACAACATAGGTAATGTTCATTTGTGGTTTTCTCAGTCAACACACAGGGATCTGTTTCTACTTGAGTCCTAGGCCCCAGCTCTACCAAATAGTTTTTGCAAACAAAACTATTGTTTAAAACACTAACCACCTGGTAATTTAGGCTTTAACCAGAGACAATCTTAGATCAGTGTTTACAAGGATTCACTTTCACAAGGCAGAATTTCCCTCTAAGAAATCTAAGAGGCTCTGGCAGCCCCAGCCACAATTAAAGAATGCTGGCTGCCCACCCCCTCCTCTGGAATGTATTCTGTCCTCATGGACTGCAGCAGCTCCAGCTGTGGGAAGCCTAATCTGCTGCCTCTGCCAGTGCCCTCCCTGCCAAAGCACCTTGGACTGAACTACTCTGGATATACTGGATTTTCTCGCCCTCCATTTTTTCGGCATATCTTTTTATAGAACTTACCGCTTTTCTCTTTGGAACATCAGCTCCCTGTGCCCACCCTATACTTCCTCCTCCCACAGTGCCAAGCGGACTTGGAGTTGGGCAATCTCTGATTGCCTCCGTTCCTGCCAATCCTTCTGTCCTGAATCCTCAACTGCCCACAGGCCGCCTCTCACCTCCCCTCCTGGGGTCCCACTGGCTGCGTGGCCCCCTCCTGGCCCTCGCCCCTATCCCACAGCCTATCAACTGCTAAGAAATGGTGATTCTGCCTCCGCGACTCACTTCTGGCCCCAGCGGCTCGGTGCCGCGCTCAGTGTCAGTGCTGGTAACAGTCCGAGCAGAGCGGGGCAACATTGTGTACAGTCACAGATACATTGTATCCTTGCGGTCTGGCTGGCCGGGCTGTGCTGCTCTCAGCCACGCAAGGGTCCGAGGCACCTCCGGGAGGCTGCTGCCGGGAAAGGCGCCCAGACAAGGGGCAGGGGCCGGGAGGCTGCTCCCGTGCTCACAGGGCGTGAAGCCGGGTCTGATGCGAATATCCTGGGGGGGGCCGTGGCCCCGAACATAGGGAGCAGAGACGGAACCCACAAATGTAAGGAATCAGAGCGGGCGCCCGCCCGGCCCTGCGGACGAGAGCCCCGGGACTCCGCGAAGCAGCCGCGCGGGGAGCCCGGGCCGCCGGAGGCACCTGCCCACACGGCCCGCACTAGGCTCCCCGGCTCGTCCTCCCCCTCCCGCAGCGGCGCCTGCTCCGCCCCCCCACCCCAGGCCCGGCCGCTCCTGCCCGCGGCCGGGCCGGGGTCCGAGCCCCTGGAGGCAGCAGCTCCGACCGCTCTGCGGGGGCCGTGTCTGCCCCAGGCCGCGCTGCGTGCCTCCGTTTCCCCAGCTCACCTGCCCAGTTCGCGGCCCGGGCTCAGGCCATAGCGCTCCTGGAAGGGCTCCCGGCGCACCGGGGTGCGGATGTCCCGCAGCAGGCCCCGCGTCCGGCCCCGCGCCCGCTCCCGGGGGGTCCCGGCCGCTCCGGCCGCCGCCTCCTCCGGGGGGATCATGGCTCCCCGCCCGGCCCCGGTCCCGGCTGCCGCCGCCGCGCCGCGCGCCCCCCGATCCCGGCTCCGGCTCCCGCGGGCCTCCCGCTAACTGCCGCTCCGAGCCCCCACTTTCCCACCCACCCCGCCGCCCCCAGATACGCCCTCCGGCCGCGAGCCTCCGCGCCTGCGCGCCAGCAGGCCCCGCCCCCTCTGGCCCCGCCCCTCCAGAGGAAGGGGAGGAGGGAGGGGCGGGGGAAGAGGGAGGGCGCGGGGCGCGCGCACCTCCCCAGGGTGAAGGCTGGCGGAGGGCGAGCGGCGGCGCCACCTTCCGGTGCGGGGCGGAGCCGCAGGGGACGGAGCCGGGCAGCGACCCCCTGGAATACCCGCGCCAGAGCCTATCTCGGGGCTGCGGGATGGGGGGGAAAGTGGGCGGGGCCGGGAGGGCGGCAGGTGCGAGCCCGGGGCCTTTGACCGCCATTGGTCAGAGACCAGAGAGCTGCCCAAGACCCCCGGGCCCTCCACTGCCACCCTCGAGGTTTACAGATGAGGAAACTGAGGCCCCCGGACAGTGACGGCGTATCTGCCTCTTTGCTGCCCCGAGGAGCTGGGGCTGTGCAGAGGGCAGGGGATCCTGGTCCGGGCGAGGAAGGGTCCCGCACCTGGAAAGGCCCGCCCCTTAGAGCACGCACCTGGCCCCGAGCCTGGCCGGGCCAAGGTGACTCTGGGTCCTTGATCCCAGAGTGCCCTCCTGCCAGCACATTCTGGCAGAGCTTTAGTCAGTGTGGGGAGGGCATCCACTCCTGGGAAGGAACGAGGGACCCATGCCTGGGATGAGAAGGGATGTGGGTGGATGTTAGCACCTGCTGCCCCTTAGAGCCCGCACCTGGCCACACACCTAGCCAGGCCAATGGTGACTCTGGGTCCTGGAGTCCCGGATGTGGCTGCACTTGCTGGCAGGAGGGCAGGCCCCCATGACTTCTATGCAAAGACACTGGGTCAGAGATGGCACGCCAAGCAGTTGGGCTTGGCTGCTGGGTAGAATGAGTGGAGGGCAGGAGCTGAGGAAGGGCAAGGAGAATTCAGGAAAACGCTTGGGCATCTGATGCTGGGCAAGGCTAACTCTGGGCTGGGGTTGGAGGGCGGCCTCCTTGGACTCCATGGATCATTTCTGGCATTGGACAATCATTTGGAGAAGCAAGGAGGAAGTTCTGGTGGAAACAGAGGCACCCTGCCCTTCACACCTGGATAGGTGTGATATTTGTGCAGTTACACAATGAACTCTGACATCACAGGAGAAGGTGAGCCAGCAAGGTGTCCCAGGGCAGGGCACTGGGGCCTTGAGGTATGGACAGGTCTCCTGGTACTTGTCCAGTCAGGTGCAGGAGGGATGGAGAACAGGGCTGTGGGGCCTAGTGTCTGGGTGGTGAAGGTGTCCTGAAGGGCTGCCCTGTTGGAGAGAGGAAGGTGGGTCTTTAGTACTTGGCTAAGTCGCCTCTCTGCCTGTCCTCTAGTCAAGGTTCAGAGGGCTTGGCGAGATGCTTCCCTCCCTCCCTGTGCCCTATAAGCCCTGGTTCAGAGGAGACACCCTCAGTGCCCCAAATCAGGCCGCAGATGAGGCTGGGGGATCCAGGAGGCTGGGCCTGGAGCAGGGGACTTGGGCCAGCAGAGATTCTTGGAGAAAGTCTGGGTCTGCTTGCCAGTCAACAGTTCCCACCCCCTCATAGAAGGAGCACACGAAGGGCCGTGGCAGGACATGTCAGTGACTGCAGACTAGGTCCATTCTCATGAGGAAAACGGCCAAGGAGAGGAAAACAGGAAAAGCTCAGGAGGCCCTGTGAGCAGAAGCTGACCCAAGAGGAGGTGAGAGATAAGGCTTCTGGGAAGGAAAGTGTTCAACAAGTGGGAACTATCAGCCAGGATATTGTATTAGTCAGAACGGCAGTTGCCCTGAACAAGGCTTGTGTGGCCAGTCCTCTCTTTGGGTGCCCTGTGGTGGGGTCTTCCTTGTCTCCATCCACTTTGGGAGACTCCAGGGGGGCCGTGGTGGAGAGTTGTGGGGGCAGGGAGCTGCTTTTGGGGGCAGCCATGCCTGTGAATTCCCCACCACCCTAAGGATGTCCTCATGTTCCTTTGGTGACAGCAGCTGAGTGTGTTTGACTTAAATAAGGCCCTTAATAAGTACCTATTGACTTGGTAATAATAGTGAGGTCTGGGCCCTGGGTGTGTGACCTCAGAGCACTTGGTGCAGTTGTGGGGTAGGCTCCTTGGCACGCTGGACAGAGTGCAGAGGGGGCCTAGGAGAGGAATAGCCTTCTTTCCCCCAAAGATGCCGGGATTCTTTGCGCAGGGCAACCTGCCCTGCCACTTCCCCATGCCAAGCGTGAGTCACACCCCTCCTGTCTTACTGTTGTCTGTGGAGTCAGAATCTCCTCTGTGTGCGGTCTGGAGCCCAGTCTGGGCATTCTCTGAGGGCTGAGGCCACGGGGATGGTTTTTGCATCTTCTTTTCCTGAGGAGGACTGGCCCAGCCGCCCCGTGGCCATTCTGACCTGCTAAGCCATGCTTCCTGCGCTCTCCCGACTGTGCATCGCTGCCTCTGGCCATTAGACAAACCGTCTTCACTTTGACCCTGGATGCAAGCAGCTCCTGGTTTGGTAAGTGCAGGGGTTCCAGGAATCCCAGCACATCCAGCCGTACAACAAGTAGCTGCTCAGTGGCTTTGAGCCTCCTTGGAAACCCACAGCTCAGTTGTTCTCTTTATGCTTTGCCAAGGTGCCACTTTGCCACTGCATTCATTTAGTCTGTCTTGTTTTTTTTTTATTTCTGGTAATGCTTTCAGGGTATATTTCAAATAGGAGAAAGCTAATATCAAGAGGTATACTTGTTGTGTAAATATTGCTGAGTGCTGCTGTCTTAGTCTCAAATAAGATTCCACACACTCGAAATGCCTGCCCCAAAGGATTATGGGATCATAAGGCTAGGCAGGAAGGGATCACAGGGTCAGCTAGTCCAGCCCACTCCCTTTTAACAGATGAGAAAACTGAGGTCTAGAGAGTGTGCCCTTTGCCCTGGAGCAAGGAGGTGGGGAGAGAAGTAGGAAGTGAGCTTGCAACAGTCGTGTACTGTCTGAGTAAAAGCTGAGCCCTAATTTTCTGGCAGTTACCTTCCTGTGTGACGTTGGGCTAGTCACTGAACCCCTCTGGTCTTTTATTCTCTTCCTCTGGTAAACCTCTAGCTGCTTCCAGATCTCCATCCATTATCCCATCATAGACCTTTGTTGGGGGACTGAGAAAGATAAAAGGTGCTTTAGAAACTTCAGGCCACGGATGGAGCAGCCATGGGAGCTGGTCTCAGTTATTCCAGCCTATCTCAGATGACTGGGACATGGTCCTCCCCCCCCCCCCCCCCGCCCCTACCCTGGGGAGAATGGAGGCAAAGCTGACATTTCTCAAGGCAGCCGATGCTTTCATCTTCACTTCCACTTTGTAGCTTGCCACCAATTTAGAAAGACAGCCTAGTTTTTATCTGTGCAGTGCCAGGACTAGACATGTAATTACTTCATAACGTCTGACTCTCCCATTTACCATTTAGATGACTAGAGGATAATTAACCAATCAACCTCTGGCAAGAGCTTTCTGTTCCCCTTCGGAGCTCTGAGGATGCCACGTTGGGAGCCCAACTGGGGAACCAAGGCAGGCCCAACATGTCTCAACTGGGCTTTTTCACACACACGCACACACACACACACACACACACACACACCTCACTCCAAGAAGTTGGAGTTTAGCAGTCAACTATTGTGAAAAGACATAGCACCCCCAACACACATCACCCAAAAGAAAGAACACTGAACTATCTTCAGGATTGGTTTATGAAGCTTGGTTCAGGTTCAAGGAGCTGAGAATTTTCAGGTCAGGGTCACGGGGGGTCTAGGAACTATTCTTTTGTTCTGAGAATCTGAGTCATTGCTTGATGTTGTTCAGTAAGTTGCTGAACTGACTGGTTAGGCAGCATAGTCAGTGTGAGAAGTGCCGTAGCCACTCGGAGCCCACCCTGTCCCATCCTCACCTGAGAGCCTCTCCTCCTCTTCTTAGGTTCATTCTGTCCATCTACACTGGCCCACCTAGATATCAGTGTCATATGCTGGTCCCAGAACATTGTCCTTCCTTTCATAAGTAATTTAGCACTCGGTCCCATGGTCTTCCTCTTCATCCCAATTCCTGCTTGTATCCTTGAGGCAGAGAAACCCAGGAAGATGCAGACTGTTGCCGCCTATGACCATGGAGCTTTTCCATCTGACTTGCAGCTCCAATATGCTCCATCAGAATGTGAGCTCTGTGAGAGCAGGGGCTGCCTTATCTTTCTATTTGTATCTCCAGTTCTTGGTACATAGGAAGCCGTTAATAAATGTTTTTTATCGATTCAGTCAGTCGTTCACCCATTGATACAGGCCACAAGATGAAGAAGGCACCCAGTGCATCCTCAGCTGCCCTACCAAGCAGATGCTTAGATCCAGGTGTCTTCATGCACAGTTTTTGGAAATCTTCCTCTCAGTGGCACTAGAGTAGAAGGTGAAATATGAATAAAAGCTCACTTTTCTATAGTGCTGAAAGTTGATGGGGGGGACCTGAGGGAGGAACGTGATTAGAACCCACATGAGAACAGCAACAATAGTCACTGCAGACTGCTTTACACTCATGGATCCTTGTGAAAACTCAGTGAGGCAGGGCTCCAGCTCTCCCCATTTTGGAGTTGAGGCTTAGGTGCCCTTGTGTGGACAGAAGTGAAATCTGAGCGGTCTCTGGCCCAGCACTTCCTGGGCCTGAGTTGAGGGGGCTGCAGGACAAGGTGACACCTAGGGTGCTGCTTCGTGAGGGCTCCAAGGAGCTGCTGTACACAAGTGCTTTGCAAGCTTCGAGGCCCCTGCCAGCTGGGTTTAGCAGACTTTCTGCCCCTGCTGAGCGGCCAGTGGGGAGCGCCTCCCGTCTCCCTGCTTTCTGGAGTCCTCAGGGGACCCTTTGCCTCCATGGCTTCTTTTGATCTGTAATTCTTTCTTTTGCATAAAGTATTTACTTCCATTGCGATGTTTCAGCCATGAGTCCTGTTCCGCCAAATTTCCCAAGACCTCTCAAGTTGCATTTATTTCCTTCTGTTGTGGCATCCGCAGTTCACTCAGACACGTCACTCATGCTTTGGGCCTTCACTGCACAGACGTCTGAGGCCGTAAGCATTGTTACCACTGTCTGCCATCTTGAACGTCTCCAGTAAATTAATAGGCTTCTTCCCTGCTGTTCCTTCTGACTTGCACCTATCTCTCTCTGTGCTCTCTGGCTTAATGGTGCCTGGGGATGGTTTTCTCTCCCCCTACTCATTTTTAGTTTAAAGCTTCACTAGATACTCTCCATCCCTGACCAAATGCCTGCCCTGATGCAAAGATCCAAATACTATTCTTTTTTTTTTCTTTATCTTTTTTTGGAGGGCAATTGGGGTTAAGTGACTTGCTCACGGTCACATGGCTAGTTTTTGTGTTACATGTCTGAGGTATGATTTGAATTCAGGTCCTTCTGACTCCAGGGCCAGTGCTCTACTCACTCTGCCACCTAGCCGCCCCATTCTTTTTCTTTTTTTAATTACTGAAACTTAAATATACACTAAGCAAAGAAAAGGAAATGTATTATAAACTTAAATATTAAGACTTAAACACAAAGTAAGAAAAGAAAAAAGCATGTCATGTGCACAGCAGAACAAATATCATTCTTTCCCCATTTCTCAACATCCCACATCCAAGTTTCTTTTCTTAAACAACTACTTTCCATTGGTGGTATCTCTGATCTTAGATGTCTGTGTATCTAATCTCTTTAGTTTCTTGCTCAGGACTCCTTTATTTTTAAAGGTGCTTTTTAGACTCCTTTTGGTTGCTGTATCATCTGTCTCTGGAGGAATCACCAAAATGATCCTGAATCTTCAGAACTGATAAGTCTCAGGAGTTTGTCATGGTCACACACCTAGGAAGGAAACAACATCTTGGAAGTTGGTTAGAAGCAACTTCTAAGGCCCCAGGGTTAGGGGACCTGCAGTAGTCCTTGGCCTTTACCCAGCTGATATGGTTCATTGCTCTAGAAAATCCTGACTTTATAATAGGGGGAGTAAGCTCCCAATTTTCAAATGGCTCGGTGTCCTGTGGAAAGTTGCTAATTATAGACATGTTTGTGGTATTGGAAGTTCAAGAGGTTTCTCAGAAAGTAGGTAAATGAAAAAGTCCTACAAATGCAAACATGAATCATGAATGGAATAAGTTTTTATCCCCACATAGAAAAGGGGAATGCTATGCATGAGAGGATCATAGCGTGCATCACAGAATGGTTAAAACAGAATTTAGTAGCTGACTTCTAGCCACTGTTACTGGATGTGAGATAAGCCTCATTAAGGCTTGACACAGTTTCGTAATTCTGCTACTTACCAGTCACTTCACATTTCATCTCCTCAGCCAACACTGTCCTATCATACAGGAAGCCAGCCTGGATTATCTTTCTGGTTGGCTTTGTCCTGGGAGTGTTTGAACAGTCTGAAGCATCTGTGATCCTCCCTGACAGCAGCCGCTACCACTCTGGAAGACTCCACTATGGCTCCGCTGCTGGTGGGAGATGTCAACATTGCAATTCCTCTATGTCTTTCACATTCACCAAGTATTATACTAAAGTACAAAAGCATCTGAAAGAGGCAAACGAGGCCGGGGCCCTTGTACAAACTGTGCTGGTGGATTCCCTTATGCTAGGGGTCAAGAAAAAACATTCTTCTCCCTCCTTTGTTGAGATCCCATCTTGTC
Organism: Petaurus breviceps papuanus; assembly: GCF_028583685.1. Classification (NCBI taxonomy): domain Eukaryota; kingdom Metazoa; phylum Chordata; class Mammalia; order Diprotodontia; family Petauridae; genus Petaurus; species Petaurus breviceps. The sequence continues at coordinate 73,743,960 of NW_027185761.1, read as the reverse complement.
ACTGGGTGGAGTACATCCAAGAGAGATCACCTGTTGGAAGCTGCTGCTTGTACCAGGTGTGACACCCACATCATCAACTTTTCTGGGTCAGCAGTCATTTAACAGACTTTCAGTGGATGAATTAATTCTATGTGGTCAGAGGCTAGCCCTCTCGGTTAGCCAAGCTGACTATCATATGGGGAGGTGGAAGGGCCCAGTTTTCCTGGTATCCCCTGTCAAGTAGCTGCCAACCAATATGACTGTTTTTTTTCTTCCTCTGACCAGTCTTTAGTGATGTATTTCTTGGTGGTACCTTTGGATTTTTAATCTTCCTTTCATGGTGTATAGCAATCTGCTGTTTCTCAGTAGGGTCTACCTCAGGAGTTCTTTTTTTTCCTGGACCACTTTGTCCATCTGGTGAAGTCTATGGACCCCTTCTCAGAATCAGGTTTTTAAATGTATGAAATAGAATACAGAGAATTCCAAAAGAAATAGATTATATTAAAATATGATTATGAAAACATTTGAAACAAACACATTTGTGGACTTCAGGTTAAAGACCCCTGCTTGGTAGGAACAACCTCAAACACATTGCAAAGCTTCAGTGGTTCAATGGTCCTTCAGAAAGTCCTAAAACATAGGTTCTATGACCAAGAGGTGAAGGAGCTTTGGAAGACTGAGCTGGAACAGGGCCCGCTTGGAGGCTGGGGGGATTGGACATGATAGAAGGGACCAAATTTTGAAGAGCTGTTATGGAACAGGGATTAGATCTGTTCTTGACTCTAGAGAACAGACTGGAGGCAAATAGGTGAATGATGTGAGGCAGTAAATTTAGGCTATAGATCAGGACACGCTTCCTAGGATTGGGGCTACCCTAAAGTGGGATGGGTTGCCTCTGAAGGAGTGGGCAGATTTTCCTTCAGTGGAGAATGGAATCTTCAGCTGGACCAGCTTGCTGCCTCATTCCCTTCCTGTTTTGGAATTCTACAATTCTCCACAGTTAACTCTTCCCTTTCCATGTCATCTAGCTGTCGCCATGTATAACAGTCTCTCCACTACTTCTTTATTTCTGGGAGGTGGGGAATGGGAAATAATCTCGGCCCAATGTCAACTTCCAACTTTCCTTTACCTGGTCCTCCATCCATGGACCTCTAATGTATCATCAGTCCCTATGTCTTTGGGACAAGAAGGGACAGTTATAGAGTCTTTAAGCCAATGCACGTCTCCACTGACCTGTAAAAGAAGAAACCAGAAATGCAGCCCCAGCTTTGACCAAGGCCCCATCCAGTAAGAGAGAGCAGGGTTGATGCAGTCTGGAATATACAATGGAGGACTCACATCTGCAGGGTAGGCCTTGCGGTGGGAGAAAAAGGCAGCTCCAGATACTGATACTGAGGACACTGACACTCAGAGGTAGGAAGTGGCTTGTGAGAGGCCACACGTGCATGCGTCTAAGTGTGACCAAATCTCTACACATTCCCGACAGCCATAATTCGGGAGGCTGCCTTCAGTTTGTAAGCTTCATCTGGCCTCTGGCCCACCCTGTTACTCCCCTCACATTTGGTTACTAAATATTGCAGGCCTTTTGGAGCCTCTTTGGAAGCTGCAGGTCTGTTTTTTAAAGCAGTTACACAGAAGGGCATGTCTTCACACTTTCACATTGGGGGCTTTCCCTGGATGTTTCCTTGGGTGACGTCCTCAGGTTTGGCATTTCCCAAATCTCATCTGAACGTCTGTCCAGTCTGGTCCCCCAGGATTGATATTAAGGACTGTCCTCTATGAGATCTGTCTCCCACAATCCCCCCCCCCCCAATTCTGGGAGCCTAGAAGGGCTAACAGGTCCCAGGAAATATTGGACATATTTTGTATTTCTGCAACACGGGGATTTCCACGCGTTTCTTGGAGCAGAGAGAGTTCACCCCTTTTGCCCATTTGACAAAGAACCCCAGATGACCTGGAGAATGGACCAGTCATCAGCAGCCTTGGTGTTGGGGTAAAGATCCTTTTGTTCTCCATTTTCCATTAAAGAAATCCCCACTGTCCACCTGTTCAGCCCTTTGATAGATGCACAAGTCATCTTTCTGAATTCTGTGGTCCAACTGGACCTCAGATCCAGATCAATCTTCTTTCTTCCATCTTTTGTAGTGGCTACCCCTCATGCCTCCCCACCTCAATGTTTTTGACTCTCTTGTTTCTTTCCAAAGGCAGCTTACATATCATACCCTTTCTGCTCCAAATGACCCTGTATTTACTTGGTGTGCTCATATACTTATGTAAGGACACCAGTAGAAATTTGTTAGTCAGTCAATAAGTGCTTACTACTCACTTCCTATGTGCCAGGCGCTATGTTAGATTCTGGGGATACAAGGGGAGGGAGAAAGTCCATTCCCTCAAGGTAAGTTTCTTGAGGGCAGAGAATAGATTTCATTGTGACTTTGTATCCTTACACCTAGAACAGGCATGACATAGGCATTTCATGAATTACCTGTTTGATTTCTGCTAGTGGCTCAAGGTAGTAGTATGTGTGTGAGCTAGCACATGTGAGCACTAGCCCTGATCTCTTGCCAGCCACTGACTTGAGGGGGAGGAGGGTAATTCAGTCAGCACAGATGGGCATGAGCACCATGGTGGGTGGGTGAGTGGGGAGGCATGGTGGATTCTTAGCCCAATCCAGCTACCGAAGGACAAGGGAGAAAACAAGAACCTCTCTCTGCAGGTGGGCTGGTTACACCTTTTTTTCTTTTTCTTTTTAAGCAATCAGGGTTGAGTAATTTGCTCAAGGTTACATGGCCAGTTATTTCTGGGTGTGGTGCTGAGTATCTGAGCCCAGATTTGATCCGGGTCATCCTGACACTGGAGCCGGGGCTCTTACTTGCTGAGCCACCTGGCTGCCCCTAAGCAATTGGGGTTAAGTAACTTGCTCAAGGTTACACGGCCAGGTGTTTCTGGGTGGGTGCTAAGTGTCTGAGCCCGGGATTCGATCTCCAGGTCATCCCAACACTGGAGCCGGTACTCTTACTCGCTGTGCTACCTGACCACCCCAGGTTACACCTTTTGCCAAGTGGCAAGAGAGTCATGTAGTGAGGAGGAGGCAAGAGAGGAATGTAGCTGAAGGAATGGACCCATGGACCAGTTTTGGGAATGCTGACAGCCTCAGGAAAAGTCTCCATCAACCCATAGGTCCCTTAGTGCATTCATCCAAATTACCCCAAGGCCACCATATGGGAGACCTTTCTCACAATCAGGAGTCTACACCAGGTGCCATAACAAAGAGATTTTATTTGACATTCCTTTACGGTGATATGAGTGAATAGAAGGCAAAGCCTGAGTATCAGCAAAGTCAGTCCCAGAATGAGGACCTCTCTTGCCATTGACTATAGGAAGTCTTTTTTCTTTTTCTTTTTTTTTTTTTTAACAAAAGCAGAGTCAACATTTCTTTTAGGTAGATTGGAAGCTGCAGGGAATTAGGCTAACGGCACACTAGCTAGTCTACCTATACACTATCTACACGCGCCTATTTTTCTATGGAAACAAAGAGACTACAGGACTTACTAACAAGAAAATAACAATTTCTCTTTAGGACCTTACAATGACTGGAAAACCGGTCTCAGATTTTTCTGACACAGTATTGCAATCAATCTCAAAAGCTCCAAGGTCGGAAATTGTCCAGATCAAGGAGCATGTTTGTTCTAGAAAGGTCTGTTTGTTTTCCTCTGAAAGTGTTTTATCTTGCCTGGAAATGGTGACTGGTCATTAACGTGTTGTAGGGAGAGGGTGAAGGTTCACACTGGAAAAATGACCAAGACTTCTTTATTTTAGCAATTCTGAATCTGCAAAAATATAATGCAGGTCTGCATCTCCATCAGTCTCTGCTCCAACCCCCAACAATATCCACCACATGAACTCAGGACAGCGGATGACTGCTAACTCACTGATTTAGAATGGAAAGGATCTCTGAAATGATTTTGTTCAATGTCTTAAGAGTTTTTGCAGATGAGGAAACTGAGGCCTAGTGACTCGCCCAAGGTCACAAAAGTCTTCAATAACAAGGCTGGGACTTGAATTCAGGTCTTGACTCTACATTCTCACGTACTTGCCACCATCCCACACTGGCTTTTGCTAAAAATACACCATATGAATTTGAGTTGATTTTCTTGGTCTTTCAGCAATCATTCTCCCATTTGGTATAAACATCAACTCTGTATGTTAAAACCACCTTTCTGTGATGTTCACTTGACCATTAGTTTATATTAATATTGATGTGGGGAGTGGGCTGGCCTTGGAGTTAAAAAGACCAGGGGCTCAAAATCTGCCTCTTAGGACACATGTGGCCAGGCCAGGTGAGAGCTCCTCATAGTTAGGGGAAAAGTGGCCTCTAAAACAAGCATTGCAGAGGGAGGAGGGGGGGTCTTTGAATAGAGACATCCTGAGTGTGACATTGAATCTTACATATTAATATTACAAAATAATTTAATTTGGGGCTTGTTTTTAGACAAGAGAAGATGATTAAATAAACACTGAGGAAAGAGATTCAGGAAAAGAAAAGGCTCTTTTTCCTTGGTCTGGTTTCAGTTCTAGGATAATTTACTTCAGGGCAGCCAGACTGGAAAGAAAGAAATGGACACAACACCCCCCAGTTTGGGCTTTTTAACTTGGATGAAGGAGGGAGTGTTCTGGGCAGGGATCCTTAGCCGAGGCTGATCTGGACAAGGAGGTGCCTTCAATGCCCAGCTGGGTTTACATGTTGTCCCTGAGACTGTGAGGAAAGAGGATAGGTGGTGGTGACCCTGTGGGACACCAGAATTCCTAGATCCCTTTGGTTCCATTTGGGATCCAGATGGTGTTTGGCCAATCCAGCAGCCCCAGCTGGAAGAGGAAGTCAGACAACAAAAAAACCCAGGTTTCCTTCAGTTACACATAATTATTTTAAATAAATCATAAAATATAAATTTAAATAAACCCCTGGTGTCCTCAAGGTGGGAGAGAGAGTAATTTTTATTTATTTTTTCTTTCTTCAGATTCTCTTCCACTTCCCTAAGGAGAAGTCTCTTGCTGATGGGGGAGGTGGCGTTCTATCTTGGAATAGGCATTGGCTTCGTAATGAGAAGACCTGGACCGTAGTTCTAGAGAATCTCTTGCTCTGGGCCTTGGTATCCTCCTCTATAAAGTGAGGGAAATGTACAAAATGACCTTTAAGGTACCTCCTAGCTTTAAGCCTATGAGCTTGGAGTCTTTAACCAAACTAAGGCCAATCTGTTGGTCATTGGTGTGTTCATTTTGATTAGAAGACACCTAACCTTGTTGGTGACATCAAATTTGTTCTTGGGGACAAAATGAAGGATGGCACACAATTCATGTCAGGGTGTGTCCTCTCTCCTGGCCTTGGTTTTCTCTCCTTTTCTCTCTCTTTCTCTCCCATGAGCATGTTGTTGATTAAACAAATGTCTTTGGGGAGGCACAGAGGAACCCCTGTCTTTACTCTTCCTCTCTCCAAAGTATTTTCTTGAACATCCTCTTCATATCAGAGGGAGGATGTCGGGGGCATTCCCTGAGTCCACTTAGACTGTGGACATTGAGCAGCAAGAAGGAGGAGGCAGAGGCTTTGGGTTCAAGTCCCACACCTGTTACTTCCTAGATATATGAACTCAGGTAAGTCATAGGCTCTCTGGACTTCAGTTTTCTTACCTGTAAAATGAAAATGTGGCCCAAAGTGTCCCTTAAGGACCCTTCCAACTCTGAATCTAGGACCCTATATGGAAGGAAAGTCTTTCTCCATGGGGAAGTTGTCAATCAGAATTAGTGAAAGCCATACTTGCTTTCTCTGTTGTGTGGTGTGAGTGGGCCCGGGAGGCCCTACAGCCATTCACATACAAGTAAAAGGAAAAACTCAAGGGTCAGAGGACACTGGTGTTCAAGGTCTCCTCAGCACACACCTCACTCCCTCTCTCCATAGGGAGGTCAAGGTTCATGATGAATCCATTGGGATACTTGGTCTTGCCAACTAGACTGTGTGTCCCTGGAGGGCAGATATGGTCTTGTATAAGTGTGTACCCCTCAGTGCCTAGCACAAAGTAGATAATCAGTGAATGGATTTGCAAATGAATGAGTTATGGTTTTTGCTAAGGTTCACAGATGCCCACTGTGGTATTTCCCCAAGCCTAAACAGCCTACTACACTGAGACAGCTTGAACCCCAGAATATTCATACAGTGACCTGGTTACCTCTGTTCTGATTTAATAAAAGCAAAACTGTGCGTTCAGAAACCCTTCAGGGCTTGTTTGTGACTGTTCAGATGATGAAATATGTGGTATCTGAAGTTTCAGACTACCTGAAATACTCTCTCTGCAATCGCAGTTTGACCTTTTTTTTTCTTCTTTAAATACATTGAATTTAGATGAATAAAGACAAATTTTCTATAATGTGTACATTCTTATTGGGGCACTAAAGTGTGCTGGGATTTGTTGAATAACTCCCAAACTGTCATCCTCCAAGCTCCCCTGGAGCTTGGAGAGGAGCCCCAAAGGACTTGGTCCTCAGACACAGGATGGATGGCCAGGTTCATTTTTTTATATAAGCCCTTTCTGGACTGCTAGTGATTTTGTCTCCTCTTTGTTTCCTTGGGCTAGAGTTAGGGTCAGAACATGGAGGGAGTTAGAGCTGAGGTGAGAAAGCAGCTTGACATTTCACTAGGTTGGTGGGATGGCCACTTGCACCTTTTTCCAGTGAAGGGAAACACTTTCATTTATGACACATTTCAGGAGCTATGGAGTAAAAGGGGACAAGAAGATTCGTAAACAACCACTCTAGTTGGGTTTGTTCGAAAAGTTTCTGAACCAACCACAACACAGAAAACCCTGTCATTGAGGAGCTTGGCTCACTTTGGACCTTACCAACGATTTTCTGAACATGGACTTTCCTGACCTCTGTGGATGAAATGTTGAAAGGAACTGGCTCTTCATTGTGGGAGAACTTCACAGGCTGCCAAGATGGAGGAATTTCACTCCAAGGGCATCACAACATTTGCTTGCCTCAGAAGGGGGACTATGCACCGTTCTCCACAAATGGGTCTCCCTGGGTTCTGCTCCTTGGGAGAGTGAACTCTGAGGGGCTGGAGATTTGCACTTGAGAAGAAAAGACTCCTCCCCCCGCCCCCCAAACAAACAAGCAAACAAAACAAAACAACATAGAAAAGTTAGCCCTGTAAGAGAAGTAATCCACGGTGCTGAGGAAACGATGGGATTGTCTAGACACTGTTCAATTTGGAGGAAGCACTAACCCTGGGCAATCAAGAAACCAGTAGACAGGACCCAAAGGCATGGAAAGAAGAGTGAGATGTTCATCTTGTTCTCCTCGTCGAATTCTCTCCAACTTTGGGATGGTGGCAGAGCCTGATCCTTTACACTCCCATAGGAGAATCTCCCTCTCGGGCATGGGCACATTTGTGCTTTTCTTGTGGCCAGCATCCCAGCGGCCCTCCCCCTCCAGAACCCCTCCCCATAACCTGCCAGGAAGCACAAGTTCTGTGGGTCACCAGCACGGGGATGCTTTGCATTGCATCGCACAACATTGGTTGTTGGTTTGAAAATGTCTTATTTGCACCATGTGTTTGGGTCAATTCCAGTGAAGGGGATGGATGCCACACAGGTGGGTCACAAGTTCAATGTATAAAAATGTCAGTTTTGCCAAGAGCTGTCCCTTGGATGGATGGAGTATACACAAAGGAAAGAAAGAAGGGGAAAAGAAATCGTTGGCCAGCTCCCCCTCAGGAGCTGGCCAGGACCAAGCTCCATCAGAAGGGATGGGCACAGAAAAGCTTGGGATGCTCGAGGTGCGCTTTGTCTCTGATCAGTCTGGACGAAAGTAAACATTGATTAACATTTGGTCAAGTGTAGCATAACTTGCATTCGCATTTCATCATTAGTAATGGAGGTACGCAGAGAGATACACACAGACCTTGACGGTGTTGTTTGTAAATATTGCATACGAGCGAGCAGTCCATTGAGAACCTGGAGAGAATGGAAGCCTGAAGGTGACATTGGAGAAGAAGGCATTTCTTCATGCACAGCTTTTGTCAATCCTGATTTGGTTTGAAAACAAAATCATGAGATGCCCAAATTACGGGAAGGGGAGTAGAGAGGGGGACGTCAGTGGCCACTGCGGGGCAGCCCCAGGAGCACTCCCCTCTCCTCACTCCAGACCAAAGGTGCTTGTCTCTTCAACAGCAGTCAGCAGTTTCTCGTACAGCATGGAGTAGGAAGGGTATGGTGGAAGATCCAAGCGGTTGAAACATGTGTGTGCCCTGAATGGAGGAAGGGAAGGAAAAAAGAATCAATGACAGCTGTGCTCATAGATGGTCTGCAAGCATATGTTTTATCTTTATTCCTTTGAATCATTTATTCTGAGAGAAAATCAGCACAAGAAAAGGACTGACTGCTTTTAACCATGTATTTCAGATTCCTGAAAAAATTCCGCAAATACAAATACGTCTTATGCCTTTATTTGTTAAAGACCTGAGACCCAGAGAAATCTTAAGAAGGAAACCAGAGGGATTCACACTAGAGGTTCATACTATCATTCCCCCCCCCAAAAAAAACCAGCCAGTGACCAGAATCGGAGTCCCCCTAAATCTCAGCAGGTTATAGGATCACAGAGTTGGAGCAGGATGAACTTAGAGACCATCAGGTCTTACCACATCCCCCCATTATTTACATGAAAAACTGAGTCACAAAGAGGAACCTTTGCCTCTCCCCGTGCCCTACAGGTTGTAAATGTTGGAGGCAGGATTCAAACTCAGGTCTTATGGCTTTAAGTCTCCCCTCTAGCCAGTAGCCACCTCACAGATGCACCTCATCTCCCTGGAGTAGCTATAAGTGGGAAGTGCTACATTTAAGGTTTTTTTTTTTTTCTCCTAACTCCTCTACTTTACTTGTACCCACTACCTTACCCTCCTATTACTGGGCCTATCTCCCCTACAACCATCCCTCCCTTATCCTTCCATTCACACTGATCTAAATACCCTTCCATATCCACCTTTGACTGATTCCCTCCTTCTCCCCTCTAAAGATCCCTCCTTCATCATCTCCCCCAACCTAGCTCCTTAGAGTTTTATTTCTTTCTAAATTTATAAGACTTTTATATTCCTCTAAATGTTTATGTATTTTTCCTTCTTGAACCCAATCCCAATGAAAGTAGATTTCCAGAACTAGCAGCTCCCCACCCATACCCCCATCTAATTCCTCTGTACTGGGTCTTCCTCTTGCACCTCATTTGTATAAGGTAATTACTCTTTTAGCTGTTCTTGAGTGGTTTTACTTTTGGAAATTATATTGTCCTCAAGTCCATTCCAATCTTTCTTATGAGCTACTGAATTACTAATAACAATCTTAGACACAGGTTTTACATTTTATATATATGAAAATTAAGCAGTCTATCCTTATTGAATCCCTTTGTAATTGGTTATCAGTATGTACTTTATATTTCTCTTGGCTCTTGTATGTCAAATATATTAAGTTCGGGGTTTTTTTTCCCCAAAGTCCTGAAAGTCTGACAATTCATTAAATATCCATTTTTAAAAGTCAGAATTATGCTTAGTTTTGCTGGGTATGGTGTTTCTGGCTGGAGCCCCAGTTCTTTTACTCTTTCATATATAGTGTTCCAAGATCTGTGATTTTTCAGTGTCACTAACTCTAGGTCTTGTGTGATTCTAATTGTGGTATACCCTATAGAAATTGATATTTTTTTTGGTTGCTCATAATATTTTGTCCTTGAGCTGGGGGTTTTAGAATTTGACTGTAATATTCCTGTGAGTTTTCCTCATAGAATCTCTTCCAGGTGGTGATCGGTGGATTTTTTTTTTTTCTATTTCTACTTTCCCCTCTTGGACAATTTTCTTTAATTCCTTGTATACTGTATCAAGATTCTTTTTTTGATCATAGCTTTCAGGTAGTCTGATTATTCTTATGTTTTATCTTCTTGATCTATTGATCAGCTGTTTTTCTTATGATATGTTTCACATTCTCTTCTCTTTTTTCATTCTTTTCATACTTTTAAAAAGATTTCTTGATCTCTCATAACTTCACTGGCTTCCCTTTGCCCAATTCTGATATTCAAGGAGTCATTTTATTCCTTAAGATTCTCTATCTCCTTTTATAATTGGTTGACTTTCTTTTCATAATCTTCTTGGTTTTCTTGGATTATTCTTATTTTTCTTTTTAGTTTTTTCTCCATCTCTCTCCTGTGGTTTTAAAGTCTTTTTAAAGTTCTTCAATTAATTCTTTTTGGGCAAGTTACTATTTGACATTGCTCTTTGGGGTAGAAGAGGGCTTCTTTGCTTCAATCTCCTCCTCTGAAGATGAATCCTGTAATTCTAGTAATAGCTCTCTGTTGTTGAATTCTTTCTCCTTTGCCTGTGCAATTTATTCCTCCCTAATAACTTAGTTTTTATAATCACCTCTAGTTCTGGGGTATGGAGGATGGAGCCTCTGGCCTCATATCCTTTTCAGTTCTCCCCTCTGACCTTGCACTCAAATCAAGACCTCCAGCCTCCTGTAAGTACCCTTAGCCACTAGTGGATTCTCACACCACTGCTTCTGCACTCATCAGGCCTGTGCTGCTTCCTTCTCACACCTGCCCTGTCTCTGCAGCAATGTTCCTTGTCCCCAGAGGTTCCATAGATCTTCCCCAGCTCCCTTCACTGTCCTGGAGGTAAAAGTTACAGGGGCTGGGGCAGAGGCAACCTCCCAACCCAGGTAACCCCAGGGCTTGCTACTTGGTGTTGAAGTTGTCCCTAGCCTGGAGGTGTTTATTCTTTACAGGGAGGAAACCTTGTCCTGGGATTCTTCTCCAGATTTTCTCCAATTGTCCCAGGAGGACCCTTCTTCTGTCCCTTTCCTTATTAATTTTCAATGTTCTATGTTCACCCTAAGGTGCTATTTTATCGCTTTTTTAGTAGAAAATCTTGAGACCTTAGAATGTTCTGACCTATTCTGCCACCTTCTCAGAATCCTCTCCTATAATTAAGGTTTTAAAAATCAACTGTATGCAATTATAAGACAGAGTCTCTCCCACTAGACACAGTTTATATGAAAGAAGTCTGGGAGTCTTAGTAGACCACAGCCTCAACTGACATGGAAGAAGGAGGGATCAAGCACTTATTAAGCACCTACTATGTTCTAGGCACTGTGCTAAGTGCTTTACAAAATTATCTTCTTAGACATGGGACTTCTGGGAACATGGCAAGCCCATGTTCCTGGGGTAGAAGGACAGGTGCCTCTGGAATTCCCAAAGAAACAACAGAAATACAAAAAGAAGCCAAGCTAAATGGAATCCTCAAAAGATAAAAAAAAAACCCTTCAAAGGCATCAGTAATGTGTCATAGCACATTATTCTCTCTTCTCTGACCCAAAGCAACCCATGATGAAGTATTAGCCATCAAAAAGCATTTATTAATCATCTACTGCGTACCCTCAGGCTCTGTGCTAAGTGCTAAGAATACAAAGCAAAGCAAAAATATATAGAGATCTTGCCCTCTCCTCCCTCTCTCCCTCTCCATCTCTGTCCCTCTTTTTCCTCACAAGGAGTTCACAGTCTCACAGAGATCACTTCCTCCCCTCCCCCAACAAGGCTGTCTATGGCGACAAGGATATGTGACAGCCCCACCCTATCAGTGCTATTTCCATCTCCCCTGGCCAGGGTGCTGCTTCCCTGGTGCATCCTGCTTTGTTTGGCCTTCAGGGCTGGGAATCTTCACCAGTGTTCCACAATGTCCTTCCTCCCCTGCTAACGAGTTACTTTTGTTCACCCCATTAAGCCTGGCTTGACCCAGCCTGGCATTCTGCTTACTCGGTCACAACATAACACAGTTCATGGTCCTGGGCTGGGAGAGGGGGCAGGTTATGTTGCTCTCTGGGGGTCTTCTCATTGCTCCTGTTTACCAGCAGACCTCAGCCTCCTCCTAGAAGGAGGCGGAAGTCTCACCCAGATTACCAGTGAACATAAAACCACTTTGTGATGGCTGTGCTCACCCATGCCCCATTGTTCTTGGTAAGGTGGAGTTCCCTAGAAAAGGGATGAATTCCCTCTGCCTTTGCTTGGCTTTGTTCCCCTGATGAGGCCTCTGTTTAGGGTTATTTCACAGACCTGGACTCTGTCCTTGGCCTTGACTTTTGAAAGTGAGGTCAGACAGAGGGGCCAGACTTAATTCCCTGGTGAGAGACCTCCTCACCATGCAGTACTCCAGGGAATTATGTGCCTGTGGGAGCTAGCAGCAGGTGAAGAGATTCCAATAGGGAGCCAGATAGAAATGCACTAGAAAGGGAACAGTACATCCCCTTGTCTGTGCAGAGGAAGAGATACAAACGGGAAAAAAAAGAGGAATGGTCTAGTAAAGAGTCATAACATGGAGGGAAAACATGGTCCAGTCCCTTCCCTGGCACTGAGTCATGGTGTGTGTGTGTATGTGTGTGTGTGTGTGTGTGTGTGTGTGTGTGTTGGGGGAGGGGGGGACCCACATGGCAGGAGAAAGAAGAACTACTTTAACTGATTGTAGGCTCAAGAAGGGAAGCTTTATATTGAATATCCTCTAATAAAGCCTGTTCTATCGAGTGCTTGTATAAGATCCAGCGACTCTTTATACAGAAGCCAAATTGGTGAAAGAACCAAATGGGTGAGATCTTTGGGAGAAGCCGCCAGTTTGTCTAAGTTGGGAGCTGAAGTGAGGTCAGGTTGCATGTTGCGGTCAGTGGCAAAGTCTGGAGATTATCACTACAAGGACCAAGGCTGGCATGAAACTGGAGATTCGCTAAGCTGCTGAAATGCCCTTTGGGGAGTTACCTCCAGGACAGTGAAGGGAGCTGGGGAAGATCTAGGGAGCCTCTGGGGGCAAGGAAGACTGCTGCAGAGACAGAGCTGTGAGGAGGAAGTGGGGCAGGCCTGAAGCAGGGCGGAGAATCCACTCATGGCTGTGGGCACTTACAGCAGGCTGCAGGTCTTGGTTTGAGGCCAGAGGCTCCGCCCCCCACACCTACAGGCCTGGAGACCTAGCCCTTCACCAAGAGCTTCGGCTTTGGGCCCCAGGGACTAGGACAGGAGCATCATCGCTAAAGCACTTTGACAAATGTCATCTCATCCAATCCTCACAACAACCCTGGAGGTCAGCGATATTATCATCCCCATTTTACAGGTGAGGAAAATGGAGGCAAAGTTAAGGGACTTGCTCAGGGTCACACAGCCAGTAAGTGGCACAGGCTGGATTTAAACTCAGGTCTTTCTGGCTCCAGGCTGAGCACTCTGTGCACCATCTCCCAGTTGTCCCTAGTGACATCGGGTGAAACCTGACAGCTGCTAAAGTCCCTCTTGGCTCTAACTCCACAATCCAAGCTCTCATTGTCCCACACACCTTCTTAGATATTAACGCCTGGCCACAAAACCATGCATGCATACCCTTTGACTAAGCAATACCATCCCTTTATCCCAAAAAGATTTTTTAGAAAAAGGACCTATGTGTACAAAAATATTTATAGCAGCTCTTTTTATGGCAGCAAAAAACTTGGAAATCAAGGGGATGCCTATCAGTTGAGGAATGGCTGAACAAGTTGGGGTACATGAATGTAATGGAATACTATTGTGCTATAAGAAATGATGAGCAAGCAGACTTCAGAGAAACTTGGAAAGACTTCTGTGAACTGATGCTGAGTGAGGGAAGCACAACCAGAACATTGTACACAGTAACATCAACATTGTACAATGACCGACTTTGATAAACTTTGCTCTTGTCAGCAATGCAGCGATTCAAGAAAGTTCTGAAGGACTTATGAGGAAAAAATTCTATCCCTCTCCAAAGAAAGAAATGACAGAATCTGAATGCAGATAGAAGCAGACTTTTTCTTTACTTCCTTTGTTTTTATTTTTCTTTTGTCCGTGTTTTCTTTTGCAACATGACTTACAGGGAAATATGTTTTGCATGATGTGTAACCTATATTAAATTACTTGTTTCCCTGATGCAAGGGGAGGGGAGGGAGAAAATTTGGAGTTCAAAATTTGGAGGAAAAAAAAGAGCATATTAAAATTGTTTTTACATGTAATTGTGGAAAAATAAAATATTAAATAAAAAAATAGATCTAAGCCCCTGCAGCCACATGACATAGAAGATCCAAGTCATTCCATCTGGAGAAGCAGCAAAGGACATGTTTAAGGCAGAGAAACTTTTAAAGCCTGGAATTAAGTTGGACAGTGCTCTCAGCCTGGGGACTTTAAATAGCCTCTGGCTGCCTGCCCTACCTGGGACACACCCCACAGGCAATCACAGATGTAGACAAGTGAAGAAACCTTGGCTGGGGCAGACCTGCCATTTTCAGGGAGGCCTTTCAGAGGCTTCTCAGCAAGCTTAGTGCTGTCCTGATGGCTCTGGCCACAGCTGCTTTTTTAAACTTGAATTTTTTTTAAACGGTATCTGCTGTTTCTTTCAGGCACTGAAAGTGGATAGAATGCTGGGCCTGAAGTCAGAAAATTCAAATCTAGTCTCAGACTCTTCCTAGCTGTATGATCCTGGTCAAGTCACTTAATCCCTTTTGCCTCACTTTGCTCATCTGTAAAATGAGCTGGAGAAGAAAACAGCAAACCATTCCTTATCTTTGCCAAGAAAACACCAAAAGGGGTCACAAAAAGTTGGACATGACTGAAAAATGACTAAACAGTAACTGTTTCTTTTATTTTTAATTCCCTATGGACCCTGTTCATCTTTATTATAGAGTGGTCAATACCAATTAGAGTTGGCTGTGTGACCCTGGGCAAGTCATTCTACCTCTGGGTCTGGGCAACTTTCTAAGACAATAAATTTCAGAATATTCACTAGTCTGCCTAAAGGGAAGGAACTTCTTCCACAGAGGTTCTCAACACCAGAATTTTCAGGTCTAGACCAAATCAAGTCAGAATTGTCAGCCCTTGGTTATCTATACTAAAGTAGCCCTGGGAGTCTGGGGAATTCCAAAGAGTAGATCCTCCAAACAATTTCTGTTTGAGTCTGGAAGGCAATGATGACTTTATCCTCACCAACCTGACATTTTTAGGACCATAAATACATTTCCTTTGGTTTGCATAGCTTCCCATGATGCTAAAACATCTCAGTCCAGAGGAAGGCCCTTAGCTGCAATGCTCAATTACTTCTCAGTGCCTGAGCTTCCTCAGCTCACACAGTCCTTAGGAGACATTTTTGGGGACTTGGGGTCTCCTCCTTCATCCCTTAGCCTTTGTAGAGAAGGGGAAGTATCTGCCTGGTCCCAGCTACCCCACCTTCCAAACCAGACCAGAGAGACCATATCCATTGACCCAAAAGTGAGTGTAATGGGTGTTTAAGGAAATGACAAAGATAAATATACTTGGATTTTGATATTCAGTAGCCCTCCTCCCTCCCTCCTTCCTTCCTTCCTTCCTTCCACCCTTCCTTCCGTCCACGCTTCCTTCCTCCTTCTCTCTCTCCCTCCCTTCCTTCCTTTTTCCTTCCATCACTGGCTTGCCCACCACTCACAGAGTGCCTTCTTACCTGGGGAGAGAGGTTATTTTCCCCCATTTCTCTATACAGAAGCGGCGGAGCCCGTTGCTCCCACGGAGAGCAGCAAAGCCCTCATAGGGCACACTTGAGGTTCCAGTAACAAACTGTAGTAATCTTAGCCTTTGTTCATTGTTGAATCTCTCCACTGCTGCCCAGAACCACCGGATCACGATATGCCCATCATGGTAACCTAAAGTTGGGAGAGCAAGACAGACAAAGAGTGAGAGAGACAGAGAGATGGAGAGCCACATAGAAGGAGATAGAGGCAGGAAGACAGAGACAGAGAAGGGGGGAGACAGGGAGAGACAGAGAGAAGAGAGAGAATGAGAATTTTTGTTTGACACAGAGCACACACAAATAAAGTCTCATAGCACTGTCTCTTAATTTTTTTTTGCCTCCAACCTCCCCCCCCCAACAACAACAAAAGCCGCGATGCCCACCTGTAGCATAGAGGTGACCCCAGGATTTAATACACTGGAACACAGACAGCTGGGTTGCACTGAGCTAGCCTTGCTTCAAGGACCACAAACACCTCTGTCTACCTGGTCTAAGTCCCCATTTGGTCACTGCCAGCCCACTGGCCAGTCAGTGATGGTGCATCTGCCTGCGGGTTCTGTCCGGTTATCCAGGGCACGCAGGGGTCAGCGGTGACTTCAGTAAAGGTTTCAACAGAAAAAAATGAAGACTCCCTCCCTAATGCAAGAATGAGTGCGCATGCGTGTGCATGTGCCTTCAGGAAGGGGCAACTGCTCAGCGGCACATTCTGGCTAGAAAATCCGGAGGGGAAAGCTCATGCGCGGAAGCCCAGGTAACTAGGATCAGCCATTTAGAACTGGAGAGGGTGCTAGAAAAGATCATCAGCATGAGCGTCACTGGCATTCACACAGGCTTGAAAGGTTCAGAGAGCTTTACAGATATTACACTGTTTGATCCGCATAATCAGCCTGGGAGGTAGGTGCCATTATTATTATTCCCATTTTACAACTGAAGAAACTGAGGAAGATAGAATGTAAGGGGCTTGCACAATGTCACATAGCAAGTAACTATTTGAAGCTGGATTTGAACTCTGGCCTTCCTGACTCCAAGTCTAATGTTCTAGTCACTGTGCGCCTAACTGTTCACCCCGAATTCCTCATTTTACAGATGAGGGAACCAGTCCAGGGAAAGTTAGGAACCTGCTCAAGATCACACAAAGTAGTAATGAGCACAGTCAGCATTTGAACACAGGTCCAGACTGCCAAATTATATTACCCTAAGCAGTCTCCTTAGGTCAATTATTTAACTCTTCCTTCCCTGTGGAGAGCTAGGACCTCAGAGTGCTAAACACAGAGCTCACTGGGGGACAGTCAGGGATGTGCTGCTAAATGTTTAACAAAAAGGAAAAAAAAATGCATTTACGACTCTCTCTTAAGATTAGTCCTCTTTATTAACATGCCCTCCTTCACTTTCTCGAGGCTCGACAATTGACAAAACAATAAATCACCCCCTGGAGATGCCTATTCCCCCAGAGAAAATACCCGCACTGCCAATTTGACCATCGGCCACAGGCCACTCCTGGTGGCAGCTCCAACTGCCCGGTCACCCCGCTGGCCCTCAGCCAGGCTGCCGGGCCACCCCGCTGCCTGGTCACCTACCTCCTCGGTACTCTGTGTTGTTGCGCCAGTCATTCAGGTCGATCTCCGCAGTGCCAGCGATGACCAGCTCCAGCTCCCTGGCATCGAAGACAGAGACAAGCCTCGAGTCCACAACCTGAAACACAAAGAGCCAGCCACGTTGCCCAGAGCTCCCTAGTCTGCGGGAATCCTGCCTTGAGCCGCTACCCCCACTGGTGCCTTCCCTTGTACACGGTGGATAGCTTGTATTACCGGGCTGTTAGCATGTGGGAGAGTGGAAGTTCCTTGCGGGCAGGGCCATGTTTCTTCTCTCCTTGGTGTCTGGCACACATTTACTAAACGCTCGCTGCCTGTCAGCCTTCCTGCGGGCAGCCGCCTTCTGGAAAAGGAGCCCGCGGCGCTGGAGCACGTGCCTGGGCCTTACTTAGCCTCCAGTCCCTGGCTGAAAGCTGCGGTTCTTAAGCTAGAACGTGAGCTCTGCCCCGGAGCGAACCTCCCCAAAGCCGGTGGCCCGCCGCAGTGGGCTTTGCCTTTCCTTTACTGCGGACTTGCTGGGTTTATTATGCTTCGGCTTCCGGGCGAGCCGCTCCTAAGCCATAAGATCAAAGCTGGCTTTGATGTCCGGGGAGAGGCTCGATCGGGAGCAAAATGCAGGCTGGCCCGCACCGTGGAAGAGCCCATCTCGGACGGACCCACCCCGCCCGTGGAGGCTGCCACGCCGCTCAGGCCGTCTCCCAGAGAGGTGCTCTGTCCACGCCGTCAGGCATCCTCCGTCCGAGGTGCCCTCTGGCTGGGAGGCAGCCTTTCCCCGACAATGCAGCCTTCCTTTGCTTCGTGGATCATCTCCTCTCCCCGACCCTGGGCGGCTGGAGACGCGTCCTGAAGACTCCAGGTGGAGACAGAGACGTGCAGCCTCCGTTTCACACAAGGTTCTAGGTTAGCTTCTGCAGCTCCTGGGACAGCCCTGGGCAACTACAGCGTGACTGAGCTAGAACTTGGCAGGCTTCCTGGGCCCCTCCGGGTTCCCTCAGAAAGTGGGCTCAGGCTTCCAAACAGTTGTTTGTTGCAAACAAACCTCAGGAATGGGCCGGGAGGGGTCTGAGTGTAAGCTGAGACTAGGGAAGCGCTGTGGGGCTGCAGGGAGGGCAACAGCAGCAGCCGCTTCCTCCGCTGGAGGGAATTTCCAGTTATCTCCAATATCATTTTCTCGTCAGGAATCACAGGCTGATCTGACGTGCTTTCCTGCTAGCTTTGGCTCTGCCTACCTCTCTGTAACACTAAAGGCGACATACCCTGTCTCCTGCTTCTCCTGCCTCATGCTTAATCTCTGAGTAATTGTGGGCCCAAGTTGAAGGTCAGTTTTGGAGAAGTCCAAATAAAATCACCTGGATGAAGGTCCAGACCGTCAAAGGCCTTTAAACCCCATTGTGGACATTTCACAAAACATAAGAATCACCTTCTCACTTGGGGTGGTTTGTCTAGAAAGCAAAAACTTGTTGACTTGTAGCTATTCACTGGAATCAGGCCCCATCCAAGCTGACATCCGATCCCCAAGATCATCCCTCAGGGATCAGAACTCTGAGTATTAGCCCCCTGGAAGCCAGGACCACGACTGTCCCACCAGAGGGCAGATGTGAGCAGCGTCCAGTCCTCTGGGCAATACGGGCCTTCCATCCCTACTGGGGATAAAATCCTAAAGGACAAAGCGCAAACATTCAGAAAAGGATTTCCAGGCAGTCTGACCTGTCTAAATGGCATTTTAAAGCATCACATTCTTTAAAGGGAGGGAACCAAGACTCTGCATGAGCCAATTAATTCCATCCTCTGCCTGGCACAGAGCAAGTCTGCGAAGAAACCAGACTGTGGCCAGTGAGCGTTTTCTCGGTCTTACGCATCACTCATTTCCATGGTCTGAGTTCCAAAGGGTTTCACCTGGATGGGTCTTTCCAAGCAGACAGACGCCAGGGACCTTCTTTCCCCCCTAGGCTGGCAAATGTCACTCCCATAAGAAGATTCCCTCAGCGATGAGCAAACCTCTCGTTCACTGGCCTCGAGGAGCAGGAGAGGCCACCTCTGGCTGCCACAGCCCCCACCCCTCCGAGCCTGACAGTCTGCCTGTCTTGTCTGACCAAAGCCAGCCAGCATCTGCTGTTCTTTTGGAATATGCAGACTGTCCTCTTTGCTTTTGTGTTTCTCTCGTCCGCCCCTGGGAGCTGGATTCTCCTCCTTTGGGACTCCACAGAGCCCTCCCCCCGAACAAGCACCTCATGGAAGGACATGGCCAGGCCTCTGAGAGAGGGCCCTGGTGCTGCTCCTTCAGGCAAAGAGGAGGGAGAGAAGAAAGAAGGGAAAGAGGAGGAAGAAGGAGGGGAGGAGGAGGAGGAGGGGGAGGAGCCAGGCAGCTTACTTCATAGAAGCCGCGCACGAGGGCCTCTGTTTGCTGCACCACGCCACGCTCCACCCGCCACTTGACCATCCTCTCGATGTATTCCTTCTTGTTCTTCTCCGTCACCTGGGTGTTGGCACCCCCAGATTTCAGCTCTCTCTCTGTCACCTTCCGGGGAAAAAGATGAGCAGGTTCAGGTTCCCTCTCCTCCCTCCAGGAGGGCAGGGGTTTCAAAAGTTTGCCTTTTTCCCCCAGAAAAGAAACAGAAAAGGTAAAGACAGAACAGTGGCTCTCAGCTCTGCCCAGGGGCCTGTGGAGCTCTTTCCTTTTCCTTCCCCGGAGGGAAGGAGCAGCCATTAGAAAACAACAGAAAATAATGGGATTTTAGATCTGGTGCTAGAAGGACCTTCCGGGCCATAACTCTAAGCCCTTCATGTTATGAGGTGGAAACTGAGGCAGATTTATTGTCTGAGGTTGCTCAGGTAAGAAAGGAGTGTCCAAGGTGGGCTTTGAACAGCTGAGGCCTCTGACTACAAAGCCAGTGAGTCCACTGGGATACACCCTGGGGGTCGATAAGGGTGAAAGGAGCTCTTAGTGAGGCCCTTGGGAGGTGAACATGGTTGGGGCAGAACCTTTCCCAGCTGCTGTGGAAATCGGGGACCTTTTCCTATGGACATTTGGGTGTTGGGCTCAGTTTCAGGGGATTCTGATGTAAAATATTTTCTGTCACTGGTGACTAAGACAGTTTCTTAGCACTTTTTCCCCTGAGCTGCTGCATGGTCACTCCCAACCCCCTGTTCCAGGGTTAGGAAATGCATACTTCAGATTATGGCTAACAACCACCCACTCTTTTAGGCTGAACAAACAGGAAATAACCGGAAGCCACATGGCAGGGTCAGTGTGGCCTCATGTCCTCTAGGGAGAGCCAGGTCAGCAAACTTTAAAGCGCCCTCTCTATAGAAGGACAGGGCTGGGCACCATGGGTGGGAAGGGTTGGCAGCAATGATGCCAGTGGAATCATTTCTGTCTTTTCATTCGGTGTGGCCTGACAGCCCAGTGAGTCCTTGGTTCATGCACTCGTTTTTCACAAAAGTGTGCAGTTGTTGGCCAGGAGCATGTGGAGATGTGGTCCCTGAGAGGCTGGAGTGGAAGGCAGGCCTTGTTGGACTGAAGCTTAATTCATGTGATGGCACAGAGCTGGCTGAGCTCGGGTCAGGACCGCAGTGGGCAGCTCTAGCTCCTGGGGGGACAGAGGGAAAGCCTCCTGGAGGGGGCATAGGGTAGGCTGCTGCCCAGGGGCCTGGACTGCTTCGGCTAGAGCGGCCAGGGAGGAGGAAAGAAGGGCCTAGGAAAGGGAGGAGCTGGGAAAACCATGTTTCTGATTGGTGCCTCACTGGCCTGTGGCTTTGGGAGGAGTGGGCTCTGCTCCTCTCTTCGGGAAGGCCGGGGTGCCCACAGGCTGCCCCCAGGGCCGAGACGCTGACCTGGCCAAACACCTCTTCGTTCACCGTGAAGGTGAGGTCCAAGATGTCGGTGATGTTGTTGTCTTTCATCCACTGCAGGCTCTGGTGGAACTCCTCGTCCAGGTATTCCAGGTCACTCAGGTCACAGGGCCTGCCGGGGAGAGGGAGGTGTCAGACGGAGAGAGGCCAGGAGCACCAGGCTGCAGCCGTGGGCATGGCTATTGTGCGGGAGCCCACCCTGCCTGCTTTTGGTTCCCTCTAACAGTACCGAAGATGATTGGAGCACAGGATGTGGTCAGGGACTGGCCCTAACGTTTCAGTGGCGCAGGGGAGTCCCAGGGGAGGAAAGTCCCTCTACCCATACATGTGGGCACCTTCTCTGCAACATACATAGAGGTCCTTTATAATGGGATAATAATGATTATCATCACTTTAGAGATGAGGAAAGCGCGGCCCAGAATGTCTCCGTGACCTGCCCAAAGTGCTTCAGCGAGTGAGAGGCAGAGCTGGCCTTCGCCTGGATGCAGCTTGAGAGGAGGGGGTGCTTTTGCCTTTCTTGTCTCTCTGGTGGTTGGCACATAGCAGGCCCTTAATAATTGCTTTGATAATAATCGGCTTGACTTGCCTCAGCTCTGACTCCAAAGCCTGTGGCCTGTGCTGAACAACTATAACAGCCAAGGGGAAGGATTTAGCCGAGAAAACCTGAACGCGGTGAATGGGGCAGACAGGGCATCGTCCCCAGCCATGGGAGGGAAGAGTGCTGTTCCCAGCCCCAGACTCAGTCCTCAAGCCTCTGTCCACCACAGCTTGTCCTTTCTGGCTGAGAGCCCCCAAGCATTTGATTACCGTAACAGGCCCAGGGCAGAGTGAGGGTGGCTGGGAGGGTCTCAGGCCCACCCAGACTTTAGAAAGCAAGGGCCTAGCTGTCTGTCTCCCAGGGACAGGGGTGCAGGGGGAAGACCTCAGCGTCACACTCACAGCCGCAGCAGGGCCTTGTAGAAGGGCCTTGTGAAGAATGCGTCCAGAAGGTACTGATGGATGAGGGCGAGGCCCAGGATGCGGCCGCTGAAGCGAAACCTGGGGGCACAGAAGGTGCGGGACGTGAGCAGTGGCGCATTCTCTCTGGGGACCGCCGGTCTGTCTCCCTGTGCTTCCCCTTTCCTTATCCCCCCACTGCCATGTCCTGGATTTGCTGGTTGGGGCATAGCCAGCTTCTCATGGACATCACTGACAAGAACCTACCGTGTGTGACGTGCTTTACTGCTGCTGTTATCATTATTGCCAGTGGCTCCCATATCCTGCTTAACTCCTACACATCCCCCCGCCTGTGACTGGAGCCGCCTGAGGGCTTGGACCCTGCTGATCCCTCTGTAGCCCACTGCTTGGCAAAGAGCCTCACATGTCACACCGTCCCAGCAGCACAGACTCAGAGCAGGCAGGGCCCATTTTACAGATGAGAAGACTGGCACGAATGCTAAGTATCTGAGGCAGGATTTGATCCCACCTCTCCCTGGCAGTGGGTTCCTCTACTACGGAGCTCACCTACCGACTGGCTCCTTCATCCCCCCTTCGCCATCCCCAGGGATGGCCGCCCACCAAATCTGGCTGTTACCACAAGCCTTCTACTTCTCTGACCATGGCCTCTTCTGTTCCTCTGCCTGTGCCTCTCCCTCCTTCCCCATTTCTCCCTCTTCTTCACCTGTTCTTTGCCCTCATTAAGACTTGATGCCCATTACCTGTATCAATGCCCTTTGGGGGTCATCACGCCTGCCCTGACTTCTGGCTCCTCCCTCTCCAGCCTTAACCCAACAGTGAGCCACTGGAGCTCTGCAGTGGTCCTACCTATGATCTGGAGGTAAAACCTCTGCTCCTCCCCCTCCTCACGCCTCCTTCTGAGCTGCTGAGTGAAGTTGGAGGGGCTTCGCCCACTGCAGGAATGGCCCCCTCACCGTTCCCCATCTCACTTCTCACACAAGCTATTCCAAAAGTCCTCTTCCTCCCTGAGATGCACCCTCCATCTTGCCTCTTTACTGATAAAAAAGACAAATGAGGTCACTCCAGGAACTCCCTCCTCATCCCGCCTCCTCACCTGGAGACCTTTTGACATCATCAGTCACACTCTTCCTCTGCCCAGCCTCTGCCGAAGCCAGTGCCTCTCTGTGCCCTTTGTCCCATCCCCTCCTCCACCTCCCTCCTCCCATTCTCAAACCTATAACCTCTCCCTGTCAACTAATTCCTTCCCTCCTGGTTCTGATTGCGCCCAGTCTGGATCTAAGAGGGGAGTCCTAATGAGATTTCAGCAAAAGCAGAAGGTCTTGGAGAGGCCGTAAGATGAGAAGACTGAAGGTCTTCGGATGGAAGGGGTGGGGGGAACTGCAAAACTTAAGTTGCCAGAGAAGAGTCCGACGTCCAGGGGACTAATTTCATTCACACTTGTTCATGGGCACCGATGAGGACTGAACCGAACCAAACAGCCTAAGGACCACCGAGTGCTAGGGACTGTCTGAGGGCGGAGGAATTGGCCAAGAAGCCCAAGGGCCTGCTGACCTCTCGGAACAGAGCCAGGAGACCCCAGCCTAGCCTACGGCTGGAGGCAGAAAAGGACTGTAGCTGTCCATTGAAGAGAGAGTCCAGACCCATCCTGTAGGGCTGCTGTCCTGCAAAGCCCAGGGGTCAAGCAGCCTACCTGGTCTGGGCAGGAGATCATGGCAAGGAGCCACTGGGGGACCTACCTGACTCAGCCCATCTACATATGCCATTAGGACCAACCATACTACCCCCCATAAGTTAACTCTGGTGGGAGGCTGGCGAGGCTGGGGACTTGCTGGTAAGTCTGCTTGCCTTAAGTCTCTCCCCACTCCAAACCAGCCTTCATTTAGTCACCAGTGTATTCCCTAAAGGGGCAGGTCCAACCATGACCACTGTTGTGACTGACTCTCCATGACCCATCTAGGTTTTCTTGGCAGAGATAATGGAGTATTTGCCATTTCCTTCTCCAGCTCATTTTACAGATGAGGAAATTAAGACAAACAGGATTAAGTGACTTGCCCAGGATGTCACAGCCAGAAAGTATCTGAGGCAGCATTTGAACTCATGAAGACAGGCCTGCCTGACCCCAGGCCTAGCCCTGTGTCCATGGCAGTGCCCCAGCTGCTTCTCCTGCTCATCCTGAATGCAGGATGTCTGCATGTTGTCTCTGCCATCAGACTGAGGGCAGGGACTGGCTCTGTCTTTCTTTGTATCCCTGTGCTTGGCACAGTGCCTGCACACAGTAGGCTTCACAAAGACTCGAGTGACTGACTGGCCAAGCCCAACAGTGAAGCGGGCTGTCGGGACCCTCTGGGGACAGAAAGGACCCTGGGCTCCTGTGGGTTTGGCCTGGGAGCTGCCTCAGTGCCATGGGTCCTTTCCATGTGTGCTTTCCTCCCCCGGCTCTCAGGGTCTGTGCCCACTCTGTCCCCCTTCTGAACTCCGTGTGTTTGTGGGAGATGGTGTCGTCCTTACTCTGCCATCTGAGTGGACGTGTCTGCTAAAGGACTGGGTCTGCTCTGGCTGCTGACTGAGGTGTTTAGGGAGACTCCCTGGGAGGGGCTCCTGAGGAGAGTGGCCCAGGAAGCCAGGGCAGCCGCCCCTCTGGGGACCCGGTGTCTGTCAGTGAGCTGAGAGCCGAGCCTCCGACGGCATGAACACGCCCACGTCCTTTCATGATATCCTCCATGACGCTCCTCCCTTCCCTTGCGCTGTTTATACCGGCTGCTTCCCCTTCCCCTCCTCTCACTGACCCCTCATACTTCTGCAATCCTGCATCTGATCTCACCCTTCCACTGAAACTGCTCCTTGGGCGGGTCAATGGCTCTCTGTTTGCTGACCTGGGCTCTGGCTTCCCCATCTGTAGGACTATGGCCAGCCCCTTCAGGTGCCCTACAGGTAGTGAGCATCCCAGGAGGAATTTCATGCAGGTCCTCTGAGCTCTCATCCCGGGCTTGGCCTAGCGCACCATAGTGCCTCTCTGCCCCATGGCAGGGAAGAGCAGAGGCAGGGAGAAGGGTGTGGGCTGAGGGAGCAGAGGAGAAGGCCAAACTGGAGGGGAGCCTTGGGGGACTGGGAGTTCACTCTAGCTGGACTGGGGGGTCCTACCCAGAAGGGGCCCCATGAATTGGAGCTGAGGTTTCCGGGCTGGTCTTTTTGCCCGAAGGCAGCACAGGGTCTCATGATGTAGCCAATCACTCAGCATGCATTGATCACGTCTGCTATGGGCCTGTACAAAGCGCTGGGGATCCCGGGGCAGAAGACAGCCCTGATCTCGGGGAGCTTACAGTCTAACGGGGAGACAACACACATATGGGAGGGCCAAGAGATAGTGGAGGAGAGGCAGGCGGGAGGGTGTGCGCTGAGGAGACCTTGTCAGCCCATCTCAGCTGGAGACCAGGCTGGGACTCCAGGAGGAGCCTCTGATTCAGGCCCCAGGCCTTTCCCCAGGAGTCTTTGATGATCTGGTGCAGTCTCCCCTGGAGCCCAAAGGCTTCCCGCTGTCATTTCCAGCACAGATCAGTGGCCACAGGCATCCTCTGTCACCGTCACCACACTGCGTGCATGGCTTACCCTGGGATGGCAGGGCTGTCTGCAAGGCTATGGCTTTGTTTTTTAAACACCACCAAAGCAATTAAATTGGAAAGTTTTCAAGCAGGACGTTTAAAGGGGCAGGGACCCCTGAGGAGATGAAGCCACTCCACGTGGTCACGGGACAGAGTCCTGCAGGCTCCATGCCCAGGCTCTGATTAGAAGAGGCGACCCTGAAGGCCGACGTTAAGCCGTGGCCAGGCATCCCACAGAAGGAGGCAGATCAACACGCAGATGCTGGAGGAGTTTTAAAAACGCTTCTGAACTTTGAGCAGTCGTGGCTTTGGGCTTCAGTGTCCTCATCTGTGAAGTGGAGAGGTTGCGTCCAAGAGGCCTCTGTAGTCCAGCTCTAATTCTGTGACCCTCTGATGACGCTCCCTAAAGACCGCGATGATACCAGAGAATCAGCTCCAGAATCAGGCAGAGGCTCTAACGAAGGCAGGCTTTGCAGGCAGGTTTTCAGCAGGATTTCCTGCACTCTCTGGGTCCTTTTTAACCACACAGAGACAACCCGTGGGGCTGAGATTCTCCGCAACCTCAGGGGACATAAGTCTAGTCTTTTCTCCACGGGGGCACAGGACAGAGGACGCCTCCATTCAGGCTTCTCCCTGCCAGGTGACTCTCTGGACTTTCCTTGGGAGCGAATGATGTCGGCTGGGTCAGCAGACGGCGAGGATTGCCTTTACTGAGCATTAAATCTTAATAGATCTGTTCACTATTCATAAGCAAAGTCGACAGCAGCCATGCCTGGGTGGGGCAGTCATTAGGGTCCTTGTCACCATCGGGACACTGAGACCCAGCAGAACTGATACGGTCAAAGAAATGGATCTTCGAGGCCACTGAGTCCGCTGTCATTGTTTTACAGATGAGGAGACTGAGGCCCATCTGGGGCTGGTATCTGCTTAAAGTCACCTCGGTGAGAAGGAACCCTCTGATTGCAGATTCCGCCATTCACACAGAGCTAAGTTTCCGCCATGCCCAGGCCTCCCAGGTGTGGCTCATCTGCCAAGGTCTCCTGGGGTGCCTCATTGTGGCATGGAGTGGCTATAGGAATGGGGCATGGGCTTTGGCAGGGCCGATCAAATCATAGCCTTTGGACAGATGGCCAGCAAAGCCCAGTCTGAGTTTAGACCTTCCCATCACCAGGACATCACCCAGGAGGCAACGAATTATCTTAGCTTCAGCAACTCATGAAAACGGTCTGCAAAAATGTGTGTGAGGGGGGTGATCTGCATGGGTGGAGGGGTCATACACACCAGGGAAGTCCTGGGTCTTTGACTCATTAAAGTTTTCTAGAGACTCTCAGGGGGAAAAACATGCCCCAACAGAAATCCCTGTTGTTTGTGTGGACGACTGTGTAGTACAGTGTAGTACAACACAAGCCAAAGTGAGGCAGACCTGGGTTCGAATCTGATCTCTGTCCCGTGTGAGCATGTGACACAAGGCACTGCCCCTCTCTGGTCCTCAGTGTCCCCATCCTTTGGGGGTTGAATACAGGGAGAAACTCCCTAATCGCTGGAGCTGCCCCAGAGCTGGAGGAGCCTTGTTGGGGTCTGGGCTGGAGCAGAAGGCCAGTGGTGTTCGCACCCATTCTGAGCTTCTGTGACTGCCTCTCAGACAAGCCGATCTGCCGCTTTGGGCCTCAGTTTCCTTATCTGATATGTTTAGACAGCACCACCAGCTGCCTTCCTATTTCAAGGACGGGAGAGGATGGGCACTGTTCTCACAACTTGCTGGGGGAGGGGGGGTTCTGCTGGGAAAAGACCTTTGGGTTCTAGTGACAGGACGTTTCGTTGTTTGAGTAAAAGCCTTCCTAAAATGAAAATGGTCTTTTCCCAGCGGAATGCCGTGCCCCCTCAGCACGTGGGGCATCTTCAGGAACATCATAAGCCCCACAGAAAGACCCGGGCCAGTGACTCCCGTCCCACAGCCTGCTTTTGCCTGTTCTGCTGCTGATGGCGCCAAAGCCAGGAAAGATGGGTCAGGAATCAGAAATTCCCGCTTTCCCCTAAGTCGTGATTCTGCCCATCCCACCTTCATCTGACCGCCCTTCAAATGCCCCCAGGCAGCCACCAGGTCTAGGCAAAGTCGCTTTTTCTTCAGGCCAAACACTATCCTTACAATTTCCCATTAGGCTGAAGTTAAAAAGTCTCAGGGTCCCATGGGGTTCATGTTGACAGTGCCTTCATCTCCTGATTTAGGAATAAATCGTGAGCCTTGAACAGCTTTGAGAATAGCCTGGTGGATTCAGCAGTATCAGCCTCCTGACTCAGGCTTAAGCTGTAATATCTGTGCTTTATTGTAGCTGGATTTATTTTTGTTAAATGTTTCCCAATTACGTTTTAACCTGTTTATGCCATGCTCAGGACTATTGTGGCCCAAATGTGGCCCACAGTGGAGAGAGTGTAGAATTATGAACCAGGAAGAGTTGAGTTCCAGTCCTACCTCAGACACTGGCTAGATAGACTCAGACACTGCCCCAGTGGAAATTCTCTGAGACTCAGTTTCCTTATTTGTAAAATGAGAAAATAGAACTCTCTGGCTTTTAAGGTGCTTCCAGGTCCCCATCTATGGTCCTAGGAACTCCTAAACTTTTTTTTTTTTTTTTTTTT
>NW_027185761.1:73702931-73715640 GCF_028583685.1 Petaurus breviceps papuanus | reverse complement strand
AAGTGACTTGCCCAAGGTCACACAGCTAGTTTTGTGTTGTGTCTGAGGCTGGATTTGAACTCGGGTCCTCCTGACTCCAGGGCTGGTGTTCTGTTCACTGCCTCTCCTAGCCACCCCACACCCCTAAACTTTCTGATGTTCAGTGCAGAATTCCCTCCGATGGGCCACAAGATGACATTCCCCCTGCCTGTACTTTGCCACCCCCAGTACCGCCCTCCAGCAAACAGGCTGAGCCTGCCTCCTGGCAAGCAGCCATGAGGCTTCGGCAAGCTCACATTCCAGCCATGCTCGACTTGCCACGTTCTTGGTTTTTTCCCCACAGACAAAGTTCCCTGGGCCATTCCCACTCCCTCCTTGAGGATCTTGCTCACCTCCACCAGGGGCCCAGGTCCTGTCCCTCCCTCCCCTCTCCCTGGGCACCCCATGGTGGTCCAGGGTCATCCCTCACTCCCTTCAGTCATCCACCTTTGCCCTGACCTGTCCCCCTCCTCAATGGGACACTAGATGCCCATCACCTACTTCACCTGCATTTCTGTAACCCTCCTGGAACTCGGCTGACCCCCCAAACCCATTTTACAGATGGGAAAACAGAGGCTCCTTAACAGGGAGTTAGGGGCCAAGCAAGCATGAAAATCCATGACCACAGACCCCTAGTCCTGCATTCCTTCCCCTCCTATCACACAATATCTGTCTACCAGCAATGCTGGGCAGTGGGCACCGCGAGGGGCAGTCCTGAGACAGCCTGGACCCGAGGCAGGGAGAACTGGACCGGCGTTTCCTTAGACATTTGCTAGCCCTGTGACCCTGTGCAAGACACTACATTTCTGAGTCTCAGTTTCCTCATAAAATGGGGATGATAATGGCAATGGAAACCTCAGAGTTGTGGTGAGGCATGAATGACTATATCAGTGCACACACACACACACACACTCACACACATACACACACATGCACACACTTTCTCACACACACTCACACTCATACACACTGACACACATACACTCTCACACATACACATATGCACACACTGTCACACACACTCACACACGCTCACATACACACACTCACACTCATACACACTCTCACACACTCATACACACACATACACACACTCTCACACACAAATACACATGCTCACACATACTCACACATACAGAGTGTTTTGCAAAGCCCAATGCACTACAGGAATGTGAGCTTCTGTGAGAAGTGTGAGGGTTATTGTTCCCATTTTACAGATGGGGAAACTGAGGCTCAGGAAAGCTCCTTGCTTGCTTGGTGCACATGCAGATAAGCAGGATGGAAACCCTTTCAAGGCGGCCACTGACTCGTTTTTGTTTCTGTGTCTCTAGTGTCCAGCACATAGTAGAGGTTTAGCAAGTGCCAAAGGTGAGATTTGAACCCAGGCCTTTCATGCCCAGGATCCATTCCCGTCATACTCTGCCTCCCATGAAAAGCTCTCCGATGTTGTGTCAGTAAATGGCTCTTTCTCTCTTTGGGGACAACAGACAGCGCTCAGGACAGGCAGCTTGGACCACACGCGCCCTCCTCTCCATCTGAAACAGTCCGAAGCATGGCTGCTCTCCTTCCTGGAGTCTCACACAGGTGACTGAGCCAAGTTACAGAGACGCCCTTCAGACTGCCCCGAAGCATGGCTGCATGGGCTCTGGCTCCTCAGAGGCAGCTTCTGCTCAGTGTGCTGGGGGCTGGGGGGGCCGTGGGGGCCGTGGGGGCTGGGGGAGCCGTGGAGGTTGTGGGGGCAGCAGGGCTGTCGGGGCTATTTCTCCCCTTAGCCCCACCCCTGCCCATTCCATGAGTCCAAGTTTGAGGAATCCATAAGGAGACCTGGCATCCTGTTGGAGCCTCCAGGGAGATGAAGGTGCTGTTTGGGGGCTGGGACAGTGGCATCCAGGCCATCTGGCAAAGAGTCCTCTGGAAGCCTGTGCTGGTCACGTCCATTCAGACACATCTTCTTTCAGGCTAAGCGAGGCCTGGGCTACGTCCGGCTGGGCAGCAGGCCCAGGACCAAGGAGCAGAGACTTGGAGCCAGGAGGGTGTGAGCTGCTGTCCATCTGACTGACAAAAGGGAGTTTCTTCCCTGTAACTTCCTCAGAGGCTCCTTCAAACATCATGCACCACACTGACAGGAAGCTGTGAGTTTTCTCCAGTCCTGTTCTGACTCATCTGCTCATGGATCCCAAGCATGGAAGGGGCCCAGCCGACTTATGCCGGCCCTGGTTGGGGGGCAGAGGCCCCTCTTCTCCAAAGACCTCATTTCTCTTCCTTCTCAGAAGCGGGGCCCTAGTGAAGGCTTCGGTGACACCTTGGCTTATGCTCTGCGGCCTGCCCCCACCCTTGTCACCAGGCAGGGAAGTTCTCTTCCCCTTTGGGCGCTGTCTGCTCCAGGGCTTTCTCTCACTGGGGAGAGATCTCTTACTTGGGGACTCCTTCACAGAGAGAAGCCTTGGTGCTTTCACACACTGATGCACTATGGTCTCCCAGCTCTTTAACAGGACATTCAATCCTGGCCTCTTCTCTCCAGAAGCCCCTAGTTCAGTCAGAACGTCTTGGGCAGTGTCCATGAAGACACAGATCTTAGAGAACAGAGGGCTTCCGGCCGCTTGAAGCATTGGGCTGTCTTGGCACAGGGCACTCAGCCCCCAACATCCCCCCCATAACTAAGGAAGTCTGGACCAGAGCACCCCAGGGAGGAGCCCAGCAGCCTGGGCCCCATCCTACCCTGGGCGTCTGGACTCCAGACCTGCTTATGTAAAACATTGCTCCCTTCTCCCCCTCAGAGTCTGTAATCTCAATCTATGTGGTATTTGTCTACAATCACCCTGAATGTCGTGCTGTGTGAATGCCTGCTTCCTCATGAATGGAGAGCACGGAATGTGGGAGGTGGCAGGGAACGCAGTGACCACCTGGTCCACAGCCCAAACCCAAAAGGAATCCCCACAGTTAGGTATCTGACAAGTGGTCACTTAGCCTCTGCCTGAGGCGTCAAAGGACGAGGAAACCCACTCCATCCCACAGCTATCCATCCCAAGCATTTATTAGGCACCTACTGTGTGCCAGGCGCTGTGCTAGGCCCCCTGAGGACACACAGACAGGCGAGGGACAGTCCCCGACCTCATGGACCTTAGCCAAGGGAGACAACACATACTCTACGTCTGGGGCGCTATAGGACAGACATGAAGGAGTCACATCTTATGGGAACCATCAGTGCCTGGATCTCCTGCCCGCACCTCCTCGCTCTGTCCTGGGGCCAAGCAGAGCAGGCCGGATGCCCCTTTGGGTGCGCAGACACAGCCAGCCTGCCCTCCTTCAGGGAACCTGCCCGTCTCACAGACTTTGGCAGCCCGCCCGTGCCCTCTGTAATGTTAGCTTGGAGCCCCCACACCTTCCCACTGGTGCCTCCCTCCCTCCACCCAAAGGATGGGTCAGCAGCAAAGGGCAGCGGAGGAAGACGGTACCATTCGAGATGATTCTCCACGAAGGCGGACATGGGGCTGATCTGGACTGTGTACGTGTCGTTGGCCGAGTACTCGAAGAGGCCATAGTAGGGGTTGAAGAGCTCCTGAGACAGAAGAAAGAAGAATTCCCGCGAGGGTCCGCTGTAGTCCAGGCTGGAACAGAAGCAGGGGAGGCTCATTCCGAGGCTCTCAAGGCCTCATGTTTCTTACCACTTTTGCTTTTCCTGATTTCCGAGGGCAGGAAACATGGTACCCACAGCCTTGGTCTCTGAGTCTGGAGGGGGTGGATCCGCACCCAGCACCCCCTCCATGGGGGGCACAGCTAGCATCCCACCGGGACATTCACCTACACTGGGCAGGAGAGGAGGAGGGGGCTCCTTAACCTTGACATGCACTCTCCCCAAGCCTGAAGGTGTCAGAGGAGCTTGGGAATTTGAAAGAGCACATCCTCCAAAGCATCCAGTGTCCCAGAGCGGGCACTCCCTCCCCTGAAGGAGAGAGCAGCCTTGTTTTGCCACATCTTAGCAGGCAGCTAAATCAGTTAAGCCCGTGTTGGCCAAGCTCCTTGTGGTCAGCCTTGACTGACAGACATGGAGTCCATACATGACAGCTTTCAAGCTCGGCAGAGCCTACCTGAGTTTGGGGGCCCCTGGTTTCAGCCCAAAGAATCCCAATGCAGTTATGCTAAACAAACAAACCCTCAGAGCCCTGTGCCCTGAGTTGGGGCAAAGCCTCAGAGCCATCCTGAGCTTCAACTGCCTGCTGTCTTTGGAGCCCCCAGGCCCTGCTCTGCCCCAGGCCCTGCTCTGCCCCAGGTCCACTTTCAGGATAGAGTAGCTGGTGCCATACCCCTCCTCTCCAACAAAGGTGATGTAGAGCTTGTTTCGCTGGAGTTCTTTACGGGAATAGGCCATCACTTGGTTGAAGGTTCCTTCCAGCAAGTGGTCCCTCCGTATAATGAGCCTGGGGAAGACACAGAAGCAGGTGGTGGAGCTTCTGGAGAGCAGGACAGAGAACATCCAGGCTCCTGTGTTCACTGTGCCCCCGCCCCTGCCCTCAAAGCAAGTCAATAAGCATCAAGGGCCCCCTCCCACCTTCCAGCCCCCTGTGCGTGTTGTCTCCCCTCCTCTCCCCTTCCCAAGATGGCAGGTTTCTTGAGGGCAGAGAGATGCCTTTTGCTTATTTTTATCCTGAACATTTAGCATATTGCCCAGCACACAGCAGGCCCTTCACACAGATTTATTGAATTGAAAACTGAATTATCTGTGAGGTCTACAGTGCCTGCCACTGTGTGAGGTCGGCAGGCACTCAGACACTCACTTTATTTTCCCTGGACCCTGCCCAAATCCTTTGGCTTCAAGTTTTCGGTAGAAATTTCTGAGCTTGGCTTCAAAATCTCTCCTGTAGGGTGAGGGAGCTCTCACGCTGGCTCGCTGCAAGCCTAAGGGGAAAAACAGAGGGAAAGAGTCTTTACAAAGTTATTTAGGCATTTTTTAGATCATAGTCATTGCCTGTAGAACCCTTCTGTCTAACAAAGAAAAGCAGTTAAGCCACACCAATAAGACAGGGATTCCATTTGCCCGTGTGTACATCACTCCACACCTATTGTCCCCCCGCTTTAGGCAGAGAGGAGGAAAGTTCTGTCTCGGAAGTGGGGGGTTGGGAGGAGGCATGTGTTTCATTCAGAACATGAAAGTTGTTTCAGAGTATTTGGAGCCTTGTCTTATGGTCATTGGCCTTGTTGGACCCCAGAGGGTCCATATTCAGAAGAAGCAGGTGTCACAAAGAAGGACAGTTAGTCTTGATGTCACTGGAGCCGGCTGCCTTGGGAGGTCTTGAGATGGGGCTAGAGGACCAGGGAGGGGAGATGTGGGGGCGGGGCTTTCTTTGGGGCGTGCTTTGGTTCCTTCCTGAAGCTCTGTGATTCAGTGACTTTCTTCATGACACATAATTAGAGACCCGTGCACCACCATGAGCCACCCACCGACTCCTGGCAGACCAGTCAAGGCCACTTGACCAAAAGGGACAGGAGGAAAAAGCCATCCAGGAAAATGTCTTCTAAAGTCACTAGAATCCTTGGTAATTGTAATGTTCATCTCCCAATTTAAGGGAAAGTAAGAAATGACAAATCCAATGAATTCAGAAGTCATTCTGTAGCCTTTCATTTCTGCACATTTTTTTTTTCAGAAATATGATCTCATTTATTCTCACAAGAAGCCAGGATCATATAGCTGGTAAGTGACTGAGGCTGAATTTGAACCCAAATCTTCCTGATTCTAGACCTAGCCTCTCTGTATACTGTGCCACCAGCTGAGAAGACTTACAGGAATGGTTGTGGAGTTAAATGCACAGAGCTAGGACCACCATGTACACAGTGATTACAGTAACAGAACCACAAAGAACAAAGCCCTGAAGCTGACTGGTAGGTAATTAGAATGACTGAGCTTGACTCGGGAACGAGGTAAGAAAATGCAGCACTCCCCCTTCTCTGCAGAGGTGGTGGGCTGTGGGGGTGGAACGCTGCATACTTGGGCAGGGAGAGAGGGGAAGGAGTATTTTAGAAATTAAGGTGATTAAGAAATGAAACGATCAGGATGCTCTCAGGAAAAAACCTGGGAAGACTTGTTTGGACTGACCCAAAGTGAAGCTAACAGAACCAGGAGAGCATTGTACCCAGTTACAACAGTATGGTCATGATAACCAGCTGTGAATCACTTAACTACTCTGCTTAATACAACAACCCAAGACAATTCTGAAGGACTCATTTTGAAAAGTGCTATCTACCTCCAAGGAGGGAACTGAGTGCAAGCTGAAGGATAATTTTAAAATTTTGTTTATTTTTCTTGCTTTCTTTTTGCAACATGGCTAATAAGGAAATGCTTTGCATAATTTCACAAGCATGATTAGTAACACATTGCTTGCTCTCTGATTGGGTGGTGGAGGAGCTGGAGGGGGAGAATTAGAAACTCAGACTAAAAATAACTAAATACTAGGTCTTTAAAAAAGAAACGAAGGCAATGTGAAAAAAAAGATACAAATGCACCTTTTCTTTAAAAATTCCACAAAGGAGGGAAATGGTTGCAGTGTAAATCCTGCCAATTCTAGCAAACCACGCAAAGAAAACAGGTCAAGTCCAAGTCCTTTCCTGCTGCATGTCATGCCTTGGACGACCTCCTCACCCCTCCCCTCCCCTCCCCAGACCTCCCCTTCCCTTCCCTCCTGTAACTTCGGTAACACAGCTTTCTCCTTCTTTGCCCCAACATCTGACTGCTCCTCAGTCTCCTTTGTCCGTTCATCATCTATATAAAATCTCTTAATCACAGGTGTTACGAAAGACTCTGTCCTGGGCCCCTAATCCTCTCTCCTCTCACTATGGTGGTGACCGAATCATCTCTCATGGGCTTGATCATCGTCTCTACCTAGATGATTCTGAGATCTGCTCATCCAGATATGTCTCTCTATCCTGGGGGTCAGTCCTCCATCACTAATTGCATACTGGACATTTCAAACCAAATGTCCCAGCCTCATCTCAAACTCGACATGTCCAGAGAGGACCTCAGAGCAGACTCCAACTTTGGGTGTGAATGGAGCTGAGTGCTGGACAGTGTCCTGGTACTGCTGTTTATAAACGCATTCCATGGCATTAACAAATTGACTTGCTAGACCTGCTGGAGGCGCCCGCTGTCCCAGCCGCCCCATCGGAAGCTGCATTGTAAACTAGTGTTGGTGTTTAGAGTCCCTGCCCAGAGAACCAGTTCTGCCCCTGGCATGAGCTGTGCCACCAGAGACATATCATTCCACTCTCTGTGACTCAGGATCCTTGTAAATGGGGAACATGCCTATAGCACCTGATTTTGAGAATGGCAGGTTCCCATGAGCTGTCTGTTTTTATCTCACTTTCTGCATGAAGCCTTTCCCGATGCCCTCAACTGCTCATGAACCCCCTCTGTGTAATACACTGTGCATTGATTCTGCATACACTTAGATATGAATGTAAACTCCTTATGAACAGAGGCTTCCTTCATGATCTTGTGCCTAGCACACAATGCCTGCTTAATGAATATTTGCTCAATTAAATTGATTGACCCATAGTGATGGGGAACCAATGGCCTCCAGAAGTAACCTCCTATTCTTTGGGGGCGGCTTTAATCATTCAGAAGGATGCTTATCCTTGAACCCTGCCCCGCTTCTCCTTGTTCAGCTCCCTGGGACCAAGGCAAATCTACCTGATCCCTTTTCTTTATGGCAGCTCATGAAATTCTTGGGGACACCCATCATGTGCCTCCCAAGCCTTCCCTCCCCAGTGCTAGGCTTTCCTCACTGTTTTCACTGAACCTTTGTATTGGTGGCAGGGTTAGGGAGTCCCTTCACCATCATGGTCTCCCTCCTTTGGGGTCTATTTGACAACATTCTTCCTCAAGGGGGATGACCAGGGCAGAGGAGGGGCAGCCATCACCCTACTCAGTTTGGACTCTACCCATGAGGCTCAGGTCCTCAGACTTTTTGGGAGATTACCAAATCTCTGTCAGTTACAATGCCTGAATTTCTTCTCTGATGGATGCGGCTCCTTCAGTCACAGATAGGTCATGCTTTCGGACCAAGAAAGAGCAACCAGCAAACCCATTTCCTATTATGCATTAGCCCATTTCTTCCCAGCTTTGTTGAACTTCTGGAGAAGCACAGTGTCCCAGGTGGGATGAGGCTCCCAAGCTCACCTGGAGAGTTCTGGGGTGATGAGCAGGGGGAACACCGTGGGGAAAAGCTGTAGCCGGGGTGGAAGGCAGCCTGCAGGGGGACGTAGGACATGATCTCCTCTTCAAAGAGGCTGCAAAACAAGGAAAGGTCAAAGCTCTCTCTGTCATGGGCCACTCGGCACCAACGGGAATGATGAGGCAAGAGCCCTAATTAGTGCCATCTGATCCAGGCAGGGCATAATACGCACAGGTATTTCCAAACCTTCCCTGCCAGGATCTCAGAGCCTGAGGAACACTAAGCCCTAATTAAGCTCCCACAAAATTCCCACCAGATGTTGTCATTCAGTAATTTCTAAACTTTGGCTTTGGGGAAAGCTCAGAACAGAGAAAGGGAAGGGCCTGGGCTGGACTTCAGTCTCCAGTCCCCTCCCAGGCGCCTGGCTTGATGGAAGGGAGACTGTCTGGTAGATCTGTCAGCTCCAGTCTGTGACCTGCAGGTGCTTACCTTAGCAGGATGACTAGATCCGCATCACAGGACAGCTTTTCAAGCCCATGGGTGCCCTCCGTGCGGATATAGTGGATCTTCTCCCTGCAGCATCAGACATAGGAAGGAAAGTTCTGTCTCAGAACCCAAGGAGTGAATCCCCCCTTTGGTGGCCCTTCTCCTGCTCCTTCTTCCCAGCGCAGCTGGACAGTCCATAGCCTCACATCCATCTTGGTTTCTGGTTGGTGAAGACAAATCTATGTCAACTTACCAGGGCTTAGGAGCCTTCTAGTCTCCCCATAATAGGATGTGTTTATTTTAAAAATACATTTTTATTGATGTCATATTTTTATATCATCTATACTTCCATATATATGTGTGTGTGTGTGTGTGTGTGTGTGTGTGTATCTACATCCATCTATTTATTTATCATCTATCTTTCTATCATCCATCCACCCGTCCGTCCGTCTGTCTATCTATCCATCTATCCATCTCCCCCCCTCCCTTATAAATAATTCCATTAGAATGTGAGCTCCTTAAAGGCAATGCCTGGCTCACAGAAAGTGATTAAAAGTGCTCATTGACTGGCAAACTATTGGGAGAGGTGGCATGTGCTCAGAAAAGAAACACTTGTTACTGTCACCTGATAAAAAAGAAGGGCAGAAAAAGTAAGTTCACAAAGGAGCCTGAAGCCACATTGAGGGCTCCGCGGCCACAGGACGCCCCCCCCCCCACTGTCAGTGAAGGGGGGGAGGTGCAGAAGACACTGATTTTCTTCGGACGCTGCATAGCGCCTTTCGCCGAAGCCTCTCAAAGCACCTTTTTTCCTCTGAAAGGCAGATGTGTGAGATGAGATTTAGGATCTTGGCTGGAGAGCTGGAGGGAACATTCAGTCCAAGCCCCTCACTCTCCAGATACAGAATCCGGGCTCCAAAGAGGGATAGGGATGTACTCTGGGTCACATTGGTAGCGAGTGGAAAAGTCAGGATTTAATACAGATCTGGTAACTCCAAATTCATTATTACAATTTTCACTTTTCTTTCACTGTTCTCTCTGATGTTCCTTCCAACTTTAATCTTTTTATTTGTTCTGCAGAGCTCCAGGCATGTCTGAGGGCATAGCTTAAGCAGTAAACACATTTGGTCAAGACAGGGATGCTGGACCCGGCCACCTCGGAGCCAGGAAAGAGCTGATCTCGTGGGAAAGAGAACTGGTCCCACCTGCTGGCAGTTCAGGAGGACTGCAGGTAAGAAGACAGTCTGGGCAACACCCCACAGAGAGGACAACCGTGGCTAACTCCCGAGGACTATGGGAGACCAGAACTGACGTAGAGAAAAGTGGGGGTGTTAACTATGATGGGGGGGGGGGCAGGAACAACTGGGGCCGCTATCATTGTGAGCTGAGCAATGCTACCCAGACAGGTAGCCAGAGGAACTGTGGAAGGAAGGCAAGCCCTGACATGCAGGGACAAGCCCTTGTTGAGCCATAGCCAGGGAAAGTGCTGGAAGGGCCCGAGAGTGCACATGCTTCTGGTGCAGGGGGCTGGGGGAGGCCACTTGTGTTTTCGATGGTGTTGGCTTAGTCTATCTAATATTGTATTCCTATTTTTTTGGAAGGGGAAGGCAAGGCAATTGAGGTTAAGTGACTTGCCCAAGGTCACATGGCTAGTAAATGTCAAGTGCCTGAGGCCGGATTTGAACTCAGGTCCTCCTGACTCCAGAGCTGTGCTGTATTCACTGTGTCACTTCATTGCCCCATGTTACTATTTTAATAAGCCTGATTCCTTTTGCCTTGGTGCATGAGTAACATTTTATTGATGTTTAATTCTGTCTCTTTGGATGATTCTAAGATACCTCTGCCTTCCTCAGCCTCCCCACCTCCCTAACTCTTCCTGGACAGGGGGAGTGGTGTATAATTAGATTTGATGAGGTTCCTCCATGATCACGTCCCTGTTTAATACCACCAGGTCTCAATCTATGAAAGAACATCATGAAATCATAGAGCGGGGTGCGCCGCTGGTCTAGTCCTTATTTAGAGGATGAAAACTGAGGGCCAGAGAGGATCCCAAGATCTCTGAACCATGAGAGACCTCAGAGGCATAGAGTGTAATGCATAGTGGGACAAAAGCCCCCTCTATAACACCCCTGACAAGTGGTCATCCAGCCTTCTTCTTTAAAACACAGATTAGTGATGTCTTTTCTGTCACCCAGTATCCTCCTGAAGGCCTCCAGGGGTGGAGGAACCCACTATTTCCAGAGACTGTCCATCCCACTTTGGGGCAGCCCTCATTGTTAAGGGGTTACTCCTTGTATCTAGAAGCTCCATGGAGTGAGGCAGAGACTCCATGGAAGATAACCTGGGAGGCTCTGGCAGCCAGACGAAGGTTCCATGGTTGGCTGTGCTCCTTTGTGCTCAGAGAGGACCAAAATGACATCCCCAGGTCAGGGCCAAGGTACAGTGTGTGTGACTGGCCGACCAGGTCAACAAGCTTGGAAGGCTCTAACACAGGTGGGGCATATATGGTCCATGGGAATCTTCGGGTGGAGATGTCTCTAAATTTGTTCATCGCATGTTTCCTTTGAGCTGTTTCAGTTTTGTTTTGCTTACAGAGCACAGCACCCTCTCTGAGGTGGGCACGCTTGCTGTCTATCATGTCTCCCATTAGATTCCAAAGTTCTTGGCGCCGGAGATGTCAGTCCCCCTGCACTCTAGTCCCGGAGCCGGAGACGTCAGTCCCCCTGCACTCTAGTCTTGGCGCGCGCGCAGGCTTTTCAAGTAAAACAATTTGCTGTCAGTGCAGTAGTTGACCTTGATGCCACTTTCATCTTCGTTGAAGGTGTCTGACAATATCACAGAAAACATCCTGCTAAAAAGTCTGGGAGCAAGTTCACAGCCCTGCTTCCCTCCATTGGTGACTGGGAAAGTTACCCAGAACCTGGGCAAGTGTGCCGCCAAGAGATCGGCACACACCCCTGATGAACTTCTACAGGGAACCACGTTTTGCCATAATCTTCCAGCAAGGGCTCCATTTAAGAAGAAAACAAGCCTTCCCGATGTGCACAGCTGCCCCCAAGGTGAATGGCTTACTTCGGGTGCTCATGAGCTGTGCCTCACCGGGTGATTTCATGCCAAGACTCCATGACCACTGTTGGGTGCCTGGTGAAGGGGATGCTTGGGCATCTGCTGCACTTGTTTCCTTTTCTCTCTTTTCATCTGCTGGGAGTTGGGACATTCATGTGACCATTAGGTCACCAGGTGACGTAGGCTGGCCCTCCTGGAATCATGATAGGTAGTGACTGGCATTCCCTTTGCATCCTTGGTCCAGGAACAGTCAGGGTGAAAATTCTGTTTTCATTCTGTAGAAACCATTTTCCATCCATCCATCAATAAACATTTTTTAAAGCATTTACCCCGTTCCAGGGACTGCTCTAAGTGCCAGGAATATAAAAGAAAGCCTCTGCTCTCAAGGAGCTTACAATCCAATGGGAGAGAAAACCTGCAAACAAATGTGTAAAACAAGTGATATTCAAGATAAATAGGAAATACATAACAGAGGGAAGACCCTGGAATGCAGAGGGGGGTGGAGAAGGCTTCTTGTAGAAGGTGGGACTTAAAGAACTCCAGGGAGGTCAGTAGTCAGAGCAGAGGAGACAGAGTGTGGTTCCAGGCCTGGGAGAGAGCTGGAGTAAATACCCAGAGCTCAGCAGTGGAGGGTCTTGCTGGCCTAACAGCCAGGAGGATGGAGAGGATGTGGCAGGGGAGTTAGGTGTAAGAGCAGAAAGGGAGGAGGGGGCAGGGCCGAGGAGGGCTTTAAAAGTCAAACTGAGCATTTTGTGTTTGATCCTGGAAGCCATAGGGAGCCATGGAATTTTATTGGGTTGGAGGTTACAAAGTCAGATCTGCACTTCAGCAAAATTGCATTTTGAAAAGACATGTATGTTTGTTCTAAATTGGGTATATACTCTGATACTTTTTGTGTTTTCAACTAATACTGAGTTCCTGGGGTCAAAATTTAGTCAACAGTCTCCCTTACAAGTCACAGACTTCATTAAATACCT
>NW_027185761.1:73656258-73677931 GCF_028583685.1 Petaurus breviceps papuanus | reverse complement strand
ATATCCTAGATATCCATCTATCTACATATGTGTTTTCTTCCCCAGTAAAAAGTAGACTCCAAACTCCTTGAGGGCAGGGGCTGTTTCATCTTTTGTCTGTATTCCTGGCACCTGGCATGCAGTAGGAGTTTAAAGAATGCTTGTTGACTAGCAAATTAATCCCTTCTCCTGTCCTTCCCCCAGAACATCCTCATGGACACACATTGCAAAAGTTCCCTTTCCTCTGTCTACTACAGCAATGCTCTTACTGCTCTGCTGGAATGTAGACCCCCCCTCCCCCAAATCTAACTACAAATCTGCTGTTTAGGCTTTGAGAACAATTTGATTCTGGATCAGCTGTGGGCCCAGAGTCATGCCTCTCCAGCCCAGAGACAGTGTGTCATGAATCTATGTACTAGGGGGATGGGGATGGGGTGAGGGAAGTGCCCTCCCGAGAAGACAGTCTGTGCCAGTGGGAGGTTCTTGCTCATTTTCCCCAAACCTCAGAGACTGTCACCTCAGGGGGGTGGGGGTGGGGGGGTTTCCCCTTCCTCTTTGAGCTGCTCTAAGCACATGGGGCTTCCAAAGGCTCAGCTAGACACTGTCACTAATGTTCGTGTTTCTGCTCTCTGGTGCTCTCTCTACTCTGCTGAACTGCTGCACTGGTTTGTAAGGTCTAAATAGGAAAATCTAACCAATGCCTTGGGTGGTGGATGGTGGTGGTCAGAGAAGCTTCCTGGAGGAAGTCACCTTTCAGTTGGTTTTAGAGGACTGGTAACAATTCAAGAGGCAAGGTGAGAGAATGAGAAAGGGCACAGTAGGTATCAGCAATGGCATGTGCAAAAGAGCAGAGGTGAGAAGGTTCTGTGCAGGTTAAGGGAGAGACACAGAGAGCAGTCCAGCTTAACTTCAGCACGGAGTACAAGATAAGGCTGGACGAGGTGCCAGGATATGTAAGGTCCTGAATGCTAGCAAAGAGGTTGAACTTTCCTTGGTATACGCTAGGAAGCTAGGAGGGATGTGATCTGATTTCTGTACAAGCAAGTTCAGCCTGGCAGCAGCTTGAAGGCCCAAATAGAGATGATTAGTCATGTTAGGGAGCTTTGGCATTAGCCCAGGACAGAGGAAATGAGGGATAACATCATCCTCTAGGCAGTGGGAATACAATGGACATCAGACAGGCACCTCCTCTAATGCCTCATGGGGGTTTGGAGGTGACCAGGCTGGCTTCTGAGCACGAATGCTGGCAGGTCCTAGCCACTTAGAGAAGCTTCATGAAGACTTTTTGAGGAGGAACCATAGGGCTGCTGTCCAGGGCCAGTCAGAGCAAGTCCGGAGAGGCTCATTACCAGGTGGACAGCAGGCAAAATGATTTTGGGGACCAGAACAACTCTTAAAAACCATTTAGTAAGTCACATACACAGCCTAGACTTGGGCGAATGACCCAAGGGCCAGTTGGGAACAGATTTCATGAAGAGAAGCCGGTCTAAATTTTGTGTTCTCCCTCCTACCCCTTTCAAAGCTGTCACTTTCTGGGTGGGAACATCGATGAAAGGCTGGCCATGCTGCTCTCAATCTTTT
The DNA here is from genome assembly GCF_028583685.1 of Petaurus breviceps papuanus. Lineage (NCBI taxonomy): Eukaryota > Metazoa > Chordata > Mammalia > Diprotodontia > Petauridae > Petaurus > Petaurus breviceps. The sequence continues at coordinate 73,676,371 of NW_027185761.1, read as the reverse complement.
GTAAGAACTCTAAAGGAGACAGCGAGGAGAGGGCTGGGGGGCAGCCATCACCTTCTTCTGGCACTGACCTCCTGTTGAGCTGCTCCATCTGCTGAATAGACCCTGACCGCCGTATCCCATCGGGAGTGGCTGCTGTAGTTGGACGTTGCCACGTGGTTGTTCGGTTGACGTGATCCACATAAAAAACCCTCCCGTGGCTGTCGATTCGAGCTTCCCAGTCTGGTGTTTAAGGAAAACAAAAATAAAGGAAATGAGTAAGGATTTCCAAGGACTTCTCACCTGTAGGACTTCGCACTACCCTATGGGTTCTGTACTGAACTCTCTACATGTACCTGTTCACATGTTTGCATGTCATAACAGAGATCTAGCAGTCACCTGACTGTCTAGATGCCAGGAATGGATAAGGGCACAGAAGCCATCAGGAGGTCTGAGTGTCTTCAGCCTTTGCCCTAAGCTCTTAGAGGTGGCTTTTAGAGGCTTTGGGCTCAATCCAGTGTCCAAGGCATCAATAGCTTGGGCTAATGTGTCTGGTTTTAAAAGGGAGGTCAGAATCTGTTTAAGCAATACAGGGATACAATGACTTGACCAAACTTGTTACCAGTCTGGGTCATCTAGTATAAATTCAGATGAGTTTCCAGGACAGAGCTTCTGAATCTGGGCTCTGTGAATTTGTTTTATTTTTTTTTTTAATGCAAGGACTACATCATTAAAATTTCTTTTGCAATCCTATATATTTTATTTTGTGTATTTAACAACATGAATCTGAGAAAGAAGGGGTCCATAGTCACCAAACTAACTTCCTGGGGGGTCCATGAGTAAAAAAAAAAAAAGGCGATGAAGCCTTGTCCTAGGAACTGAACATTTGAAGGGGGAGAGGTGAGAATAAGGGAAAAGGGGACAATTATGTAAAGGATGTGAAATGATAATCACCCAGTGAGGAGTGAGTTATATGAGGGATGGTTTCCAGCCTCCAGAGTTGACCTACCTTAAACAATTACTTGACTCTTTGGGTAAAAACTCAGTGTGTTGAATACTTGGGTTACAAATGTAAGTCTTGATTGAAAAGGAGCTGGTTGTCATTCATTCTCTAATGAAGGACTGGCCAGGCATTTTGGGGGTAGAGCTGGGACCAGGAAGGCTGGAAGGGACCTTCTTTGGTAAATCAATGGTCTTAGGCTGTCTAGAGGAGTAAAATCCTGATGTTCTCATGATGAGAATCAGTCAGGATGTTTTCACTGAAAATGTCCAAAAGGCCATCTGACAATGTTAGTTAGGTCCCGTCTATCTGAGTGGAGGGAGGGATGGACAGGTTTCCAAGGACTTCCTGCTAAGAGCTCTGCATCCACAGCACAAAGGACAAGGAAGGCAGCTCCTGCTGGATGTTCTGGAAGAAGCCCACCTAGTCACCTGGCAAGTGTAGACACACATCCTTTGGTTTGTTGTTGACACTGCTCAGGGGGATGAAGTATCCATCTCAGACACTAGAGAGAGATCAGGTCAAAAGATCAGGCCTTTAACCCAAAACTAAAATAGGTGGGAACATTATTGTTTCATGAGTTGACCACAGGTCGTAGTAACATGATCTGGAGGCTTTCTGACCTCAGAGATTCATGTTGCTAAGAGTCTCCTGAGGAGCTAAGTATCCCCACTGCCCATGCAGCTAGATGCCAGTGCTATAAATGTGGTGGAAGTCAAGGGCATGGGGAGAACATTTCTGTTGTAAATGTATTTGGTCCAAGGATGGATGAAGCAAAAGTTGATGAAGAGAGCAGAGAAGCCAAGAGCGATGGTGCTGGGAGGGAGGGCAGGCACAGGACATTCCAGAGTGAGGGGGCAATGGCAGTATCACTTGTATATGAAATTTAACGTCAGAGTTGACACAAGTTCATGGCCTGGTGTCAGAAGTGATACATCTGTGAGGGTGTGGTCCAGTGAGGGGCTGACCTAACACTGATGGACTCCTTCATTCCATCAAAGCCTAAATGCCAACAAATACCACATCCCATTTAAACATTCAACTAGAGAAACCCAGTCAAGATGGATTCAAAATATGAGGGTTGCTTTTTCTTTAATTTTTTTTGGTATTTTTAGTTTAAATGGAACATTGGCTAGTCCATCTGTATAACGTCAAACATTACTTGGTTAATGTCTGCAATAGCTCATTACTGAACATTAACCACAGCATACGTATTTACGTTTGCAAGTGTGTTGATCAGCTTATATGAATACTGAATTTTGAGGTCTCAGAAAAGAAACAGTGTGGTATGGTAGAAAGTGCATTGTACTCTCAAGCCAAGGGACCCAGGTCTAGCATCATCACCATTAACTACATGTCAGTTTTCCCTACGTAATATCATTTTCAATGAAAAAGTTTTAGAGAGATGTGGTGGGAGACTGTCTTGCAATTACCTCTTTTAATGTACTTATAGGAAATTAGACATGGTTGGGTACTTGAGAAAATGGTCTAAGGCTATGTCAGACCAATACTGTCTTCCTGTGTCATGATGGGATTGGGCAAGTTTAAGACTGTGGTGGCTAAAACAGAGCTAAGAAAGAAAACTAGAAATGTCTCTTTTGTCTTCAGGGTGGTGAGACCCTGGCTTTGAGTGCGATGGTCTGGCTGCTATGTGTTTGCACGGAGTCTCTGGGTTCAGTGCACTGCAGCTGAGCAGAAACTCAAAGACCCTCCTTCTTTAGAAACAAATGCTGGTGTTCTCCTGAGGTATAATAAAAAAAAATGGGTGTAGCATCTTGTCTCCTACTGTCCGAGTTGGGTGTGTGTGTGTGTGTGTGTGTGTGTGTGTGTGTGTGTGCGCGCAAGCGCGCTCGATGCTGAAGACTGTTCAATTTAAATAAATACTATGGCAAGAAGGAAATAGCCCTTTTCTTATTTGGGGTTTCTAAGAGCCCTTGGTGGGCTTGGAGGGTGGTCCATTATAACTCCAAAGCATTGTCCTTTAGTGCTTCCTAGGCAGAAAATGGAAACACCAAATATCTATTTGGGCATGCTCATTTTCAACAATGAGAAACAAAATCTGTGAAACAATTTAAAACATACCTATTCACCAAATGTTCACAGAAAATAGAAAATGATATTCCACTATGAGTGACTGATATTTGTATGTGTGCATATTGTTGTCAGTGTGTGACTTGAGGGAAGAGATGAGGAGAAGGGAAATGGGAAGAGACTGGAGAAAAGAGAGGGAGAGGGGAAAGAAGAGGAGAGGAGGGCAGGGAGGGGACAGGAGGGTGTAGAATTTAAAGGAATGTTTCTTTCTTACATATGGTGAGAAATGCAGAGTATTTCTTTTTAGGCAAATTCGAAGTTGGATTCTCTTGGGGACTATAATTCACTTGTTATTTTCTACTTGGGGCATATTGCTAAACCAATGATAAGTGACATATCCTGAATCAGGCACCGTTGGTTGAAGGTCATGATTCTTGGCTAAAAAGAAAACATGTAGAGTTTAAGGACAGCCAGTTGTACAAGATTCACAGGGTTTTTGTTTTTAAGCTGATAAATCATGTCCTGAAAAGGAAACATGACTAGTTGTTTAATAGGCAGGAAGGCCCACCATTCTGGATCATTCATGAGCAAGGTTTTATTCTTGGGCTCCACTGCACTGAAAGATGGATAGTCCTTGTCACCAAAACCATCATGGGATTAGATGGGTATAGGTTTCAAGAAAGGAAACAAATAATGAGAGACAAGTTCATTCTTTGTATCTTAGAGAACCTGTTTTTAAAAAATCAGATGCTAAATATGGAAGTTGGTAGTGACTGGAAAAGGAACCTAAACCCAGAATTTGCCAACCCCTGGAAATTTGCCAACAAAGGCATAGTTGTTGTTCACTCCATTGCCCAGGTACCTCAGGACAAACTGCTCTCCTGGCTGGCCATAGGAATATCTAACAAACCCCACGACTGGTATAGCCAGTGCCAATGCCTGCAAATGCCAGTGGCCTTCAGGAGAACAGCAATATGTGCAGTCCTAAGGTAAGGCTGCTAAGGACACAATCCCTCCACCAGAGCGCCAAAGGCAGTCTGGACTTCCCCTACAAAGTAACGGCCCCTTGGGTTTGAGGAATCCCAAAAGGACTTTTGGAGCATTTCCTGAAGTTTGGTCAGGCCGCCATGACCAGTCTTCAGTGGTAGCAAGAACTGGAAGTCACCAATCAATCTCCTGTGATCACATATTGAAACCCTTATTCTCTGGAAGTTGGGCCAGGGGCAGGGTTGGGTCAGGAATGACACACTGACCTGTTTTGACTGGACAGGAAGGGTTCAGACAGCAATGTTAAAAACTAAGGCTTACTTGGTGGCAGAGGTTCATCGATAGTAGGATAGTGATGGTGGTCAGGCCTCAGGGAGGGAAGCAGGCCGACTGGCTGGGAGTTTTGGAGTAAAGGGCAATCACCTACGAATGAGACAGTCGAGACATTCAGATTCACGCATTGCTGTGGCAAAGTCATTCAAAAGCACCTCCGTCAGGGCCTGTGCCCATGTGCTTTACTACAGTAACCCACATTCACGGGCAGAGAACAAGGAAAAGGATGAACCCAAAGGTCTGAAACCAACCATTCAGAGCCAAGCAAAGGATCAGACTGGCCCCCTCTGGGGCTTGTAATGGGGGAAAAGGTACAGGAAAAGGAGGTAAGAGGATCTGAGCAGACTCTGCTGAGGGCCCAGCTGTCCTACTGGGGTCAAGCAAGGTATGTCGGGAGGACTTGTTTGGTCTCTATATGGCCACAGCTCCAGTTTTTTTGGGGGGGTACCAGCTGAGAGAGTGTCCTGTGGCTGTTAGGTGGGATTTGTTTTTCATTACGAAATTCTCAGATGAAACCAATCCAAGATGGAGCTGGTGGGCTGGTGTGCCAAGAACCTGAGGTTCAAGGGCCAAGGAGTGGAGGCAGAAGCCCAGGGGACTGTATGGGACAGAACAGGACTCTGGGCTGTTCTTAGGATGGAAACAGGCAAACGAAGCTGCTTTGGCATAGGGAGGGTGAGGAGGGCAAGAGACAAAGAGAGACAAAAGTTAGAAAGACGAGACAAGAAGGGACTGGGAACAACAGAAAGTATTGAATGAGGAGGAAAAAAAGACAGAGACCCCAGGAGAGCTTAGAGTAGTCATATAATGCATTCCCCAAGTGAAGATGTTGGGCTGATAGCTCTGTCAGGCTAGACCCCAGAAAATCCTGAACAGAGCTCTGGGGGGATGATGTTTCTCATCATACTTCATGTTGCTATGGTGCCTGGTGAGGAATCTCTGGGAGGGGTGGGCTATGCAGAGGGGCTGTGGCACACACTGGGAGGTGCCCCCATAGACCGGCAGTGCATTGCTCTAACCCAACTTGGGCCTTCCTGACTGAAGCCTGTAGTCCCAACACAAACCTGTTTTGGTACAAAAGGTCCCTGTTAAGCAAGACAATAGAGAGCCAGGTGGGTGGGTTTCTTCTTCCCCTCCAGCCATGAAGCACCTGGCTTTTGTAAGTACAGGTGGGGGAAGGAGAGCTGGGGGGAGGGTGAATTTTATTATCTCCCCTCTCCAAAATGAGAGAAGCTGAGTTTTGTGAGAAAAGAAGCCAGAGACCTCTGTGAGTTCCCAGGCTGTCCCTAGGAAGAATTAGCAATTATTAGACTGTCCTAAACACTCTCTCTGCTCCATTGGTCAGGTCCAAAATGGAGTAAACAGGACAGCAGATAAACTAATGTCTGTTTCACCCCACTGACTCACATGCAAACAGTAAAAAGCAGACCAATGCACATCTCTTGTTGGGAGCAGCTGTCCCCTATTAGCTGTTAATGGAATCATGTTGTTTCTTTGGGAAGCTCTCGTGTGTCTCTCGTCCCTTCTTTGGGTGTCTGTTCTTACCGGGGCCTGAAAGCTGTACCAAGGCTCTGGACTGAGCCCCTTCTATGGGCTGAGTCCTTCTGTAGTTAAAGCTTCTCGGTGTGTTTGTCAATGTTTTCATGTTAGAATATCACAAAGGGACAGGGACAACTCTAGTGGGTCCAGCAGAAGGTTTAAGTGGTTTGTATTTTGTTTTGTTTTAAATCTTCCCTCCTTTCTAATTTCTTTTACCAAGAATACCAAAGACAGCTAACTAGCCAGTTGAAACAATGGTGTCTGTTGCCTGGGGATGGTGGGAAATGGAATGGATTTTAACTGCTTTGGGAATTCCAGCCAATGAATGATATGACAGACATCTCAGCCAATAGAATGGGAGCAGGATGGAGGATGGAAAAGATGGCACCCTGGCACACAGAAAGGGTCACACACAGATTTCCCTGTCCCCAGACACAAAGCTGACCTATTGGGTCCTCCTGGGGAAGTCTACCTCACTCAAATGGGAGCAGAATTGGAACCAGTGGGGTCACATTGCATAAATAAGAGGTTCCATCCCCTGTCCTTTGGTAAACTAAGAAAAGAAAAATAATCATAGAGACCTAGGGCTGAGAGAAAGGGAAGTTCCTGGGGAAGCTACATGTTCTGCACAGTTAGATGATGCCAGGGGACTGGGTTAGGGGCTCAGGGAAGGGACATTTTAAAACTGAGAAAAGTGGTGTCATCTGCTAGAAAAGTCAGCCAAAAGCTAACCACACCAGCCTCTTGGAAAAGATGGCCTCCCATCTACTCTGTCCATATTCTCTTTGTATATCATTGTCTTCATGGCATCTCCCTTATTAAACTGGGAAGAGCAGGGACTATATTTGGCTTTCTTTGTATTCGCAGCACTAGGCACAATGCCTGGTATGTGATAGTGCTGACTGACTGACCTAAGTTTCTCAAAGTTGCTGAGAAATCGTTCCAGGGCACTGGAAAACTTCCTCAGAGTCCACAGTCTTAAAAGTCAAGTGAGAGGGCTCCCACCCTCTGCCGTGTGGTTTCATCCCAATTTTATGGGTCAGAGAACCAAAGAAAGTACCCTGATACTACTCAATATTGGAATGTCCATCCATGGGCTCTCTTTGGTGAGTGGCCAGGGACTTTGATATCCGATGGATTTTAATCACTGTTTTTAGGACTTCCCTTGTCTTCACTGTGGGAGGTTTCCAATGACTTACTTCCCCCTCTTCCTTACCTCTAGGTTGATTGTGGAGAAAAGAAGCCAGAGCAGACAAGGCTTGTATGCATAGAAATATAGCATAGACAAATCAAAAGCAAATAACTTTATCAAACACACCCATCTACACACTTAGACCCAGAGCTCAATTCCATATTTGTGGTAGCATCGTAGGGCAGGAATGAATCCAGTTCTTGTCTTAATTTCACTGTAGATTTCTACATGGAGGGGGTGGGGGAAGGGGTTTCAACAACTCAGCACAGATTATGTTCATTATTTTTACCAAGACCAAGTAGATGCAAAATAAACAGTTAGTTGTTAAACATTGTCCAGATTAGAGATGAGAAACCTTCCACCTACAGGCCAGACCCAATTCTTGGTTTGTTCTCATTCAAGCCACCTACAAATCCAATCATGGAAAGTCTTCATTTATACCCACAGTATGAAAATTCAGTATAGCTTAATGCTCTTTTATGACATTATTTTAAAAGGCTTCAGTTATGGAGACATTGTTCCTTAAGATTGTGTCTGTGAGTGTGTGTGTCTGAGTGTGTGACTGTGTGTCAGTGTGTGTATCTGAGTATGTGGCTGTGTGTGAGAGTATGCGAGTGTGTGTGTGTTTGTGTGTGAGAGAGAGTGATTGTGTGTGTGTGTGTGTGTGTGTGTGTGTGTGTGCTGGCATTTCCCCTCCCTTTTCTGTAGGTATGCATTTCCTGCTCTCTCCTTTCCTGTCTTCATTTCATCATTTCATTCTTTCTGTCACTGTCCATATTTTCCATCATCTCTCTCCAGGCTTCTTTTGCCTCTCCATTTTAATTGGCCACAGTGGAAAATTTTAGATACAAAATAACCCTATGTGTTTATTGAACAGCTTTCAGATTCATCCTCTTAATTTACTTGGCATATGAGTAGGGCATGTTTGCTTTTTCTTTTTCAATTTGCACTAAATTGAGTCACTGAAGCATTATTATGTTTAATTATTATTCTTAATTACATGGTTCCCAGTTCATTTTTTCCCCCTCTTTGGGTTACTGACCTTTATTAGCACAAAGGTTTTTTTTTTTTAAATCTCTGGTTAGGGAATGCAAATTAATTTTAAAATAACCTTCAGTACAACATATTTTGAAAGAGAAATGTTCTGTTTAAGGAAATTTATAAAAAAAATTCAAGATCATCAAAGGATATGATTTTTCCCATTATAAGGATTTTATATGATTCACATCACTGCTTACTCCATTAGTTCAGAAAATTGTGAACTACCTATACTAAAGTTCTTTATAGAACCCTAAGTAGGGATGATGGAAGAGCTGTAATCCACTGCCTGCTCATATGCATATAGATAGGGTACCCCTAAAGGCCAAAGCACAGAAGCATCAACGTTCATGTGCTAATAATACTTAGCATCTGCTTCATGAAGAAGTTAACCCTGCTCACCAGCTAATGTTAACATTGTCCAAATAATACTGGAGACAGAGCTTTTTCTCCTACAGGATCATTTTGTTTAAAACCCTTTCATCACGTTTTGGCCAATGTCAAGATTATCTGGTTGATGTAGCCTCTCTCAAAGATATCATTCACAGGCACCCGCCCACATCCAACTTTCCGGAACTGTTAATTCTCCTCGGAGAAGGAATGGGCTCCAGGAAGACACCACTCCGCCTGAGGACTGGCCACTGGAACTGATCTCTTCCTACTTTGGAAAGCCCTCCGATTCTGTCCCCAGCTGCTGGTTCTATTCTGGGCCCTCCAAACAGGAGGTTTGAGATCTAACCTTCTCTCCGGTCGCTTGGTCCCGCACTTGGGGACTCGAGCCCATCTGCTGTTCTTGAGGCATTCCCATTGGGAGCAGCCAGCTCGTCTGGCCAGGTGGCAGTGCCATCGCCCGCCTCCCGGTCCAGCTCCGGGCTGGGCACCGAGCCTGGCACCGACTCAAACGCGCTGTTCTCCTCCTCGTCGTCGTCCTGCGAGGAGAAGACAGTGCTCTCGGAGATCTTCGCGCTGTCCACTGAGGAGAAGCGAGTGTGGCTGGAGAAGCGGTTGTTGCCTTCGTAGTAGGACGGGCTGTAGCAGGACGTGCTGTAGCAGGACGTGCTGTAGCAAGACGTGCTGTAGCAGGACGTGCTGTAGCAGGACGTGTCACAGCCCTCAAAGTCATTGTCGCGGCCCTGCCGGGGGCTGGAGTCACTCTCGCTGCCGGTGCTGGGACGGGGCTCGCTGTCAGTGAAGGAGCCGCTGTTCAGATCTAAGAGACGCTGGATGGATGGACTGTGGGGCACCAGGCTGGCACTGCCCATCTCTGCATCCCCTGCCTCCGACCCGTCTTCAAGGCGCAGTGGGTCGAGGGCCACAGTCTCGGCCTCACTGACCACGTCCTTCTCTGAAACGTCCTTCACCGTGGACTCCTCCTCGACGGCCTCTTCCTCCTCCTCTGGCCCTCGGCCCCCCTGAGCCGAGGGCATGCTGTGCAGCAGGTTATGGATGCGGATGTAGTGTGTGCGCGGGGTCTCCGGCTCGCCACAGGCCGACGCAATGACAGTCTCCAGCTCGGACACCGGCAGAGAACAAGGCCGGCTTTTCCTTTTCACCGAGGGTCGCAAGCGCAGGCCGTCCTTTTCCGGCTGCAAATCAGGCAGGCCTTCCTCCCCCTCGGCCTCCTCCTCCCCCTGCTCCTCCTCCTCCTCTTCCTTCTCCTGGCCCTCACCAGTCAGGGGTTCTGGACCAGCCTCCTCTGCCCTAGGTTCCTCTGCGCTGGGGGGAGCTCCCCCATCCTCTTGTGTGTCTGAGAGGCCATTGCTGGTTTCCAGGGGTGGGGGAGGAGAGGGAGGAGGAGGAGGAGGACTGTCCGGGCACACATCGAGGTCCTCGGCACTAAGCAGGGGCAGCTCCTCAGCGGGCACAGACTCCGAAAGCTCAGCAACCTCACCAGTGGCCTCGCCATCCTCTCCTGCCTCTTTGCTGGACTCCTCAGGTGGTCTGGGGGCCTCCAGGCTGTCGCCCCCAAAGCCATTCACCTCTCCACCCCCGACTGGTTGGTCCCATTCTCTGCTCTCCTCCCCCTCCAGCTGGACACATGTGGCCTCCTCAGGGAGGCTGGCCTCCATCGGATTGTTCAGGGTACTCTCCTGAAGTTCGACTGGTTCAGGGTCAGTGTTCATGGAGATCTCCTCATCATCTGCTAAAAAGAAACACATTTTTAACCTTAGTGTAGGCCACTGTGTTACAGGATTAGACAGAGGCTGTTGCTGGTGGAGAGTCAGGTGTGTGTGTGTGTGTGTATGTGTGTGTGTGTGTGGTGCTGTTGTGTTCCCCAGCCTTTCCAAGTAATACTGTGCCTAGGACAGTGGGGGCTGAGGATGCCAGGGGCAAGGAAGGAGGTTTGCTTGAGCCCCCCAGGCCAGAACCAGGGGCTTTCCCCTTTGGGATATTTAATAGATTGCATTGATGAGTTTACTACTGCCCCAATCTCTGTGGGGAAACCCACAGCTCATTAATCACCATGGAGAGAAAGCTCAGAAATAGAGATCATACTCAGGGTACTGAGGCTAAGAAATGACTTATATGTTTGATTTCTTTTTTTTAAAATTTCTTTTTATTTTTTGCTCTTTGGAGGGCAATTGGGGTTAAGTGACTTGCCCAAGGTCACACAGCTAGTAAGTGTTACGTGTCTAAGGCTGGATTTGAACTCAGGTCCTCCTGACTCCAGGGCTGGTGCTCTATTCACTGTGACACCTAGCTGCCCCTTACATGTTTGATTTCTGAAGCTTTACAGCAGCCAAGACCATCTGCCCCAGATGGGAGAGTCACTGAAGTCCCTGGCAAAGCCAGAGGGCTCTCTGCCCACCCCCACCCCTTCATTCTCTGCCTTCATCACCCTCACTGTACCTGGAAGGGTATGGGAAGCATTCCCACTACAAAGTAACTAGCAGGCATGGTTCAGGCAGACGGAAGGCTGGAGAGCTGCCTAAATTCCAAGCCTGTTGAAATGGGAAAACAAACCAATCCCTGAAACCAAGCGCTCTCCAAGGGCCAATCTGCAAACCGTAGACCCCTGGATGGTATCTCTGAATCCTTGCATGATGCAAGCGGCCAGAGATTCCATGTTCATAGATGCCAGGCTGGGAGGGACCTTGGGGCATCTGGCCCAACCCCTTTACTTGCAGATGTGGAAACTGTGTCTCCTTGGAATGAGAGCCCCTAGAGCCAGAGTTGAGGTGGTGTCTTTCTTTGTCTACACAGTGTTGGGCACACAGTAGGAGCTTAATACATGCTTGTTAACTGACTACCTCAGAGAGGGCAGCTGCACAGCTAATCAGGTCTAAGGTGGGATTTAAGCCACAGATTCCCAGGGTAGCACAGTAGACAAGTAGCTGGCTTCGGAGCCAGGAAAACCTGGGTTCAAGTTCTGCCCTGGGTCAGTACTGGCTGTGTGACTCTGGGTGGTCATTTCATCTCTAGACAACTTCCTGAGAATGTAAGTTGCAGAGGAAATGCTGACCTGTGCTGGGGAAGGGTTTGTCCTCACCTGGGAGTTTCCCAAGTCCACTCCTTCTGACCTCTTCCTGTGTGTGATTCAGTCCAATACTCATCCACGTGCCACGTTGCTTCTCTGGTCTTGTCTGGCTCTCTGTAAGCTGCCAGAGGCCCAATGACTCTCTGGCTCTCTGTGAGGAGCCCAAGTCCAGCAGCTTCCTCCATTTATCTTTGTGCAAGGTGCCAGACACCCAGTGTGACTCCCCAAGCTGTTAGTTCTCCCCAGACCCTATCTTCATGATTTACTAGCAAAATTCACTCACCAGAGAGAAACTCTCCCTAGTGAGCCTCCCAGTCCCCCTCCTAAATACAAGAGAGATGCAGTCATTTTGTTTTAGGGGAAGGACTAGTCAAAGCACTAACCTTGTAGGGTGTTTGCCCACAGGGTTACCCAGACTCCAAGGGGCTCTTCTTGCCCAGCAAACTGAGACAAAAAGGAGCTCTGCCCTTGAGTCAGAAGGACACGGGGAGCCCTCGGAGTCTGGTGGTCCTGCCCTGGGCAGATCCCACTCTGGGCCCAATGGGCTTCCAGCCCCAAAGAGTAGCTTCTATTAAACATTAGGAATAGAGAGGCAATGATCCCAAAGGCTCAGCGAATGTGTTTCGTACTGGGACAGGCAAGACGGGGTGACTGAAGGTGTCTATTTCTCACTTCCCCTCTGCTGTCAGGTCTCAGTCTCACAGCTCACAGCAGGAAGGTGCTTGGCTTCCCCCTGCTCAAACCCTGAGCCCACGCTTTGTGACTATGAGGGAACCCATGACCAGTCCTGCAGTCCCGGTGATGGGCTGAGTTTTGGTGCATAGTGTACTAGCTGGGGAGAGGCAATATGGTGAACTGATCTTGGAGTTTGGGGAGACCTGGTGCTGAATCTTGACTCAAAAACTAGTTTTGTGATCCTGGGCATCTCTGGGCCTCAGTTTCCACATCTGTAACATGAAGGGTTGGACTTGATGGCCTCTACATTCCCTTTCAGCTCAAGAGCCCAAAGCTTTTGTTCTCCACCTTCAGTGGGGTTTAGGATGCAGGCAGGACTTAGCAACATGCAGGGGTGCCCAGCCCTTCAGATGGGCCATAAGCAGGCACGATATGCTTCTGGACTCTGGCAAAAGAAAGTTGCCTCCCCTGCCACCTCAGCCAGCTCCAGGTGGGCCTGGGAAGGATGGGGCAAGGGATGTCATTTACCCAATGGGAGACAGAGGTCGATGCTGGAAATACCTGGGTGCATGGATGAGGTGATCTCAAATCGGAACTGTAGCTGTCCACTGACATGATCAGTCGGGAGCCTGCGGCCCAGGGTGTAACTGACCACCCGGTCCCTGGGGGAGACACAGGTATGAACGTGTTAATTGACTGCTATCCCTCCAGTGGAGAACATAAGCTTGCTGAGGGCAGGGACTACACTTCCCATTTCTGTCTCCCGGCACTTAGCTGGCAGCTGGTCCGTATTCAGCACTCAGTGAATGCTGACTGAGAAGCTGGCAAGTGTCCTCACCTCCCAGGTCTGAGGGAAACCCAAGACCTTTGCCAGGACCTCCCCAAAGGCCATGGGAAGGCAGAAGAGGGCGTGAGGACAGCACACTGATCTGTTTGATGACTAGAGATGTCCTGGTTCATAGGTCCAACCATAATGACAATGGGGAAGAAATGCAGAAAGGCCAAGTGGGCTGGGGAGCCCTGCCTTCCTCTCGCCCTCCCCCCCACCCCCAGCCTCCTCTTTGGTGCCTTCGTTCCGTCTCCTGCTTACAGAAATTTCCAAATTTCAGTCTGAATACATGCTTAGTTTTCAAACAAAGCACTAAGATCTCTTTTTAATGAAAAAAATTTCCCATGAGAATCGTAGAGGCTTTAGTTAATAAGTCTGCCTCCAGAGGAAGCTCTCATGGAGTCCTATAGGGAGCAATGTCTAGGGTTAGCTCAAGGGGGTCCTTGGCCTGGATCCACACCCGTGGCAGACCCCTCAGAGCTAACCCTTGACATCACTCCCTACAGGGTCCAATGCTTCCGATCACTTAGAAATGGCAGGAGTGATGCCAAATCCCAGGTGACCAGTAGCACACTCCCCAGGATCAAGAAGGGCTGTGTTCTCCCAGTGCTGACAAAGGGTCTGAGGATCTGTCCATCAAAAAGGAAGGATGTTCCCTGGGAGCTGGGGCCATTCGAGGGAGCCCAGCTTGGGAGGCTGATGTCTAAGACAGTCCCCGATTAAGGGACCTGCCAAGAGTAGCTGGTATGACAGAAAACATCCATAATTAGGAAAAACACTGGCCCAGTTTGTCACAAGATAGTTTCAGGAACCTTGTTTTTTCCTTTAAAAAGTCTGAGTACCAGGCTTTGAATTCCTGAGGCAGATTAAGCAGACACATGCAGGTTAAACAGAGACTTTTGGCAGCGAGGGGGTGCTATAATGGACAGAATGCTGGTCATGGACTCAGGCAGACTTGAGTTAGGACACTTTCTAGTGACACAACCTTAGACACTTTCTAGCTATGTGATTCTCAGTTCCCCTATCTGTAACATGGGTGTAATAACAGCACCTGCCTCCCAGGGTTTTGTGAGGACCAGATGAGATAATTTTTTAAATGTTCTACAAGCCTTAAAATGATGTAGAACTAATGGCCATGAGGATTATCACTGTATCACGGAGAGATGCAGGGGCTTTGAGAAGACCCTCAGAGAGGCAGGGCAGTAGAAGGACCACAGGTTTGAACTGCTTAGAGACTTAGCAGGTCACATTGCAATACAGGTTCCAACCCTTTCCCCCCTTGAGCCTCTGGATCCCCAGTCTTTCCTTCTGGGGTTTTCCAGGTTTGCCAAGTTAATCCAAGGTCAGTGCAGTAGAACGAGTATATGATCTGCAGCTAGAGGTCCTAGCTTAAAATCCTGGCTTTGCCACTTACTGTCTAGGGAGCTTTGAGGAATACCTTTCTTTTGTCTGTGCCTCAGTTTCCTCATCTGTAAGAGCACCATGGACTATGTGACTTCTCTAAAATCCTGTGATCCCAAGATTGTTATTTATATCAGCCCAGAACACAAGAATTAGTCCCATGTATCTGTAACCTAAATGAAATCCAAATAGAGAGGCAATGGGAATGTTGGCCAGATTGTTGGAGACTCTGGGGATCTAGGTTCAGCTTTGAGCTGTAAGAGTTTGGGAAACTTATTGGCTCATAAATTGAGAGCCAGGAGGGGCCCCAGAGACCCTCCAGTCCAACTGGTTTATTTTACAGACGAGGACGCCAAGGCCCCTAAGGATTAAGCAATTTGCCCAAGTCTGCCTAGGCAGTTTATCATGGATGGGAATTGGAGACTCAAACTGCAAAGGGGAAAAGACCCATGGAGCCCATCTGAGGGGCTCACCAAGAAGAGACAATGTACCCAAAGGAGAAAAGTGAGAGAAAAGCCACAGAGAGAGACCTTGTTGCCTGCAGTATCTGTGGTATGAGTTATGTGGCCACACCGGCCACATATCTTCCTCATACATGTGTCTCACTGCCAATGAACTCTCCATTTTGTTCCCACTCTTCCTTTGGGGGCTGCCTCTGTGGGCAAGTGTGCCCTGGGCTTGTGATGGGAATCTTTGGTAGACGTTTTTAATCATGTCATCTTAGTAAATGCTCTTGCTTGGAGCTAATTGTTTCTAATGGCTGACAGTTAAATGTAACTCACCCATGGGGGCTCACAGACCCACAGAGTACCTTTATCATAATTGATAGTGATCAACCCTGGCTCCAGCCTTCACCACACCCTGGTCCTAATCTGTGAGATCAAATTGGGGAGATGCCCCACAAGGCACTTGCATTTTCTTTCTTAGAAACCAGCAAGTATTTCATTGTCCATGAGTGTGTCCAGAAGCTGTTGTCCATGTTCTTTGTGGCTGTTGTTGGGTTATTTGCTTTTTACACGGAATTATGTCCAGATTGAACAGTTCTTAAGCAGCCTAGGTGGAATGAGAACAAAGGTCTTTTCTGATGCCAGGCTCTATCTCTGTGCATTGCCTTATAGGTGCCAGGATCCCCTTGAGGGATATAAAGCACCCTAAGAAATGGTTCCTTCCCTGAAGTCCCTTAGAATCCATTTGGGGGAAAAAGGTGGGCAAGAGAAAAGGGAGAAGATCCCAGAACCCTCCCAAGATAGGAAATCCCAGTGAGCAGAGGGAATGCCAGGACTTAAGTACACAAGGCTATGTGTACCCAGGTGCACATGTGCACACATGCAGCCTGACAGACATTAATTCTGAGCAGAATGAATGGAGCACCCAGCACCTCCTAGCTGGGCACTGGTTTGGTGGTGGGAAATATCATCATCCACAGCTTTTCCTAAGATTCCTGGTCTCCTTAGGGCAGCTTCCCACATGCAAGGAAGAGGTTTGAGAGAATTGATGATCAATTAAATCCATCTCTGGATTTCGACATAAATGGCCTCTTGAGTCAAGGCCTTTCCCTGTGACCTGGAGCTGCTGACTCTCTCACAAAATCCAGCAGATTATTCAAAATAGGAAGAGAGAATGGTTTGCTCTGAGGCTCCAGCAAAGGAATTAATGGGTGTGTGTGGGGGAAGGGTTCAGCCCCTGGCTCACTCCCAAGGCAGGGTCTCCTCAGCTGGGCTCAGCACAATTACATGAGACAAGCATATTTACCCGATAGCGTGTCTCTCCAGGAGCCTTTGCACAGGCATGGACAGCTTCCCCAGGAAGCGTTTGATGATGGGACGACTCTTGGCAAACTTGTCCTTCACCTCAATTTCCAGCACATCCGTAGGAAGGGAAACGAAGCTGAAATGCTGAAAGGGAAAAAGACCCTTTATATACCAGGCCTGCTCTGCCCACCCTAGAAATACCCCATAGAAGGCTCAAGAGCCCTTTGTGGCCATCCATCTCTATGGTCAGTGTAGCTCCAAGTGTGGTTCAGATGTGCATGGGGACTGAGGATACCTCCTATGTGCCCCATGCCCCCACCTCTCTGGTCCTGAGGCTTCCTTGAACAGATGTGTTTCTCTATTGGTTTTCAAGATATGGAGGATGATGAGGCTAAAGCTCAGAGAGAGTTTCCATTTTAGCCACAAGACGAGGTTTGATTATTCTTAGAAGATAAAAACATTCTGGAAAGATCAGAGCGGCCTCTGAGTGCACATAGGAACCAGATCTCCAAAGGAGTGGAAGCCCATGGCATCTTCATTCATCTTCATGACTGATGTGAAATTGGAGTAAGCATTGACTCAAAGCATCAAAGAACAAGAATGGGGGGGGGAGGGAAGGTGCTTTGAGGGGTAAAGGAGCAGGAGGTGATATGGGGCATTTCTTCATTAAAGAAAGATCCAGGCTGGTAGTTTGTGCTCTCAAGGCAGACCCACATTACAAGCAGAGTCTGAGACCCTCTTTCCTTCAATTCCCAAAGATGTGGGGGAAGCAGGAGACCTCCACCATCGACCACAGCCCTGCCCACTTACTGACATGGGAGACCCAACTGGTGGAGAGACTGTTTCATAGCTATAGAGAATTGGGTGGGGGTGTGTGCAATTTCCCATCTTCAAGCAAAGTCAAAATGGGCAGGAGCCTGAGAAAACAGCTCCTCAAGGGTGCAGTGTTATTCAGAAATACTGTCTTTTTAAAGGACATGTGTATGTGCATAGATTGGCATCTGGGAGAAAGAAAGAAAAGGAATTGGACAGCTAGGTGGCACCATAGTGCACAGAGTGCCAGGCCTGGAATCTGGAAGACTCATCTTCCTGAGTTCACATCTGACCTTAGACACTTACTAGCTGTGTGACCCTGGGCAAGTCCCTTCACCCTGCTTGCCTCAGTTTCCACATCTGTAAAATGAGCTGGAGAAGGAAATGGCAAACCAGTCCAGTGTCTTTGCAAAGAAAACCCTGAATGGGGTCATGGAGAGTCAACAGGATTGAAATGATTGAACAGCAGTGATAACAAAATCGACAAAGGAAAGTCTTAGGATTAAGGCAGTTCAAGGAATGCTTCCTGAAGGTGGTATTTTAAGTAAGACTTGAAGGAGGCCAGCAGGCAGTGTTTTGTTTGGATGATCCAGAATCACAGAATTGGAGAGTTGGGAAGGAACTCAGAGAGGTCCATGGAAATGTCCAATGGCATCCAATGGTTGCCCCTTTGTGGCCATCTCCTCTCAGGCCAGCCCACTCTGGTTCCATTTGGCTCTCAGGGTTAGGGGGTTTTCCTGACATTGAGCCCCAGTGGGCTTCTTGGTGGCTTCCCCTGCCCCTCCCCTCCCCTCCTCCTTCTGTCCTTTCTTCCTCTGGCCAGCCCTTCAACCACCCAAGCACAGCCTTCTAGCCTTTCCTGGGCTAAACATTTCCAGGTCCTTCAATGATTTACATGTTTACAAAACAAAGTCTAAAGTCAATTATCTCTGGTTGGAGCATCCTCCAGACTCTGCCTATTTGGAAGGTAGCCTAGGTGACCAATGAAGCAATCAATGGGCAAGGAGTAATTGCCATTTGCCAGATTCTGGGGATACCAAGATATCCTGCCCCATTGATTGTGATCTCCTCAACTTTCTGGTGTTGTTTCATATAGTGCCTGGCACATAGTAGGGGCTTCATAAATGTTTATTGTCTGATGCCCTCAAGGAGTTTATGTTCTATATCAGGACAGTGTACAGATACAGGCAGCCCCCAAATAGATCCAAATGATGGGGGTGATGGTGGCTGAAGGGTCTTCATCTGGAGTGGGGGGAGTCAGGAAAGACTTCTTGTAGAAGGGGGTACTTAAAGGAAACTAGAGAGAGGTAGAGGTGAGGAGGAGTGCTCTCCAGATTTGGGGATAGGCAGGGCTAATGATCAGTATGATGTGGATGGGGAACAGCAGGAAGACCCTAGAATACATGCAGGGGAGCCTTGGGTCACAAGGACTGAATGTTAGGTTGGGGACAAGATGAGAAGGGCTTCCAGCCATGAGGAATTTTGCTCCCAGAGGTAATAAGGAGGCACTGAGGTTTACCGAGGGAGGGTACTGGTAGGGGAAAATCACTTTGGCAGCTGTGGGGAGGATGGATGGCAGCCAGGGAGTGCCTTTGAGGCAGAGGCCAATAAGGGGGATGATGCCACAGTCCAAGAGAGACGTGATGAAGTCTTGAACTGAAGTGTGATCTGTGGGAGTGGCGAGAGCAGAACATGGGTGAGATGTTATGGAGGTGCAAATGACAATGTTCAGTGACTGTGAGGATTGAGGGGTGAGGGAGAGCATATTCCACAGGATGACTCTGGGAGGTATCTGACTGGAAGTCTGGTGGTGCCTCAAGCAGGAGAGAGGAGTTCCAAAGAAAGGTGGGTTTGGGGGAAAGGTGATGAGTTCTGTTTTGAACTTGTATTTGAGATGTCTCTGGAATATTGAATTTGAAATTCCATTAGTGATGGTGGTGATGGGGGACTGGATTTTAGAAGAGGGACTAAGCCTGGATATCTAGATGTGGGAATCATCTGCACAGAGCCAATACTTAAATGATGAGAGTTGATGAGGCCACCAAGGGGAATGGGAAAGGGGGAGAAGGGAACCAGGAAAACAGAATGGGGGGGGGGGAAGAGAGAGAGACAGAGAGAGAGAGACAGAGAGAGACAGAAAGAGACAGACAGAGAGACAGAGAAGGAGAGAGAGAGAGACAGAGAGAGTGAGCTTCAGGAGGACAAGGTGGTCAACAGTGTCAAATGCTTCAGAAAAGCTCAAGTAGGATGAGGATTTAGAAAAGATAATCAAATTTGGTCATTAAGAGTCATAAGAACCTTTGGAAAGTCAACTTTCAGTTGAGCAGCTTTCGGTTGAGGCCAGAAGCCGGCTGTCAGGGTGGGAGCTGAGAAATGAGAGACGGGGTAGGAGTAGAGGCAATGACTTGAGGTTGCTTTATCTATGAGGTTGTCTAGACAAGGGAGGTGAGATAGAGAGCAAGAGAGAAGGAATTCTGGTCTAGTGAAGGGTTTTTGTTTTTTAATTCAGGGATTGGAGAGACAACTGACTGGGATGCCCTAACTAGCACCAATGATGCACACAATTTGCTCTCAGAAATCAGAAGAATTCTAAACTCTTCTCCACACTTGGGGCCCAGGAGATGCTTCTATTAGAATATGGGTGGGGAAGGAAAATCAACATGTTGTAGTTGAAAGTGTGCTGGCCTCGGCATCAAGAAATCCCACCTTCCTATAAAAAAGTGCATCCTCTTTGACCCAGCAATACCACTTCTAGGGCTGTATTCCAAAGAGATCATAGAAATGAGAAAAGGACCAGTATGCACAAAAATATTTATAGCAGCTCTTTCTGTGGTGGCAAAGAATTGGAAATCAAGGGGATGCCCATTAAGTGGGGAATGGCTGAACAAGTTGTAGTATACAAATGTAATGGAATACTATTGTGCTATAAGAAATGAGGAGCAGACGGACTTTTTAATGACTTGGAGAGACTTATACAAACTGATGCTGAGTGAGGAGAGCAGAACCAGGAGAACATTGTACACAATTACAGACACAACATCTGTGTGATGACCAACTTTGAAAGACTGGG
>NW_027185761.1:73635236-73645236 GCF_028583685.1 Petaurus breviceps papuanus | reverse complement strand
TTATGGGAGGGTAGGAACAATAGTCACATAGGATGGGCAGGCACAAATGGGTCACAGCTGGCACTGGAAGGAATGCCCACATCAGGGAGGTCAGAGATCTGATGGCATCTTTTGTGGAAGGTGCAAATTTTAGACAAACCATTGGTAGATCTTGTGGTCATCAGTGGGGTGAAGGGAGGGCTATATCCTCCATTTTCACTCACAAGTGTAGAGATGTCAGTGTTTGTGGATGGACACAAGGAGGCTAAAGAGAGGAGAGCCAGTCAAGAGAACTTTATGGGCAAACTGAGAATGTTTTTTTTTTTTGAAAACAGAAACACAATGAAATACATGGACCTTTGGCACTAGGGTAATTAACTATGGCTGGGACTGGACATTAATCCCTAACCATAGGATAGGCTAGAATTCAAGACCTATCAATTATGGCCTCTGACCTCTTTCCTCACTTACTTGGTGAGGCTGGAGCTGAGACTAAATCACTCTTCTCTATGCCAGTAGTAACCTATTTCTGCTCTTACCTCAACAATAATCCTCTAATGCTATTAATACCCAATAATGCCTCTTACAAAGCCCCAGTTACCACATCCTAGTTCCAGCTTGGAGGGCAGATACATAAGTGGGACCCTGGAGGTAGGATAGTGGGATGGAGATAGCTCAATTTAGCCCATGTGATGACCCTGAGAAGAAGGCAGAGGTATGTCCAGCACAAAGGACAGCTCCAGTTCCCAGCATATCTCCTTGTATATAACAGGCATGTGATAGGCAATCAATAATTTGGCCGATTGATTCCCTACTGGGTAAAACGTAAGTGAATTTTACAAGATGTCTAATAAGGTTGTTGGGGATAAATAAGATAATTTACACAAAGCATTTTGTAGTACTTAGAGCAGTATGGAAGTGTATAGTTGTCCTTATCCATCCCCTTCCCCTGATCTTGGAGACAGAAGAATCTGTGACCATATCACATGCAGCTGACAGAAAAAGGTACAGCTACTGTGGGAAGATGCTGTGTCACCTGTCACCACCAGTTCCTTGGGACAGTGCCTTCAGCAGACTGTACATGTGCCTCTGAACTGCCCCTCCCCCACTGGACAAGTAGGGGCAATCTCTACTAAAGGGCAGGATCTCTAAACACTTAAGCAAACACTTATCAAGGGAAAGAATATTGTTTCTCTAAGGGGTACAACTAATTGATCAAAGTTCTTACTGAGGCTTGGAGAGATGAGTGATTGATCTAACAACTAGTAAGCATCAGAAGGGGCCCTCGAACCCACAGTTTCTGATGCCCTGTCCACCACCTAGTCCACTAGTCCAAAATCCCAGTGGTTTTTCCACTGCCTTGGTGCCTTTGAAATAGACATGGCAGTAAAAAGGAATTTATGGATAGAATTAATCTAGGCTTTTAGAAGATTTTGAAAATGATTGCCTATGAAAGACTATTTAAAAAATTGGGTGACCATGGTATTCAGGGCAATATAGATAGAAATCACCTTAGAAATTGCAAACTTGGGTTAGGATTAAATGGAAAAATTTCTATGTACACAATTCAAAGAGTAAGGAAAAGGTGCTGGGACTGGTTTTATTTAGCATTTTAATAAATTATTTGAAGGAAGAGGTGCATGGTGAAATCTCAGTTTTCAGATAATATGGATTTTCTGGTAATGCGATGTGAGGGCTGTCTGAATAAATTTTCAAGGCTTTTTGAGTGGGAAGATGAATTTCACTGTGGGGAAGTGTGAGACAAAGTGTTAGAGGAAAAAAAAAACACATCCAAAACATTCTTATAGGATGGTCATTAGAGACCCACTCACTCCCTGATTTGGCTCTGTCTCTGGGTCGGCTTGGGTTATTCTCCCTCCTTCCTTTTCTCATGCTTCTTTGTCCAGCATTCTTTTTTCCTCCAGGTAGAAACTCTAGCCTATGCCATATAGATGTGCCATCTCTGCCAGGGCTCTTTCACCACTTCCCCTACAATACCAGAATCAAGCTGGAGGCTGTCACTTGTATGCTCCACACATGCAGACTTACTGGCTAAGTGCTCTGACTGGAGGGCACCAGGTAATGACCCTGAGCCTTACAGTCCTCATGCTCACTCTAGGGACAAACTCAGCCTTGGAGAGATTGGGCCTAAGACTCACCCATGAAGAATCCATCCCTGACCACCACCACTGACCGCTTGCACTGACTCCTTTCCTCTCAGTTTCCACAGTCACATCCCTCACTAGTCATAACTTCTCTGAACACCCTCTCTTATGACTTAGATGCTATTTCCTTTTTCCACTCATAGACAAGTCACTTATCTTTCCACTTTGCTAAATCTTGACACAGTTGCCACAAATCTGGTGGATGGTTTCTTAGCCATATCTCTTAATGCCAATTACCGGAGCCAGGAGAATGTCTGGACAGCTCCTTTATAACCCGGGGCAACCATACAAGTTCAGGCAGGGGCAGATCCTTTTGGACTAGGGTTTGCAGTTCTGTTTTGCTCAGTCTGTCAATGGTGGGTTATGCATCAGCAGCCCTAACCCAGAATTAGAACCTAGCATTTCCTGGCACATGCTTCCTCCTGTCTCTCCCATAGGTGCTTTGCTGCTTTCATTAGGTTGGTTTTTCCTCCAGGTGACATGGGTTTTAGGAAAGGGCTTGGATAATAGGACTGAGAGTTGGAAGAGTCACTGGTGGTCATCTTGTCCAATGGCCTCAATTTTAGAGAGGAAGAAACTGGGACCTGAGATGACATGTGATGTGCGTGAGTTCGGGAGGTCTCCATGATTCCAATCTGGATCTTCCTAAATATATCCAGCAATTTCCCCACTTCAATCTGGAGACTAATTATCTATTTAATTAATTGGGTCAGTCAGCCAACCTCTCAGAAGTTCAGTTCTCCCATCTGTCAAATAAAGGATTGAACCAGATGATCTCCAAGGCCCTTTTCCAGCTCAAAGAACCATCCCTCATAGCCAGAATAAAAAGAGAGGAAAGCAAAGTTCAGATAAAGTAATAAAATCCCAAACTCATTTAAGAACGTTATTATTCCATTCTGTGCTCCCTGTTCCTAATCCCTCACTTCTGTAAAGATGCAGCTGGGAGGTCCTTTCTCCCACCTCTTGTTTGGGGCTGCTATCACATCATAGCACTCATTTGGAATTGTTCCTGTGGTGGCCGTTCTTTCCATTTCCATTGCTGGAGTCACAGAGCAGGTCATTTCCCTGCCTCTCTTTGCACCACTTTGCATTAGCCCATAAGGATAAATTATTGTTTTAACTTGTCAGACTTTACATTTCGGCTTAGTAGACTTTATATCTTCTTGGAATGGCCCCTGCTGGAGCCAATCATAACCAGCTCTCTCCAGAAAGGGGCACAATTGTTACTATGGCTTCCACTGAATGTGTAGCTTCAGAGTGTCTATCCAGCCATCCATACTCTGAGCAGCAATGACCTCCCTGCCTGTCTTCTCTCCTTTCAAATGGAATTGCTGGGCTCTGGAAGGCACCAGTGAGACCTTAGGGCAGATCTGACCCTCCCACCTTCAGATAGGGCCCATGGAACAATCTTGTTCAGTTCTGCAGTTCTCAAAGCTCCCCAGGGAAGGGGACCTCATGACTTTCCCTTGTCTTCACTGTCAATATTTAACAACCCAAGAATTTCCCCTGAAGTTCTTCCTTGGAGCCAACTGGTAACACCCCCTCCTACCACTCAGCCCATCCTGAACTCCAAAGGTCTCTTATCAAAGAACAGTGACAGAGAGATAACAGAAAACAGAGAGGAGAGGAATGAGCCAGATGTCCAGGATGGATGGAAATGCTAGGTGGGGAGCGTTCAGCTGCAGCCCCACCTGACTTGCAGGAGCCCTCCTGCTTTCCAGCTATTGGGAGGCACTAAGGTAGAAGGAACAGATTGTCCACCTTCTCAGCAGCAGGTCCTGGTCCTGACACCTCAGACTATGCAGCCATGAGCAGAAGGTCGCGCAATTTCTCTGAGGTTCAAGCCTCTTAGCCTCTGCCTGCCTCAGTTTCCTCCACTGTAAAATGGTGCTATCACAGGGTTGTTGTGACAACAAATGGGACGATATTTATAAGGCACTGAGCTCAGTGCTCAGAATACAGCAGGAACTCAATAAATGCTTGCTTCTTTCTGTCCTAATAAGAAACAAAGGAGATGGCATAAATGTGCTGAAATCAGACTTTCTCTCAATGGGCTTGACCTTAGGACAAACAGAGAGACACCGTCCTGGATGAGGCTTCCCCATTTCTCAGGTCGGGGGCATTTGAGGCAGGAAACAGTCACTGTCGCTGCTCTGCCAGCCTCAGGCTTTCAGCAGAACAGAACGGCCAGGAAGGTGCCCATGCCAGGACTGGCACAGTTTGAGCTGCCCCCCAGCTAAATCCCTCGATCCAGCTTTGCGGGTGACATTTTATTATAGTCAATTAGACAGTAACAAAAACGGGGCTTTGAATTGCATCTGCTATGGAAATGGGGGTGGGGCTTAGCTTCCTGAGGCCTCGTGCTGCTCGGAACTAGACCAAGCTTCTAATCCCACTGAACAAAGGGGGCGAAGGATGCAGCCAGGCTTGCCTCTGGCCATTAACGTCAGAAAGGAAATGTGCTTGTTTCTGTTTTATACAAGGCCAGTTTAGCTCTGAAGTGGACTTTTCAGTGACCTGTAAGTGACCATGTTTCCAAAGTGGTCTTTACTAGGTCCTCAATGAATAGCCTCAGGGCCCTCAGGAGCTAAGAGAGACAAGAACGTTCTCTCAAGAAGGCCTGGACACTCCATCTTCATAATGGTGGGCCCCTGGACACTGAGGGCAGACTGTGCTGCCATGAGAATGGGCTGAGGCCTCAGAAGTGAGTTTGCCTTCCAACATACTCTATGTAAATTAACAAAGACTTCCCAAGCATCTGTTGTGGGTCCAGCACTGGGATGGAGGAGAGAAGGCCTGATGGAGCCAAGGGTTACGGAAAGGGCAGGCCATGAGAATTAGAAACCTGTGTGTTGGCCCCAAATTCTCCCTATGATTTTGGGGGAAAGCACTTAACTTAAACCTCAGTTTCCTCTTCTGTAAAATGGGGATAACATAATATCTTGTGCCATACCTAACTCACGAGGTGGTGACACCCAAATGAATTAGTCTCCATAAAAAGACCTGGGAAACTGTAGAGATATTATGATTATCATCGTGATTAGAAGACACTACCCTCCCCTTCAAAGAGTGTTGTCTAAATACAGAAACAAGTAGGGAAGAGTCCCACGGGTGGATGGCGGCCATGAACATCCATTCCACAGCCATTCAGATCAAGGAGAGGTCGTGATGGGTTAGAGGAGCCAGGGGATGATTCTGGGAGGAGGCAGGGCCTGAGCGGTCCATGAAAGAGTATCATGACATTCTAGATTCAGAGATGGGAGACCTTAGAGGCAACAGAGTAAACACCTTGATTGGATAAATGAGGAAACTGAGGCCCAGAGACAGAAAAGATCCCACTGGCAAATGCCTAAGGTAGTTCTGGACCCAGTGTTTCCAACTCCCAATCCAGCATTGCCTGAGTGTGGGGAAGGATGCTTAGCAGGTCTGCACAGGCCCAGCCCAGAGCAGGGGCTTCCTAAGGCTTGCTGGCTGACAGATTGGCCAGTAGGGAATGAGGGTGAGATTTTTCCAGAAGAAGAAAGGTGCCAGAGTCCACAGCTGGGGTGGGGGTGGGGGGCTGACACAGGTAATAAGCGAATGCTTTCCCCTCCGCTCTTCTCCCTCTTCTCCCCTCCCTTCTTCCTCTCCTCTCCTTTCCCTTTCTCCTTCCCTGCTGCAAAGAATACTCAACAGGGGCTTAGGAAATCATCTGAACACACAAGGACACTTCAAGTGTCCCGACTGACATGTTGGCTATGCTTGAAGTCACCGCAGGCAAGTCTCAATGGTCCGGGAGTTAACTAATGACCCGATCTCTGGTTTAATCATTTCCTACTTTTTCCTTTTCTACTCATTTTATCTACTGTGGTCTGAGTCATCAACATTTGTCCTTAAAAAGCTGAGGGACTAAGAAAAGGGGGTCAATCCACCCCTTCTTCTCTGACAAAGAAAGGAGACACTGAAACCCCAGGGTCTTTCTCACAATAAGAATCTGTTATTCCTGCCAAACTTAACATAACAGCTGGGGTTCCAAAGCTCTGGACGCTGGCTTATTTCATAGAAATAATATTCCACACAATGTGCAGTATGCCTTAGGAGTTCATTAAGTCAGGAAGTCAGGTTTGAGGCCTGCCTCTTGCACATCCTGATGATGACCAGGAGCAGCCATGTAATTTCTGAGTCTCAGTTTACTCATTTGTAAATGAGGATGATACTATCTACAACACCGATCACTGTCAGGATCAAATGAGATGGGGCCCCCAAAGTACTTTGTAAGCACCGTAGTTGTGCTACTGAAATGTCAGTTATTGTAGTCTGGGGAAAATGTCCACCCACGTCAAGAATGGACACCGTCCAGAAAAGCTGCTCGACCCACATGCTTTCAATTTTGAATTAAAACAATAAATCACCCATCACCCTTCGTTGGGAGCCAGGCTCTGGCAGGCTCATCAGAGTGTCCTCCTGAGGGGCCTCTTGCTTAAAAAGAAAAGGGCCCATCTTCTTGCTGCTGGGGAAGGAGGCAGCCTGAGATCTTTGCCCCACGTGGTGTGAAGGACCCATTGCCCCTCCTGATGATAAAGGCACAGGAATGAACTAGAACCTTGAACATTCTCCTCCCATGGCACTATTTGCCTGCACTTCCACCCCGCCATCTCTACCTGGGAAAAGACCCACAGGTTGTCTGTCTTTCCCAGAGATCGTCCCATCTGGTCCTCAGAGGAGGGAAAGCTCTCCCTGCTCCCCAAGCAGAGGGCGCCAGAGGCCCACATGCCACAGTGACTTGTCTGAAGCCCACAGTGTGTCAGGCCACAGCTGGGCCTGAGTGGTGGGTCTCCTGGCTGCTGCTGGACTTTCTGACCCTGGCCCCCAATTGGCAGTGCCGTACCTGAGAGAGAGAAGCTGATGAGCCTCCGGCTTCCTTGGCCCTGGGAGGCCTCCTCATGGGCAATGCTTTTAAAAATCTGTAGGAAGAAGGCAAATGGGAAGAAAGGTGAGATCAGCGCTGACTGCCTTGAATGACCTTCCTCCAAGCTGAAGCACACACAGCTGGGGATGAGGATTTACCAGAGACTGTGCTATTGAATCTCTCCTTGGGGGCACCGTTCTGGGATTGGGGGATCTTAGAGGAATGTGCCTGTGCTAGCAGAACTGTAAACAGGGCCCTGCTCCAAGTCCTGACAGCCCCTCAGGCTTCTGGAGGCCCAGGGCTGTTTGCTGGAGCGCTGTCCCCTGGGGGTGGGTGCTGAGCACTGTGAGACCACAGGACAGCGCCCTAGACAGAACCTAGGAGCAAGCAGTGGGAGGGCAGGAGCTCGCCCCTGACCACCAGCAGGCAGCTTTGGGGCTTGACTCTGTTCATCGATTGTTGGTGGTTGCTAAGTGTTTAAGAAGTCCTGCCAGTCTGCGCAACTGCTGGAGCACTGAGAGTGTTGTGGGAGTCCTCTAAATTGGGTGCCTAGGAAAATCAGTGCCCTGAGGCAAAGCCCCAGCTGCACTACCTTAGGTCAAACTCTATCTGGGGACCAGGGAAAGACCCGAACTGCTTTGTTCAGCATCTCTAAAGGGTTAACTCCTCGATTCTACTAAGTCCTAATGTATATCTAAAAAGGGAATTATATATATATTTATAGCATATACTCTGCTACATACCTATGTGTATACACATAAAAGAGTGTGTGTGCGTGCATGCATGTGTATGCGTGCATGTGTGTGTGCATGTGCGTGTGTGTGTGCATGTGTGTGTGCATGTGCGTGTGTGTGTGCGTGTGTGTGCACGCACAGCAGCTGAGGGAATCTCTATACCAAGAGGTCCAACTCTACCCTAGGGAAATCATCATAGGCAGCTTGCCCAATGGCTAGAGAGCTGAACTTGGAGTTGGGAAGCCTGAGCTCGAACCAACATCGGACACTTAGTAACCATCCAGCCCTGGGCTGGCCACTTAATTTTTCTGGGTCTCAGTTTCTTCATCTGTGAACTGGCACACTAACAGCACCTCTCTAACCAGGCTGTTGGCAGGATCAAGCAAGATAATAATACGGTAAAACATTTGGCAAACCTTAAAGTGTCACGGAGCCGGTAGCTTTGATAGTTATTGCACACACAGGTGGGTGTGCGTTTACATGGACACAAGGTGCCCCCCAAACCATCGAGCTGCTCCCCCTCCTCACCCCCCCACCCTTGGAGGAAGGGCAATGCAGTAGGTCAGGGAAGACTGGGTTCAAATCATGTGTTTGACTGGTGGTCTGTCACCTTAAGTGAGTCTCTAGGGTTGAAATTGCAAAGAAAAGAGGGAGTTTCCTCAACTGCTGCTGATGTCACAAGTGCTTATGTATAGACCTAGACATTTGCATACATGCACACACACACGCACGAGCCTTATCGTTATTCATGAAATGCTTTGGTTTCCACTAAGCTGCTCACTTTCCATTTCTTCGCCTCTCTCGGATGGACAGGGTGAATTGAGGCAATGGGATTGTGGGTAGGAGGGAAGCAGTTGAGCAGCTCTCCCTCCCTCCCCCTTCCCCCACCCCTATCTGGAGGCAGCTGTGACAGCAGCTGGTGGGGAGGGGACTTGATATCCTCAGGGCAAACAGGTGGGGAGAAATGATGACTGAGGCACCCCAGGTGGTGAGGGGGGTCTCTTCACAGAGCTGCTGATCCCTTCCTGTTACTGAGCCCAGGCAGAGGGAAGGGATTCCACCCCTGGTTTCTGATCTCCACAGGCTGGGCTGTCCCAAGCCCCCTCCAAGGTTCCTTTCCTTGAAATGGCCACCACAATATAACCTTGTATTGATTAATTTGTGTATGTGTATTCTGCTTTGAATAGACTGTCAGCCCTGGGAGGGCAAGGACCTCAGCAATTCCATCTAGGGATCCCCTGCACCAGCAAAGTGTGGGGCACAATAATCAGCTTAGTAAACGTTGGTGAATGGGAGGCCAGGACTCTGGGGATGTCCCCATCTCCTTACATAACCAGTCCCACCTCTGCCCTCCCTTTACTTTCTGAATCTTCCCTTGGCTATTCCTGAGTCTGGGGCAGGGGAGAAGGAGCAGATGCCCAAGGGACTTTGGAGAGCCTTGGTCTAAAGCTGTAGGCTTTGTCAGTATGTGGGGCTGGGACTCAGACTAGAAAGGTGAAATGGGAAGGGTGGGGACCCCAGGTCCAACCCTGTGATGGGGTGCCAGCTCACCTCCCAGGTTTTGGGGGCTGGGCTAAGTTTCATGGTTTCAGAGGCAAGTGTCCAGGACTCACTGAGGCCACTTCACAAGAGAAATCAACAATGGAAAGCACATTGGGCTTCATCTAACTGACATCAGGCTAAAATGGAAGTAATCAGTAATTTTCTTTCATCTAGTTTTCTAAATATGACAGAACAGAGAAAATCAGGAAAAAGAAACTCAACCCTGAGAATGAAAATAAACCAACCCTAAACATCAATGGTTCTGGAGAAGATATATGGAAGTTTACCTCCCTCCCTTCCACAGAGAGTGGGGGGTTACTGGGGCTGACTGTGGCGTGCACTGTTGGGGGAGGGGTCACTACTCTGCTTTCTCACTTCCCAGGTAGGATTCCAATAGCATGGGGGAGGGAGTGGGAGGTCTTTACAGACG
Organism: Petaurus breviceps papuanus; assembly: GCF_028583685.1. NCBI lineage: Eukaryota > Metazoa > Chordata > Mammalia > Diprotodontia > Petauridae > Petaurus > Petaurus breviceps. The sequence continues at coordinate 73,635,498 of NW_027185761.1, read as the reverse complement.
TAAGTCAGCAATAAAGCTTTTTAAAACATATAGATCGTATACACAATTGTCTTATACAGCCCATGTTACACACAATGCATATTGTGTATTACTCACACATACATTATGTCTACACATTGATACACATGTAGCTTCTTTCTTAGCTCAGCTCTCGCCTCCTCCGAGAGGCAGCACCTGAGCACTCACCTCCCTGTTTCCTCACTGCACCCCATGCCGAATGCGGGCTCTTTGGACACAGGGACCATTTTCATGTTTGTCTCTG
>NW_027185761.1:73603183-73635226 GCF_028583685.1 Petaurus breviceps papuanus | reverse complement strand
CAGAGACAGCAGCAGATTATTCCTCTGGGAAGCAGGAATCCCTGGATTCACATCTTCCTCTAACAGTGGCTATGTGGTGGTGGAGCCTCAGGCAATGTTCTGATACCACCCTAGGGAGGGGGGTTGTGGTCTGCATGGGTCAAGTCAGTAAGCATTGAGTAAGCCCCTACTGTGCGCCAGGCACTGGGGCCACAATGAAAGGCACAACAAACACAACCCATTCCTAATCACAAGAACAGACACAGTAGACGGTGAAGAACAGAGAAATTGAAGACGCCTGGGGTGGGGAGGTGGAGGGTCTTGGACGGCCCAGCCAGGAGCCAGGGGCGCCGGATCCCAGAGCACTGGGGAGTGTGATTGTAAGACGCCTGGGGGAGTAGAAGCAGCTTGTTAGGAAGAGGTTTGAGTACAGCCAGGATTCTGTATTTCATCCTGGGGGTGATTTGAACTCAGGACTCATTCAGGATTCTTCACAAATGTTTGCTAAGCTTGTTGTTATTGTTTTACCCTTTGTTCTTGAAGAGGACGTGCCTTCAGAGAGGTGATGCCGTGGGGTGCAAGTAAATTGGACTTAAATGAGGAAGGGCTGTGCAGTCACCAGCCTCACTTTCTCCTCCAGAGCCATCTGGGTCCAGTGGCCAGATGTAGATCAGAACAACTGGGTGCCGTAGGAACCTTGGCATTTTTTAGCTAAGGCTTTTAACGGGTCTCAGTTTGATGAGGTAACACCCATTCAGTGATTAAAGCTAGGTGAGAAATGAGGCAGAGAATGGCCTCTTTCACCTAGTTAAAAATGCTTCTCTTGAGTCTGGTATTTGAAAATAAAATTTTCTGTTCTGCTCTGGTCTTTTCAGCAGGAAAGTTTTAACACCCCCTATTTCATTGAAAGGTCATCTTTTCTACAATTTTGCTGGGCAGTTGATTCTGGGTTGTAATCTAAACTCCTTTGCTTTGCAGAATATCCTATTCCAAGTCCTCTGATGCTTTCATTTGCAAGCTGCCAAATTCTGTGTAATCGTTACTGTGGCTCCTTGATATCTGAGTTGTTTCTTTCTGGCTGCTTGCAGTATTTTCTCCTTGACCTGATAATTCTGGAGTTCAGCTATAAGATTCTCTGGAGTTTTCGTTTTGGTACCTCTTTCAGGAGATGATCTGTAGAGTCTTTCAATTACTATTTTACCATCTGGTTCTGGGATATCAGGGCAATTTCCCTTGATAATTTCTTCAAAGATGCTGTCCAGGCTCTTTTTTTTTTTGGATCATGGCTTTTGGGCAGTCCAATAATTCTTAAATTATCTCTCCTAGATCTATTTTCCAAATTATTTGTTTTTCCAATGAGGCATTTTACATTTTCTTCTAATTTTTCATTTTTTAAAAATTTTGTTTGACTGATTCTTGATATCTCATAGAGTCATTAGCTTCCACTTGACCAATTCCAATTTTTAAGGAATTATTTTCTTTAGTTAGCTTTTGTACATTCTTTTCCATTTGGCCAATTTTGCTTTCTAAGGAATTGTCTTCTTCAGTGGATTCCCTCCTCCCCACAGGGTATTTTTTAAGGAATTATTTTCTTCAGTCAACTTTTGTCCTTTCTTTTACAAGCTGTTGACTCTCTCTTGCATAACCCTCATTTCCTTTCCCAATTTTTCTCCTACCTCTCTGACTTTAAAAATCCTTCTTGAGCTCTTCCAGGAAGGCTTTTGGGGTTTGAGACCAGGTCATCTTCCCCTTTGAGGCTTCACACGCAGGCATGTTGACATTTCTGTCCTTTTCTGAGCTTGGGTTCTCATCTTCTGTCTCCATCATAGCGTTCTAGGGTCAGGGCTCTTCCCTTTTATCTTGATCTTCTTCTTGTTGACTTTTACAGTTCAGCTCTATTCTGGGGGTACAGTGGTCACTGTCCCAATTTTCTTGTGCTGGGGCCAGGGGCCTGTTCACTGGCTTTCTGTGCCAGGACCCCAGGTGCTGGAGGCTTGCCCATTGAATTGGGGTGGCCTGGTCTAGTTCTGCCTGTTGCACTGGGGGTCCTGGGGCTGGTACAGCTGGTACAGATGGCCTCCTGAGCCAGGACTGAGGGCCCTCCATTGCTGTTCTGTGCAGTGGCTGAGTCTCTTGTTGGCTTACCCAGAAACCGCCTGCACTGAGCTGCACTCCCCTTTTATCCAAATGAGACAGACTTTTCCTGAGCTCCTCCTAAGTTATCTGAAGCCGGAAAATTGTTTCACTCCAGCTTTTTGTAGGTTCTGTCACACCAGAATCCATTTAGAGGCTTAATTTAATGTTGTTTCTGAGGGAAACTGGGGAGAGCTCAGGCAGCTTCTTGGCTTTTCTCTGTCATCTTGACCCATCCTCCATTTTTCATTCTCCCTTAGGATCCAGCTTTAAATCCCACCTCTGGTAATAAATATACCTCTATAAATATCACAGAGGTAATAAAATACCTCTGTGACCTTGGGCAAGTCAACCTCCCTTGGATTCAGTTTCCCCACCTATACAATGAGGGGACTGTGGCATCAATAACCCTTAAGTCCCTTCCAGCTCTGGATAATCAGTTGTTAAATTTTGTCTGTTCTGTCTCTCTAACAACTCTTACATAAGTCCTCTTTCTTTCCATATATTTCTATTTATTTATATGTGTATTTGCATAGATTTAGGCTAAAAGGGGCTTCAGAGGTCCTTGAGTCCACCCTCCTCATTTTACAGATGAGGAAACTGAGGACTAGAGAGGTCTAAGTCATACAGGTGGCAGGTGAAAGGACTCGGATTTAGAACTAGGCCCTCTGACTTCAAAGCCAGAGCATTTCCCCTACAGCAAGCTGTTCCCTATCCCCTAGAAGAAGGTAAGTTCCTAGAGAGCTATTATCCCTTTCACCTCCAGTCTCCCTTGTGGGATAAGTACTGTAGACATTATCACTTCCAGTTTATGAACAAGGAAAACTGAGGCTGAAGGGACCGTGAGGAGGGGTGGGATAGCAGCAGGGGGTGTCCAGTCTTTCACCACCAAGCTTGGGTCAAGAAAGAGAACCTGGCTGCCCCTTGCCATTGTCTATTAACTCACACAGGAAATCTACAAAGGATTCATTTATATTGTAACCCCTAGAGTCCATGGCCAACTAGGGATCTGGTTAAGACTGTACTTTGTCCTTGAATACTCTTCCAGCTAGACTGATGAATAACTCTGCTTTGGCCCAGAAAGGAACAAGGAGGAGCCCTTGGTAAGGGACAACGGTCAGACTTCCTGGCCACTTCCACTTAACTTTCCACATTTCTTCCAAGGACCAGCATTTCTTTTTTTTATAAGCAATTGGGGTTAAGTAACTTGCTCAAGGTTACAGGCCAGTTATTTCTGGGTGTGATGCTAAGTATCTGAGCCCGGATTCGATCCCCAGGTCATCCCGACACTAGGGCCGGTGCTCTTACTCACTGTGCTACCTGGCTGCCCCAGGACCAGCATTTTTTGTATAAGTGGCACCTTCCTCCAGAATGGCCTAGGTGGAAAATCTACATCAAGGCATAGAGGACTGAAGAGTCTCGGGTTCGAATCCCACCCTTGCCATTCATGTTTCTTGGTGACCCTACACAGTCTCTCAGTTTTCTCATCTTAAAAATGGGTATAAACCACACTGCTTACCTCTACCTCCATGTTGTGAGGGGAAAATGCTTTGGGAAGCTTAAAGCATCCTATGGGCACAAGTGATTGCATGAGCAATCATGACAATAGTTGATTGATGGTGCTTTTGAGTTTACAAAGTTTGTTCCCTGTGACTGTCCTTCTGGTTAAGAAGGCCAAGTACTAATCTCTTCAAATTTTGATATGGGGAACTGAGGGCTAGAAAAGTGAAGAGATTTGTTACAAAGTTAGGAAACTTCCAAGAAAAGTGACCTTTCTTCATCCAACACTTGAATTTCTGAAAAGATAATAGTCACTTGTCACCTTATACAGATAACTCCTAAGTCCATTTGTATCTTACTTTTTTTTGGAAATCTTAAAGAAAGATGGTAGAAATCCTCCACAATGGGACAAAGACCAGAGCAGGACTGAACAATACCAACAAATGGGAGACACACTGAATTTTGGCACCTTTTAGAGAGTTAATTTGGCAGACAAAAGATTCTATGAAAAGAAGATTTTAAGAGCTTCCCCCCCCCCCCATCTCCTCCATGGCCTGTCCGTGAGACCTGCAGGAAACCATGGCACTGGGACTGAATTCATGAGGACATAGGAAGGCAGATTTTATGATCGTCCTCTCAACAGAAATAAGTTTCGGGGAGGGTCAGATTTAAGGAGAAAGTAATGATTTCTGATTTAGAGACACTGAGTTTGAGATGTCTGTGGGACATCCAAGAGATGTCCAGGAGGCAAGTAGGTCTCAGAAGAGAGCCTAGGGCTTGACATACGGATTTGGGAATCATGCATATAGAAAGGATGGTAGAACAGGGATAGAGTGAAGAGAGAAGAGACCCAGAGCAGAGTCCCGGGGGACACCCCTGATTTAGGAGGAATGAGAAGAAAGGACGTGGAGAAACAAGTCAGACTGGTAGAAGAGCTGAGAGAAAATGATATCATGGAAGCCAAGGAAGAAGAGTGCCAGAGGGAAAGAAAGGCAGCCTGTAGCACTGAAAACTGGAAGGTTTAGGAGGACGAGGACTGAGAATAGGACCATGAACTGAGTTTTAAGAGATTCTTGGTAACCTCGCAGAGAGCAGGTTCAGGGAAGCAGCATGGTGGGGGCCAGATCACAAGGAGCTGAGTTGAAGATGGATGTAATTATGCTGCTGTTACTGCAGATGGTGTGCTACCACAAGCCAGGTGAGGGCAAGCAGCAGATGTACTGGACAAGGAGGTGGCCAGTTACTCAGTGAGAGCTGTCCTGATGGCCATGGGATGCTGGAATACCTAGAAGAAGGTCTCCAGAAGGACGGGACATCCTGCCTCTTGAACATGGGTAAGAAGATGGAGCTCCTTTGTATCTGAGGGGCAACTCAGTACCAAACACTAGTACCCACTCACGAACATTCTGCATAGGCAGGTCTACTCCACAATGGCTCCATTTATGGGGCTGTGGTTGTTAAGTCCTCTTTTCAAACAGACCACTTGAAGTGCCATAGAGCTGTACCCCTGGTCACCCACAGGTGAGTGCCCACACAAAGGGACATGGGAAGGTTGTGCTGACCTGCTCTGGGAGGCAGCCCCCTTCTGGGCATGCCATGGTTGCTGTCCTTCCTCCAGGATGTCCCTGGTCAACATCACCACTGGGGGAACTCCCAGGAACCCTAAGTAATCCAGGAGTGGGCAGAGGCATCAGCTCACACTGCTGCCTCCAACACTGAGGCCTCCTAACTGCATTCCCTTTGCAATTGGGTTAGCAAGCACGGGAGCCTTAGATCCCTGGCAGCATGTCAGTAGACTTCACTTCTGTAGCCTGGTGGTGGGCCACTCCCTCACCCAGGGAGAGAACCCACTGGATCTGGGCCCTTCTGGCTCAGGACACCACTGGGGCAAGATGGTGAAGACTGAGTTCTGAATCCCCAGCAGCACTGGGATTCTAGCTGAGCTGGGTCCTAGCACCTTAAGAGTAGGACATGCAAATTAACTCCCCTCCCCAAATCAGCAGGGCCATGGTTTTGGGAGCTGCCCTCTAATGATCTACTAAGAGTTAAGCATTAATCGTTCCGAAGAGCAGTGGGGTGTTTCTAGCTGAGCCAAACTTGGCATAAGCAAGTCCAAGCTACGGAAGGGGTCTCAAGGTCTCCTGCGGAGACCACCTGTCCAGGGATCACAGGAATTAAAGCAGAGCAGCAGCAGACCTGCTGGGAGCACACCAGCCCCTTTTACAAATATTTTCTATTGATTTGATTTGATTTTCTTCCTCCTTTGTATCCCAGTCAGTCTCTCTCTCTTCTTCATTCATTATTAACAAAAGGTTAAAAAAGAAAGAAGAGAGCGGCATGGCAAAATTAGGTAAAGCATTACTTGGATGCTTATGCCAACAAGCTTATTATTGACCCAAGGTTAATCCAAGGTCGAGGACTAGAAAGACAAGAATGGTAAGAAATCTTAGGACAGGGGCTCATGGCTAAGCTTACCTGGTAAGCTATGGAGTCGAGGCATGAGGAGAGGAAAGTGAGGCCAGAACAGGGGCAGGGGACTGGAGATTGCAATCAGGTCCAAGAATGGGCTTAGGAGGAGAGAGGGAGAAGCAGAGATGGAAGGACTGGGGATTATGCTCACATAGGAGAATTTCAGACTTCATGATCTTGAAGTTTCATAGGCTGGTAGGGTCTAAGGGATGGACACACCTGTGGGGGGCTGAGGGAGACCAGAGATGTAGGTTGTGGGAACTGAGATGGTTGATGAACTAGAGGACTTGGTTGTTGGAGGGGACATCTACGGAACAGGTCTATGGAAGGCCCCATCTATGAAGAGAGGTGGTTTGACGTTGGGTTGAAGAGAAGACCGAGGTGGTCGGTGAGCTCCTCAGGAGGGAATGGCTAAGGTGGAGAAAAGACTATGAGGCACTCACGAGCTCCTCAGGAAGACTCTTCTATGAATACAGAACCTTGTCTGGCTGTGTGGATGGGTTGGCTCATATTCCTGAACATTTTCCTTCTTTTCCTCTCTTTTTGGGAAAAACCCCCAAAACCTTTGTTGGTGTGGATGGTCAGTGTAATGATTGGCCAGGTAGTAGAGAAAGGAGGGAAAACCAAAGGCATCCATGACATTTGTTTAAAAAGGGAGCCTGACTCAGGATGGCAGGTGGCCTCACCAAGTTTCTGGATCAGGTGATGATGGATATATAGAGTGAGGCTCAAAGGAGAAGAGGCGCCAAAGGGGGAGCCCAGAAGAGACCATGGGGAGCGAGGACAATGCTGACACCTCCTTGTGGCCCAGTGTAGGTTGGGGATGATGAGGAGGATCATGGGAAAGCCAAGTACTAACACTCAAGAGGGGATGGACCAGAGATGAAGTGATTCCCAGAGGAAGTCATGTTTCTATGAACACAAGAAGATAGGGAGAAGCTACGATGAATAGTTCAATCAATCAATCAATCAGCAAAAATTTATTTCGGGCCTATTGTGTGCCATGCCTTGAGTTAGGTGCTGGGAGTATAAAGGCAAAAATAAAGCTCACCCTGCCCTCATTGCACTTACATTCTAATAGGAGAGACAAATGGTACATTCATAGATATATGCAAGTCACAGAGGTTTGAAGACGAAGAAGTGGTTAATGAAGGAACAAAGGACAGTGACAGGGAGAGGGCAGAGAACTTGGTGTTGGACCACGAGGATCAATTTTGATGAGAACTGGCCTGGGGAGAGGTGGTAAAGGAGACCTCTAGTCCTGGGCTACTGTACTGGGGTGATTCTGCTCATCTCTCTCTGCCTTTCCATTCAAACCCCTGGTTCTCAGCTGACCATGGGCTAGATGCTCAAACAGCCTCTAGATTTTCAGCTAATGCTAGGAAGGTTTCGCCTAAAACATGAATGTTAGACAGGGCAAGTGTGTCCGTACAACAGAGAGTGGCTTGGAGCTGTAGGGGGAGAAAGCTGCAGGTGTTGGGGAGGCACTTGATCTGAAGGCTTCTTTGGCGCGGACAAGTAGTCAGGAGCTCTCCACCCCTTTTCTGCATCAAGCACGAGAGGCAGGTCTCCATGGTGCCACTGATGAGCAGACCCTCAGTGCTGCCAGGGCGGGGAGGGGAGGGAGCTCTGGGATGCAAATCAGGGACCCAGAAACTGGAGCACCATCTTGCCTGCCTTTTGGGGAGGGAAACAGAACATAGGGGGAGTTTCTAAGCTATCATTGGTCACATATCCTACTGCTATGTAACCATTCATTCGACAAACATTTGCCGAAGGCTTGCTCTGTGCCAGACATGGTTTTGGGTAGTGAGGATACCACAATGATGGAAATGAAGCCAACCCTGCAAGCAGGGAGCTTTTGACTAGTCTACCAGGGGGTGAAGTTCATCTCCAATCATTCTTGGAAACTCTCTCCTACCTCACCACTGACCATGTGGAGTTCTGTACAGCTGGAGACAAGTTTTCCTGTCCCCCCATGCCCCTTGACCCTCCACAAAAAGACCAAACCATCTTACTCTATCTTAACCTTTATAAATTTGGTCAAGAAATGCATCCACATTCTGGTCTGTAAATATTTCCAAAATGATTTCCAAAGCCCAAGTAAACTGTGCGGGCCCTTTGATGTCCTTGAAGTAAATAAATAAATATTTCTGGGGCTTCTTCAGCAGAAAAGCAGAAACTTCAGAATTTAAAGCACTCAAGCTCTCACTAATTATCTGTCACCCATAGGGTTTGGTGCTGCTTCCACTGATCAAACGCAAGGCCTGGAATGCCTCCCTGGGGGAGAACACTGCAAACCACTTTGAAGAGAGGAAATGTGCCAGAGGGGGATTCACAACTCCATCTAAGCTCTGCAGACTTCCTTCAGGATGGAGGAGGGAGTCTGGGGTTACGCAGAGCTTTGCAGAACACTGAGCTGAGGCTCGGAGATTGAACTAGGATGCCAAGCATCCAGAGCTCTTTGGGGAATGATTCACAGCCCCCTGGAGCTCAGGCTTAGCATACTGCCTGGCTCCTGGGGGTGCTGAAGGAACAACGATCTGTGGACGGGGATGTGAAAGTCCTCCTCACCCCTGTCTGCTCTGAGCAACCAGGACAAAGGCTTTTCTTGCTGGTGGACCAGTGATTTGCAAACAGTAGGTGCTTACTACGGAGCCAAGGTGGAGGCAGCTCTGTCTCATGGAATGGGCCAAGTACTTGGGGGCAGGGAACCTTTTTTGTCGGCTCCTCTACTCTTCCTACCTATGTGCCCTTGGTCCAGTCCCTTCCCTGGACCTTGGTTTTCCCATATTCAAAATGGGAATAGGCATCATCATCGTTATCATCGCCACGACCACCATCATCATCACCATGAGCATCATCATCATCACCATGAGCATCATCATCATCACCATGACCACCATCATCATCACCATGACCATCATCACCATCACCATGACCATCATCATCATCATCGATCACTATCCAGCATTTATAAAGCATCTTCTCGACAACGCTGTGGGCTCAGTGCTGTTATGCCTATTGTACAAATAAAGAAGCGGAGGCCCAGAAAGGGGAGCTACCTTGGCCATAGTAACCTAGCACAGATTGGGGGCAGGGTTTGAGCTCAGGCCTTCCTGGCTCCAAGGACTGCCCCTCTGAACTCTGCTAAGGCAGAATCATCAGCTTTCCCGCGGTTCACGATTTTTCATAGAAATTACTAGAAACTATTCTTGGGCTGGCAAAATGTTGGTTTTTTTTTTCCATTTTTAGTCCTTATGTTATTTGTTACCAAGAGTAGAAAGCATCTGGTTCTCTATGGTGCTGGATTCACTTCCTCAAGACCCAAATTAAGGATTTTTTGGTGTGTTTTATTTTCTAGGCTTCTGTCAAATTAATCAATGAAAAAGCATTTGTTAAATGTCTACTGTGTGCCCTGTACTCTGAGAGCCAATAAGAACACGAAGACAAGAATGAAATATCCCCAAAAAAGGAAAACACGGAAGAATTTGGGGGGGGGTGTAGCTAACAACCTCAATAGCATGACGTGAGCTTGAAAGGAAACCAGATATTCGATGGAGTGGTGCTGAGGGAGAACAGCCCAGGCAGGGGGAACAGCCTATGCAAAGGTACGGAGGTGGGAGATGATGCATGAGAAACATCAAGAAGACCAGATTGACTAGATCAAAGACTATGTGAAGGGGAGTAATGTGTGATCAGTCTGGGAAGCCCAAGGAAAAGTCTGAGTTCTCTGAAATCAATACTTCAGGGATCTTTGACATCATTGTCGAGAACTCCTTTGAGTGCAGAGGATTGCAACCCCTCTGTGCCACAAAAGAGTCTCTTTGTAATTTGCTATAGCTAGAAGATTCATACCCTGGTACAGTGAGTGCCTGGCATACATTAGGAGCCTAATCCAGACACTCAATCAATAATATTTATTAAGACCAGGCTACTTGCTAGGCACTGTGCTAAGCAATGGGGATAGAGAAAGACAAAAGGCAATCCTGCCTTCAAGCAGCTCCCAGTCTAATGGGATGACCTGGAAAGCCCTTGGCACCTATAGCAGGTACAAGTAGAGGGAAGATCCTTGGAAGGAAGGCACGAGCAGCTGGAGGGAGCAGGAGAGGGCCCCTGCCCAAGGTGGCATGGGAGCTGAGTCTTCAAGGAAGCCAGGGGACTGGCTGGCTGAAAAGATGGCCCGTGCTTATGTCATAGAAGCATAAGCTTGTCTGGAAGGGTGGGAGATCCCTCTAGTCCAACCCACCAATTTCACAGATGAGGAAACTGAGGCTCAGAGATGCAAAGTGATTTGTCCAAGATCTCACAGCCAGGTAATGGTAGAGCTGGCATGTTGGTCTGTGTCTCTGGGCTTCATAATTATATATTGTGTGTGTACACATACACCTAAACAAACATACATGTACATATATGTTACATGTATTCATATGTATAACACTTCTTTACTTTCTAGGAAACTCCCATCACTGAGAAGCTGGAGATATTCTAACATGAGCTCCCTCAGCCCCTCTCCTCTGGTCCTCAATCCTCAGCATCATTACCCAGTATCTCCTCTGTTCCAGTCACAGAAGATGAGTCTCTAGTCCTCATTAATGCTAATCCCTCTTTCTGCTCCCTTGCTCCCATGGGGAGCTCACTTCCTACAAGTCCATGCTTCACTGGGCCCATCCCATCTGTCTACAAACACTCACAACTGTTACGAGCCTGCCTCCTTGGTACTACTGATGTTAGTGACTGATGCCTCCCACTCTTCTGAACTGGGAGAAGGATGAAAAATAACCACCTGTGCTTTTCCTCTTTTTAGCAGGGCAGTGGGTAGCTGGAAAGAGGGCACTGGGAAGCCTAATGGCTTCAGGATTTCAGGAGCTTTTTACCACAGTGGAGCAGGAGCCCTTTGATTCAAAGTCGTGGGCCCCAAGGAGTTTAGTAGATTGGGATGAGGAAGTGGCTTTCAGTTTCTTCTGGGGCAGGACCCTCTTGATCCAAGCTGAGCACCCACCCTGAGCCTCAGAAAGGCCAGGCTTAGAATATTCAAAATTAGGCAGCATGATATGAAAGGGTGTGCTGAGATGAAACCAGGGGAACCACGTTACAGGCCCAGCTTTGGGGCTTGACTAGCTGGGTGACCTTGGCCAAGTGAATTCACCTCTGTGGACCTCAGGGTCCTCACCTGCCAAAGGAGGTGGTTGGGCTGGATGGCCTTTGAGGACTTTCCTAGCTCTAAATATATGGCCATCTCAATGTCCTGTAAGATATTGCTTGCCCTTGGAGGAGGAGGAGGAAGAGGAGGAGGATGAGTGGGCTTGGATCCCATCAATCAATCCCACAGTGAGCATTTATTAGGCACTTACTATGTGCCTAGCACTGTGCTGGGTGCTCAAGGAGCTTAACCTGCAATGGCAGAAAGGTGCTGTAAGTGAGATCAGGAGCAGGTGACCTGATATGGCTGGTGGTTGTGGGCAGGGACCCAGGTGCAGCATGCAGGGCTTGTTCTGTGGACCACACTCTTCTCCCTCAGGATCATCAGGGGAGCAGAAGCTTTGGGCATTGCCCTGCCTGCCTCTTCTCAGGGATGGAGCTGCAGGGAGCCCAGCAGCTGTGCAGAGAAGGAGGTGGGGGGAAGAGGGGATCTCTGTTGGGCTGGCATAAAGGGCCAGCTGGGAGTCCTTTGCTAACCTTTCTTTCTGTCAGAAGCTGGGGAGTCTGCTTGTCTTGTGTCCAGGAAAACCCATCTGGGACCAAAAGAAGAAGAATGTGGCCCTCCCCCTTTCGGGAGTGATTGTGTGCCTTACGTGGGAGGATTATGTTTGAGAATTCTATTTTCATTAGGGAGGAATCATTTTGATAGGTCTGCATGTTTGTATTGAGCTGAAAATTTCCCTTGGTAACCCATGGGCTCTATAACCCTCGACTTACACTAAATTTATGAGGTTGTCATTGAGCTGGGAATTTCCCCATAATCCAGGTGCCTCATGGTTTCCATTAAATCTTTTCTCTCCCCCCCATCTTTTCTTTCTCTTTCTCTGTCTCTGTGTCTTTCTGTCTCTGTCTCTCTGTGTCTCTGTATCTGTCTCTGTCTCTCTATGTCTATCTGTCTTTGTCTCTCTGTCTCTTTCCTGTCTCTGCCTTCTGCCTCTCTGTATGTGTGACTGTCTTTCCCTCCCTCCACATCTTTGTCTCTGTCTCTCTGTGTTTCTTCATCCACTTTGTCCCTATCTCTCTCTCTATTTCTCCCTCTCTTTCCTCTGTCTCTCCATCTCTCTCTCTCCTGTTTCTAAGTCTGTTTCTCCGATTCCCTTTGTCTCTAATTCTCTCTGCCTCTGTGTCTCTGTCTGTCTGTCACACACTTCCTAATTTTGGAAGGTCCTGTTTGCAGGTGCTTCAAGTACCTTTAGCCTCCCAGGACTGCTAGCCCCCAAAGGTTTGGGGTAGAGCAGTCTCAGTAGCCCCTCCCCCATGCCATGCCATCTCTGCCTTCCTGTGCCCTTCCTACTCTAACACCATCATCCCTCCATGTCTTCTCTTGCTGCTTCTTGAAGTGCCCCCCCCCGCCCTGTCCACACTGCGTTTTGGTGATCTGGCTTCTTCTCCCATCTACCAAGTCAAGCCACACACTGTGTTCTCTAGACCATGAGCTGTCAGAGGGCCTCTCCAGCACTGGGCAGAGAGCGCCCAGCACACAGCGGACAAGATCAGGGTGACAATCATTCATTAAACAACTGACTGTCTGTCACATGTCTTGCTATGCACTGGGGCCATGAAGGCAAGCAAGAAGAAGGGCATGTTCCGCCCCCAATCGACTTCAGTTCTGAGGAGGGAAAGTGCTGTGCTCATGGGAGCTGAAAAGCAGGGCTGGGGGAGATCCCAGTGTGGGGTGCAGAGAAGTGGGGGAATCAAGCGTGGCCAGCCCAGTGCCCTCTCGAAGGACAGGAGGCTGTTGGCATGGCAGAACAGGCAGGGCGACAAGGCCACAGAGAAGGATGGCTGGGAACAATGACAAATGCTACTGACTGACTCCCGTCCTGCATATCACTGCTAGAGCCCTGGGCTTGGAGCTGGGAGGAATCTGGGCTCTGTCTGTCCAGGAGAAAGGCCATCTCTGAGTCAATTGTCTCCTCTGTAAAATGGGAATGAAGCTACCTGGATGATCTCCCTCGTGGGTTGTCTTGAGCAGAAGAATGGTTCCATATATAGAAAGCACTTCATAGACCAAACATGCTCATTTCATCATTTCTCAGCTAATGTCATTATTATGTGGTGAGGTCATTCCTTTCCTCAAGATGTTCAGTGGCTCCCTATTGTCCCGAGTGAACTTCAAACTCTTCTGACTGGCCTGCAAAACCCCAAGAATGGGGCGTCACTTTCTCTTTCGAGCCTTGCCTCTCATTACATACACATGGGCTCTGTGCTCCCCTCCAGCTGTACTCTGCCTCTCCACATGCTCTGGGCTCTCCACCTCCAAGCCTGTGCTTACCCCAGGGATGGAAACATCTCCTTTTCTAGCATCACCCACTGAAGTTCTTCTGTCAGACCCACGTTGAATGCTGCCTACATTGTGAGAGGGAGGGCAGTGAATGAGTAACAGCAGCCTTGCCCTTGGGACCTCACCAAGTATTTTTCTCGGTAACTCTCCTGGGCAATTGTTATATCACACACACACTCCCTCTCTCTCTCTCTCTCTCTGTCTCTCTCTCTCTCTCTCTCTGTCTCTCTCTCTCTCTGTCTCTCTCTCTCTCTCTCTCTGTCTCTCTCTGTCTCTCTCTCTCTCTCTCTCTCTCTCTCTCTCTCTCTCTCTGTCTCTCTGTGTCTGTCTCCCTCTCTCTGTCTCTGTTTCTCTCCCTCCTTCCCTCCCTCCCCCGCTCCAATAATGGGATTAAGTGACTTGCCCAGGGTCACAGAGCTACTAAGTATCAAGTGTCACATTTGAATTCAGGCTCTCCTGAGTCCAGGGCTGGCGCTCCCTCCGCCGCACCGCCTAGCCACCCTGGATGGATACTGTATCTCTCTTAACTTTTCGTCTTGTTTCTCTATTGCATTCCTCGAAAGCAGAGCATGGGATCTGGAGTCAGGAGGACCTGAGTTCAAATCCAGCCTCAGACATTGACAAGTTCTGTGACCCTGGCCAAGTCACTTAATCCTGATAGCCAAGGGAGGGATGGAGGAAGAGAAGGAGGGAGGAAGGGAGGGAGGGAGGAAGGGAGGCAGGGAGGAAGGAAGGAAGAAAGGGAGGGAGGCAGGAAGGAAGGGAAGGAGGGAGGAAGGGAGGGAGAGAGGAAGGGAGGGAGGGAGGGAGGAAGGAAGAAAGGGAGGGAGGCAGGAAGGAAGGGAAGGAGGGAGGAAGGGAGGGAGAGAGGAAGGAAGGGAGGGAGGGAGGCAGGGAGGAAGGAAGGAAGGAAGGAAGAAAGGGAGGGAGGCAGCAAGGAAGGGAAGGAGGGAGGAAGGGAGGGAGAGAGGAAGCAGAGTGTGTCTCTCATCTCAACCTCCTACCTCCCCAAACACTTCTCAAGCTGTGCTATGATCAAGACAAAGTAGTTTCTTTAAGGTCCTACAGTGTCTTCTGTGAGATGATGGGTTTACAATCCTTCACTCAGCTCCCTCCAGGCCAGTCTAATCTGGGGGCACCCAAGGCTATCTTCAATAACCTTTAGAAAATCACAGAATTAACTGAAATTCACAGCAGTTTTACAAAGTGTAACCTGACTCTTCTGGACATGCGGGGTGACCGCACAAAGATCTCCAGCGTTTCTCTGGAAGGATAGTAACCGTGCAGGGCGTCCTTTAGACGTAGGCAGAGTATGCGGCTGCCTGCTGTGCGCCACCTCACCGGGAGAGAGAGCCTCATTTATTCACCGTTTCCCCTGGTCATTGTCCAGCGGCTCCCACAAGGGCTAAGGCTTCAGTTGGTTATCAATCCCTTACCCACTAGTGAGTGGAAAACCTCCCTGCTCAGATTCTGACAGGGAGCAGAGGAGGGGACCAGGCACCCCTTTTGTTTCTATTCTCCTTTCCCCAGGCCTTCACCAACCTTCTTCTCTGAGGCATGTGATGGGGAGGCTGTGGTCCTGGCCTCCCTCTCAAGGATCATGCTACCAATGGTGTGCAAGCTGAGGCACGCTCTGGTGCCAGGACCAAACAGCCACTTCATGTCTGGCAGGGAGAGCTCTTGGTTGCCCAGTCCCTTCCAGGCTTCCTCTGGCCATACTTGCCATTTCTCACACCCGCCATGCCATCTCCCATCTCTGAGCCTTTTCCCTGGCTGTACCCCCCACCTGGAATGCACTCTTTTTTCTTTTGGAATCCTTGCTTTCCCCTAGGCCAGCTTAAACTCCATCTTCCATAAGGAACCTCTGACCTTGGGTCAACCCCACATCCTCTGTCTTCTGATTGATGTGCATCTCTCTGCCTTTAGAATGGAACTTTCCTGAGGACAGGCACTGGTTTTCTTTTTCTTCTTTTTTTTCTTTGTACCCCCAGAGTTTAGCACAATGCCTGACACAGAGCAGATGCTTAATAATCACCTGCTGATTGAGAGATTACATATTGGCCCAGTGAAGGATTGCATGTCTGTCTCTGAGAGCCAGGATGGCTAAGTTCAGGAGAGGCCTTATTAGGCTGGCTGTGGGGGGAAGGGGATGGGCAGGGTGAAGAGGGAGGGCCACTTTGACCCACACTGCTGAGGATCCAAGGGACCCTCCAGAGCCCTGGGCCCGCTGGCAGCCTCCTGCTCTGTGCCCCAGGCACCGGCTCAGCCATAAGGATGGGGCAGGGGCTCAGCAGGAGCATTTCCAGTAGCTGGGTCTGAAGAAGGGGGAGGATGGGGCTGCAGGCAGGGGAGGGAGCTGCCCTGGCAGCTGCTTCTGTGGAAGGACTGGATGAAAGTCTGGGGTTGCCCAGAGAAGAAGTAGAAGGCACATGAGCCCTGGGGTCATGACTGAAAAAGAGGAATGGAAGCCATCAGAAGAACTGACATCAAATGCTTCACAAGGGATTCCCTAATCGGGAAGACAGGAGATTCCTGCCACACTCTCAGAAATACTCCCCCCGCCCCCAACAATATTTGACTGACAGGTCATCTCCCACTAGGAGGGGGGCTTACAAGGGCTGCTCAGCAAACCTTTCTGAGCCTGAGCATTTCTGCTTCTCACCTTCACCCCTGTGGGGGTCCACACCACAGACTCTGTGACTGGGCCAAGGCACTGACTGGGACTGTCTGGGCTTGTAAAGGGAGAGGAGTGGTTTTGACGTGGTGCTGTCCAGCAGAAGGCTCAGACTTGGTCTGCTTGGGCCCAAGGACAAAACCAGACTCCATGGAACAAAGTAACAGGGCAGAGGCTTAAGCTTGCTGTAAGGAAAGTTGTCTCAATGTGGACTGGCCATCTCCTGCCCCAGATGCCTTCAGGCAACGGCTGATGGCCACTCTCCAATTGTAGGGGATGTTTGCTTCAGATCTCAGTGGCCCAGATGTCTCCAACTTCCCTCCCAATTGTGAAATTCTGCAGTTCTGAGATTTGGATGCCATTTCCTGCTCGAAGACCTTATCTTCCAATGTTACAAAAGCTTCCGTTTCTTGAGTGTGTGAGCCCCTAAGGGTGCGTTCTTGGGCATCCTGAATGGATCCTCTCAGCGCATCTGACTCAGACGTCATGGGAGTCATCTCTCTTACAGAGAATGAGATATCTGTGAAGTTCTTCGACAGTGATGGGCACATGCTTAACAAATGCTTATTCCCTTCTCCCTTTATAAGAGATGGGGGGGGTCTCCGAATGCTGAGCCGGATGGGGGCTGGCTTGACTGATGGCGTTATTCTTGGTGATTTTTATCATTGGGATTCTTTTACAGGCACAAGTGTGTGCGGCATGGGTATGCTGGATTGTGGCAGTAATAACTTCTATCATAGCAAAGTCTCTGCTCTCTGGCTCTGACCTCACTTAGCATTGCACCCAGCACATAGTAGGCTCTTAATACATGTTTATTGATTGACAAATACTGGCTATGTGACCAATGGTAAATCACTGAAAATCAAAAAAAGTGCCAACCTGCATTTTCAGAGGGGATTTCATCACATGGGAGTTCCCTATACCAGGGCCGTTGCCCAGGTCCAGTTACCATCTTCGATCATAGGATTCCAGTGAAATGGGGTAGCAGATGCTAACTTATTAACTCCCTTTGGAGTCCTTATGATAGAATCAGAGACTTAGACCTGGGAGGGCCTTTAGAGAAGATCTGGTCTGACTGATTCTCTCCTTTTATGGCATTTTGAGAGTACAGGGAGAAGTGACTTGTCCAAGGTCACACGACTAATAGGTAATAAGGGTGGCTTGAGTGAAGGGAGGCTCACCAACTCCAAGGCTTGTGTTCTTTCCTCTGGACCAAGTCATCTATGATCTTTGAAGAGTCTCATCATCTCATTTCAGAGCCCTTTGAGGGAGGTGTGGTGGGCACCGTAACCCCCAGTGCAAGTGAGGCAGCTGTTGAGGGGCAGCTCTGCCCGTGGCCAGGCAGCTAGGAGGCCTTAGTGGCAGGGCTCAGGGCTCTCAAACTCCAGTCTGGCACCCTGCCCACCATGCTCTGTTGTCTCTAAGGTGCCCTATGCCAAGCTGGCATTGACATAGGCTCTGACAGTTTACAAAACCCCTTACACCCAGGCTGGGTGACCGTTCTCTGGCTGTGTCAGAGTGAGGATTTCTGGTGTGTGTGGGTAAGAGGGGAGGCCACTGAGTGGGACTTCTGATGACCCTGGTACATCCACGACCTCATCCACTATGAGTCTAACCAGACCTAGCTCACCCTTTGGAGACAAGACTGTTTATCAATGAGGAATCAATAGGAAAAGGGAGGCCCAACCAGTAGAGAGTGATGAATCTGGGGAATGGGAAATGGTTTCTGGTTGTGAGGATCTGGGAGCATTTTCACATCCTGCTCAATGGGAGGACACGGTCTTGGGGGAGCTGCCCCTCCAAGGGATCGAGAGCCTGGATACCTGCATACAGAATTCAGTGGGCCCCTCAGAAGAGCTGGATTGGCCAATGACTCCAGGCCAAGCCTGGGCCTGGGAGGGGGTAGAGGAAGGGCAGATTGGGAACAAGTGAGGTCTTGAAGACTTTAGGGCAATTTGAAGGAAAAATATGTCTCATGGGACTATACCTTATTTCTTGCCATTGCTGAGACTCACCACGCCTGCCACAGAAGAGGCATTTCCCAGCTGGTAAAACCACTGAAATGCTGTTATTGTCACTGTTGCTATTAATTTTTAAAGAGCAAGAGGCTTGCATTAAAATGTCCAGCAGCAGGCTGGTTTTCTCCCTGCTCTCCCATGCTTGGGGCCATTCACATTTGAAGGAAACATGAGAAGCAGGAGAAGGGCAGAGGAGGGTTGCAGGAGAGAAGGGGCGTTCAGGGGAGACTCACGGGAGCTGCCGAGTTCTTGACGGTCACGCTGGGGGTGGTCGCCCGCAGGGCCCCACTCACTCCGTGGTAGTATTTGAAGCAAATCTTGGTCTCAGCTGCAAGAGAACAAAGCGGGGGCTGCGATTAGAGGTCCCAGGGCTCCCGCCCTGGACCACAATTGCCAAGTATTTAAAAAAGAACAAGGAATGGACAAACTTTTCCATCACAGCTCTCTGCCTCCCCCTCGTGGCCAGTGAGGGTGCTGTAAATGGGCCCCACCTGTCCTCTCCCCCGGCCCCAGCCCTGGGATCAGCCCACAGTAAGGGAAGCCCGGGCCAGTCTGCAGCATCTGCTCAGAGCTCAAGAACACTGCCCTCCCTGCCCCAAATAGTTGACAGTATTTTCTTCAGTCTCATTCCTCCTTAACTCTCTACTTCATTTGGCATTTTTGACTGGCCAGTCAATAAACGCTTATTAAAAGAGCCTGTTGCGTTCCCGGCACCATGCTAAGCACTGGGGGCATGAAGAAAGGCCAATGGCAACGCCTGCCCTCAAGGCGCTCCCACTCTAACGGGGTGGGGGACAACTAAATAACACACAAGATAGAGACAGGGTAAATCAGAAAGGACCACAGAGGGGGGGCAGCAGGATTAAGGGGGAGCCCAGAAAACCCAAGAAGAGGGAGACGAGTAGGGAGAGCATTCCAGGCAAGGGGCACAGTCTGTGCAAATGCCCGGAGTCCAGAGATGCTGGGTTTTGTGTGAGGAAAAGCAAGAAGCCCAGTTGTTTCTGGAGCAAAGAAGGCTCCCCGCTCCTATACATTCTCCTGCAGAGGGTTTTCTGCTGGCTTGTCCTCTCTCTGTCTGGCTTCCCCTCAGTTCCTGTGCTGCTTCATCGTCTGCACCTCACCCTATTTACCGTCAATGTTCCCAAGAATTCTGCCTTAGACCCTCTTCTCTTCTCCCTCCTGGTCACCCCCTTAGCTTTCCTGGGCTGGAATCTCTTCTCTGTGCTCCCCCAGATCACAATCCAGTCCCAGGCCATCTCCGGCACCCTAGTTCCTTATCCCAGATCACCCGAAATTCAACATGTCTAACACCGAACTCGTAGCCTCCCCCCCAGACCTTCTCCTCTCCCATCTTTCCCATTTCTGCCAAAGGCACAGCCTCCTTCAAAGTTCTTGGCTATATCTCTCGGGATTCCTTCCCCTACTGCCCAGATGTCGCCACTTCTGCCTCCGCAGCCTCCTGTCCAAAGCCTCCCCCTCCTTCACTGGCCTCCTCCTCTCATTCAGGAACAAGCTGCCCCTCACCCAGACGATTACAAAGCCTCCTACCTGATCTGCCAGACTCCGTCTCTCACACGGATGGGAAAGTAACTCCCTTAAGGACAGATCTGACCCTGTGAATCCCGACTCAGCCAACATTCGAGGCCTCTGTGATAAAAGACAACCCCCTGTGTTTCGCTGGGGACTCTCCTGACACAGCTCTATTTCCTGTGATCCAGCCATCCCAGGCTGCCTCTGCCTCTGCTCTGTCTCTCCTCCCCAGGCCTTTGTGCTGGCTGTCCCTGATGCCTGCAATGCCCTTCCTTCCCCCTCTGCCCATAGTATTCTCTCCATCTCTCTCCTCCCAGGCACCACCATCCACACAAAACCTGCCAGGGTCACACTGCTACAAAGTGTCTGAGGCAGCATTTGAACTCAGATCTTCCTGACCCACTTCCAACACTTTATTCCCTGCACCTAGACTGTCTTCTGTCACCCAGATACTTGCTGAAGACTTGCTGATTCCATGAGCACTTTTAAGCATGACCATGTGCTGTGCCGGGAATAATGTTTACGTGATGCCCCGAGCCCAGTTTGAGGGAAGAAATGAGGCTAAGACTAGACAGGTCCCTGCCTCGCTAATGCTTTCATGTCAGGGGCACAAGGCTCAAGCACAAATCCCAAAGGTGGAGGCAGAACCAGAGGTGGCAAAGCTCAGAGGAAGGAGTTTTCACTGCCAGGGGATCAAGGACCACTTTGTAGAGAGGTGGCCTCTCCACAGTCTGCCAAACATACCTTGGGGGAAGCCAGGGAGGGGGGCATTCCAGGAAACTTGGTGCCTCCCCAAGCACCTGGCTTAGTTGGCCTGGATCAAACAGCCAAATCAAAGGAAATGTCCTTGTCCAAAGTGCTGGGATTGGGGAGACCCTGAAAGAGAAGTGATCTCAAAGCTTCAGCCTTCAGAGTCAAGGAGGGACTCAAAGCTCAGAGGGACTGTCTCAATCACAGTCAGGCTCCCAGAGTCCTGTTGTCCTAAATCATCAGCAAACATTAGAATTCATCCAGGGACAAGCCTCAGACCAACAGCAGATTCCACAGCTCCAGAGGGGGGCCTGCCTTCAGATCTCACAGAGAAATGCCGGCAGTATTATCTTTGCCCGCTCTGGGAAGGACAGGAAGCCTCAGAGCCGGGCTGCATTCTCATGGCCTGGCACTGGGCATTCCCAGGCCCAAGGCTCAACAGCAGCGGTGTTTTTGAAGCTGCAGGTGCTGGGAGGTACCTGGAGGTTGGGATAATGTGAGAGCTTCAAGCCTCATTTTTTCCAGTGACTTTGTCATTCAGGGCTTTTCTTTCCACTTACTGTGGCCAATTCAACCCAATTTCCTCTCATCCCACATGCCACAAGCCCCACTTCTTGTAGAATAACCTGGCAACGCCAGGGTTTAAACAGAGTAGGATCATTTAGCATTTCAGAGCTAGTGTTCTATTCAATTCTCTGCTTTTCCTCTCCTAGTCTGTGTGTCTGATGAATGGGTGGTAGGAAGGAGGAGATGGCTGGCATGCCAGCCACCTCTCCCTGGTCTTCCTCTGGTCATGCCCATGACTGACAGGAAGACAGTGCTTTGGAGTTTCCAAAGAACTTTTGTATGTGTCTCATTTGAGTCTCAAAACAGCCCTAGAACACAGAGACAGAAGATTTTATTGCCCCATTTAACAGATAAGAAAACTGAGACCAAATGTCCTAAAATGGCTTGTCTGTAGCCTTTTTGATTGGAAACCCTTATTAGAATGAACTCTATCCAATGCTGATTTTTTTCCTTCCAAACCTCCTCCCTCCCTTCTCTCTCCCCTCCCCGCCTCTCCCACCCTCCCCTCCTCTCCTCTCCTCTCGCACCTCCTATGTGCCAGGCACTGTGCAGGAGGGCCAAGCCCATCCCCTCTCCTCTCCTCTCCTTCCAAAGATGAGTGATAGTTTCTCCCTCAGTGCTATTCAGTGGCAGACCTTCTATGGCAGGCATATAAACACTGTTTTTCATGACAAATGTTATTATATCCTTGTGAGGAGGAATTGTTTGGTTCCTTGTACTTGTCCCTCCTGCACAGTGCCTGGCACATAGTAGGTGCCTCATAAATGCTGGTTGATTGGCTGCTTGACAAAAATCTCGAAGGGCCCCTCCTGACATTTTATTGAAGGGAAACTCTTGTAAAAAGGCATCTTTGACTGTCGTCTTTTGGCCCCGTCAGAGGCAACAGAGGAGAGACAAGAGATAAAGGTGTCCAGCGTTAGCATTAGAAGGGAGCCGCAGGGGACAAAAGCCCAGTGCCCTTCCATCTGCTCACCCAAGCAGGAAAGAGGATGCCACATTGAGAAGTCTGCATGCACCTCATGTACACACTCACACGGGAGGGTTTCAGGGATGGGCACAGCACTGCATTGACTCGGCGCCTCAGGAAGATGTGGGTTCACATCTCACCACCAACACTTAGTTTCTGCACAGCCCCAGGAAAGACTACAAATTACAGGCAGTTTTCAGTTGCCGGCAGCTAGGAGAGATCCCCTACGTGGACAAACTGACAGGGCCCTCACATACCACCAAACAGTGTTTCCTTAATTGAACCAAAGTCGCCCTCCTGCCATGAAAATTGGTTTTCTTTAATTACATCCTCATGATTCTATGGTTTTCCACTTAAACCCAATTCCAAAGTTGTTAAGGCCCTTATTAAGGGCACACGCAGCACACCTGATACTCAGCAATGGTTGAGTTTGTGGGGCTGCTGTTTACTGAGCTGAATTCAAATGATGTACAGAACATGATTGTGCTATGGAAACCCATCTGTGGCCCTCAGGATTCCCTGCACTGGTTGATGACTGCTCCTCCTCAGGGGGAGTCTCACCCAGACCTTTCTCTGGGGTCGCAAACTGGTCCTTACTGGAATTGAACGGTGCAAATCTGTGGGACCTCCCGCAGGTCCCTTCCCCTCTCTGTGCAATGTCTTCATGTCCTCAGCTCTAAAATTAGGAGCTTCCAAAGCCCCTTCCAGCCCTGCACTTGGAGCTAGGG
Source organism: Petaurus breviceps papuanus (assembly GCF_028583685.1). Lineage (NCBI taxonomy): Eukaryota > Metazoa > Chordata > Mammalia > Diprotodontia > Petauridae > Petaurus > Petaurus breviceps. Next base: position 73,612,425 of record NW_027185761.1, on the reverse strand, counting down.
TAGAGGCTAAGTTTATGGCATTTCCATCACTTCAAAAGGGTCCTGCACAAAATCCAGAGGAATGGTGCAATGGAGAGAACTCTGGAATTGGAGTTAGGAAGACCTGAGTTCTAATCCAGCCTCACACACTTACTAGCTGTATGACTCTAGACATGTCACTTAATGTTTGCCTCAGTTTCCTCCCCTGTCCCTTCTGATGATCACGGAATAATCCAGCTTGGCCTTTGGTTTATCCTGAAAGATGCCCCATAGGCATTGCCATTTCCCCACACTCAGGGTCACACAGCTAGTAAATGTCTGATACTGGATTGGAACTCAGGTCTTCCTGAACACATGGAGGGCTCCAGCCCAAGGACCAAAGACTTCTGCCAGATGTGCACCTTAAACTTGAGCCCACTTTCCAGGAAGGCATGTCCCAGACTTTTGGTGAGATGTTTTGTCCTAACTGTTCTCACTTTAGTAAAGATAGACGTTTTTCCTAAAGCTATGGGTCTGGCTGACTAAATGTTGTCAACAGATAATGACAATGGGAAACACACCCATTGGGATTGGGACCTATAGCACTACAAGATGTCCAACCCCCCTCTCAGTGCTAATCCTAGATCCAAGGGGGGGCGGATGGAGGAGCCACACAGAGGGTTCCTGCTCTCCAGTGCGTGCAGGAGTTGGGGCTGTCGCCTCATTACAAGTAGATATGTTCTGTCCAGTACACCACAGTCCTCACCCTCTGTCCAAAGGCACAAAAGGCAAAAAATAACTCAGGAAAAATAACACGACCTCTTGGTCCATCCTGACGAAGAGGGAATAATTCCATTTGACACTCAATTCATCCCTAAGGGTGCCCCACAGGCATCACCATTTCTCCACACTTAGGGCACCTGACATAGATGATGTTCAATGAATATTTTATCTAATAAATTAATAAAAATGAGTTAGTTTGGTGAAATTCTGACTTTTCATGGAGATTTTCATGAAAACGGACAAGTCAACAACTGAAACTCACTAATGAGCAGAAAAATCCAATGTGTCCCATGTTTTTAGGTAATGCCCTGGCGACCTCTTTGGGAAGGTGAGGGAGTGACAAGTGGGGACAGCCTTTGTTGCCCCGGAGGCTCTGAGAAGGCATTGACCTGCAGAAGTGATCGGCTGGGGTTCGATTCTGTCGTTAGGACTTAGTGTAGAGAGCAAAGGACAAATGCCGTCTTTTACAAAGAAATGGGGCTGCTGTCTTTCTGCAGCCTGTTGCATGCCAGGTCCTTCCCATTGTTCCTGACTGTACCGCCCAGCCTCCACTCGGCTGTTTTTGGAGGATGCATCAAAGGGCTGGTTCTCAGCTCCTGTGTCTCCCATTCTGGAGCCCCCATCTCTTCCACTGTCGGCCAGATATATTTCCAAGCCTGGGTGGCCATCGTTCACATGGGGAAGAAGAGGCTTATGTCTCCCCAGAGTCCCAAGATGGTGCCTGTTTCCTGACTGTCAGACTTGGCTTGACTCCCGCTGGTGGTGGCTCTCATGACTAGGAAGTTTCTCCTGAGACCAGCTGCCTGTCTTCTAGATCTCCCGTTAGTTCTAGCTTTGCTGTGTGGGGCCAAGATGAACAAGCTTAATCCCTCTCCCACATGACCGTTCTCCCATGACAGAAAGACAGCTGTCAGGTTCCCTGCCTGATGGGCATGATTCCTGGTCCTCTTTCCCCCTTGGGGGTGGGTTAGGATGTTTAAAGAGTCTCATCACACATGGAGCTTTGCTAGGCCAATGGATATTAGGGCAACTGGTGGTACCACAGTGGAGAGAGTGCTGGACCTGAAGTCAGGAAGATCTGAGCACACATCTAGCCTCAGATTTACCAGCTGTGTGACCTTGTGCAAGTCACTTCATTTTATCTGCCTCAGAGTAAAATGGGGATGAGTACAGCACCAGCCCCATAGGATTGTTAGGGGGATAAAATGAGACTCTGTTTGTAAAACACTTGCCACAGAATACATGGTAGACGTGCATTCCTTTCCCCCTGGCTCTGAAAAGTAATTTTCTTTGCAAATGAGACGTCAACCTCGATTGAGAGGAGAATCTAGAAGGAGGCAGGAAAATCCTCTCCTTGGCCAATCTGACTGAGGCTAATTTCCATCTCATTTCACTTGACAGTGAAAACTGAGGCACAGTTCAGACAGCAGTAATGGGGAGGGGGGACAAAAAACGTCGGGACATGATGTCACCAGGTCAATGGAGAGTCCCCCGTGTGCCCCCAGTGCTCAGGAAGGAAGAACAGACAGAGGGCTTTTCTTCACCCAGCAGAAACATTTCTAGGGAAAAAAGAGACTGGAGAAGAGAGCTATTTTAGGTGTCCCTTAGGAGAACACTCCAAAAACTTCACAATGTGTAAGCATTTATAACTCAGCCAGCAAGCAAGTGCTAAGAGATGACAGATGTCAAAATATAGTGTGTTTATGTGTGTTCATGTGTGTGTGTCCATGTGTGGGGGGGTGTCTGTGTGTGTGTGTCCATGTGTGTGTGGGGGGGTGTCTGTGTGTTTGTGTATGTGTGTCTGTGTGTGGGGGGGTGTCTGTGTGTGAGTGTGTGTGTGTCCATGTGTGTGGGGGGGTATCTGTGTGTGAGTGTGTGTGTGAGCTTGAACTGAGGTTTGACACACTTTCTCTGTACTCAGAGGTTCTGTAATAAGAATGTAAATTTTAAAGATCTTCCCTGCCCCTAGGCTAATATGCACCTGAAGCCTGGGGTGGGGGAGGCTTGTTTTTCAGTAGATACTTCTTGATTGGCTAGTGAGTCAATAAGGTTGTTACATTCTCTGAGCCAGGAGAAGGCTATATAAGCCCTGATGTGTAGCCTTGTTTTGGGACTCACTTTGAGAAGTGTTCTGTGATTTGATCTGAATTCTGGGAAGCCGTTGTTGAGAGTCCCCCGGCTTTGAAAAACCCAGAATGTGGAAACCCAGATGTTGACTGGGTATGGATGTAATGGTTGGACAGTTTGGAAATCTGTCTACTTGATGTTTCTGTCTTGATAATTATGCCTGTATACTTTGAGGTTCAGGGTGCTGACCTTTTCTCCTGAACAAGGTAAACGATATATGTCTGACTGATTAAAGTAAGCTTGTTAACCCATTTTGAGTTGCTTTCCTTTAACAAAGCAGATCCAAGAACCTGTGGTAGCTGCAAACCCTGAGGACGCTTGGGGTGCTTGCTGCTACAGGTTCTTGACTCCAAGACCAGCTCTAATAATAATTCTAATAATCATAATATTTATTAATCACTTTGAGATTTGCTTTATAAGCCTGCAAGGCAGTTGCTATTATTATCCTCATTTTTCAGATGAGGAAACTGAGGTAAGCAGAGGTTAAGTGACTTGCCCAGGGTCACACAGATAGTGAGTATATGAGATGAGATTTGTGTTCAGGCCCTTGTGGCTTCAGGTAAAGCCCTCCACTCCCCTATAAACGTGAATGATTCCCCTGAATGACATCATGGAGACCTAGGGACCCCCAAAGAGGGGAACTTCTGTTTGGTCTATTCCTATGACAAGTCCTGACCCCTCGTCCTTGTGCCACTCCCAGCTTGCTAGTCTCCACTGGTCTGACACCTCGGGGCCCAGGGCTGCAGAAGGGAACCCCAATGACGTGCTGACTCAGAGCATTGTCTCTGCTCCCTAATACTGAGGGGCTTTATGAGCCCATGGCTGGAGATGCCCAGAGCTGTGACTTCGGAAGGTCCACTGAAGGCCTTCTACCTTTGGAACAATGGGATTCTCATTAAGGCCAAAAATGAAATGCCTCGCTGCACTGCTTTGAGAGGAAGCCTCCTTCTCTTCTGGCCCTAGCACAGTGCCGGGCACATGGTGATGAAGGATTATTGACCTGGCTGAGTGACTTGCTGTTCTCTATTAGGCATCTGTCCCCAAACTTCTAATTCATTTCCCCTTTCTGTCCAAACCATTTGTCTTTTACCACCAGGACAATATGGCTTTTGTTTCTCTGGTTTCTGGATGTCCATACAGAAATTTATCTAAACATACAGTGTGACCCCAACTCCCTTGTAGCTTCCTCTTTCTTCTTCTTCTTCTTCTTCTTCTTCTTCTTCTTCTTCTTCTTCTTCTTCTTCTTCTTCTTCTTCTTCTTCTTCTTCTTCTTCTTCTTCTCCTTCTCTTTCTCCTCCTCCTCCTCTTCCTTTCTCTCTCTCTCTCTAAAATAAGGTCTACTCATGAACAGTCACACTCCAGTTATAGCTCCTATCTCACCACAATTCTCCCACAGACCTATGAGCTCATCTATCTGGAAATTCCCCCCCACAATGCAGATTACAACCCAGTCATGCCCAGGCGGTTCTCAGCCATGTCCTCCCAGCAGTTCTGCCCAGTGCATTTCCTCACTTGCTGCCAAGATCAGGAGGGCACCATGGAGCCCGTGGCTGTCCACCTGCCACTGCTCACTCTCACCATGGGACCAGCCTATCTTCTCTCTGTGTCATAAGATTAGATTCTTGGATGACATTCTCTGCTCCTTCTCTTCTTTGGAGTTTCTCCTTGGGTAAATTTTGCAGCCTGTTCATGTCCACTGACTCTGTCACACTGATCCAGTCATATTCCCCTTGCCAGGATGACTGGCTGGACTCACTGACTCTCCTGGACCTTCTCTACCCCTAGCTTGCCTGCCATCTTTTCCTTCCTTGTCCTGTTTCAGTTCCTTTTTTGTGTTCTCTTCCCCATTAGAATGTAAGACCCTTGAGGGATCTGTTTGTTGGCACTTACCACAGTGACTGCTACACAGTAAATATTTACTAAATGCTTGTTGACTTGGAATTTCTATTGTCTCGCCTATTTCCCACACTGCATACATGTGTGCATTTTAGGTCCTGGTTTTATTGCTGGCTCCTTTTTTTGGATTTTGTTTGTGTATCTCTACTTTGGCAACTAAATGTTAGGTGTCCAGGGTGGTTATCTCCCCTTCCTTTCTCCTGTGGCTAGTGGTCCAAGACCCTAGGGAAACATAGCAGCTCATCAGGTGTACCCCGACCCTGGCCATGAGGCTGTTCTCGAATTTTAGTCTTTGGTCTAGGAACAAAGCCCCAGTCTCTGAAACTTTGTTCTTAACTAGCTCTTTACTGCCCCCAATTCACTTTTGCAGAGGCTATAGTTAGTGAGCACAGTCTGAATGAAGATCCGAGGAAGGAGACTGAGGGTCAGAGGAGAACCAGGAGAGATCAGTGTCCCAAAAAGTGAGAGGGGAGAGAGAATCCAGGAGGTGGTCAACAGTGTCTGAAACTGCGGATAGGTCAGGAAGGATGAGGAATGAGAAGGAGTCAATAGACTTAGCAATTAGGAGATTACTGGTGACTTTGAAGAGGGCAGTGGTATAATTATCTTGCTTCAGTGAGAGCCCATTTGAGACACATTTGTATGCTTCCAACAACCAGGCTTCCCTGACTGCCTGGTTACTGGTGCCCTCCCTCAAGTTTCCTTGTATTTACTTATCTATTTGTTTTTTTTCTTAGATCTGCCAATAGAATGGAAACTCCTAGCACAGTGCCTGGTACACAGAAGGGACTTAATAAATGCTTGTAGAATTGACCTGGATTTGCAGGGGCAGCTAGGTGGTACTGGGTCTTGAGTCAGGACAACCTGAGTTTAAATCTGGCCTCAGACACTTACTAGCTGTGTGACCCTGGACAAGTCACTTAACCCTATTTTATTCAGCTTCCTCATCTATAAAATGAGCTGGAAAAGGAAATGACAAACCACTCTAATAACTTTGCCAAGAAAACCCCAACAAGGAGTCACAAAGAGTCAGACATGACTAAAAATGACTAAACAACAAATAGAGTAGGAAATACCCATGTGTCAGCAAATCAATAAGTTTTTTAGTGTGGGTGTTAAGTGTCTGAGGCCGGAACCGAACTTGGGTCCTCCTGACTCCAGGGCTGGCGCTTTACTCACCGTGCCACCTAGCCACCCCCAAATAAGCATTTATTATGTGCCTACTGCGTGCTGGGTGCTGAGGTAAGCACTGGGTATACAAGAGGCAAAAGACAGTCCCTGCTCTCACATTCTTATGTTGGAGACAATATGGAAACAGATATGGACAAAATGGAATGTTTCTGTCTTTGGGGAATTGGATGTGTGTGTGTGTGTGTGTGTGTGTGTGTGTGTGTGTGTGTGTGAGGTGGGGATTTAGCTGGTCACCACACATGATTGCCCAAATGCCTCCCATCTCAAGGAGAAGGGAATGGCAGATGGAACAATCCCAAAGGTTTTCCCAGTAGTTTTTATAAAAAGTGAGAAGCAGATGAGATTGACCAGAGACCCCAAGCTCTTCATCATTTCCATCACAAGCATTGCTTCCTTTCTGATCCCTGTGGGGCCAAAGGAAGCGGCCTCTGTTCCTCGTGGGATGCCCCCTTTCTCTCCAAAGTGAGCAGAGAATGGCAGCTCCCAGTCCCACTCTCCGACATGTCCATCTTAGCAGACAGCCTCAGAGCCTTCTTTTCACATTGTCCTCCTCCCTCCTCTCTTCCTGTTCAAACTTTGCCCATCTTTAAGCTTTTTAAAGAGAAAGTAACAGGGTCCACCAACCAATAAACTGACAAGCATTTATAAAGAGTCTACTATGTGCCAGTTACTGTGCTAAGTCTGGGGGCACAAAGACAACAGCAAAAGTGCCTGCCCTCAAGGGTTTCATGATCTATTTGGATTTGGAGTCAGGAGAGACCAGCATGGATGTCTTGTCTCCAATACTTACTTTCTGTGTAAATGAAAATCGCTTAGAACCTCTGAATCTGTTTCCTCATCTATCAGAGGTTAACAGGGATCCAGAACAAGGTCTTCATTTGACAAATAGGGAAACTGAGCCTCAGGAGGTTAGTCTCAAACCCAGGTTCTCTTTGTACCAAACTCCTCTCCCTTGTAAGGCTTGTGAGGTTCCAATGAGTCTGCTGTTCTAAAGCAGCATACACATGGCACCCACTGCTGCTTGGTATTAAATTATTTCCTCCATGCAGCCTTCCCTGCTTTTTCCAGTCCACACAATTCTCCCCTGTCTCTGGCATAGTCTGATACTTAGAATCTCAGGCCCTCTAAGCTGAGAAGGCTCTCAGAGGTCACCAGTGCCATGTGTCCATATTATTCCCAACCTGCAGCTACAAAGGCCACCCCCAGAGCCCAGCTCCTGATCCTCTGCTTGCCACTGGGAGGGCATTGGGTGAGGATCCAGGAGCATCTTGGTGATGGATAGCGCAGCACCAGCATAATTTCCATGAAGGAGGCAGCGATTTCTGGAGGGTCAGGGCAGCACAGCTGTTTCCTCATGAATCCCAGTGCCTGGAAGCTGGAGAGCATGTGAGACAGCCCTGGGCATCCTGCTTAGAGGCTCAGCTTGTCGCATTCCATCCCCATCCCCCCGAGGGGCTGCTGCCTCTGGACAGGTGGCCATGGGCAGCCTGCTGAGGAGAGAGGTGTCAAGAGAAAAAACTCTCCAATGGCTGGAGCTGGGAGCAGGGCTGAGGGCCAGGAGGGCAGGCACAGAGGTCATGGGATGGATGCAATGGAGCTCTGTCCAGCACGGAGAGGACAGAACAGCTTCTTTGCTGTTTGCTGCTGGATCCCTCAGCTCTGAGGGAGCCAAGCATCTTCCGACTTGCAGGTCTGTGGTGGTGCTGATGGTCTGTCTATATTTAGCATGCCTGGCACTGGCTCCTTCCCCAACAGCTCTGGCCTGGGCTTCAGCTGGCAGATGGTGGCCACTATTGGGTCCTGCTGCTCTTTCCCAACGTTCCTCAGGGTCTGTCCTTTCAAGCCTCCTTTGCAAAGACTCTCTTGGCCTCTGGAAACAATGCCTATTCCTGGCCTCTAGGGAGGTGAGGCACAGGAAGAGGGGGGCTAAAGGGGTGCCGGGGCAAGCCTGAATGGAGAAGAATAGAGTTGTCCCCAGGGTTAGACAAAGCACCACCAGGGAGATCATTCCAGGTTCTCCTACTAGATAAAAAGCTTTCCCCAAGACTGAGGCAAACAGGGGCTCCTTTAGTGGGCATGGCCTTGTGGGCCTGGAGGCTTGTTACACAGAAAGGTACCTAGTTGCTGGACACTCATATGCTTCTGTGATAAAAACAGTAAGACCAGAGATGACAGGTTTGCATTAGTGCAGGAGGTTGGAATAAGGTCCCAGAGGATAGAGCTTACATAGAGAGGTTCCAATGTGGCCTCAGACCCTTTCTAGGTGTGTGACCCTGGGTAAGTCAATTCACCTCTGTTGCCTCAGTTTCCTAATCCATAAAATGGGGACAGAGCAGTACCTAACTGGTTGAGGTTGTTGGGGGGATGAAATGAGGTGATATTTTAAAGCATTTTGCAAAACTTCAAGGGCTACATACTTGCTGGCTGTTCATGTGACTATTACTAAGACAGGGCGTCTTTCTAGTGTCCAGTGAGGAAGGCAAAGGAGGCTGGGAGATGGCCCAGAGCTCATCTGTGCAGGGTGAAGGGAGCAGACCAGACTGCGGCCACTTTAGATGGCTCTGTGTTGTGGGGATGAGGGGAGCAGGACCCCACAGCATGAGCAGTGCCGAGGTGCTGGGGCTGGGGTCCTTGCCTCCAGCAGAGTGTGGAAGGGCCTGGAGTACACGGGATGGTCCTAGAACAATCTCTTCCTTCCTTTGTTAGAGCGAGCCAGGATCATCACCAGTCAATGAGTCAGTGGGCGGCTATTAAATACGTGCTGAACCCTGGGCAATGGTATGTAATGGCCAAAGGGAGCTTACACACACTCGGAGGGGATCCCTCCCCACCCCCCAACCTCACTCTGGCTACTGCCATCACCCTGGTGGGTGTGCACTCGAGCACACACAGACACACACACACAGACACACACACTCACCCTCACACACGCACAGAACGAAGGATGCTGACTTCCACCGTGAACAGCTGGAGGCAGTGCCTGCGGGGGAATTCCACCTGAGGTTTTGCTGATCAGATTTCTTCCCCCTGGAGAGGAGTCTGGGAAGAGAACAGCAGAGGAGGACCAGGGGCAAGAGAAACTCGGTAGGGAGGTCTTTTCTCCTGCTATATTTGAATAATGCACTTCCAGGGTGGCTGTCAATAGGACAGCGGCTCCACAGGCAGCTAAAAGGTGAGCGGTTTCGCAAAAGACATTCCTAAAATGTGAGGAGGGAGAGAGACACAGAGGGAGGAGAGGAGAGAAGAGAGGAGGGAAGAGGAGGAAGAGAGGGGAGGAGAGAGAGGGG
>NW_027185761.1:73578623-73602783 GCF_028583685.1 Petaurus breviceps papuanus | reverse complement strand
TCTCATAATGAAACACACTCTTTTGGAACTTCTTCCCATTGTGAGCTTGGGCAAGTCACTTCACATCTGTCTCTGGGCTTCGGTTCCTTCATTTGTAACATTGCGGGGCTCACAGATTTTAACGGGTTAATTGGTTTTGCTGAATTTGTCCCCCCCCCTTTTTTTGTAAATTCTTTGTTATAAGGAATGATTCTGGGTGGGGGGGGGGGGGAAAAGGAACGCAATGAAAATTTAGGTGATAGAAAAACAAAAATATCGGTAAACATCTATTTTTGAAAAGAAAAGTAGCATTGTGGCTCTTAAAACATTGCTCTTTGAGGGGAAAATGACCCTCAGATTTTCCAGGAGGAGGGTAGGAATTCTGTCCAGAGGCCGGGGCTCCTGTCTCTGCCTCTTCTCAGCCCAAGGTCGTCTTGCTGTCTCGTGGCAGGCGCCTTGGAGAGGGGAATCTGTACCTGGCGTAGGCTGTCCTGGATGTCCTTCACGGTCCTTTCTTGCTCTGAGATTCTGTGATAATCTTGGACAAATTGCTACCTTCTGCTCAGCTACCATCTTTAGAGAGGAAGGAACCCTTTTGCTCCATTTTCAAAAAGGAAAAACTAAAGTCTTTCCTCCATTTAATACCATATTACTTTCCCTTTCATATTTTTAAGATCCTTAAAAAAGCCACAGCCCTGGAATGAGCCAAAGGAATATCTCAACCTCTAGCAGGCAGCTGTGGAATTTAGCCCAGGCAAAGCGCAGCTAGGAGACCAGTCTGTTCTCGAGACAAAATTCCTGGTAGCCCAGCGTGTTCCCTGGACGACCCAAGGCTGCCCCCTTCAAAGTCCCTGCTTTGGTTCCCTACTGCCTCTCAGCCTGGCATCAGAAGCCCTTCACAGTCTGCTTTTCCCATCTCTCTATTGTCTGACCAAACCAGACAGAACAATATTCCTGGATTCTGACAGTCCAACCAGTGACTCCATGCCTCTGCAGTCTTTCACTGGGGGCTGTGATTTTCTCCCTGCTTAGCAAAGCCTCTTATAATCCTTATTTCCTATTAAGGCTTAGCTCATTTCCAGGAAGCCTGACACTCACTAGTTGTCTCTTCTCAAATGTTTACACATGTGTATCTTCCTTGTGTATATACACATACATGTATGTATATATACACACATGCACATGCACGTATACATATATGCACCCATATGTATGAATGTTTGAGGGGGGGTATATATGCATTATCAGAGCCTTAATCAGAAATTTTGACATTTGGTGTAAGCCCCACAAATCATGCCCCCAGTTAATGGTAGAGGGGTGTGTGTGTGTGTGTGTGTGTGTGTGTGTGTGTGTGCGTGTACCTGTGTATATGTGTGGAAGGTAGGGTTAGATACCACCCCATACAGGGATACAGAAATCCTGAGTCACCGATGAGTCATTCCTGGTGGTGCTGTCCCCAGAGAAACTGAGTCACCTGGTAGCACAGGTGAAGGGAAGCCGCTTTAGGGAAGGAAGAGTTTCATTTCAGTCTTGGTATCACCAAGCTAGAGGACAGTGGCTGGAATAGTCGGTGCTCAATATTGTGAGAACCCGTTTCTTTGTTATAGGGGATGGCTCTCTGGGAGGGGTACAGTGACGGCTATGGGGGAAGTTTAGGCAGTATAAAAACAAAAGATATCTATAAAGCTTATTTCAGGGATGAATTCTTCAATTATTCTTCACTTGGGGAAATGATCTGGCTGGGGTTGAGACCAAAGGAGCCCATAGGGTATCATTATGAGCAGCTGGCTAGCTAGCTATCTGCCTTGACTTGGGGTTGGCGGTGAAGTTGTATGAACTCTGCAAATGATGAGGTGAGACTTTAATCATTATCCTGAGGATCATAGGATTAGAGCCCGAAGGGGCATTTAGTCCAACCCTTTACCCATTTTACAAATGGATAAACGGAGGCCCAGGGAAGTTAGATGGTGTGCCCAAAGTCACCCAAGGAGTGAGCCCCAGGATAATGGGTGGGTTCTTTGGATGATCCACAGGAGTCACAGTATCATTATGTTGGAAGGGACCCTAGAGGCCATCTCTCCAACTCAGATCTGGACAAGAGCCGCCCGAGCAGTGTGACTACATTTGACCTTTGTATGGCTCTGATTGTTAGGGGGTTTTTCTGGACATCAAGCCTAAACCTGTCTCTTTACAGCTTCCAGACATTGTCCTGATTTTCCTTTAAAAAATAAGCTTACCCCTTATCCAAACAATAGCCTTTGAAATGCTTGGAGATAGCTGCCATGGTTCCCCAAAGTCCCTGTCCTTCATAGGCTAAACACCCTCAGTTAATCCAGTCAGCCTTTAGCTGGCCTGAGCTTGAAGCCCGTCAGCAGCCTGGCTGCCCTCCTCTGGCCACCACCAGCTTGTTGATGCCCTTCCCAGAACTCTTCAGAACATCCAAGGGGCAGCCTGGCCAAGTCAGAGGATCACTGGGATCCGTGCTGCAGGTCAGTCCAGGTACTATTAATTCTTGGGATCCAAGGCCTTCCAGAGCCAAAAGAGTGTGTTTTTAGTCTTTTCTTCCAAAGACTGTACTTTCCATTGCAAATGCTCCGGATTCGGTCCCAGTTTAGTCCAATGGGCTTTTTTCAGATTGTCCCGAGCATCTGTGTCCAATTTAAACCATGGTTTCTATGGGAATGTAAGTTTCTAGCTGACTTACAAATGGCTCACATATATACATGAAGTTTCTGCTGCCTTGATTTCTGGCTGTGTTCTGCCTTCGTCCTCCAATGGCCGGATCTTTAGGACTACCTCAAAGACTTTCTGGGCTGACCTCTCCATTTTACCGCACTCTCAGCCCCCGAGTTACCTCCCACCTGCCATCATATCCTAAGTGCTGGTTCTCCCTTTACAGCATCTCCCTCATCCGTTCCCTGCTCCTCATTCCCAGTGTTCCCCATTTCCAGCTGGCCTGCTCCAAGACCCTTTAGCTGTTCTCCCTGACTCCAGCCCCTCCCCTCTTCCTTCACACAGCTGTTGGAAGAATTTTCTTTATGCCCCCTTCCCCATCTGGGGCTTTTCATTGACAAGGAGTGCTGAGCAGCCTGTACGCAAAGCCCTCCAAGGTCTGGTTTTATCTTTTCCCGGATAAAGATCTAAGAAAAGAATCCTTGGGCAAAGAAAGACAGAACAGAATTTTAAAAAATGCAATTCCAGCAATCCTTTGCAGACCAACAGGTTGTTTTCGAGAACTGTGTTTGTAAGTCAGCCTAGAATAGAGTTTCCCATAGAAACCATGCTATAAATTAATTGTGCACAGATTCTGGGGAAGCCCGAAGGAGCCCATCGAGCCCAGAATGGAGCTGAAGACTGCAGATACTCTGGGGGGCCTGAGGGAGCTCATTGGAAGGAAGAGGTAGAGCCACCTGACACAGAGGGTCATGTGCAGGCAGGAGCTTGAGGAGAAAGGTCTCGATCAGTCCTCACACCCCATCTGCTGCCAATTCCACTTTGGTGCCATCTCTGACATACGCTCCCTTTCCTCCTCTGGCACTGCCCCCAGGATGGCCTCACGCTGGACTTACAGTGGCCACTGGCTGGTCTCCCTGCCTCAAATCCTTCCCCCACTCTGGTCCACCTTCCACTCTGCTGTCAGACGGATCTTCCTAAAGCGTAGAGAGAACGTCTGACATGTCTCTCCCCTAGTCAATAATCTCCACTGACTCCCTAGGACCTCCAGTGTAAAACCCTTTGCTTGGCTTTTGCAGCCTATTATGGTCTGGTCCCTTGCTGCTATTCAAGAATGCTTATGCATTAAACCACTCTACAATCTCTATAAGCCAGTGACACTGGCCTCCTAGCTCTTTCTTGGACAAGACACTCCACCTCCAGGCTCAGGGTGTTTTCCTTGGCTGCCCCTCCAGGCCTAGAATTCGCTCTCCATTTCCACCTCCACTCTTCCCTGGTTCCTTCACATTCCAGCTAAAATTCCACCTTCGACAAAGAACCTTTCCAGGTTCCCCTTCTTCTGACGAGCAGCCCTCACTTATCCTGTCTCTCCCTTGTTTGCTTCTTGTTTCCCCCATGAACCTGGCTGCTCCCTGAGAGCAGGGATTGTTTGGTTTCTTTTTCCTTTCCTTGTATACCTAGCACTCAGCACAGTGACTGATGCCAAGAAGGTACTCAGTCATCACTTGCTGGTTTTACTTGAATAGTAGAGTAAGGTCATAAACTTGCCCCAAGTATACAAACGGAAATCAGTTCAATGCCTCGACTTTCCTTGAGAGTTAGATATGATGGAAGGGGAGGAGGATGCTGGGAGGTGGTGAGAGGTGGAGTGTGGGAGGGGTGGGGTCCTCAAGCTCCCAGCTCTGCCCTTCAGGAGCAACAGAAGCACCCAGAGCTCTCACTTCCCTACTTTAGCAATAATAAATCTATTCTCTAGTTTGGGGGCTGGCCATAAATCTTTTCTCCACAGCGCCCACATATCATAGGAGAAATCATGGGCAGCATTCCTGATAAGCATGTGGAAGAGATGCCCTCATGATTCTACTCACATCAACACCACTCCGAAGAGGCAAGCTGCCAGGCAGAGGCTTGTCAGACGCCCTCCAAATTGTCTCATCTGTGCATGTGCAAAGGCATGCTGTGTTATCTTCATTCCAGGCTGTCTGTCATTTATCTTGAGCTGGTACACCAGGGAGCTCACCAAGGAAGAGTGCCCAGGCTCCAGGGGCAGACTTCAGCTTGGCACCCAAAGCACACCTCCAAGCTGGAGGTGGGCAATAAGAAAGGACCAGGGGCTCTTGGCCGCCTTCTGTCCTTCAATTAATTATCCCTCCCATCTTCATCCCCAAACAAGTTAAGGACACTCAGCAGCAATTATCAGTCACTTCAAAGTAATGAAGTAAGATTAAATTCTGAATCTGGAGAACACTTTGCTTGAGTCTGCCCCAAGCCCTGTTCTATACAAATTTGATTTCTTCTCCTTAAAATAAGAGAAGTATAGCCCTGGGATGCCTTCATTACACTGCCCCTGCCCCCAAATAGCAGGGGGGTGCACTTTAGGCCTGCAGCACACTGCTGAGGCAGGCTCACTCTAAACAAGCCGCAATGCATTATTGATTTGATCAGGCTTCAAACACTCCCAGACTGGCCCACATGGAATGGCTTAGCCCCATTTTCCCAAGCCGGGGGGTAACTGATTTCTCATTACTTTGAGCTGCCAGATCCTTCTTCCTTCTCATCCTTCTGCCTGTCTCTGCAGTGCTCTGAATTATCAATCACCCTCCTCCTTGTGTCACTCACTCAGGCTTGTCGTGGCTCTAGCCTGTCTGGCATCTATTTTTAAGGTCCCTACTCAAGTGTCTGAAATCTTGCCATTTCTAGATGACGGTGGGAGGCCCCTCAGGGTGTGTGCATGAACTCAGATTCTCTGCCTATAAGACAGTTTCTTAGAGCTCATGCTTTCTCTTATTGTCTGAATTTGTAGTCACAGAAGCCAAACATTGAGTGCTTTCCCTTCCCCAGAGCATCAGAAGCCCTCTCCCCATTTGGCCCAGACATGAATCCTGCCCCTCCCCCTCCCACTTTGGGCAACCCTCACTGCCAGCACATTCTTCCTGACATGGACTTGACCTTGGCCTCTCTGAACCTCCCCTTCTCCCAGTGTCCCAGGTCCTGCCTTCTGGGGCTAAACACCCAGAGAACCCACGTCCTCTGCCTCCAAATTCTTCTTAGTATACTCCCTTCCCCCTTTCCTTGTATCACATCATATTGCCCCCCTAATTCATTAAGCCCAGCATTTTCTCCTCTTGCATCCAAGGAAAACTCTTTATCCCCTTTTAATTCAGGGTTTTTTAACCTGGGGTCCAGGATCTTCTTACTTAAAAAAATTCCAGTAACAATTTCATTTTCATTGATTTCCTTTGTAATCCTACATGTATGATTTTACATATTTAACAACATGTTCCTAGAAAGGGCTCCTGGGGTGCCTGCCCCATACTGATTCCCCACGGGGTTCAAGGCACAAGGAAATTAAGAATCCCTGCTCTAAGGTCTCCATCAGGGGTCTCTCACTGACCTAATTTCCCTTTACCCAGCTGTAGTCTAGCTCCCTCCCCCAACTCCATTTTCAAAGTTTTTAGATGTCCTTTAAAAAGCTTTATCTTTCAAAGCTTGTGTTCTTTCTCCCAACAGGAAGCAACCTTCCAGGTGTGAAAGTCCTTCTTGCTCCTCTCTCAAAGCTCTCCATGTGGGTGGCATGACATCCACAGTGATTTGTTGTAACCAATCACCAAGCTCACTTCATCCTCATCCATCAGTGATGGTCAAGCCCTTGTACGTTTGAACACCAAGGACAGCGGCACCCTGAGGGACTTCCCAAGCCACTTGGCTTGGCTTACTTAGCATCATCTTGTTGGCCCAAGCTGAGTTTATCATCAACAAACAGAAGGGCCTGCTCTACCTAAGGCCCGGGCCATGAAGATGCCCAGACATCGGCCAGAGGAGCCAGTGCCTCACACTGCATCCCCATCCCACCCTTGTACAACTCAACATTGGTTTGAATGCTGAACCTGTGCACAGTGTCAGGGCACACACAATTCAGACAACGACTTACAGCATTTCTGAAATTCAGAGAACTTTTGTACCTAGGCTCAAGTCCCAAGTCCTTGGAATGAGTACATTCCAGGTGATTTCATTAAAAAATCCTATTAACTATAGTGAACTGAGAAAGGTTAAGATTTCATTTCAGGAGATTTACCTTTGAGGGATCCAGATGTCCCCCATGCCCCGTCACTGCTCTGGATTCAGTGAAGGGCTTTGGGTGAAGGTGCCCAGGATGGGCAGGGAGCATTCCCAGGCACAAGGTTCTGTTCAACCTTGGCTCAGCCTTCCCAGGCCTTGGCTCCTAAATCGACTCTCCTATCTCAGGGACTGGCAGAACACTTCTATCCAATGTCTTTGGGAGCGGGCATTTATACTGAGGAAACTTACTGAAACACTACTTTTAATATGAATTCTTTAAACCAGTCCCACTATAGAAATAGAATTCTATTATAATATAATCAAATTATATATTAGTATTGCATAAAATGTAATAACAGGTAGCATTACCGTAGTGCTTTAAGTCAGGCAAAATGCTTGACATATGTTATCTCATTTGGTTCTCACAGTGACCCCAGGAAGTGGGTGATGATATGATTCCCATTTTATAGATGGGGAAACTGAGGCTTTACCACTGAGTGATTGAGTGACTTGCCCAGGATCACACAGCCTGAGGCAGGATTGGAACCCATCTCCCTGAATCTAGATCTTACACCAGGACACCTGACTGCCTCACATGTGCACACAGGCACACATGTACACATGTGCACACACATGTAGACAGCATTGCCCTCCCCATTCTTACCCCTTTCTACATTCTTTTGCTGTCAGAGTTCTGATAGACAAAATGATGGTAATTGGCAGTCCTCCTGCCTGAGAGGCTGGGGTCCCCTGTGATCCATGGAGGTTAATGTAGCAATTATCCTGACCCAACCAATGTCATCCATGCCTCAGGACTTCCTCCTGAGGCTGCTATTGAGACAGCTCAATCTACCCCCCCCCCCAACACACACAATACATTTCCAGAAGGAATTGTGATGAATACAGAAGAGCAAAGCCTTCTCCAGCATTTCTCCGCTGTTGACACCCACAGGACACGTTTTGGAAATACTTACGCTCCACAAAGTAGGAGCTGGCATCAATCTTCCAGATGATCTGACCCCGGTGAGAACCACTGACGCCACGGTTCTTGTAGTCCAGAAAGTTTTCAGACAAGACCTCATCTGTGTTCCCAAGGTGGAGAGAGAGAGGGAGGAGAGACAGAGACAGAGAGACAGAGCCAGACAGAGACAGACAGAGGGAAAGACAGAGACAGAGACAGAGAGACAGACACAGACAGAGGCCGAGACAGAAAGACAGAGACAAAGTGAGAGAGATACAGAGAGACAGAGAGAGACACACAGAGAGACAGAGAAGAGGCAGAGAGAGAAGAAAGAGAAAGGGGAGAGAAAGAGGAAAACATCTATCAGAAACATGTTCAGATCCATGCACTACGATGCAAAGTCAGCATAGGCTTTCTGTAAAGGCTTCACCTATTCATTTATAGGACTGTCGGCTGACCTGGGGGGTGAGTATGCTACACCCATAAGCCTCCTGTGTTCTTCCCAAGCAGAAACCAATAGCAGTGACAATAACTAGCATTTACACAGCACACTAAGATTTGCAAACACTTCACAATATTGTCTCATTTGATTCTCCCAACAGCCCTGGGAGGCAGGTGTTATTATTTTCTCCATTTTACAAATGAGGGTGGGGAACTGAGGCACAGAGATTATGTGACTTACCTAGGGTCACACAATTGGTAAGTGTCTGAAGAAAGACTGAACACAGGTCCTCCTTATTCCAAGGCTACTGCCATGTCATGTAGCTGCTTTGCCCAGTGGGGGGAGCCTGTGCCCTCAAAGCTACATGTGGCCCCATAGGTCCTAGTTTTACAGAACAAATCCTTTTACTTAGGGGATTTGTTCAGTGAAGTTTGGATTCAGCCAAAGGTCCAAACTTGAGGACCTAGAGGGCCACATGTGTCCTTGAGGGCACAGGCTCCCTCCCCACTTGACATGCCCCCTCCCAATGTAGGTCAGCACTTTATCTGCAACTTACATCTGATGGGAAGTGAGCAGAGCCAGGAGGACAATTTATACAGTGACAAGAATTTGTAAAGATACTTAACTTTGAAAGACTAAATAACTGATCAACATAATGACCAACCATGATTCCAAAGGACTCATGATGAATCAGGGCTACCCACCTCCAGACAGAGCTGCTGGACTCAGAGTGAAGGTTGAAGCTTGCTCTCTGTCTCTGTCTTTGTCTCTCTCCCTTCATCTCTCTCTCTCTCTCTCTCTCTCTCTCTCTCTCTCTCTCTCTCTCTCTCTCTCTGTCTGTCTCCTTTTTGGTTTGCTTTTTGGGACATGGGTAATGCGGGGATTTATTTTGCTTGACTTTGAGGGAGATAATTCAGATCTGAGAATAACAGACATTAAATTATAAAAAATCTTCTAGTCTAAGAGAGTTGCCCAGAGCACTGAGATATCAAGAGACTTGGCCAGAGTCACATAACCAGGACGTGTCAGGGGCTGGACCTAAACCTAGGTCTGCCTGACTCTGAGTCAGAGATGATGATGTCAGCAGCATCACAGCCCCCTGCTAGGGTATTGGAAGGAAGGGCCTTTGGAAATGGTGAGTGCCCTGTAGACATGCGCTGCTCCTGGGATAGTCTGAGAACAGAACGTGGGGCTGCAAAATCACTGCTGTGTCCAATGTGAACCACAGAGGGCTCAGAGAGCCCTTAGGGCTGAGTCTCCTAGTGAACTGCCCCACCAAGAGGATGGGATACACTCTCCCAGTCCCCATTTCTTGTAAACATTTCTCTCCCTCAAGTTGATTTATTTTTTCAATTTGCAGGGTAAGCCATTAAAAGCCAATACTAATGAAAATCACACTTCCAGAAAATCTAAGTCTACTGCCTCTGCACCCCTGCCTAATTCAGGAGTATCAGCTTTGAGGGGTGAGCTAAACAGCAAACTTTGGAGGGGGGTCATACTCCTGAGCCATACACTGAGAAGGGCCTTTCATGGGCACTCTCCAGCTCCTGCCAGGGCTGAGGCAAGAGGTACAAGGTCTGAACTGAACTCACATGCCATTTCTGATTTGCTTTTGTAAGATAGTATGGACACAGTCACGTGCCATACGCCCAGGAATGAGTGACTTCAACAATATTCACTTAATGTTTCTTCAATATGTAGAAGGGGCAAGGTGCTGGGTTGGTAAGAGACACACATAAACCCACACACGTGGGCACACCCCTCCCCTGGGGGGTCACAGCATGGACACAGAGAAATTTGTGCTGGTTGGGAGCAAGGACAAGGTGGGAAAGGGGAGATGGGAGCCTTTATGGAGGAGGTGATGCCTGAGCTGAGCCTTAGAGGAAAAGAAGCATTGTGGGAGATGGATCTGAAGAGGGCAGCAATTCTGGACCTAAGGAAAAGTCTAGTAATCCAAGAAAAGAGTCATAATAAAATTCTCCTTGACTCTGCTGCCTAGGTATCAATACACAAAGTCTGTTCAGCAAGGAATTTAATGACTATTAGTATTTCCATAGCACTGTGAGGTTTGCCATGCACTTTATAGACATTATTTCATTGGATCCTTACAACAGCTCTGGGTGGGGCTAGGGGCCGTTATTATTCCCATTTTATAGTTGAAGAAACTGAGACATACAGGTGAAATGACTTGTCCAGGGTCACACTGGTAGGAAGTATTTGAGACAGGATTTGAACTCAGGTCATCCTGATGCCAGGCTCAGTGCTGTGGTGCCCCCTAGCTGCCTCTACACTAGTAAGTAAATGTTTGACATTGGATTTGAATTTGGATTTGAATTCATGAATTTTGAACTCCAACATTAGCTACTGTAGTACTGAGCTCCTGATATAAGAAGGCACTTTTAATCTCACAGTTATCTTTAAGAGTTGGAGGGATGAGACTTCTGTCTGGAAGGTGACTCTGAATAGTTATGCCCCTGTCCCCTTTCATAAGTAAGGGATGAGGGAATATTGTAGATTAAAGGGTAAATTCAAAGAGAA
Source organism: Petaurus breviceps papuanus (assembly GCF_028583685.1). Lineage (NCBI taxonomy): Eukaryota > Metazoa > Chordata > Mammalia > Diprotodontia > Petauridae > Petaurus > Petaurus breviceps. The sequence goes on along the minus strand of NW_027185761.1, from coordinate 73,592,131 downwards.
GTTCCAGGAGAAGAGCAGCATAAGGCATTTGGGTGAAGATCAATGAAGAAAGAAATGACATTATCATCAGAGCAAGGCAAGAAAAGAGAATGGATGAGAAATTCAGGAAATCATTCCCAAGCCCGGCACATGCTGTATTAATTATAGTCAGGGCTTCTATTATCTGTACATCTGCTGAAGCATTGTCCCTCCCCCGTCTTCTTTCTCTTCTCTCTTTCTCTCTCCCTCCTTCCCGCTCTCTCTTTTTTCCCTCCCTTTCCCCCTTCTCTGTCTCTGTCTCTCTCCCTCCCTCTCTCTCTCTCCCTTCCCTTCTCTCCCCCTCTTTCTTTCTGTCTAACTCTACTTCTGTCTCTCTCTACCTCTATCTCTCTTCCTCCTCTCCCTCTAACAGAAGAGTAGCCAATAGTGTTCTGATGATTAAGCTTGATAATAAAAGTATAAGAATGAACATGGGGAATTAGATTCTGGATCAATTTTTCAGTGCTGAACTATGACACTTTGCTGGGGTGGGAAAGGGAAGAAGACCCATGTGTACAAAAATATTTATAGCAACTTTTTTTGTGGTGGCAAAGAATTGGAAATTAAGGGGATGCCCATCAATTGGGGAATGGCTAAAGAAATTATGGTATATGAATGTAATGGAATAATATTGCACCATAAGAAATGAAGAGAGAATGGACTTCATATCTACCTGGAGAGGCTTATATGAACTGATGCTGAGTGAGAAGAGCAAAACAAGGAAAAATTTGTACACAATTACAGACACAACGTATGTGTGATGACCAACTTTGATAGACCGGACTCTTCTCAGAAATGCAGGGCTATAAGTAAAGTCCAAAAGATTCATGATGGAGAGAGATGTCTACATTCAGAGAAAGAACTAGAAAGAACTGAGTTTGAATGCAGATTGAAGCACCTGCTCTCTTTCTTTTTCTTGTTTGGTTTTGTTTCCTCTTTCCCACTGTTCATTCCATTGTATACAATCCTTCTTTATAACCTGACCAATATTGAATGTGAAAGTATCTGCAGATCTTATACCTGATTGTATGCTGCTATGGGGAGGGAGGAGGGGAGGAAGGGGAAGAAAAATCGAAACTCAAGGAACTGGAGAACTGAATCTTGTAAACTCAAAGTAAATAAACAAACTAATAAAGACAAAAAAAATTTAAAAAATTATTGAAAAAAAATATAAACACCCAAGGGTCATTCTCCAATCATTCAAAGGACACAAACAGCTTTCCAATGAAATATTGCTCATATAAAGAACTCTATGAATACACATTCCACATATTCTAAATCACTACCAATAAGAGAAATGCAGAGTAAATAAGCCTGAGACTTCACTTTACATCCAGAATATTGGTTTAAAGAATAGGAGCTATCAATGGTGAAGGGGTTTTTGGAAAGAAGGTCCCACTAAAAAGTTAGGGACACTTTTAATTATCCTGATTATTCTGAATATCAATTTGGCATTCTGGAAGAAAGGTGCCTCACCTGCTTGCTTATACTCTTCAAACCACTGATGCTCCTAGTGGAAATGTACCCCCAAAGAAATCCAAGGCAGAAACAAAAGTTCAATATAAATCAAAACTTGTGCTAGTCAAAAACTGAAAGGAAGTTGGTGCCTACCAACTGAAGAATGGGAAGAAAAAGCCTGGAGTGGATGCACATAAAATATACTGAAGAGGAGAAATTCACAGAAATAGGGGCATCTTTGCGTGAACTGCTGAAGAGAAAATTAAATATGCCCCCAAACTCCTCATTCACAAGGTCTCTAAATATGCTCTAAATGACAAGATCCCCAAAGGAAGCCAGATCTCGCGCTCCAGAAAGGCCAAGGAGGGTCCCAGAGAATAGATGATGAATGAATCATCCCTCCGTCTTGGTGGAAAGTTGGGGTGTTGCTAGGCAGAATCCTGAGTGCCCTGGGGTGCTGGATGACACTACTGTGCATTTTTGCTTAATTATTTTTATTCGTTACATAGAAGGGTTCATTCTGGAAGGGTTAGGAGTATGCGTGCACACACGCATGTGTGTTTGACTCTGGTTATGATACAATGACAAATCCTACTGTTAGAGGATGCCCAGAGGATGGAAGCAAAGGATGAAGGAAGAATTCTGGTGCTGGCCTAGAAGGATGGGCTGGATGCTAACATTCCACATGAGCTGAGGTCCAAAAAGAAGCCCAGGACAACAAGGAAGGGCTAGAGCTGCTGGAGGAGGATGGGACAGTGAACGCTCCCAGTGCGGAGGGAGTGGAGGCCCTCCGTTCTTCTCTGAATCTGCTTCATGGGCCAAGGGGGATGGCAATCAGGGAACTGAACCCCAGGAGAAGCAAGAAGTTCATGAGAGAGTCTTTGGCAAATTCAAGTTACAATGCCCAGGCGGAAAGTGCTCTCAAATGCGTTTGGGCACATGTGACTGGTGGAGAGCTTCATTGACTCTGGGGCGTGGGAGAAGCAGCCCTGGACTGGAGGGTGAAGAGTCAGTTCTCAGAAGGCGGAGGGGTGTCATCTGTATGTGATGGGCAGGTGAGGTCACCCTCATGGCCAGGAAAAATTCCAGCGCCGACATCGTTAACAGGTGACCAGTGGGAGAAAAACAGGACAGGAAGTGACGGCCTCCTCAAGAACAGGTCATGCCAGACTGACCCTTTTTTGGGCAGGGTGACTAGGCTGTTAGAGTGGAGGTGGCTATAGGTGAAGTTTATCCAAATGCTAGAAAAGGCTTGAATGAAGCAGCTGTTCTGGGGGCCCCAATCACGTGGTGCCACAGTACACAGAGCACTGGGTCAGAGTCTGGAAGACCTGAATTCAAATCCAGCCTCAGATACTTCTAAGCTGTGTGGCCATGGGCAAGTCATTTCACCTGGTTTACCTCAGTTTCCTCATCTGCAAAATGGGGATACAATAGCAGCACCTACTTCACGGTCATGTTGTCATGAGGATCAAGGGAAATCGTGTTTGCAAAGTGCTCAGCTCAGCACCCAGAACATCGTAGCCAGTTCCTTGGGGCCATTTAATTGACCGAGGGGTGATGGTAGGTAAGCCCCGCAGACTGGCTCCACCCTCAGGGCCAGGCAGAGGAAGGGTTATTTTCGAACGAAGGCACCTCGGACTTCAGCTGTGAGGCAGAGCCCATCGTTTATCACAGGGAAGGCCTTTTCAAACACGCGGCCAGCTTCAGCTGATTCATTTCTACCTTCTGGTCCGGCATAGACAAAGAAGCTGGACACGGCTTCTCACCAAGTATCCTTTCTGTGATTGACTCGGTCGTGATAGCAGCTTGAGATCATGCTGTGAGGTTTCTAAAGTACATTCAAAACATCTTCTCATATGAGCCTCATGACAGCCCTTGGAGGGAGGAGCTGTCGCCGTCTTGTAGATGAGGAAATTGAGGCACAGGTCCATGGCCCCAAAGAGGCAGGATTCTAATCCAGAGCTCCCCAGACCCTCGGGCCGGGACTTCATCCGTTACTCTATGCGGTATCCAGCTCCTTCTCAAAACAACATTTCCACGGCCAATGGTAATAACTGTTTGTATCCCTCTGAAATTCCCTTGTTTTCAAACTGTCTGCCTTGAGATTCTCTGAGCGCACGCATGTGTGCGCGCGTGTGGACCGACGCTTGCTTGTCACACTGTTTGGGTTACTCGGCTGTTTGCATAATTGGCCTTCTGCAGCGATAGATTCTTTTCTGCAGAAAGAGCCAGCCGGTTTCCCAGGCTTCCTGCAGTCCCCAGCACGCTGCAGAGATGTGCCAAAGGCCGGCTCCATGTTCTCCTGCCTGCACATGGATCCTGGGAGAGCCACATGGCACATGATGGGAAGGTGGGCTACACCGGCTTGCGTTTGTTGTAAAACAGGAGGCAGCCCCTGCCCCCCAAGACTATACTCCGCTTCAGGAATCATCGGGATTTCATTTAACACACAGGGAGAATCAGTGTCTCCCCCAAGACCACATACATCTTCTCCCACAGAGACAGGCTGTGAACTTGGGTCTACAGGTTTCAAAGCCTGTAGGTGGCCCATTGACCCTCTTGGTGTCAGGAAGAAGGAACCTATAGAAGATGTGATGCATTTATTAATCAATCACTATGGGCCAAGGGCTGGGTGAATGGATCCAAGGAAGCAGGACATCCCCTCCCTTCAGGGAACTTACATTCCAGTGGGGGGAGGCAATGAACCAAGGGGAGCTGGAGCATGGGGGGGATGATGGGTGGGGTTCTCAGCCAGGGTGAGGCTACTGGGGAGGAGGCGGAGGAGTGGGGATTTGTGTCCACATGGCTCCCCCCACTCTCCATGAAGAGGGGTCACAGAGGAGCTATGGATTCCACTTCTCCTTGTACCTGATAAATGCTGGCCTAGAACCCCTAGCCCTCAGCCCTGGCTCACAGGCTCCTTATCTAGCCTCTTAAGCCTTGGGGAGTGTCAGGGAGCTGGAGAGCTTCACCCTCTACGTGCCCTGGGCGCCAGCCAGTCAGACTCTCCAGGAGACAGAGCACCAGCGACTCTGAGGCCAGCCCCTTTCTCCTGTCCATCCAAATGGTGATCGACCACAGCTTGAACATTGCTCAGCCAAGACCTGCCGGGTCTACAGAGCCAGCACATCCTGACGACGTTCACTCTTAGGACAGACCATGGTCCGGGAAGCTCACAATCCCTTCAGGGGTCCTGAGATCTGCAGATTCCCCGGGGGATCCCCAAGTCGGAAAGGTGAAGCCCATGCCTCTGAGGCGATGTTTACGCAAGGCTGGTAAGGATCTCAGGGTCCCTCATCTTACCGACCCCAGGGAAGGGAGTGACTTTGGACAAGCCAGGTCACGGGGAGTCAGTGGCCAGCCAGGATTCCAATCCTGGCTGCCGCCGCCAAAGCCAGAGCTCTAACCATTGCACCACTTCGCTCCTGGTCCCGTTAACTCAATTATGTGCCGTCACTTGTGGTGCGGTCTTTCCTTGCTAGCCTTCCCTTCTTCCTGACCCTCTGCTCTTTTGCTGTCCCTTTATACCGTCTATGGTTCAATAAGTTGCCTTTTTTTGTTTGTTTCAGTTTGGGTTTTTCCGGACTTGCCCAGACGTTACTCAGTGTGTATCTTTTCCCGACTGCCCCTCCTCCCCAGGGTGGGTGTTCTGCCCAGCTCAGACCTCGGGAGGGGGGCTGCCCTGCCGTGCCACCAGCCTCCCGCGGTGAGTGGGTCGTGAAGCCCGCGCGGGGTACTCACCTATGAGGTACATGCCAATCCAGTCGCCCGCGTCCACCTCCTCCTTGATGTCCCAGTGGATGACCAGGTCCTGGGAGTGGCCTATGGAGTAGCAGGAGCTGCTGACCGTGAGCGTGGAGCGGCTGTCAGAGGTGACCAGGTCCGTGTCGCTGGTGGACCGCGGGATGGTGACCGGGTCGTGCGGCCCGTTCCGGAGGTCCAGGTTGTTGAACTGGTCAGGGTTGTAACTGTACCTCAACGGTTCTTTACACCGGCGCCGACTCTGGGAGCTCCTCGATGGAGAGGCCATGGCGGCCAGGCCGAGAAATCGGTTCTGATACAGATTCTGGGAGGGCAAGAGGCAGAGACAGCGTTCAGAGCACTGTCCCCACAGTCAGCAGCATTCATTAAGCACTGACGGGGTGCCTGGGGTTGTGGGTGTGAGGCTAAAGAGGGAGCTGCCCTTACTCTCAAGGGGCAAAGCCTGGTCCAGCTATGGAGGGGGCTGGGACTCCCAAGGGAGGGCAGGCTCTGCCTCAGGGATTCATTCAACAAGGAGAGCCCGGCTGTCTGGGAGTTGTCTGTAAGACCCTCTGTATGACCTCATACACGCAGCAATGGCGAGAACACCTGAGGGATGCTTGATGAGGGGACTCTCCATTGGCACATACACGTGTTCCCAGTCTACCTGAGGGCAGCAGGACTGGGATGAATGGGCACTGGGGGGGGGAGGGCAGAACTCCTCCCCCCTTCCACAGCTTCCTCTCCAGAGGGCTGGGTTGGTTTGCCTTCACTACTTTTTAATGACAAAGGAAGGCTCATGGCCAGGGCTAGGGGAGGGGAAGGGGTGAGGAGTAAGGACAGGAAATGACAAAAACAACAAACCTCGGTAAAATTAAAAAAAATAATTAAAATAAAAAGGAAATGAATGATGCCCTAGATAGGAGGGGGAGGGGGAAGCATCATCTGAGAAACCCACCAAAGTAAGCTACATTTGGTTTGTCAAATCCTCCCACGGAGGGCGCCATGCCTATCAGCCAGTACCCCTGATCAGTAAGTCCGGCAGAGGCCCAGGACCGGGCACTGCGGCCTGGTCCATCAGCTCAGCCCTTTGGTTCCTTCCTTCTGCCGGAAGGTCCTTGCCCATCACAGCCCCTCTCCCCTCAACCGCCCTTCCCTGGAATCGAGGTGACCTGGGGGTATCGGGCACTTGGGCAGAGACTGGGAGACGGATGAGGCAGCTGCACAGGTGGGATGTCTCTGCTGCAAAATTACAGAATCTCACAGTGGAAGGGAGTCTCAGGGGCTGCCTGCTCCAACATGGAAGAAGGTTCCAATAAGGGGCTGTCCAGCCTTTGCTTAAAGACCTATGGGACCTATAGTGGGAGTGGACCCTCTCCCCAACCCCCCAAGGTGGGTCATGATACTTTGGGCAGGTCTGATTTTTAGGAACCTTCCCATTACATCAAGTTTAAATGTGTCTCTGGGACTTCTGGGCTGCAGCTGAGTGGTGCCATGGATAGAGAACTGAGCTTGGAGTCAGGCAGACACAAGTTCAAATCCTGCCTTCAACAGTTTCTAGCCGTGTGACCCTGGGCAAGACAATTTTCTCATCTTTAAAATGGGGAAAATTAAAGCACCTAGCTCCCAGGGTGCTGTAAGGATCCAATGGGATGATCTTTGTAAAGCACTTTGTCACACACACATTTGTATACATCACATATACTCAGATATATATCTAAATGTCAGCTGCTATCATTGTTATTAATGTTATAGTTGGATTAGCTCCTGCACCCATTCCTAGTTCTGCCCTTTGGGTCCAAACAGACAGGCTAATTCTGCCTCTCTTGGACAGCTCCTCATGCCCGGAGGCAGCTGGCAGGCCCCCCTCAGCCTTCTCTTCTCCAGGTTAGACATTCCAGTTCCTTCAGCCGGCCCTCCCAGGACACGAGCTCAAGTCTCTTTGGTCTCTGGGCACATCCTCAGCACCACTTTGAGGAAAAAAGCAATGGAGCCCAAGCCTCCCCCCAAAACCTTGATCAAAGCTCAGACAACAAAGTCAACAGTTTATTTAATTGAGGGGGGACAGTTTTTTCCAAGATGAAAGAATGGGTTAAATTGCATCCTAGACCAGGGTGCAGAGGGTGTTCTGAGTGTGAGGTGTTAGTGAACAGGTGGGTTCTTGCCTTTCATTCACTGAGCATTTGGTTGAAATGTCCCCATCAGTCCCAGGGATGGGAAACATGGAATTACTGGGAGTCAAGTAGCCCCAGGGAGAGAGTGACTCTTCATGGGAGGTGACTGTCTTCTCTAAGGACACATGTTATTAAGGCCATTCAGATCCAAAGAGGGAGGGGGTGGGGGTGGGTGGGGGCAGGGAGACCCTTTGGTGAGATGATCACCTGAGAGAAAACAGGCCCATGGTTCTTCCCCTGGAGGGTGGTCCTGGCTCTTCCCAGGAAGAAGCCATTTCCAAGTCAGCCTCAAGAGCCAGCCTGGCTGTTTCTGGCTCTTAGAGGAAGAGATGAGTCACCAGAGGAACTGACCTGCTGAGGAGAGGGAGGACTGGACCCTCTGTCGGCCAGCACCAATCAGGTGAAGCTTCCTTGGCACCGACCATTCCTGGGGAAAATGGTGGCCTGGGGACAGTTAGTGTTCTCTTCCTGCTACCCACTGAAGGCAGGGACTTTCAAAGAAACCATGGGTCACGGCAAGCGAACAGATGGGTTTTAAAAATGGGATCTGAGAATGGCATTGTGCTTTGTGGAGCGTGGTGTGAGACGCAGGAAAATGGTTTCTGGTCAGGGATGAAGTGCGTCCAACAAGGACTGACTGAGAGTGATGTGTTGGCCTAGAGCCTGGACACTCTGTTTAAGGCTGGAAAACAAAAGGAGAGGGGAGAGAGAAGAGGGTCCAGATGCAGCTGCTCAGGGAGAGACAATAGTGAGGCAGATCCTGGCTCCGGGTGATGCTGGGAGGAAGCCGTGCTGCTAATGTCCCCACTGCATCCACTAGGTATGTAGGCTGCCTAAGCTTGCCCGCATCCCTCTGCCTTCCATGAGAGATTCTTTATCACACCTGGCACAGTGGCCGTGCTAATCCATACTGCCCCTGCCCACACGCACACATGCACGTGTATACACACTTATGAGTGTGCACACACAATGCACATATTCACACATGCACACACATACTCATACATGTATATGCACACTCACAAGTGTGCAACACAATGTACATTCACACAGTATATACACACTCCCAAGTGTACACACACTCACACATGCACACACATACTCACAGTGTATGCACACTCACAAGTGTGCACACAATGCAATACACATTGACACACATATATACACACTCACAAGTGTGCACATGCAGACCTCCCTCCACACACAAACACACATACTCTGCAGAGGGCCTTGCCTTATACTTTGCCAAACTATTTTATGCCCCCTTGGTCTCTCCTCTATCTGTCCTCACACGTGTGCACAGGCTGCCCCACAGGTTTCCAGCAGAGGCTGGAGGGCTGCTTGCTGGGCGGTTCTGCCTTTCCTGCAGGGCTTGGTTCCATGGTCGCTCCCCACTCTCAGATTTTGTGACTGTGCACACCATCTCCCTCATTTGCATGGAGGCAGGGGTGTTTTTTTCTTCTGCCTCCGTATCTCTGGCACCTTATACAACATCTGGCACACAGTAGGACTTACTAAGTGCTTGTAGATTGATCCTGCCTCCATGCTGATGTACACGCTGAACCGGATGCCCGACCTAATTCCCTCTGTTGTCACCACTGGCTGAATTTCTACCCTCTTTAAAGCCCCCTCCAATGCTGCTTCCTCCAGGAAGCCCTCCCTGATTCCTGTCATCAGTGACTGCTTTCCTCTCCCTGGCCCTCATGCAGCATGATGAATGTATCTGTGGGCACTTGTCCTGAATGACTTTGTACAGTCACCTCTGTGGGCATCACCCCAAGGCCACGGACCCCGCTAACTCTCTCTTAGGGTCACGTCAGGATGCATGTGCCGAAGAGTCAGTGAGTGAGGGGGCACCAGGGGCTTCTTTCTAGAGAGAACAGTGTCAGACTGAGTCAGGCACAGAAGAGCCTGTCCAGTCTTTTGGGGTCTTCCAGAGACGGAATGCTCTTCACTAATGTAATGCAGCCCTGTCTTCTCAGAGAGTCACCTGCCCTTACAGGCCCAGATACTTTAAGAGGCTTCATCTCAATCTTCCCAAATCTAATCTACTTTTTCTAAAATCTCAAATCACAGAATCTCAGGGCTGGGTGGAGATCAGGCTGGACCATGGGCTATTCCCTGGCAGTCATCCCGATCTTCCCCATGCCAGGAATAAAAGCTCTGATCTTTTCTGCTGTTCAGAGCCTTCCTCATCCCTCCAGGCTCAGCTGAAGGCCCCTCAGCAGGGAGGAGCAGCCTAGAGTGAGGCCAGTGAAAGTCCTGCTCTGTGTTTGCCCAGAAGCCTCTCCCTGGGAGCTGAAGGCCCTTCTCACTGTGTCTGACAACTGCCTGCTTTGTGCCCTCCCTCCCCCCAAGAGACAGACTATGTGCTGTTCAGGGGAAGGGCCCAGCACCTAATGCACTACACACAGTAGGCCCTTTATAAATATTGGTCGAATTTTTCTGACCTAATTGCCTCATTTTATAGGTGAGGAAACTGAGGCCATACTTGGCCAAAAACCTGGTCATCTTCTTCCCAAGTTGATCACTTGGTAAAATGGGGAATTGGGAGAGAATGTGGAGAAATCAGTGGTAAGGCCTCCATTACTCCAAACAGGCACTGTATGTGTGTGGAAGTGTGTAGTTTGTGTGTGTGAGTGCATGTGTGTGGGGCAGTGTGTGCGTGTGTATAGGTACGTGCATACACACGTGTGCATCGGGTACATGTGAGTGTACATGTGTGTGAGTGCACGTGTGTGCATGTGTGAGTGCACACATGTGCGTGTGTGGAGCATTGCATGTGTGAGTGTGTGTTTGCGTGTGCACACATTGGGGTGGGAGCTGGGCAGCTTTCATTCAGAATATCTGTGCGGCTGATGCTGGCTTTGTGTGTAAAGAAAATGTTGTATTTCAAGCATTTTTAATCAAGGCATCTTGCAGTAGGTTTTTAAAAAAATGTTTGTTTTTTCCTTCTCAAATTGGAATAAGTGCCGCGCACAGTGCGTATTTTCAGGTCCCATCTTGCCATAAAGGAGATCAGAAGGCGCCGGGTAGACTCTGTGGGGGACAGTGTCTCCCCCAAACAAATCAGTGAGTCATTTTGACAGCATGTCAGGGTGGCAGGCTGGCCCAGGAGCAGAGCGGAGGGCTGTCTGTCTTGTCTCGTGGATGTGTACTCACAAGATGTGGTTGTTTCCCACACTCACACCCATCCACCATCTTCATTGCTGGATGCAGGAGCCTGGTCACAGGGGCACTGGCTGCACACATGCCCTGTCTGTGAGGCAGGCATGATTATGATGCCTGTTCTAAGGAGGAGGGACTAGCCTAAGGTCCCACAGCCAGTATCTAAAGCAGGATTTGAACCTAAATCCGCCATCTCCTAAGCCAGTTCTCTCCGCTACACTACTGTTTCCTGACAGTGAAGGGGTGAACAAGGAGGATGTTCCAGATAAACCAGGAAACACAGACCTTTAGACCCTGGGGGGATCACAGTAGGTAGTCAGTCAATCAGTTCCCCTTATTAAGTGCCCAGTATGGTGGCAGTCATTGGGCTAGGTGCGAAAGACACAGAGACAGTCTGTCCTCCCCTCATGGGGCTCACCTTCTGTGGGGTGGGGTGGGGGCTTTGGGAAAGAGGAGACAAGTACCTGTAAGGTAGTCTGAGGAGGGAGAGAATGGTAACTCCAGAAGGCTTAGGAGAGGCAGAGCTTGCCAGGACTGGGTCAGGGAGAAGACACAGCCAGTGTAAGGGCTGGGGAGGAAAGCTGATTTCAAGGAGTGGGTGGTAGGGCTGGAGAGCATTGAGACAATAGAACTCAAAGCAGGACAGAATTGGGGGGGGGCGGTCTGAGAGGGAATCCTGGGAGAGGAACGTTGGTGTTCTAGAAGCAACAGGGAGTCACCAGGAAGATGACAGCCATGAAGTGAGGTTCGGGGAGGGGGTCAATAAAAGAAGAAGCAAAGAGAGCCTAAGAAATGACAAGGCCAGGCACCCACATGGGCAGGGCACAGAGCTGCCCAGAGGCCCGAGGCCACACTGGGGACGCTTCTGACAGGGCTGTGGCATTTCCCAAAAAACTGAAGCAATTCAACAGGGCTGATAGTCCCTGTGGGTTCTCTGGCTGGAAGCTCTAGCTGAGAAATCTTATGGAAGGCATTTGGGCAGCAAGCAATGAGTGTTCAGAGCCAGTCTGTTTCCAATGTTCCTTCAGTTCCATGGGGGGTGGGATGGGAATGGGGAGGGGACGGGAAGCATTAGAATTGCTCCCTTCTCAAGAGAACTCAATTGCCTTCCATTCTGAGCCCCTGCCCCTCACCACCCAGTACAGAAAAGGCTTTTTCCTTATTCTTATCTCTTTTACTTTTTAAAAACCACACCAGGGAGGGACTTTAAATGTCAATAAAAGAAAGATTTTCCAGCTTCTCCCACCAGCCTTCTCCCTCCCTTCCAAAAGTCTTGGTTGAACATTTTAGCAAGGCCTAGTGCTGTTGGGGGCATTGTGAGAGGTACAGTCCCTCCTTGGAAAGAGCTTAGGGCATAATTGGGAAATGATTCACCCAGGGAGAAGGAAACAAAAAATGTAAGCAATCAGGCAGGCCCTGGAACATGTTGCCCCGATCAAGGTTATTTTCCAATGGAGTCATTAATTCTAAACACAATAACACACCATGTTAGCACTATTTGGCCAGTTGCCCGAGATGCCCATCAGGTGGTAGACTTGTGACCGTGTGTCTGAAATGTCAAACAAAAAAATACATATACCTCTGATACACTTGTATGTACAGCTATATGGCAAGACAACTAAGAATATGAATGAAGTGGATGAACATTTATGATAATAGAAAGCCAAATAACAAAATGGAACAGATTTTAAGAGAAAATTTTAGGGAAAATTAAAGAGATCATGAATTGATCCACATGTAAAAATGTACCAGGTCCAGATGGTCACACCTGTATTACATAAACTGCATTCAAAAATGAAGATACTGTTCTACCTATTTTTTTCCTTAAGGCAAATATGATTCAGATCCCCAAACATGTCAAAGATAAGACAGAAAAAAAAAACTGCAGGCTGAGATCATTTGTGCAGACAGTTGGGGTAAGTTACTTAAACTCTTTGTGCTTGTTTCTCTAGATGTTAAATGAGTGTTTGGAATTGATGCTATGTTCTGGCTTCAGCAATGACTGAGTGAATGGAGAGAAGGGGATGAATGTAAGAGATGTGATGGAGGCAGAGATGACAAGATTTGCCTCCTGATGGAATCTGTGGGATCAGGGGAAGTGAGGAGCAAAGCAAAAGAGCCAAGTGAGGAATAAAATTGGAATGTAAGCTCCTTGAAGGCAGCCTTATAACCTCAGTGCTTAGCTCAGCTCTCAGCACAGAGAAAGCATCCATGAATGTTTGTTAACTGACTGTTGATAATGCTGAGGTGATACAAACCTGGGTGACTGAAAGGATGGTGGTCTGCCCTTCACAGAAATAGAATAGTGCCCTTTGAGGAAGAGTAAAGGTTTTGCAGGGCTGAGAGGTAAGATCATGAGTTCTGTACTAGACATGCTGAGTTTGAGATGCATCTGAGACACAGAGTTTGACATCAAGCCACGAAGTTATTAACTGTTAAGCTCTCAAGAGTGATCCAGCAGCCATCTGAATAACTGAGCCCCCCAGCATGGGCAGAGGGACACCAGCAGGGAATCTCCGTGTCTTTCATATTCCAGGATCACAGACTGGAAAGGGACCTGCAAGGCCACCACATCTTGGGGCCATAGACCTAGAGTGGTAGTCATCCTCATGTATGATCGAGTCGGATCCTCCACTTTACAGAGGAGGAAACAAAGTGTCTGAAGGTTACCCAGAGTGTCAGAGGTGAGATATGAACCCAAGTCATCTGCCTCCACAGTTAGTATTCTTTCCACTGTGCCAGCCATAGGGGAGTTTCAGGAGGTTCCTAAGACTAGATGAATATCTTGTTCATCCCCTTCTAACCTTTACTTGGAAGTGTGACTCAGAGTAAAGATCAGGTCTCATCTGCTTCAGACAAGGCTGGTGCTGGATATTGAAGGCTCCAGAAAGGAATGAGGCTGTCTCTGCCTCCTGGGAGGTCACATTATTGCAACAGGGAAAGTCA
>NW_027185761.1:73565233-73578613 GCF_028583685.1 Petaurus breviceps papuanus | reverse complement strand
GGGAGAAAGAGATTGGTTGTAGACATCATCATGTATAAAGTATCTCTAGAATTGGGCCTTGGCAGATGGTCCCCATCAACTGGCAGGGATGGCTCAGAATATGGCAGGTGGGTGTGTGGTCCAGACAAAGGGAGTGCATGAGCAAATGAACAGAGATGGGAGTCATCAGGATGCATCAGATGACATGGTGGCAAGCTGTTAAGGTTAAGGATGGAATCAGACTGCAGGAGGCATTGCCCACAAGGCTAAGGAGTTTAGACATTATTTGATGGGCAATAGGGAGCCATGGAACCCTTTTGAGCAGGAGAGTAACATTGTATGGAATAGTTTAGGGCAGAGTTAGATCAGAGGTAGGAAGGAGACCACTGTAATAGCTGAGATGAGGTCTAATGAAAACCTAAACTAGCACGGTGGCCATGGGGATGGAAGGGAGAGGCACACATGGAGGGGAAAGAGATTATAGAGGGAGGGTGAGCAGGGCTAAGAGTCTGTCCTGCAGTAATCTTCTTTCTTCTAATCCTGCTTGCCTCCATCCCTCAGAATTGTAAAGGAAAGATGAGCTGCCCTGGCTGGTCTGGGAAGGGGTGGAAGAGTCAGGAAGGCTGGTCATTGGAACAGTGGGGAGGAATCCAGAGCATGTTTGGGAGTCATTTAACAACAAACAGAATCACAACAACAATTAGCCTTCACAGAGCACTATAAAGTGCTCTCTCTGCAATAATTCTGCCTGCACACACAGCAGCTTGCACATAGTAGGTGCCCACAAAATAGTTGCTGAATTCTATTGGAGGGAATCTTATCTCAGCCTCACAACAAACCTGGTGGCATGAACACTCTAGTTATTAGTAATCCCATTTTACAGATGAGGAAACCAAGGGTCTGAAGGGTGTCCATGATTACTCTGCTAGGATTCAAGCCCTGGTGTTCCTGGCTCCCCAGTTCTTTATCTGTCACAGAGTCAAGGGACAAACGTGCGCTTTCCAAGAAAGACTCTTCACTTTGGGGTAATGATGTTTTCTGGATCCTGGAGGACTGGAACAATTGGCAGACATGCTGTGGAAGCTCCCACTTCCCCTGTGCCAAGGGTTCTTAAACTCGTTTGTTGAGGGGCCATCTGGTGAAGCCGACAGATGCCCCTTTCCCTCATCATGATAACAGTTTTTAAAGGTATGAAATCAAATATAAAAACGACAAAAGAAACCAATTAGATTGAAATACAGCTATCAAAATGTGAAACATTTTTTTTTAAAGATTGCAGGTTAAGAAGTCCTTGCTCTTCTGAGCTGGCCAGTCTGGGTCCCAGCTTAAAAACAATGTCCAAGTTGGAGGCTTCTGGTTCCACAGACTTTGACTTCTCTGTTTCAAACGTAAAGAGTCCGAGGTAAAGTTAATATCCTGGTACAAAGGGCTGGAATGAGTGATGGGATTGAATTGATGTTCCCGATAGGGGCATATCCTTAGGATGACTGCATGATGGCAGCTTCCAGGCTGTCAGGCCTTTCTTCACTCCCTTCTAGCTCCCATCATACTTGCCTGTGCATTTCCATCCCATTAGATAGTAAGTTCTGAGAGGGCAGAGGGCAGATCATCTTTTATTCTTGTAACCCTCCTCATGTGGAGTCTTGCCCATTCTAAGAGGCTTAATAAACATTGCTTCAACTGATCTGAACAGCCATCATTCAAAGTGGACAAGCCTGCCTCTGGGAATCCAGGCATCCAGTGTGCCTCCCATGGCGATGTCTTCACCCAGCTCCGGGCCCCGATGGTGAGGGCGCTTAGCATCAAGGAAGGTTACAAGGGGGTCTGACAAGGGATGATTTCTCTTACTGCTTAGAGAAGTGACATTCCACCTCTTTTAGGTTATGATTCCCTGGGGTCATATCCCCTTCAATGCATCTTCATCCAGGCTCTCCTGCAAATCTCAAAGGGATGGGATATAATTCTTTTAGTCAGTGCATCATGATTTAGTACATAAACCCTTGGGCTGCATTCTGAGAGAACTGAATTTTGTTGTGTGTTTGTAGTGGATTTTTGTCCCTTAGTGAAGGCAATAAGGATTTACCTGAACCTCCACCCCTGTCTCCCAGAAGAGTAAAACTAAAGCCAGACTGAGCTGCCTCCCTGACCATCCTCACTTCTGGCAGGGATCCTTACTGCAGAGTGAGGGGAGGTGGTCAGAGTCACTCAGGCCAGCCCAGAATACCCCAATGTAGGGTATCTCAAACATTTCAAGGACACTTTGTTGGGACCCAGAGAAGCAAGGTCTGAGATAAGGATGAGGGTGGAGAGGCAAAGGGAGACAACAGCTTGTCTTTGGAAACATGGCTTTTGAGGTAGGAGCAGTTGTGTCCCTTCCCCCTCTGGTATGATGCCACTGGTATCACCCCAACACCCTGCAGGGGCACAGAAGTCCCTTCCCTTCTCATCACTCATGTGATGCCACTGGTCAGTGCTTTCTCCATCCCTCCTTCCCTGGCCACTGGGATTTACAAGGGCTTCCTTCACCCCGACAGAGACTGCTGTTGGCTGGGTATGTTTGTCTTCATGGTGAGGCATAAGTTGTACAAGTGAAAACTGCTTGACACACAGGGCTTATGATGAATTAAAAAAATAAAGGAACCTGATACCTAGAAGGGGGTTGGGATACATACAAGAGCCAATGGTAATAACGACTGACATTTCTAGAGGGCTTGAGGGTTTGCAGAGCCCTTGGCAGACATGAGCTCATTAAGCCTTGTAAAGGTTCCATGCACCAGGTTCCACAGGTAGCACTATTCCCACATTTTGGATGAAGACACTGATTCCCAGAGAAGTCAGTGACTGGCCCAGGGTCACATAGCTACTGACTATGGTGGGATTCAAACCCAGGACTTCCTGATTTCAAGTCCAGAGTTCTACCCATTGTGCTATGCTGTCTACCAAGTAAGAGATTATCTTGTGTCAAGTAAGGATGTGGACTCTTATTCCCCATCAGGAAGCAAACAGCTCATCGTAAGAGTCCAATGAGCATCTACAGGCATGAGGTAAGAATTCTGTGTATGCCAGAGGCTACACCCTCCCAAACTCTGGAACTGGAACTTCCCCCTCCCCACCAACACTTCAAATAACAGGTACTTGAACCTTTCTCAGCAGAGGCCTCATGTCCTCAGAGGACACTCACTCCTCCAGCTCACAAAACTACAGCATGAGGAACATGTCTGAGGTGGAAGCAGACATACCAGGGTGCGGATGCTGGCATTCTTCCTAGGATGGGATTTTGCATGGATATGATGATGGCTGGTATGGAGCCCACAACAAGCTTTGTCTCCCAGCATTCCTGCAGGGGTGGGAGAGCAATGGCCATGCCACTGGTGGGACCCAGTCTCTGGTCTTGGCTTGCAAGAGGAGCATTGTTCTGGGCCTGGAGGGTGAGATGGGCATTGATGAGCTGAGAGCATTTGGAGAAGGGCAAGCAGGACAGCAAAGGGCCCTGAGTCATTCCCATATGGGAAGCAGGCAAAGTTGCTATATGTTCAGGCTGGAGAAAGGAAGATGCAGGGAGTGTGGTCAGTGAATAGAGTTCAGAACATGGAGTCAGGAAGACCTGGGTTTGAATCCTGGCTCCCATAAGCCCTAATTGTGTGACTCTGGGTAAGTCACTCTGCCTCTTTGGCCTCAGTTTCCCCATCTATAAAGTGATGACAGTCACACTCAGTGATTTTAAAACATCTCTTCCGCCTCTAAATCTGTGATCTCTGAAGAGCTGTTTCCCAGGTTCTGAAGGGCTTTCATGGGGAAGAGGGATCACTTGCCTTGTTCTGACGACCCAGGGGCCATGGGTGGTGAATAGAGGGAGATACTTTGATATTCTTCTTCAGGAAGATCTTCTTCCCAATCAGAATGGTCCCAAATGCTTCATCTGGAGAGTTGGCTGACTCGAGCAGAATGTGGAGGACCATTTCTTGGGCATATTGTAGCAGGGATTTCTCTTGGATCTAGGTCAGAATAGAGAGCTATGAAGGCCTCCTCTAACTCTGAAAGTCAGTGACCTTGTATGTAGGCAGACATGGGTGCTGCAGTGCAGAGTGCTGGTCTTGGAGTCAGGAAAACCTCAATTCAAATCCAGACTTAAACATGTTCTTCCTGTGTGATCCTGGGTAAGTCACTCCACGGCAGTCTGCCTTGGTTTCTTCAACTGTAATATGGACCTAATAACAGCATCTACTTTGTAGGTTGTTGTGAGGATCAAAAGAAATAAAATTTGTAAAGGGCTTAGCACAGTACCTGGCACACAGTTGGCGTTTAATAAATACCCATTTACTCCCTTCCTAGACTGGAATAAATGCTGAGGAATAGTAGGACCTAAGTTGGACAGGTAAGGTGAGAGATCAGAGCATGGGAGAACTGGGATCCCCTCAGGAACACTTTCCAACCTTGATGAATATGGGGTGGGAAGAGAAGTCTGATGAGGAAACGTGGTGCTTGTCACACAGTAGGTGCTTAATAAATGTTGCTGAAAATGGATTAGAAGCGAAAGAAACTATGAGCAGTAAAAGCAGTTGACACAGTACTCCCATGACATGCTAAGGCACAGATTAGGGTGGTGGTAGCAAGAATACAGTGAATTATACAAGAATACTACAATTCAGTCAGAGGGATGGGAATAAGGTCTGTCACTTTCCTGGCCTATGAAACTCACTGGCAAGGAAACACCCTTCACTAATGCAGTCCAGCAGCTTCTCTGCCATTACTCACCTTTGAGAGATGCCTGGAGGTCAAAGGAGTCACTCAGGGCCACAGTCAATATGGGTCAGAGGCACAGTTTGAACCCAGATCATCCTGGCTTTGAGTCCAGATTTCTAGTCACTAGATGATCCTGCCTCTCCCATTCAGCTATACCTTACTCCTGAAGTGTCTAAGCCTGTGCTCTTTCAGTTCTTGCTGGACAAGTGATCAGAGGATGGGAACAAACAATCCTCAAAATAAGGAGCCCCAGGAACGACTGCTCTGAATACTTCAGAATAAGAGAAAAATGAATCAAAGCAAGTCTGAGGCTTCCCCTCATGCCTGGAAAGTTGGGAAAGGCAAGAAAAGATGGAAATATTAAACACCAGAGAGACTGTGCAATGGTATGTTAATACACTGTTGATGGAGCTGTGAACTGGTTCAACTGTTTGGGAAAATAATCAGAACTTATTCTAATTATTCTAAGCAAAAAATCAAATTGAATTTTAGCAACATGGTAAGGAAGTGATGAAATCATTCTTACTCTTTGACCCAGAGATCTGACTGTTTGGAGATCTATGCCCCAAGGAGGCCAAAGACAGAAAAAAAAGTACCAGAGGGACCTAATTATTCATAACTCCCCCACCCCTTTTTTTTGTGGTGGCACAGATTTAAAACAAAGTGAATGCCCATTAATTGGAGAAGAGCTAGACACACTGTGGGACTTGAATGGGATCAAATTTTACTACACTGTAGAGCCAATGACAATGAAAAATTCAGAGACTCAGGGGAATATTTCTATGAACTGAGGCACAGTGGAGTAAAAGGCACCAGGAGCCTAGTAGCAGTGATGCAACATTGTGAATGTAAAAAACAAGTGAAAGTGGAAGTCATTATGATGATCACGGAGCTGGCTCTGTGGAAGCCATGCTAGGGCACTACAGGTATGCAATACTGCATAGAATATCAGACTATCCAGTGTCTGTGTGGGCTGGTTTTATTGAATGTCCCCACCCCTTTTCTTTTCATTCTTAGAATGGATGGCTTTGGCTTTCTGGGTAGGGGAAGATGATGAGATATTCCATTACCTGTCGAAATAAAGGTCATGTAAAAGTAAATAACAACCCAATATCTTAAAGAAAGGAATGGCACTGATGAAAGCCAGCATGGATCTATCTGTAGGATTCAACCAACTCTTCAGAGAAGAGAAAGCAGGCTGGGGAGAAAACAATTTGGGGGAGTGTGAGGGATTAGTTCTTAATATATTTGAAAAAAAGAAGAATGTCAACAGCTTTGGGAAAATTGTCGAGATGATTACTACAAACAAACCAAAAGCAAATGGATATGGAGAAAACAAGATCCCACTGTACACATTGTCTGTTGACTAGAAAAAGCACTTAATTAAATAAAGAAAAGCACTGAGTCCGATGTTCTTCTTCACCAGGGAGTCAGAGAGTTACTAACTGTGATACTGGACAAGTTACCTCATATCTCTCAGTCTGAATGTCTTCATCTGTGAAATGAAGGTAAGGATAACACCTCACAGCCCTGTGAGGATCCAATGAGAGAACAGCATAAAGTGTCTGCAAGGCTTAAAGTGCTTTATCAATGCTCAGATTATTATCGCTGCTATTATTGTAACAGAGATAATGCACAACCCCCTTTTCTCACATAGATTGGGAAGAATAAATCATGGAGATGCATGATGAAGAAAGTGCTTCATCACTGCCATGGAACAGGATCACTGCAGAATATAAAGAGGACGGGTTTGCTCTGCAGAGGGAGACCCAGATAGCCATATCTGCAGATAACTTTGCACTGAGAGTGTTGAGCCTTTGCAATACTGAAGAGCTTCTCAAATGAGAGCTATCATTGTTGAAAAGAGGTTGACCTCACTAGTCACTCAAGACAAGCCAAGTAGTTGAAAAACATTTATCATGACCCTGTTCTCTGGAGCTGAAGGGATCATTCATAGAACTGGGACATCAGTACACCTATTTTCTTTGGACACTGCAGAGGAAAAATGAGGTGGGTCCCCAGCTACACTTACAGAAGGAAGGGAATGACTGTATTAACCTTCAGAAAATATGCTGGGCTTTCATTGACTCGAAATTTCTCCTAACAGCATCATCAACAACACTGCTCCATCACTGGTATTCTCCTATTGATGCTATAGGACCATATTGCATTGTCTGAGGATTTTAAGTGTGAGTCACTGAAAGGTCAATAGAGAATTCCATGGTGGGTATACACAGATGGTGGCATGTTACCACTGTGGAGCAAAAGATATTATCAAAGAGATTTGTGGTCAGTAAGCACTGTAATGGACTGATTAGGCTTCGAGAATGAGAGAGCATTATGAGATAGCTCGTGTAGGTACCGATGGAATGTCAGGAGATCTAAAGGAAAGTCTGTCATACTGGGTAGCCCATTTGTGGAGGATCCATGAGACAACATGGACAAGAGTGGCACAGGACAAGGTCTGGTTGCCATATGATCTGCACTGTTGGAGGAAACACTGATGAGCCATTGAAGTCACCAAGTCTATAAACTTAGTTCCATTGGATTGCAAATGGAAAGTAAAGACCCAAGTGACCCTGATCTTCAATTTTTTTTCCTCACCCCACCTCCAACTCAGGGGATGAAACACATGGATGTTAGATACCTTCACTCATCATATTTGAGAAGAATTTCCCATCTTCCCTCCCTCCCCACCACATTCAATTTTCTAAACAAAGGATGTTTGTCAAGGTCCTGTGACCTCCACTTACAAGCAGCCCATGTTCTCTAGAACAGGTGTGACAAAGAGAATATGGAAAGGTTGTGAAAGTATTAAGGTTGCAGACTTCCCTGTCCTTGTGATACAGCATTATTCTACCAGATGTTTTGGGGTATGCTCTACTCTAAGATGTCCAGTCGTGGTCAGCACAGGCAATTACGTGAGAGCACCCACAAAATAGAGGAATGCAAATACAAGCAACAAGACAAAAGTCTCCAGATGAGTTTTGCCATTCCTGTCACCTTTACTCTTTCTTTTGGCAACATGATCAGCTCTAGAGAATGAGAACCAGGCTGGAAGTTCTGACCCAGCCGTCTCGGCTCACATTGTGTTTTCTCAACTGGATACTGGAAGCCTAAGGGAGGAGGAAAACTGTTGTATTAATCAGGGCTACTGGCAGCAGCTACTGCCTTCCTACTCCAGTGGTCAATGGCCCAGCCTTTCTGGTAGGTGCTAATATTGCCCTATTGATGGAAGAAAACATGGTTGACTTCTTAAGTGTCCCTCATATGGAACTTGAGCAAATGCTAGACTTTGGGTGGATTTTTTTGACTACCTCCACTTCTGATTGCCAGAAGTGAATTAGTCCTGTGTGTCAATCTGGGCTCTCACAGACTCCGTAAACCAATTACCACAGAGTAGCACAAAGATCATCTTGCACCAAAAATTTATGTGAAGACAGTTATAAACCAATTTTTTTAATGAAGAAAATTTAAATAATCATCAAGAAAGTCAATAGGTGTAGTTAGTTGAGTCAAAGTAATGAAGAACCCTATGCGATCCAAACAACCCTATATGCTTAAGGCTAATCAGTTACGAAGAGAAAACTGTCAAGAATTGGACGATAACATTTAGTGGGAAAGTGGAAAGCAGTCAAGAATATCAAAGGAACTCCTGAAAAAAAGAAGAAAAGGGATTTGCAATGCTAGATCTTCAATTATATGATAACATAGTGATTAGCAAATTACCTGGTTTCAGATAAGAAATGGACAAAAAGATCAATGAAGCATGTCAGATAACCTCAAAGTAGAACCAAGTGAACATAATAGATTAGTATCTAATAAATCCAAGATCATAAACCACTAGGGAAAGAATGGGTTATTCAACAAAAATAATTGGAAAATTTGAACAGCGCTACAGTGGAAAATGGGACAAGAGCTGTAATTTATAACATGTGGCTCCTTACATGCCAAATGGATCAATTATCTAAATATAAACAACATAGAACATTATAACTGCCATGATTGTTGAGAAGCAACAAATTCTCAAGTATTTGTAAATAGAAGAAATTATATGTGACAAAAGGGATGAATTTGTTGATATATGGACAAAACTTTGTATGGTGCTTAATATATCAAAAAAATGAAATAAACAAATGGGTTAAAAAACCTAACAAAAATATTCCTAGTAAAAGTTAGACATCTAGAATTCATAAGGAATTAATTCAAAATCTATAATAATAAAAACTATTTTCAGAAGTTTAAATGGCCGAAATCAGAGTATTTCTCTAAAGCCAAATCCCAAATTACCTATCATCACCTGGAAAACCCTTTAAACTCTTTATCAGTTGGGAAAACACAAATGGAAACATCTCCAAGTTAGCACCACACACCAGAGAAATTGGAAAATGATATTTTAAAACAACCAAATTCAGTGCTGTCAAGGCTGAGGAAAAATCTACACACAATTACTGTGCTGGGGGAGATTGGCCCTACCTTTTAGCAAAGCCATCTGCTGTATGTAACTGGAACCATATAACTATTGATATCATTTGACAAATGTTCATAGGAGTGTCTGACCATTGAGAGATGGATAAGGTGTGATCATAGGAGCAGAGATGATAGGATCAGAGATTTAAAGCTGGAAGGTAACTTAGAGGTCCAAGTTCCTCATTTTACAGAGGAGGAAACTGAGGCTGAAGTGAAGTGACTTGCCCAGGGTTCCATGGCTACTAAGTGTCTGAAGCAGAATCCGAACTCGGGGCTTCCAGGCTTTCTTTCTTGGGAGTTCCCTACACTCATGAAGTCAGCCTGGAATGCTCCTCTGCAAAACAATAGCAAAACTAAAAGAAGTTGGATTACCTGTCCACAAACTGAATCTGAATGGTTTTGCTATTCATATTCTATTTCTATGTCTTTGCCATGTGGTCTAGTGTCTCCAATCTCTCCATGCCAGGTAAAGGGCTGATTTCCCAGGGCAAACCAGAAGGTTACAGGGGAAGGAGCACTGGCTCTAAAGTCAGAGTATCTGGGTTCAAATTCTGCATTTGACAATCACTTCCTGAGTGACCTTGGGCAAGTCCTTAGCCTTCCTGGGCCTCGGTTCTTCATCAGTAACTCATTAGTAGTATTGAGGTCCTCCCCATCGTCAATGATGGCAATCCCTTGTCCCCTGGCACTTCCCAAGAAGCCTTCTGTATACTTTCTAGTTACAGCTCCAAGCTTGCTCTCTAGCAGCCCACCCTCAGCTCATCAGGGAGTATCTCCACAGTCTGGGCTAGCTGTGCCAGAGTGACTGGGCCTTGACCAGTCTTGGCCAGAACATCTATAACAACAAATACTTATACTGTTTTATTCAACTGCTTTCATTGTGGCTGAATCTTACACCAACCCCATGAAGAAGGTGCCATTATTTTGCCCATTTTATAGGTGAGGGAGCTGCGGCACTGAAAGGGCCATGCCTTTCTCAGGGTCACCTAGCTAGGAAGTCAGATGCAGGAAGGGGACTCAGCACTTTCAGACACCAAGCCCAGAATTTTCTCTAGGAGATACAGCTGGGCGACCATCGGTGAGTCACCTAACTCTTCTGGGCCCCTTTCCCATCTTCTAGTTATCCCAACACTGAGTACAGTGCCTGGCACACGGAAGGTGCTTAATAAATATAAATTGATGGGTCAAGTTGGTCAGAGTCATCTTTCAGGGCTCCTCCCTTGAAGCGAATGACAAAATACCTGAGAAGCACACTGGGCAACAAGACCATGCTCATCTAAAATGAAGCAGCCGTTGGCCCCACATGTGCAAGGCAGCTGCAAGCCAATTTCTTCATTGTGCTGCTCAAAAAAAAATTACACTGCTGAGCTTTCCTTAGGAAAGTTCCTTCTTCCCATCTTGGATTCCGAGAGCTCACTGAGCTGGGGAATGGGGAGCAAATACGGCATTAGCAGGGAAGCAGCTTCAGTCAGGCCAGGCTTGCTCCTTGGAGGCCAGTAATCATCAGCAGGCTGGTGTGCCCCCAGGGTGAGGGAAGTCAGCAAGCAAAAGAATGGGTGCAGCCTGGCCGTCCCCGTTTCTTCTCTCTGCCTTTGGCCTCTCTTTTCTTTCTCCCTCTGACCTTCTTCAGTCCCATTTTCTATACATGGATCTGCCAATATGTAACTGATAAATGTTCAATCAGCATGTGTGAAGATAGCCCCTCACATATGGACCACCTAGGCAGGGTCTCTTTACCCCGTGGTGGCATAAAACACCACAGGGATCCCAAGCACCATAACTCATTGCCCCATGATCAATTAGGCAGCAAACTGAGTGAAACTGGAGCATTTTGGGGGAAAGGCTATGAAAAATAAGCAGGGTGGAAAAGATTGTTGGACCAATCAAGGTGGCAGGCAATGACTCCGTGGGGAAGGGAGGCTGCAACTGCTGCCAGCACCCTTCATGGGGCGGGCACTCAGACCTCTTTCCTTCAGGGGCTGCTGCTTGGGCCTCTGGGCCAGGGTCTCTGAATCAGCTCCTTAATTCCAGAAGGAGAATAAGAGGGCCCCAAGAGGTGCCTTAGAGTAAAGCATCATGATGCACTAGAATGAACGCTGAACTCAGCATTGGCAAAAACCCGGGCTCGATTCCTCGTTCCTACATTTAACTAACTGTGGGACACTGGACATCTCTCTGAATCTCATTTTCTTCCTCAGTAAAGTGGGCAGAAGAGCAGGTCACAGAGGGGGTGGGACCCACTGCTCACTAGGCTGTCCCAGGGCTGTGGCACTTCATGTGTACATACCTTAACTGGCATGTGAACACAAACTCGTCTTATAACTGACACGGCTGGGCAGCTCTGCTGGGGGAGGGTGGGTGGTCTTCAGCTGTTTGCTCTGTATTTGTGTTTGTGCTGCCGCAAAGCGGGATGGACCAGCTTGGAAAGTGGGAAGATCCCCTTGAAGCAGAGGCAGGTAACCACTTACCATGGATTTGACAGAGGGGTTCTTGTGCAGGTGTGGGCTGGAATAGTGAGCCCTAGGGTCCCTCCAAAATCTGAGAGAGGGATTTGGGCTGGGCTGAAGGCTGGAGGTCTTGAGGTGCAGCAGACACCAAGGGATTGGGCAATGCTGAGTATACATCCTGGGGCAGCAGCACCTCTCTCCTTGACACGACTCCTTCCAGGCACTGTCTTCCCTTCTCTTCCTGGGCTGTTAAAGGCCCTGAGACCTCAACAGTTTCACTCCAACTGCCCTTCTTTCCCTGATCACTATGGCTGATGGTGCCTCATATGCTTGGGGTGGAGTGGAGGTGGAGGTAGGTGGGGTAGGGGTGGGAGGTCTATGACAGCCCTGCTATGACTGGCGCCTTGGGGAGACTGACCTATTTGTGTTCCAAGGAGCACCCCTATTGAGCTGCCATTCTGGGTCAGCCCCTTTTTACCCATAAGAATATCATCCTTCATCTCTCCAAAGCAGCGGGAACAATCCCCTTCCACTTCTGGCTAGCACAAGTCTGCAGGAAGAACTGGACTGTAGCATTCAGCTCCTACATGGCCCACCTTGGAAGTTTACTACCTGTATGATGTTGGGTAAACCATAGCCTCTCCAGGCTTTGGCTTCCGTACTTGTAAAAGAAGGCAGTTGGGTCAGATGGTCTCTGATGCCCTTCCTAGCTCTGTAAGGGCATTTCATCTCCCCAGGCCTCAGCTGCACATGAATAATGGTTCATATTTATGCAGCAACAGGTCCTCCTTGACTGGCTGACTCCTCAGGGGCAGTGGGATCTGAGATAACCTGACTGTGACATGGGGAAGCAAGCCCTCCAAGCTGGGAGTGGGGCAGTCCAAGGGGGAGAGGAAGTCTCAGGAAGCACGACTTAGGAATTCCAGCCTCTGGCCCTGGCTGAGGAATCAAGTCAACAAAGATTTATGTGCCCGTCACTGTCCTGAGGATAAAGAAAAAGGGCAAGGAAAAACAAGCCGGGGTCCCTGGCCTCCATGAGCTCACATTCTAGTAGGGGAGACAAGGTCCACACCACTGTGTGCACAGGAGAGGGAACAGGAAGCGCAGATCTGAGGGGCTGGTAAAGGCTGCTTGCAGACTGGGGGTTGAGCTGAGATTCTAAGGAAGTCAGGTAAGCCAGGAGGTGGCCAGCGGGAAGAACCAAGAGCAGGAACAGATGCTTCCCCTCCTGGAAGAGCCTTGAAAGGACAGAGATCTGGGGGAAGTAGGAGAGCGGCCTTCAGGAGAGGATTGTGAAGGAGAAACCACAGGAAGAGAGCACTGAATCTGGGGTCTGCGGGGGGGGGGCCATGGCTTTAAAGGGGCCAAAGAGCCAATACGAGGGCAGATCATCAGCAAACAGCAGAAGATGGATGTCTGTGCCCCTGCTCATGGGAGTGCTTCTGCCAGGGACATGAAAGAAGGCCACCCACCCACCCCTGTCTCTGCCTGCTCCAGGCATAGAGGAAGGGAGGACAGACCTCAGACAGGAAGACTTAGTACAAGCAGCAGGGTGTGGAAACTGATCTGTGGAGCAAGAAAGCAGCAGCTGGTGCCGAGATGCCTGGAGAACACTGCAGCCTCTGGGGATGCCTATGACCAGCCTCCAAGAACCTGGCCAGCCAGACCCTGATAACCTGGCCAGCCCAGCCCCTGATAACCTGGCCAGCCCAGCCTCCGATAACCTGGCCAGACCAGCCCC
>NW_027185761.1:73548163-73565223 GCF_028583685.1 Petaurus breviceps papuanus | reverse complement strand
CCAGCCCCTGATAACCTGGCCAGACCAGCCCCTGATAACCTGGCCAGCCCAGCCTCCGATAACCTGGCCAGACCAGCCTCCGATAACCTGGCCAGACCAGCCTCCGATAACCTGGCCAGCTCAGCCCCTGATAAATTGGCCAGACCAGCCTCTGATAACCTGGCCAGGACACAGGAGAGGTCTGACTCCTTCTATATACCCCGAGTCTGTGTCCCTCCAGGAGCCAGAGCAGACATGGTGTTTGGGCTGGGACTCCGGCCGGCCTGTACACACTGTGCTCTTGCTATTTCCTACCTCCCCCCCACACCCAATATTGGGACTTACCTCTTGTTCTATCAGTATAGAATTCATGACCTGTTCTCCCCTGCTCCAGGACTCCCTATGGCCTCTATGATCAATGATTAACTCCTCTGGGTGACACCAAAAGCTTTTTACAACTGGTCCCATTCTACCTTTCTAGGCTTAGTGCCTGTTACTTCTCTTCCCATGCAATCTAGCCAAACCATCCAGTGTGCTGTCCCTCACACACAACTTTTGGCCTGCCATTTCCACACCTTTATGTAGGCTGTGCCTCATTCAGGGAATGCCTCCCTCCTTATCTCTGCCTCAGAGAATCTTGAGCTTTGCAAAGGTCTCTGATAAAGGCCTCATTTCTCAAACATATAAAGAATTGAGTTCTTTTCTTCTTGAAAATAAGAGTCATTCCTCAATTGACAAATGATCAAAACATATAATAAGCTTTCAGATGAAATAATCAAAGCTATCTGTAGCCATATAAAAATATACTAACTTACCATTGATTGGAGAAATGCAAATCTAAATAATTCTGAGGTATTACCTCATATCTATTAGATTATCTAATAGGACAGAGAAGGTAAATGACAAATGTTGGAGGGGATGTAAAAAAAAAAAAGAAACATTAATTCACAGTTGGCAGAGTTATGAACTAATACAACCAGTCTGTAGAGCAATCTGAAATTATGCCCAAAGGACTAAAATCATGCATAGGTCTGTGTTCCAAAAGAGATAAAAAACAAAAAGTACAAGGACCTATATGTACAAAAATATTTATAGCATCTCTTTTCTGGAGATAAAGAATTAGGAATTGAGAGAATTATCAACACATAGATGTGAAGGACAAAGTGAGAGGTCAGTGCAGTCTGGACTTTGGGACCAGTAAATGGGAGTGCGTGGCTTTTGCCCCCAGGGTGAGAAGCCACTGAGATGCCTGGCACAGCCAGCCAGCGCCACATGGCAGCTTCAGCTCCTGACCTGCAGAGTGTAGGGGGACCAAGCACCAGTCTGAGGGGTAATCGCTTTTGTTTAACCTGCTTGGATCTGGATTGTGGTTTAGGGTGGAGGTTCTGGGGTGTGTGACCAGTTTGCCAGAAGGTGTGGAGGCCTTGGAGAGGGCACCCATCTAATAGCTCCAGCAGCTGAGAAAACCCCAGCATTTGAAATGAAGCTGCCCTGTCTGGTGGCAGAGTCCTACTGTGGCAAAAAGCTCAAAAGTCAAATAATTGAGTGGCAAAATGAGCAGGCAAAGGAAGCAAAGCAATCCAACATTAGACTCCTATTTTTGGGACAAAAAGGAGCAAAGCATGGAACAGGAGGAAGACAGTGAAGTCAGAACTCCTGCACCAAAACTTCAAAGGAAAATATGAGCTGGTTACAGGCCATAGAGGACCTTAAGAAGCAGATAAGATAAATGGAGGAAAAATTGGGCCGAGAAATGAGAACGATGCAAGAAAATTATGAAGAGTCAACACTCTGACTGACAATAACACCTTAAAAAACAGCCTAACTCAAATGGCAAAGGAGACTCAAAAAGGCAATGAGGAGAAGAATGCTTTAAAAAGCTGAATTTTCCAAATGGATAAAGAATATCAAAAGCTCAGTGAGAAGAATTATTGCTTCAGAATTAGATTGGAGCAAATGGAAACTAATGACTTTATGAGAAATCAAGATGCTGTTAAACAGATCCAAACAAATGAAAGAATAGAAGGAAATGTAAAATATCTCATGGGAAAACCCACTGACCTGGAAAATAGATCCAGGAGAGATAATTTAAAAATTATTGGACTACCTGAAAGCCATGAACAAAGTAAGAACCTAGAAGTCATCCTTCAGGAAGTTCTCAAAGAAAATTCCCCTGATGTTTTACAATCAGAGGGCAAAATAGAGGTTGAAAGAATCCACCAATCACCTCCTGAAAAAAGATTCCAAAAAGAAAACTCCTAGAAATATCATAGCCATGTTCCAGGATTTCCAGATTAAGGAGAGAATATTACAAGTCGCCAGGAAGAAACAATTTAAATATTGTGGAAACACAATCAGGATAACCCAGGATCTGGCAGCTTCTACACTGAGGGATCAAAGGGCTTGGAATATGATATTCCAGAGATTAAAGGAGTTGGCATTAAAATCAAGAATCACCTACCCAGCAAAACTGAATATCATGTTTCAGGGGAAAATATGATCATTCCGTGGAATAGAGGACTTTCAAGCATTCTTGATGAAAAAAAAACAGAGTTGAATAGAAAATTTCACATTCAGATATTAGAAGCAAGAAAAGCATGAGAAGGTAAACAGGGAAAAGAAATCATAAGGAACTTATCAAAGTTGAACTATTAACATTCCTACATGGAAAAACAAAAATTGTAACTGATGAAACTTTTCTCAGTATAAAAATAGTTGAAGGGAATATATATGAGGGTAAAGGAATACATATATGAATGTGTGTATATATGTTTACAGGTATACTTAGAGGACACAGAACCAATTTAACAGGATGGGATGATACTTAAAAGGTGAAATTAAGAGGTGAGAGAAAAATATGAGAGGAGATGGGGAGAGACAGAATGGGGTAAACTATCTCATACAGAAAAGGCAAGGAAAAATGGTTACAATGGAGGGGAAGAATAGGAAGGCAAAAGGGAATGGGTAAACCCTATTCCCATTGAATTTGGCTTGTGGAGGGAATGAAATACACACTAAATAGGTATCTCACCCTACAGGAGAGTAGGGGGAAGGGGATGAGAGGGGGGATGATGGAAGGGAGGGAAGGCTGGGGGTAGGGAAGTTGGAAGCACCCACTTTTGAAACGGGACGAGATCAAAGTGGAGAATAGAACAAGTGCGAGGTGGGATAGGAGGGAGAGAAATATAGCCAGTCTTTTACAATATTATGTTATTATATTATTTTATATAATATAATATTAATATTATATTACAATACTATGTTATTGTTTTGCATTATCCACACATGTACAAGCTATACTGAACTGCTTATCTTCCCAGTAAGGGTGGGTGACAAGGGAGGAAGGGAATGAATCTGGAATTCAAAGAACATTATATATATATATATATATATATATATATATATACACTATTATTTGTGCTATTTTACACATAATTGAGAAATAAGATATACAGACACTGAGGCATAGAGATCACCATGTCCTATTGGAAAAGTCGAAAGGGGTATGGGAGAAAATATGGGAGAGAGCAGATTGGAGGAGGGGATATACTGTGGGACTTCTATTTTTGGGGGGTGGGTAGGGGAAAAATGGGGATAAATTGGTAACTCAAAATCTGGCAGAAATGAATGATGTAAATCAGAAAAAAAAATAAAAAGAATTAGGAATTGAGGGGATGCCCATCAATTGGGGAATGGCTGCACAAGCTGGGGTATGTGATTATAATGGAATACTATTGAACTATAAGAAATGATGTACAGGAGCCTCTTAGAAATACTTAGAAAAACTTAGATGGGCTGATGCAAAGTGATATGTACTATGTACAAAGTGATATTGTCAGATGATCAGCTGGGAATGACCTAGCTATTCTCAGCAACACAATGATCCAAGGCAACTCTAAAGGAATTAGGATGAAAAATGCTCTCCATTCCCAGAGAAAGAACTGATGGTGTCTGAATATAGACTGAAGCAGAATTTTTTTTTTACTTTATTTTTCTTGAGTTTTTTGTCTATGTTTTCTTTCACAACATGACTATCATGGATATGTTTTGCATGACTACAAATGTATAACCTATATCGAATTGCTTGCCTTCTCAATGAGGGAACTGGGGAGGGTGGAAGGGAGAGAATTCAGAACTCAGAGTTTTAAAAACAAATGTTAAAAATTGTTTTTACATGTAAATGGGGAAAAAACAAAATACCAAAAAATTTTTTAAAAGAATTCTGAGCTTCCTTTAAGGCTCAGCTAAACAGCACCTTCTACCTGAGACGATTGCTAACCACCCCTGCAAACTAGTGTCTCTTTTCTTACACGTACCCTTCACCTGTAATAACATAAATAAATCACTCTAAGATTTTGTAAGTGCTTTCCAAATTATCTCATTTGATATTCACAAGAACCCTGGAAATTAGGTGCTATTATTACCTCCTTTTACAGATGAGGAAACTGAGGCTAAGAGGTTAGTCACCTAACCCAGAGTCACAAAGCTCATAAGTATCTAAGGGAGAGTTTGACTTCAGGTCTTCCATTGACATTTGAAAGCAAAAGGAGAAGGGGACGGCAGAGGATGAGATGGATGGATGGTGCCATACAAGCAATGAACAGGAGCTTAGACAGACTTTGGGAGATAGTGGAGGATAGAAGGGCCTGGCCTGCTGTGGTCCATGGGGTCTCAAAGAGTCAGAAATGATTGAATGACCAAACAACAACTTCCCATGCCAAGTCTTGGACACGACCCACTGTGCCATCTAGCACATTTATATTATCACATATACATTGTATCTAGACCTTCTTGAGGGCAGGAATATTGTCATTTTTGTTCTTGTGTCTGAGTGCCTAGCAGGACAGACACAGGGGATGGACATGTGCTTTCACTGGTATAGGGAACTTGTAGGTAAGGCAGACCCACTCCTAATGGGATCCAGCACCTTATCTCATTCTTTGAGAGTTACCTAGAGCACTCAGAGGTTACATGACCAACCCAGAGTCATACAGACAGTTTGGGCCAAAGGAGGGGACTTGAACCCAAATCTTTTTTGTTTCAAGGCTAGATGTCTATACCACAATGCCTCTCATGGCACATAATAAGTGCCTAATAAATGTGTGTTGATTGGTTAGGAAAATGCAGCAAGCATTTGACAAGAAAGCCACTCCACTTCCCAACCTCCATGGGTTAGGTGCCTGAGCTGATCTCTAGAAGGTGCTGTGATGTCAAAGAGCCACCAGTCCTCCTGACTTTGACCACTTCTCTTGTTTGAAGCTGTGAGGAGATAGCTAAGGCAAAGGAGTGACCCCCACCCAATAGGACATGATGTCATGAAGAAGTCATTTGCTTGGGATGCTTAATGAAATTAATATTATGAAAATTTTTACCTGAGCTGTAAATCCTAGAGGTTAAATATTGAGAAACAAAATCCAAAAAGACACCAGGGCTGAAATTTTCTCCAAAGCCCCTGTTTATCAACCTGCTCAAATTCAGCTCCGATGGGTAAAAGGCATGATTACCAATTACCAAGCTCCCCCATTGGGAAAGAAGGGACCAGATGGCCGAGCTTCCCTCATGCAGGCCAGTTTTCCCCTTGCAGTGCTGAGGGGGAAAACCAGCCTGTGCCCCACTTCAAGAAACAAAGCACGAAGAAGCATTCTCTCCTTACCACAGCTCCCTCTGTCCTGGGACAGTCCCATCCAACTTGCAATGACTTTGCTCTTTCAGCCTTCCGAGCTAAGCAGGGAATGCTTCTGCCATTAATTAGCTGGAGGTCTCGAGACAAGTCGGTTATGCCCTCTGGGTCATGAAATCCAGGTGTGCTTTGGACTGTCATGCCAAGAACAAAAAGTGGTCAAGATGACACTGTTTTGATGTGATAAGAGGTGGAGGCCTGTCACCTAAACCCTTACTAGGTACCAGGGGAACTATAGGTATAGTTAGGTGGAGCAGTAGGTAGATCTGGGTTCAAATTCTGCCTCAGAAGGTAGCTCTGTGACCCTTTGCAAGTCCCGTTCCCTCTGGCAGTGGCAGTTTCTTAAGCTATCATGAAGACCAAATGAGACAGCATAAGTGAAGCCCTTGGCAGACTTCAGAAAAACGCGCAGTGAATGAGGGATTGGACTTGAGGTTTCCGAAGTCCCTTTCAGCTCCTAGGCTGTGATCCTATGGTTTGGGGGAATCAGGCAGAAGGGGTCAAGGAGTATGGAATATGTTCGTCAAGAAACAAGGAAAGAGCAACTAAGATCTATGGAGAATGTTGTAGTGAGAGTGACCTGCAGACCGCTAGGCAGGTAGCAGGGCATGCCATGCCCTAATTAGGCAGCTGATGGCATGGTAGATGGAGCACAGATCTGGAGTCAGGAAGACCTGAACTCAGAGTCTGACCCCAGACGCTTACCGAGTGTATGACCTTGGGCACATTTGTCCTCTTGGACCTCACTTTACTATAAAATGGGGATAATAACAGCAGCTACCTTGCAACGCTGCTGTGAGGACCTAATAAGATGTTTGCAAAATACTTAGAAAGTGCCTAGCACACACAGTAAGTGCTATAGAAATCTTAGCTATTATTTAATGGTTATTGACATGGGCCAAGTCTAGGGGATGTTCTGACAGCACAGCCCCAGGGAAGGAGGCTGGTTCCTCACAATAGCAATTGAAGTGATCTTTTCAGAAAAATGAAGCAAGCCACCCACCCAGATAACAGTGCTACAGAATAAACCACTGGCTGAGCCTTCAAGCCCTCTCCCCCTCACCTACAAATCCTGAATATTCAAGGTCTATAGATCATCGATACAGGCATATAACAATTAGAGCGATCCTTAATATATATATATATATATATATATGTGTGTGTGTGTGTGTGTGTGTGTGTGTGTATGTATGTATGTGCTCAACAGATATAAACAGGCAGATTAAAAAAAATTGCAAGCGATCAACAATCACATGATTGCTCCAAATAATTAAAAACAAGAGAAATGCAAATCAGAGCAACAGGAAGTTTTGCCATTTCGGAAAACAATTCAGAATTAGACTAAGTATGTCACCAAATTATTCATAGTTTTTGATTCAGAGACATCACGAACTAGGCACATACCCTAATGAGGTAAAAAACAGACTTAAAAGTCTCAAATAAATAAAAATATTCATAGCAGTCTTTTGTGCAGTGTCAAAGGACTGAAAGGAAAATGAAAATCCACAAAATGTAAAGGAATATTATTGTACAAAATAGATTCGACAAATTCCTAGAAGTTTGGGAAGTCTTGTCTGCACTGATGCAGAGGAAAGTATCAGGAGAACAATGTAGACAGTGACCATAATAAAGTGAAAAAACAATTTGGAAAGACGTCCTGGACTCTGCTAAGTATAAGTGACCAGCGGGGAACTCAGAGGGCTGGGTGCTGAAGCATGCCTTTTGAAGTGAAGTATGTATTTTCAGGTAGGGTCATTGTATTAGCTTTTTTCTTTTGTGAAGGAAGGTTCAATGGTAGAATTTACTGGAAAGTGTATGCTCGTCTCATGATATGGAAAGTGAGAGAGCATACCTAAAACATTTTTTAGAGAAATATAAAGAACAGATTGAAGAGGATTGAAGTAAAATGGGAGATAGGTGAGAGAAAATTGCAATCAGAGAAGGCTTAAGGGGAATTTTGACTTAAAAAGCTTAGAGATGGTCAAATCTTGGGTGATACCGATGGGGAGAACTAATGTCAGACCATCCTTCTGAATGGTTCAGGTCAAGTGAAGATCCAGGATGTGGGAGTTGAGAAGGTTGATATTGTGAGATGGCAGGAATGTTTTCAAGTGTAAGGGAAGTTATTAGGGAGGGAAGGAAGATGGTCCTGCTCTCACTGAAAAAATAGGGAGAATACCCTAGAGCTGGGGTTCTTAACTGAGATCTGTGAATTTGTTTTTTAAAGATAGTTTGAAACTATAACTATATAGTTTGATAACTATAACTTTGATAACTGTATTTCATTGTAACTAGTTTTCTTTAAATACTGTATAATTATTTTATGTACTTACAAATATTATTCTGAGGAGTCCATGGGCTTTCACCAGATGGCCAGAGGCATGTGGGTCACAAAAAATGGTTAAGAATCTCTTGCCCTAGAGGGTGTTACATTCTAGCAATAAGCACTGCACCAGGTAATATAGATGGAGTGAACCTCAAGCACGGAAAGTTTGCTGGGTGGTGATAAAAAGGGCAGCCAGAGGGTCCAGTGGGGAGCAAGAAGTCTGCCAGGTTTTCCTCCTGGCTCATTATATCTGGCCAAGATAACAGGAAAAAGACAAATAGCCCTGAAAAGGGTAGCCAACGATAAAATGTCAGCTCAAAATTTTGAAGTCCTCATTAGGAAACTGAGGTCCAAGGGGAACAGGTGATATTTTCCTTATTGTTATTCATCTACTTCAGAAGATCCAAAATAGAAAGGTAGATTAGGAAATGGTCAGTACCTGAGAACAGAATTCAGACTGTTGGACCATGGCTTAGATATATGGAAATGGCGGGCTCCTAGCCAAAGATGGAGCACATCTAAAAAGGAAATGGAAAAAAAAAAATGCACTCTCTCTGTGAACTTTGGTTCCTCCAATATGCCACTCCTTAAGACTTCTTCAGCTCCTCCCCCATTCTCTCCTCCTTCACTCTAGTCTGTGACAAGGAGGTAGCCCTTCTCAAACCCCACCCCTGCCACATGAATACCTCTCCCAGTGCCCTTGATCACATGTTCCCTCCTTTTCCTGAAGAATGCCTCTTAATGACCCCCATTCTTTCTAATCTTCAGTCTTTTACTCTATGTTGGTTCCTTTCTTGCTACTTACTAAAACATCCAGGTCTCTCCCATATTTAGAAAAAAATGCCTTCATTTGCTCCTGCCATCCCTTCACGTTATTGTCATATGTCTCTTTTTGATAACCAAATGCTCAGGAAAAAAACAAAACCTTATTCCCTCATTGCCACTGCTTCTTCTCTTCTCACTCACTTTTTAGCCCTTTGAAATCTGACCTCATCATTCAGTTGAAACTGCTCTCTTCAAGGTTAGCAATGATTGCCTAATCACTAAATTCAATGGCCTTTTAGCCAGTGTTCATCTTTCTGGACTTCTCTGCACCTTTTGGTGCTGTTGACCACTTCCCGGCACTGTACATCTTCTTGAAAAGTTTTTGGGGCACTGTTCTCTCCTCCGCTGCGCCAACCTCCTGGACTACCTCTCAGTCTCCTTTGCTGTTTGGTTATCTGTGATTTGTCCCTTCTCTTTTCCCCATGTGATCTGTAGTTATCAATCTGACAAATAACAGAAGAATTTGCAACCTTTCCTCAAGGCTCTGTCCTAAGCCTTCTTCTCTCTCTAGCTATACCTTCTCTCTTGGTGATTTCATCTGTGCCCATGGATTTAATTATCACCCCCACATGGATGATTCCTAGATATTGTACCTGGATGTCCCATAGACACCTAGAACTCAACACCATTCCCTTCCCCTGTAAAACTCTCTTTCCTCCAAATGTGCTTGTTTCTGTGGGACCACAGAACACCATCCTTCCAGGCACTCAGATTTTCTACTTGGCAAAATCTTTGACTCTTCCCTTTCCTCTACACTCCAATCAGTTTCTAAGTTCTACCTCCTTAAGACTTCTACTCTGTCTTCACTTCTTTTTCCTCACATGGCCTAAACCCAGCCCCTTATCACCTCTCAACTGGCTGTTATAGAAGCCTCCTAACTGGACCGTCAATTTCAAGTCCTGCCCCTGGGGTGAGGTGAGGCAGGAGCATAATTTTATGAAGAAACAAGCATTCTACCTTAAAATTTGTGACTGGGCAAAGCAAAGCTGAGTGTATATATATCCTAAATTCTAGGAAGAGATTATTTCAGAAAAGGTGCAGATAGGATACCATGACCTATATTCTACAGAAAGAGTCACCCAGAAAAGATGGGAAGCTCTCAAAGATAGAAATTCTCAATATAAAAAGAGAAAATTGCCCTGAGGCAGCCAAGGGATAGTTGTTTAAAGAAATCAGTGTGGCTGCACTGGATTGGGATCTCCCAATCCAGCTTAGGTTTAAACAGACATGTCTGTCTGTATGGCAGAAGCAAACACAGCAAATGAGAAGAGCAGGAAAGTAGAAGTAGGCACAGTTTTGTCAGAATAGCATTAGAGTTTTAAAGCTCAGAATTAGGTGACAATAACAAGGAAAGCAAAGGGCCACGAAAAGTGTATATCTGTGCTATAGAGAAGAAAAAAGAAAGATCAAAGTAGGGCTATCATCACAGTTCAGGATAGATGGGACCATGATCACAGACTGCAGAGAGAAGGCAGAATTATTCAGCCATTCTGCTGCTTCTGTGCTCTCTGCCAAGGAGAACCATCTTTGGACTGAGACAGACAGCACCAATAAAGCCAAGAGAGAGTTAAAACCTGTAATGAACAAAGTGATAATACATAAGCAGTTAGCTGCTCTTAATGAATTAAAGTCCCTAAGCCAAGACAGACTATATTCCTGGCGTTAAAAGAAAATATTGGCCAATGCCATTTCTGTGTCACTGAAAGTGAAAGAGTGTAAGAAGTGCCACATAACTGGGGAAAAGCAAATGCCGTTCCAAATTTTAGAAGGGAGGTGGAAAGAGAAGGCAGGCAGGTCTACAAACCAGAGGTAGGCAAGTTAGATTTTTGTCACTGGCAAAATGATAGAAAATGGTATCCAAGGGATGGTTAGTCAATACCTAGATGTGGAAGCAATAATCCCAAAGTCACCATGGCTCCTTAAGGAACAGCTCCTGAAGGATAACTTTATTTCCTTTGTGACAATCTATTATGTGTATTAGTATGTGTATTAGAGACTATCCTAGACATTGTTACCCTGAGTTTTAGCAAAGCAGGTGACAAAGGCTCTCATAATGAGCAGAGATGTGGCCTAGAAGTAAACTTAGGTGGATTTGGGATTGAGCGATTGGGTTTCTTCCATATGTCCCAGGAAATCCAACCAGTGGTGGGAATAGAAAGGCTGCAGAGGTACATTTTGACTTCATGCCAGGCAAATTTTCCTCTAACAAGGAAAGCTATCCCAAAGTACATGGGCTACCTCAGAAGGTTGGGGATTCCCTCTCCTTAGAGGTGCTCAAGCTAAGGCTGGACTGACTCTTGTTGGGTATATTAGAGTAAAGCCTCCTTTCATTTATGTGATTACTAGAAGACTGTTGATGGCCCTTCCAACTCACCAATACTGTGAGCTGGTTGAAAGGCTAGACCAGAAGAGTGATCAGTAAGGGGTGGATACCAGCTTGGAAGATGACCTCTAATGGAGAGCTCCAAGAACTGATGTAGTTTAACAATCTTATCACTGACTTGGCTAAGGCATGTTGATTAAGATTGCAGATAAGATAAAGTTGGGCAGAAGCATATATGCATTGGACAGAAGAAGCTGGATCTAAAAAAAAACTCCTGGCAGACCCAAGTGCAGAGCCAAGTCTAAAGAAAAGAAAAATGAGAAGCAAATTTAAGCCTCTTCTTGGATGAAGAAAACCAATGTCAGGTGGGTGTGATGGCAAACACCTGTGATCCCTGCTGGGGGAAGGCAGAAGCAACTTAAGAGTTCCCAGTTGCAGTGGTTGTGGAATTCATGTTTGCACTAAGTCCAACCCCCTCCCTAATGGAGTGGGGGTGCCCAATTTGCTGAAGGAGGAACCAGTGTGGGCTAAAAATGGAGGAAGTCAAAGATCCTGTGCTGATCTGCAGCAAGATTAGGTCAGTGAGTGACCAGTTTACTTTCAGCCTGGGGGTAGGGGTGGGTTGGAGAAGAGACAGAGACAGAGATACAGAGACAGAGAGACAGAGCTAGAGAGACAGAGACAGAGAGAGAGAGACAGACAGAAAGAGAGAGACAGAGCAAGACACAGAGAGAGAGAGAGACACATAGACAGAGAGAGAGGAAAAAGAAGGAAAGGAAAGGAGGGAGGGACAAAGGAAGGAGTGTAGGGAGGCAGGAAGGGGGTGAAATTCATGATGAGATGAAGGGATCAGAGAATGATAGGGAGTGACAGGGGCTCTCCTGTAAGGAAACCCTTCTTTATACCCTGGCTTTCTTCCCTGTGACTGATTGTTCCCTCGGCAACCATTTACAGAATGGCCTGCTCAATATTCGTTATTTCATTATTCCATATTCATTAGCCCAAAGTTTCCTAGAGTAGCATTGATCAGGAGGAATTAATTGGGTGTGCATTGCCTCCAGCACTTCGGGTTGGCACTCTTGATAGTTACTCTTCTCATTGGTTAGCCCCCATTATAAATGCTCATCCATCTCTGGATCCAACATCCTAACCTTTCACCTTTGTAACTGTCAGCCTCAGAATGCTGGAACCATCAGAGGCTTTAGCAAGGATTCTTCCCCCTTCCTTTTACAGAGGAGGGGACTGAAGGTCAGGGAGAGTGAGTTACCTGCACAGGGAGTGGTGGCCTAACCAAACCAGAATTTGAATCTAGGACACCAAACTCCAAATCTCCTTCCACTTCCCCATGAAAGGACCTCCCATGGCAAATGGGTCAATCCACATGTGTTTGAGGACATAAAAGGTGTCTGCACTTAGCTGTCCCACTAAGTAAGAGAGAATGGAAAAGCTTCTAGATGAGATCCCAGGGAGGGAAGAGGTGGCTTGGGAATGGTTCCCTTTTTCTTTACTTGTCTGCCATGGGGCCTCTTCTAAGCCAGGTGACAGAATCATCAAGAAATGAGGCAGCGAAAGGGGCTCCATCCAAATTGATTTAGTCAGTTCAGGAGCATTTGTGAGGGGCTTGTTCTGGGGCCTCAGGGATATACAGAAATGCAAAAATCATCCCTGCCCTCAAGGAGCTTACTTTCTAATGGGTAAAACAACTTGAAAATGAGAGGGTCCAGACAAAATCATGGAGAATAGAGGAAGGGAACCTGAGGGAAGAAGGCACTGGTAGCTGGAGCCACTGGGAAAAATCTTCTGCAGGGGGTGGGACATGAGCTGACTCCTGGAAGAGGTCAGGAATGGAGGAGAGGGGTCTTCAGCCATGGCCACACAGGTGGCCAATACAGAGGCATGGGGATGGGAGACTGAAGGGGAATTTTGTGGGAGGAGCAGCAGGAAGACCATGGTAGCTGCTGAAGAGCAGCCTTCATGGAGGAGAGCCATGTGTAGGAAGCTGGAACATACAGAAGAAAAGGGGGTATTGCTGCAGGGAAAGCGGAAATAGTAAGCTTCGGAAATGTCTTTTAAACCGAGTGTCATGAAATTCTCTCCGTATTCACATGCCAGAAGCTGACAAGTGTGAAAGGAGAGATCAGTTTGGGGCTTTTCCTCTTCCACTGTGTTCTTAGAATCAGCGTTCCAGAGGAGGGGACGCTGAGGGAGGTCAGCAGCCATACCAGGCCCATATGGCAGTGCTGGGCCTACCCCAGGGCTCCTCTGAGGGGACACAGCCCCCTCTCTCTCCCCACCAAGGATTCTGAATTACTCGA
This sequence comes from Petaurus breviceps papuanus, assembly GCF_028583685.1. Classification (NCBI taxonomy): domain Eukaryota; kingdom Metazoa; phylum Chordata; class Mammalia; order Diprotodontia; family Petauridae; genus Petaurus; species Petaurus breviceps. The sequence goes on along the minus strand of NW_027185761.1, from coordinate 73,551,775 downwards.
AGAGGACCCTAGCTCAGCTCCAGATGAGCTCAGTTTTCTGGGGTTTTATCTGAAGGCCAAGGCTGGGAGAGTCGTCGAAGTGACAAGGCAGCAGCCGTCCTCTGGAGGAGCCTGACCAGATCCAGCCTGGACTGAAGCCCTGGAGTGGAAGGGGAGAGCCCGGAGCCTCCTGGCCCCTTGATGCCCTGGAGTGGCCAGGGGGAGGGGTGGGGAGCCCAGAGCCTCCTGGCCCCTTGAAGCCCTGAAGTGGCTGGGGGGGGGGGGAGCCCCGGACCCCCTGGCCCCCTGCAACCCATCTGTGGGGGGGGGGGGGGGGGAAGCCCAGAACCTCCTGGCCCCAGGCTCTGAATCTGTAGCGCTGAGCTGCCAGCTGAGGCTGCTCTTGGTCCTGTGGTTGAGATGCTGATGCCCAGTCCCCTTCCTGCCTTGGCACACTCACTGCCCATTTGCTCCCCTATGTACACCCTTTGCTCCTGCCAAGCTGCACAGCATCACGTGCCCCCTCATCTCTTGCTTCAGGGCCTTTGCCCAGTCTGTCCTTCATGCCCTCGGCCCTGAGTGCCCATGCCCCCCAGTTGTGACATTACTTTTTGTTGACTTGCACATTCATTATCCTTACTTCTCTGTGACCATGGTTTTTCCTTCAATAAATCCTTGAGGTCATTGTTAGTTTTGTTTTGTTGTTTGCCTTGGCATCCCCAGCACTTAGGACAGCGCCTAGCATAGAACAGATGCTTCATAAATGTTGATAGAATAAGTGAATACTCAAATAGGGTAGGCAGCTAGGTGTGCACCAAGCCTGGAGTCAGGAAGATCTGAGTTCAAATCCAGCCCCAGACACTTGCTATCTGAGTGACCCTGGGCAAGTCACTTAATTCATATTTGCCTCAGTTTCTCATCTATAAAATGGCAATACACTGGAGAAGGAAATGGCAAACCACTCCAGTATCTTTACCAAGAAAGTCCAATAGACAAAATCCATGGGGTCATGTAGAGTCGAGTGTAACTAAACTACTGAACGAAGCAGGACAGGCTCCAGTTAGAACCTACAAATCAGGGGAGAGCTGCACAAAATAGCCACAAAAGCAGAATCTATTTAAAAAAGAAAACCAGGTCCTGCTTAGGAAGTATCTTCTTCCCAATCCCCTCCAGCATCGAATGACTGGGGCAAGGTGTGGTCCATCTTAGGCAGGCTCAGAGGGAGAACCAGGCTCACACTTCCCCTCTAGCATCTACTCAAAGTGTGGTTTGAATGATTGAGGGACAGCTCAGCTCATCTGTGAACTGCAGAAAATGAAATTCTCCTGGCTGAAGGCTATTAGCAGAGGCTTTGTCCTCCGTTTGTTAGCAGAGCCACTAAAAGGCTGGGGAAGAGAAGGGGGCAGAAACTGCACACGGTCAACTTGATTACTGCTTGGCCTCTTTGGTGCCTTTGTGTCCACATTGCGCACATTGTCTCCTGTGGTACAATGTACCTCCAGGGCAGGACCTGACCCACTTGGTCTTTGTTGGTTTGAAAACCAAAGAACTGAAGCTTCAGACTCTTGGCTAAAGAGAGCTCTAGTATTCACTGTGGTGCATCACACATGGACTGGGTGGCCACAGGAAATCAGGAGCTGGCTGGGTGTGATTCAGAACAGAGGAATGATCCAAGTCATTCTTCCACCTTCACCACGTGGGCACACACATGCACACACGTGCACACGCACACGCTTATGAGCCATTTTCTTGCAAGAGCCTTGTAGATAGTTCCAAGGCTCTTTCCTTTACAGACACCCTCGCCCAACATGGCGCTTATGGATGGTAACACACTGACCCACCATTTCTTTCTTCTCCTTGCATTGGGATTTCGTGAATATTGAGGGCTGGGCATTTGCTCCATCTGTTCAGTAATAAATCCATTACTCAATAAATGTTTTCTAAAAATAGTCAATGAAGCAAGAGAGACTCTCTTAGTTGAAAAGACTGGACTCCATATGGATGTACAGAGTCGCCAAGTACTGCTAATTACCAAACCCAAGAAAACTTGTGACTGACTTTTTAGAATGCAGAAAATCAATCCATTTGGCCTTAAGTGCTGATCTAATCTAAATAAACATGGGCACTGGTCTACGTAGGATCATAACAGCACAGATTAGAGGTGGAAGGGCCCCCAAGAGGGCCATGTAAAGGTAATGGGGCACGATGGTTAGTGTACCCCACTTGAGGGCAAGAAGACCTTGGACTGAATCTGCCTCTGATGCTACTTCTGTGGCCATGAGCAAGCACGTGAACCTCCCTGGGCCTCAGTTTCCTCATACATAAAATGGAATTAATCACACTTGTAGCCTTCATCTCCTAGAGGGCTTCTGAAATTCAAAGGCGATCCAAGGACCCCAGATCTGTAGTGGAATCTCCAAGGTCACCCATTTCACCTCACTCATTTTACAAATGAACAAGCCGGTAATTTGCCAAGGTCAGCATCAAAGCTAGGATGTCGGCCTTGCTCCATGGGCTCCTGAGGCAGAGTTCTTTTCACCCCCCACTCCCCCCTATTGATGCAATCATGTATGCTGTGGGAAATAATCAATATATGCTGCCTCCATATGGATAAATAAGGTCTAATAGATTTTATAAAACACCATTTACATGGTAGTTGTTACATACCAACTTTTTTACTATTAGTAATGATCATAGTTTGCATTATATGTTGCTTTAAAGTTTGCAAAATGCTTGTGATTATTACCTCATGTGATTCTCACAACAACCCTGGGAGGTGGATGCTATTATTATCCCCTTTTACAGATAGGGAAACTGAGGCAGATGTGAAGTGACTTACCCAGGGACACATGGTTAGTAAATGTCTGAGAATGAATTTGAACTCAGGTCTTCCTGACTACAGGCCCAGCACTCTGGGCACTGTAATGCCAGCCTGGTTTGGGGGTGGGGAACCTGCACAGGTGGTCTGAAGGCCTTAGGTTCCCCACTCCTGGTCTAGCTCATAGATAGACTCTCAGGCTTCCCATTGTTTTATTTCTGCAGGAAGGTGAAGAAGGGCCGTTATTCTTATTCATACTTTTTTGGGGGGTCGAGACCTATGATTTCACTAATGTAAAGAGGTCCCTTTACTAATGTAGGTTGATGCTTCTCTGCAACTTTGTCTTAGAGAAATGTCCAAAGCAAAAAGAGGTGAGATGCCTTCCCTGGGCTCCCAAGGCAGCTGGTCCTCTGGGCTGGGTCAGAGGTTCCACATGAGCCCACATTCTGGACTTCAGGGTCAAGTCTCTACTTACCACGCTCCTTAGTTTATTTATACCTAATGTTGTAAAATTACAGCAAATCTTAAAAAGTTTTTAGTGATGACTTTGTGGAAGATCATGAGATTGGGCTGTGATGTCATGAAAGGATTCCCCCCCCCCAGTTTTCTTGGATTTTTTCCTTCGTTCATGCTAATTTTCCTGCTTTTGTTTCTTTCTTTCTATGTTAGGGAGTGACAGGGGCTCTCCTGTAAGGAAACCCTTCTTTCCTTTCCTTCTTTTTCCTCTCTCTCTCTCTGTGTCTTGCTCTGTCTCTCTCTTTCTGTCTGCCCCTCTCTCTCTCATCAGTGTTTTCATAATTCACTAAAATCTAATT
>NW_027185761.1:73526358-73548153 GCF_028583685.1 Petaurus breviceps papuanus | reverse complement strand
CCCCTCTCTCTCTCATCAGTGTTTTCATAATTCACTAAAATCTAATTAGGGCACTCTGTCTAGGATTCTCCTTTGGTTATGGCCTTATGGCACATACTTGCCTAAAGGGTCAGATATAATTCTGCAGGTCTGACACTGCCATAGAATACATCATCTTATTCTCTGAAATGATGTCTGGCTCTCATGGTGCGCAATCATGAAGAGGAAGGTGCTTCTGAAGAAAGGTGGGTGTGAGAAATCCTATAGAAACAAGCATGTGACCTCCATAGACCTGTTAGAATGACCTCAATGCATCCCTCTCCCCATTGCCCCCAGGTAGCCTACATGCAATCTAAACCTGTTCTTCAAAATGCATAATCATCCTGAAAAAGAAGATAGCTCGTTAGGAAGGATAAAGCATCCTGGATGGTCTTGCACACTAGACCAAACTTTGCTGAAAAATTATGCAGAGCAGCCTGCCAGAATCTTGCATCGGAGTGGGAGTGGATGAGTGCCTGCTTGAAGGGGGGCAGGGCTGGCACTCTTCGGCTGTTATGTGGCAGACGGCAGAGGCTCTGCTGTTTGGATGCTGCGAAATCTGGAGAAAATCTGCAGAAAGACAACGGAGCAGCTTGGGAGGTGGGGCAGCCCAGTGGACAGTGCCCTGGCTTGGAGTCATTTTGTCGTGTCCCACTCTTGGTGACCCCATTCGAGATTTTTTTTGGCAAATATACTGAAGCAGTTTACCGTGTCCTTCTTCAGCTCATTTTATACATGACAAAACTGAAGAAAACAGGCTTGAGTGACTCAGCTAGGGTCACACAGCCAATATGTGTCTGATTCCAGTTCCAGACTTCTGTCTATTGCACCACCTAGCTACGTCATTGTTGCCTGTAGTCATAAAGACTTGGGTTCAAACTTGGCTTTAAATACCAGCTGGGTGACCCTGGACAAGCCATTTAACTTCCACTCGCCTCAGTTTCCTCATCTGTAAAATGGTGGTCATGATATCACCTGCCTCCCAGGACTGTTGTGAAATGCAAATGAGATAATGTTTTAAAGCACTTTGTTCATGCTAGCTAGCGTGGTCCTTGTTCTTACAGATGCAAGGGTAACGGACTGAAGGCAACCGTAGCCTCCACCGACAGCTTCCGTGCTTTTCATTTCATGAACTCCTTTCAACAATGATAATATGTTGTGAATTCCCAGGGCAATTTAATATAGTATTCACAACATCTTTAGAATCATTACCAGCTTAACTGCCTTTGTTGCTTGAACTTCTTGGACCATCATCATGAATAGATAAGCCATTGGAGGATCACTAAATGAGAAGTTCCAGTCTAGACCACACAAGGGGGAGATCTACTACCACCCAGGCCAATGGGGCCTGACAAGAGGCTCAGCACAGGCCCAAGGAGGGAGGATGAGATTACTCAAGGCTAAGGACTCACCCTTCCTGTAATTCCCCCAAATTAGGAGGTGACTTGTAACTTGTGTGTGTGAAAGAAGAAAGTTCCAATGGCTGTCCATGGGAAGGGAATGAGTGACGGGACTCCCAGAAAAGAAAACTGATCCAGCCTCCTTCTGCCGGCTCTGCAGGGTTAGCACAGGCTCATGGTCCCCAAAGAGCTGAACAGCAGAGGCCAGAAGGGCACCAGGACACAAACCAAGAGGCTGTATCGACAATAGCCAAGAGCCAGGACCATGCTTCTTAGATCCTCAGCTGACCATCTTAGCCAGGCTGACTGAGAAATCAGAGCTAATTTCAGCCTCTCTGATGGCTCTCACACTGATGACTATCCATTTTTACTTTATTTTAAGACCTTTCATATGAAGGCAGTGAAAACAGAGCTTTCTCTATGAAAATGAAATTGGGAATGTTACATCTCTCCCTCTCCCCTGTGTTGCCTTATCTTCAGAAGATCAGTATTCATACTGTTATTTTAAAAAGAATAATCTTGCTAACAAATCCTCCACATGGGGACATGGGAGACCCACTGGCACTTCCCCACAGGGCACCTTCTTAGCGACATACATGCAAACATCACTTCAATGGCGGCCCTTCTCCCCATGTCATTGGTTTTTCTCCACTGATAAGAAGAAATGCCATTGTCAGGAAAGCATCACTGAATGAATGTTAGCATGCACCCATGCATGCTGATGGGCAACTATTTTGTCAAATGGCAGCAACTGATGTACAGTATGTGATTTTTTTTTGCTTGGTCACCATGATGACATGTACATACTAATGAGAGAAAAGAAGAAAGTCAGTGGAATTTTTGGCCAAAAGAAGTCTTGGACTCCAGATCTAATGCTGAGAGAGAGAGAGAGAGAGAGTAGAATGCACACATACATACATAGATTTAATGACAATGCCACCTTTTTCCCTGCAATAAAATCACATACTGTACTTAAAATAAGACCAGCTCAAACATGCTGTTAGATACAACAGTGTGGGTATCATCACATGTCTGTCCATGGTAAGAAGCTTGTTTGGGTCAATGCTTATACCATCTTGGTTGCCCTAGATGTAGCTTCAGCACCAAGAACTTCTCCCTTTCCTCTCTGAGAGAAAGACTGGGGATGAGGTGCAGGAACCCCACATGTATCTTTCTCTTTTCTTGGTAAACAGTGAAGTCAAATATTCAAGGAAACTTTGCAAAGTTATCAGATAAGAGCCTTTACCTTGAAAACAGTGGGAGGGTTTTTTTTTTTTATTTTTATGAAAATGGATAAAGAGTTTCCATCACTGGGCAAAGTCAGGAATTATTCACTACTTGGGTCCTTGGCCCGGAACCTTCGCCCGGAACCTGAGGCTCTTGTCCCACTATATATCACTGATAGCCGATTCAGTATTGGCTCCAGGGCCATGGAGAGAATTGGAATAGGCCAATTGGCATGATTCCTGTGTTGAGGTTTTGACTTTCTTGGTGACGTCATTGAGACTGGTGTTGAGAAGTAAACAACTCCATGAGGCCTTCAAAGCCCTGATATTGAGAAAGGGTAGACCCTATTGGACCCATGAAAATCTAGAACTGTCAATACCAACAGAACCATTAGTGGTATGAGGAATTAAAAAGAGATAGCAAGTAAAGGGAGACACTATAAGCCTTAAAAAATCCAGCTGATTTTCAGCAGGAAGACAAGTCAGATACAAGGAAATGGGTGCTAATTTTCTTCCTGAATCCTTTAGTTTTTCACCTTCTGGGTCACTGTAGAACATGTCAAATCTTTTGACTCAGTGTTATATAGGAAGCAATGCTTTAAAAATGTGTGGAACATTCACCCTCCATGAAAATGAGAATTTACCAATGTGCCGCTGCCCATGATTTCAGTCTTAACATTTAACTGCCTTGGGACAGGAGGGGATGAGAGCCTTGCCATCTTCAGAGGTCACAAACTCAAGTCCTCAAGAATCCCTTCATTCAGATTGAGGGGAAACATCTGCTTCCATTTTGTGGGACAGTAATAATTGAAATACAAGGAATAATCACTGATAGACCATTTCCAATAAGTCATGTCACTCCTGATGTGTTGGGTCAATAGGGTCGTATTCAGGGACTGTGAAGAGTCTAAATAAAAGAAGGATTCGCAGAGCTGGTGAAACCTCCCAGATTCTCCTGTTGGTAGAAGGCCCTAAGACAACTGTATTAAGCCCTGGAGTATGGTGGATATTCCAGAATGGCAACCATCAGAGTTCGGTTGAATCATCCATACTGGAAAAACCAAGTGGGAGAATCGATATTGTCCAGACTATGATATACTATTGGAGGGACAACTCATAGAGCTCATTCATCAGTACCCAAAAATTAAGATTGGGGAAAATGTATAGGAAGAGTAAAGCTTTTAAGGGCATAAAATGGATCTATGAAGGACCAGAGATTTTGGGTACATAAAGGAGGTGGCTTAGAAGTGTTGTTCTCTGAGTCAGTTAAGTGTAAATTGGGTTCACTGGGCATTTTAAAGAATCATTCTCCATATTTAGGGTTGAAGTGAAAAGGCATAAGCCAACTTCTGCTGATTAAGATAATGTTGTAGTTGAAAAGAATGTTGTGGAATGTTGGGGGGAAAAAGTATTGGGCTTAAAAATCTAGAGATCTGGGTTCAAGTCCAGCTTTGTGGACAAGGTTGGGCTGCTTAAGAATTGCTTTCAGCCTCTATTTCTCTATCTATAAAATTTAAATGTTAATCATTGTGCTACCCAACTCTCCTTTAAGAAAAGGGCTCTGGACACTTCAAAGTCCTTAGAAAATGTGACATTATTTGAACATTTCAATTTACTTCTGAAAAAAATTAAGGTGTAAAAATGGGTATTTCCCTAGAGTTTGAATTACTTGGCTGCCTTTTTTATAGGTATAAAAAGGCAACATCTCCCCAGATTGATCTGGACTTTGGCAAGTAGATAAAGGTCTCAGGTGACTTGCTGTGACATTCTCAAAAGCTTCACATATGGGGGTGTTCATTTCATCCAAAAAGGAGCCCGCGTTAGCAAAGAGGATGAGTGCCCAGCTAATCCAGAAGGCCATCACTAGGGGATAGTTGTGGGCTTCTCTGAGCTCACAGCCGTACTTCCGGCTCCTCGCTACCTACCACTGGCACTGCTCTGCACTCTGTGTCCCACATTCAAAGACATGGTGTTATGTTTGACGCCATTTAATCAGTTAGCAGGGTCTGACCACTCTGCCTCCACCATATCTTACCTCCCTATAGCCTTGTCTCTGTCCTCTCAGTTAACATTCAATAATATTTAGTAAGTGCCAGCTGTGTGCCAAACAATGCTTTGTGTGGGCTCTTCTCATATGCCTGAACTCTTATATAATCTTGGATTGAAAGAATCACCATGCCACCATAAATGAAGGTATGATTGGTTCCTTCACATTATAGAGACAGTTGACATTTAATTGACTAGAAAATGAAGTAACATGAAAATTCATCAAACCAATGGGCCAGTGGCAGATCCATTTGGAAATCCTCAATGGTGGCAAATGTATGGAGTCAAGGAGAGGAAAGACTGGGCTGAATAGATGGAAGGTCAGAACTTGGCTTAGGATGTGTGTGTGGGGGGGGCAGGGGTCCTCCCCAGAAGGAAGCTGAATGACTAACCCAAGTTACATCAATGGGGGATTCCTATCCAGACATAAGATGGACTGCGTAATCTCTGTGTTCTCTTCAGATCCTGGCCTTCTGTGATTTCAGAATCTCTTTATTTCTTGTAAAATTGACTCCAAGTAGATCCTCCCATCTCCACACTCCTCCTCTTACAATCTAGCCTCCCACCAGACTCTTCTTCCTTATGAATCGATACGCTGTTGTCACTCTTCAGCCCATGTTTCATGAGTTCAGAGGATCATAGATTTACAACTAAAAGGGAACTTAGAGGTTATCTAACCCAACCCCCCCATTCTATAGAAAAGGAAACTGAGTCATTGAGTGAATGAAGTGGAATTTGAACTCAGAGCCCCTTCAATGCTAGTGCCTTCCCTGTGAGATTCCCTTGCATTTATCCTGCACATACCTTGTGTGTGCATCGTTGTTGGTATGGTGTCTTCTCTACCAAACTGATGGCAGCTACTGTTTTCTTTTTTTTTTTACTTTTTGGAGGGCAATTGGGGTTAAGTGACTTGCCCAAGGTCACATGGCTATTTGTGTGTGTGTGTGTGTGTGTGTGTGTGTGTGTGTGTTAAGTGTCTGAGGCCGGATCCGAACCCAGGTCCTCCTGACTCCAGGGCCACGCTCTATTCTCTGTGCCACCTAGCCGCCCCCGAGACTTTTATTTTTCTTAACTTTCTGTGTATCTCCAGTGTTTAGCATAGTGCCTGACATATAATGCCTGTTGATTTGACCCCAAACCCTTCTCCTTTCCACTCTACCACACTGGCCCACTAGAGCTAACTTAAGTAAAGGTCAGACTCCTTTGCCTGGCATTCAAAGTCTTTTATAATCTAGCACCACCCCACTCTTCCATCCTTAGAAAACAAATCAGCTATCATTGCATTATAGGGAGTAATGGAAGGGCCCTTGGAGCCACACCCCTCATTTCACAGCTGAGACCCTGAAGCTCGGAGAGTGTGAATTGCCCAGGGTCGTAACTAGGAAGTGACTGAAGCAGGATTTGAACCTAGGCCTTTTTGACTCCAAGTTCAGCAACTCTGTCCACTATGTTATGTTCATACTGCTGCCCTATGCATGCATTTTCTGCTCCATCTAGACTCTACTGCTTTCAATTTTCTCAAAATTCTCTATGCTTTCTCACCTCTGGGATTTTGCTATGTTATTCCTCTGGCCAAGAAAGTCCTCCTTCTATTTTTTTTTTTTTTGCTTTTTGGAGGGCAGTTGGGGTTAAGTGACATACCCAAAGTCACACAACTAGAAAGTGTGTCAAGTATCTGAGGCTGGATTTGAACTCAGCTCCTCCTGACTCCAGGGCCAGTGTTCTATTCATGGTGCCACCTCGCTGCCCGCCCCTCCTGTTTTTTAACATGTTGTAAAGCCCAACACTAATGTCACCTCCTCCATGGGGCCTTTCTTGAATATCTGCCCCCACTCCCTTCCAGATTTCTAGGACCCTTTTTCTCCCTTGTAAATCACTTGGTATTTTGATATGCACATCTCTGATGTTCTTATCCTAGGTTAGTGTGGATCCGTAGCTGAGTGACCTACCAGACTGAAAGTCCCATCAGCACAGGGACAGTTTGGTCTTCCAGGCTCTGAGCACAATGCTCTGCACCCCCAGATGGTTAATCAATGTCTGTTGTGGCATTTGAGTTCATGTCACTGAGCATGCTGTCTGGTTGGGCGGCTTTGAGAAAAAATATCCGCGACTGCCCAAGTGAAAGTTGGAGTCCAGGAGGGCATGGGAGGTATACTGACCCCAAGCCTTGTCAAGGGCTCCAAGGAGGAGGCCTGGGAGATAGGGGGTGGGGAGGACCAGCCCAGTAAAAAAGAGCCCTGATTGGTGCTTCAGTGGGTGTGACTGACCATCCTGGGAACCAGGAAGCACATGGTTAGTCAATATCCTCAGTCAGATGTGGCTCCTGATCAGCCTCAGAACCCTTCCCTTCCCATGGTTTCCTTGTTCTGCATCTCTTGGTATCTCTTGGTAACACCCTGTATCCAGGGTGTCAAAGCAACCAAGATCCATGCTTGGAATGAAGCCACTTTGAGGGCAGGGGATGTCTCGACTTGTCTTTGACTCCCCAGTGTCTGGCCCAAAGTAACTAGTGCTTAATAAACACTTGTCAGCTTTAACTGAACAGAGCTGAGCTGTTCACAGCAGTGAGGGCCCCTCTGCATGGCATGGGGAGGGGGCTGAGCATGCAAGCCAAATCACAGATGGGGGGAGTGACTGGATGGAGAGGGAATGTCAAGACCTGCCCTGACACCAGTCCCAGGGCTGTGTGCTGGGGCCGATGGCACATTCCATTATGGATGGTGGTGAGTCATCAACTTATAATGGAATGACATGGATGATTTCTTAGAATCAGAAAAACACACTGACCTTCACACTACAGAGGTGCAGCAGCATAATGACCCACCAAGTGTAAGCGCATCAGTTCCTGGGGAAAAGGCCAATGAGGTTAACTCAGCATGGATCACATCAGTGACATCATCACACAGAGAACGAACGCATTCAGCAGGACTCCCAAGGCTCCATCCCTCCTGCCCCCACGCCTCCCCCCCCCCTCACCTCCAGACACACAAATACACAGGAACACTGGGCTTGGAGAACTTGTTGGGAAAATGGAAGCTCAGACCAGTCAAGTGAACTCCCACAGTCCTGAGCAATGGGCGCCATATTGACAGCTAGAATCAGGGATACTTACATTGGGCTCTTTCCAATTGGACTTGAAAGTTAAACATGTAGACCCAAAGGGAAGTTAATTCTTTTTATATCCTCTGTGGAAACTGTATGGGGGGGGGTAAGACTTCTGGCTGACCAGCGACTCAGAGAAACTTCCGATGTCAAATGGAGGGGTCTTCAGTCAATTGCTGTGCCCTCAGGAATCCCTCCTCCACCAAAGGTGGCACCACACTCCAGCCTCAGCCAGAAGCCTCAAGGAATTTACCTTCATGAGACCTTCCAGGTGTTCCATCAAGCTCACCCCTCTCACCCCACTGTGATGGTCCCAGATGAAAGGTGAGCCCCTGGGAATTCTTTATCCCACATGACAATCCCATCTCTGTATACCATGCTTCATTACTGAATGGTCACTGGGCAGTTATGGCAGTGGGAAGGGAGAAGGCTGGAGTCAGGACTCATTGTTGTGGTCATTGTGTAAATTGTGATAATATCACAATTTAAAAATTAGTGTTTCCCAAGCATTTGTTCACATCAGCACCTTCAGTGGGCACTGTTCACATCCACGAAATTTTGCTTCCACAAATTTATGAGATGATAAAGGAAACCAACTAAACCAGTTTTTACACAAAAGCAATGAATTTAAGTCAGCATATCTAAGATTGGGGGAGAAGAGCGGGACTCAATAATGTCAATGTGATAGCATCTCATGAGCACTTCCAATCTGGGCAGTATTTCCAGTTCCTACAATCTTGCATCCTCATCTTTCCTTAAAGTTGCCTTGAAACCAGTCAGTATGTTTTCATTCCAAAAGAAAGCATTCGACTCCAGTATTTCCCAAGCCCAGAGAAATTTGAAGCTTTGCTGACAAGAGAATTTGTTTAAAAAACAAGTCATTAGCTTGCATTCGAGTGCTTGGTTTAGGCTAGAAATGTGAAAATGTGGTCCCAGTGGCTTTGAATCTCAAGCTTCCAAGCATGTGCAGGGAGATTAGGGTGGGGAGGCGGGAAGGGGAGCAGTCCCTCTTGGGAAAAACACATTAGTTAGATGTTGATGCAGCTAATTGTGTCCACATACAGACTAGGAGAGAAAACAGAGGAGAAAAGGTACCATTTCAGCTAGAAATTGTCCATTTCTGGAGAGTTTGCAGAGTGAAAAACACTCAACATTTTTAGCAGCCAGAACCTCGTTGGAGATGGTTTATAGAGAAGCGGAGAAAGAACATGGAGGAAGTAGCCCCCACAGAGCCTGGCGTTGCAGAGACTCCAGTTGTCTCAAATGCCTTGCAGTCACGGGCGTGGGTGTGGGGGATCAGGCGTCAATACTGACAGTGTGCTTCTTTTTTTCTTTTAACCAGTGGATTAACAGAACCATTAAAAGAAAAGAGGACCTAGGGTTCTGCCCTAGGGAAGGCTGGGAACTCAGAACATCTGATAGGTTTCTCAGCTGTCTTACTCCTATCCCCCTAATAGTCTCCAAATGCCCCAGGAAACACCAAATGATGGCAGAGTCATTGGGTCTCTGAGGCCTTGCATTCCAACAGCAATCCCTTGCTATGGTTTACCTGACTCCTGCTGACCCTGCCACGCACCTCCCCAAACAGTCCATTTCACTTCAGAGAGGTCTGGTCATGATGGAGGTTTTCCGGCCAATGGGCTGAAATCTGCCTCCAAACCCCTTCCCCCACTGCTCCCAGTGCTTCCCTTTTGGGTCAAGTCAGATCAGGCTAATCCCTCTTGTGCAGAACACTGTCTGCTGACCAAGAAGGTAGGGCCTGGAGTTGGGAAGGCCTAAATTCACATCTGGCCTCAGATACTTACTAGCTGTGTGACCTTGGGCAAGTCACAGCTTCTGTCTGTCTTGTTTCCTTGACTATAAAATGGGAATCATAATAGTACCTACCTCCCAAGGTTGTTGTGAGGATCAAATGAGATAATCTTTATTAGCAGAGTGCCTGGCACACAGTAGGTGCTTAAGAAATGTCTGTCCCCTCACATCGGCTCAGTAGTATCTGAGTGCTAGGAACAAACCCCTTCCAATCTCAGCTGATTTACCAAGATTCTTCTTTAGACAACTCCCTGGTTGCATTGGCCATTCTCCTGAACCTTGTCTTCTCAGCTGCAGAGTAATAGGGACCAATATAATCCATCACAGGAATATCCGGGTCAAGTACCCATGCCCCATGCCCTCCTCCACTTGACTACTCCATTAGCCACTGACCACTCCATTCCTCTGATAGGCTTTCAGGGAGAAAAGCCTGATCCCTCACAACCCGACTAATCAGGATATTGGTTATCTCTGAGTTACCCCAGAAGGATGACTGATTTGTCAAGAGGCCAGCAGTAGATGAGAAGACAAGGGCATTCAGAGGTGAAGGATTTGGTAGATCTGAGAGAAATTCAAATTTTTGCTTTAGTCGAGCCAATGTGTGTATTTGTTTGAAATTTTGAGCAACCCAACAGGGTAGTTTAAGTGAATAGTCAGTTAGTATAAAAGCCTTCAATTCTTTGCCAATGAAGGGAGGTGTGTGTGTGTGTGTGTGAGTGTGTGTGTGTGTGCGTGCGTGCGTGTGTGTGCATGTGTGTGTGAGTGTGTGTGTTGAATATGAGATAAGGTCAGTTTTGTGGAATTCTTTTAACCAATACCGGGCAAAGGTAATTAGGAAAGTGAGATGGATTGAATTACATTAAATTGAACCATAGAATGACCCAGAGGCTAAGAAAGCTAATAAAGTCTTGGAGGAGTCCTGCTGTGGCAGATGGTCCCTGTTCAGGATATACGTGTGTTTCTATGGTTAGGTTGCTACATGTAGACTTATGAACCAGAAAGAACAAAGAAGCAGCAGTTATGTGGCCACAGTGTAGAATGCTAGACCTGGAGTCAAGAAAACAAATTCAAATTCAGCCCCTTACTTGCTATGTATCCCTGGACAAGTCACTTAACCTTGGTTTGCCTCAGTTTCCTCATTTGTCCAATGGGGTTAATCATAGTACCCACCTCCCAGGGTTGTAAAGCTAAAATGAGCTAATATGTCTAACATGCTTGGCAAACCTTAAAGTGTCCCATAAGCACAGACTATATTGTCAGTAATAGGGAAACCAGGATAGGAAGACAGAGGAAGACAGCAGCTAGGAAGGCGTGTGCAACATAGGATTGGTTACAGAAGATGGGAAATTTTAGCCTGGAGAAGGGAAGCATCGGGGAATATGCTGGCTGTCTCCAAGCAGCTGAATCACTGTCAAGCAGAAGAGGGAATGGACTTGTTCTACTTGGCCCTCCTGGGAGCAAACGGGGGAGCTTGCAGAGGCACACTGAGGCTTGGTGTCAGCCTCAGAGGCAGCTGATCCCTGCCCAGCCCCTCACTGGGAGCAAAGCCCAAATGGTCCCATGTTGGGGATGTCCCCACAGCCTTCTTGTCCAGGGGGCTTGGTGAGATGGCCTCTGAGCACCTGGATTTCAGAACCTGAAATTGCCATCATACTCACAGGCAACAACACAAATTCCACCTTCAGTGGTAAAGAGGTGACGCCTTGGAAAACAGATTCATATGGATCAGAGTGGCACCCTTCTCTCCCTCATCCTTCTCTCTCTCTCCCACTCTAGTATGAGGCAACACTCTAGGGGACATGGAGATGGTGGTGGGGAATTGGCTGAGTGCCATAGTGCATGAATAAGTCATTCATTCCACTGTGTGGGCTGATGCTCTGACCCACAGTCCACAGGGTATGCATTATGAGTAGATTTTCTGATAGAGTTGATGGGTTTACTCGGATCCAATCATGCACCGCATTATGTCCTCAATGACATGAATTACAATGGGGGCTCATGGCCATGGGTCTCATCCATAGCAATAGCCCATGTATGGATGGCATGACACAGGTTGAAAGCATTTTCCTCACAAAATCCCTTGAGATGGTTAGTGCAACAATACTATTTCCATTTTACAGATGTAGAAACTGAGATTAAAAGAGTTAAGTGATTTGCCCAGAATTGTTCCAGCTGAGAGCGGTGGGCCTGGGGCTTCTGACACTAAAGCCCTTCCTGCTGACCCTCAGAGCCTTAATTTGTCCATAGCTATGGACAGAGGGAAGCTCAGGGACCCAGGGAGTCAACCTACACCCTTGGCTAAATGAGGCATAAACCAATCATGCTGATGTAGGATCTAGGGCTGGAAGGGACCCCAATATTTTATAAATGAGGAAACTGAGGCCTAGGGAGGCCAAGTGTCTTACTTAAAGTCACACAGATTCCAGTAAGAGCGTCAGAAGCAGGATTTGAAACCAGGTCCTCTGACTTGAGAGTTGACACTCTTTCCCCTGGGCCCTTGTAACATGTTGCCTCCCATCCGCTTTCCCAATACAGTAGAGGGGGCTCTTGATATGAGCTTATTTGGGTGTATTCTAGGCTTCAACTATTATGAGCTCCTTGCATATCGGAACGGTCTCACCCTCTCATCTCTCTGTGCTCCCAGCCCTGGCCCAGCCCTCATGGATGCTCACTTCTCTCTTGACTCTTATCTGTAACAATCGACATCGATATCGACTCCTGGGCCTGCAAGTTCTGAAGAGGAGCCAACCTCGTCAATAATAAACAATTGGTAGGTCAGGAAACATATGCTGAGCACTTCCTGTGTTCCTGACACTGTGCTATAGATACAAAGGAAGGCAAAGACAGTCCCTGCCTTGAGGAGCTTACCGTTTAATGGGGGGCTACATGTAAACGATTATTTACAGACAAGCTATACGAGGGATAGCCAGGGAATCACCAATAGAGGGAAGATGTTGGAGTGAAGGGAGATTGGGAAAGGCTTCCTGGAGAAGGTGGGCTTCTAGTGGGGCTTTGAAGGGAGCCAAGGGGCATCAAGGAGGCACAAGAGCCTTCCGGGTATGGAGACAGCCAGAGAAAGTGTCTAGAGTCTCGAGATGGGAGTATCTTGTTCAAGGAACAGCCAGCCAGGAGGCTGTTGTCACTGGATCACAGAGTGGGTAAGAGGAAGCAAAGGTGTAAGAATTCTGGAATGGAAGAAGGGGAAAGCTTAGAGAGGGTTTTACAAGTCAAACAAAGGATTTTATGTCTTATCCTGGAGGGAGAGAGAATCACTGGAGTTTATTGGATAGGTAGGTGACAGTCAGATCTGTGCTTTAGGGAGAACACTTTGACCATTAGTGGAGGATGGCCTGGAGCGGGAGACTTGTGGCAAGGAGACCCCTCCCCCCACTCCCACACACTGTCACAGCAACTATTGCCATAGTCCAGGTGTGGGGTGATGAAGGTCTACACCAGGGTGGGGGCAGTGGCAGAGGAGACAAGGGAGCATGGATAAAAGATGGTACAAATTATAGAATTGACAATGGCCACAAATAGAGCATGATTTCTTTTTGACAGACAGACAACTTAGAGGTTAATGCAATGTCCTTTCACCGTGGATGAGAAGATCAGAAACCCAACTTTCATTGTCCATAGAGATCTGGAAATTGCACATTTTGACTCTGTGGAGGGATTATTCAAAGTCTTATCAGCTGGCAAATCTGCTCTTACCAAGGTCTTAGCCAGGGCTCAGCAGATGCCAATGAACTCTGGCTATGACTGCTGTTGCATCCACCAAACCAAACCACCAGAAGCCATCACTGGGAAGGGCTAAGCCTTTGGGCTCCGATGCTTCACTCCCGGGGACAGGCATCATCATCTCCACCTTGACCCTCATCACTCGCCCTAGTCCCGGTTGTCCTTTCCCCTCCAGCCCAGCTTTCCCCCAGTATTATAACTGAATCTCATGGGGGCTGCCTAGTGGTCCACTCACAATCCCCATGACTTCAGACACCAACACACTCCTCCCTGGGTGGACTCCCCTCTATGGGTTTCCTCCTTTTATCAGAATGGAAGCTGCTTGAAGACAGACGGTCAGCGCTTGGCACATAGTAATAACCAGTCAGAGGCTGCCTTAGATGTTTGTTCAAGTCGACAAGTATTTAAGCACCTACTATGTGCCCTGGCATGCTGTGAAGTGCTCAGGAGGCAAATAAAGAAAAAAAGAGCCCCGACCCTCTGAGAGAGCACATTCTAGAGGGAGGGAGACAGAACACAAGAGGAGCTGAAGAGCAGAGAAGGACAAGGAACTTCCCCAAAGGAGGACAGAGGGAAAAGGCAGCTGAAACGTGGCGGCCAGCACTGGACAGTTCCTTACTATCTCCGAGATACTGGGCAAAGAATGCAACCTCTCCCAGACTCAAATTCCCCATCTGTAAAATGGGCATAAAAGTAGAACCCACCTCCCAGGATTGTTTTCAGAAGCTAACGAAACGGTGTAAGTAAATGCCATTTTAAGTGACTTGCCTAAGTTCATACAGCTAGTAAGTGTTAACTATCTGAGGCCACATTTGAACTCAGGTCCTCCTGACTCCGGGTTGGTGCTCTATTCCCTGTGCCACCTAGCCACCCCAATGAACTCTTCTTATTAGTATAATATGTACATGATAAATTTTGTTTATTCATTCATTAGCAGCATCGATGTGTTAACCCTCCAATTCAATTTTCATTAACCTCCTCACTGGTCTTCCACTTAAATTCCTTTCAATCAGGGCAAAGTTCTTTCAGGCTCATTTTCATAGGATTTACAACTTAGTTCCCTTCCCCTGGGATGAACTTTAACATACTTCAACTGGAAAAGACCCCTAGGTCTTCTAAAGCCACATGGCATTGCTTTTTGTCAATTCTAGATGGCAAAGCTTCCAGACTCTCGGCCTCCTCTGCAGTTCTGCATGCATATCATTTTAAATGGGAAAAAATATTACGTAAGCAGAAAAAATCCTTATACTCTTAAATTTTATAGATTAATCAATAAAGAGTGAGAGAGGAAGAAAGAAGGGGAAAAAGAAAAAACAAAGGGGGGAGGGAGGAAGGGAAGAAGGAGGGAAAGAGGGAAGGATGGAAGAAAGAGAAAGAATATGAAACGGAAAAGAAGAGAGTGAGACACAATACAAATATGAAATGTATATTTAACTATGGATGCATGTGAAATTATATATAGACACACATTCAACACCTATTTGTAGAAATGGCTTCTTTTAAAATGTTAATTACATTTATTTTATCCCTGAAAATGGCCTTGCCAAGAGAAGTGAATTCTTATTGATCACAGGGCACCAGACTCTTTATTCTCTCCCTTGTCATCACTGTTTTAACTAGTGCATTCAGTCTAACTGAGCCTTCCCAGAATCCCTATCCTATCACCCTGGAGTTCATCCCCA
Organism: Petaurus breviceps papuanus; assembly: GCF_028583685.1. Lineage (NCBI taxonomy): Eukaryota > Metazoa > Chordata > Mammalia > Diprotodontia > Petauridae > Petaurus > Petaurus breviceps. Next base: position 73,533,129 of record NW_027185761.1, on the reverse strand, counting down.
CCTCCTCCTTCATTTCCTTCCATTCTCTTCAGCCTGAATGAATGAAGCAAGCATTTGCTGGGCACCTTCTCAGTGCCAAACTGAATACTGGCCACAGGAGAGCGAAACACAACAGGGCTGCCCACGTTTCTCTAAAGCAGGGCTGCTTAACCTGAGATGTGAGGATTGTTTCTAAACATTTGGATCATTGTTTCAATATATGTGGTTTCCTTTGTAATCCTGTGAATGTTGTTTTATGCTTTTAAAAACATGATTTGAAGAAAGGGTCCGTGGGCTTCACCAGGCCAGAGTCCATCACACACACACACACACACACACACACACACACACACACAACGAGAGAGGGGGAGAGAGACAAAGAGAGAGAGACAGAGAGAGACAGAGACAGAGAGACAGAGACAGAGAAAGAGACAGAGAGAGAGAGCCCTTGTTCCCTAGCAGCCCCCCACACCTGTGGAGTAGGTGGTGGGTGGTAGTGGCTTTTCCCTCTATGGGTTGGAATAGATGGTGTTCCAGCTCTCACCTTCATGAAGGTGCAAGGAATATAAGGAAGCTGGGCTCCAGAAGTGTTAGGACTGGCTCATAGATTCCTGGACTTGGAGTCAGGAAGCTCTGGGGCCAAATTGCACATCAGAGACTTATTCACTACACATTCCTAGATAAATCCCCTCTCTGAACCTTACTTTCTTCTTCTGCAGAATGGACACAATAAATGATCCCTGCTGTCCTGGGCTGAGGACCAAAAGAAGACAATAATGCGTAAAGTGCTTTACAAACCTTAGAATGCTATACAAAGGCCAGTTTGGGGTGTGACTCTAGGACACTTAGTCCCAGTTCTCTCCACAGGTGAGTGACTCGGGCTGTTCCTCAGTTTCCCCATCTAAAGATCCCTCTGTGCCTGGCACCTCCTTAGCAGGATGGTACTTTTTAGCACAACTCTACCCTTGAATAATTCCCCAACAAAGCTGTCGACCAAGAATAATAGCTCTGTGAAGATGTTTGCACGAAGAACAGGTTTCGGTGACAGTCTGTCAAAACATTTTCTTTTCTAGACCAGCAATGTGATGGGACAGAACAACATGGAACATATGGGCCAAAGTCTGCCCTCAGCAGCTAAGGCTTCGCTCCCCCGGCTTCAGTCAAACAGCTGACTCCAACAAGGATGCCCAAGTACCTGTCTTCAGTTGGGTGCCTCTGATACCCCATGTGTCACCCACATATCACCCATCACCACGTCTCCTTCAGTCACCTTGTGAGAGTCCAGAGCCCAAGCAGAGGCAGGCATCAGCATCTTTATAATTTAAAAACAACATATTTTTAAATCCAACCATTCCAGTGTAGATCACGCAAGTAATGTCATGGCTGCCTTTTAAGAACACCCAAACAGCAGAGATAGACTGATTGTCTGACTGTCTCTGTCTCTCTCTCTCTGTCTCTGTCCCTCTGTCTCTCTGTCTCTCTGTTTCTCTTTCTCTTTCTCTCTGTCTCTGTCTCTCTGTCTCTTTCTCTATCTCTCTGTCTCTGTCTCTCTCTCTCTCTCTCTCTCACACACAGACACACACACACACACACACACACACTTACTCTGACACTGGGTCCATTTGTATCTCTCTGGGGCTCCCTTTGCATTAGCATGAGGGGCTCAGAACATGCCAATCAAGATAGCTACACCTCTTCATTCTCACTGCCCCCTAAGTGCTGATGCTATTTCCTGGGAACAGCTGGGGGAGCCAGTGTGTGCCTCAAGATTACTGATGGAGGCTGGGGCACCTGCTTCCTCATCTTGACTTACTCCTCCATCATTCCCACACTCCCTAAGTAGAAATTTGCTCTAGATGGACGGGCCACCCCCCAGCATCTCAGGATGGGTGTGCAGGGACCTGAAATGGATGTCAAACTGTCCTTGGATCCATGTCAGGACAATGCCCTCAATGACTCCTACTTGGCTGCTTGCACAGAGCAGTATTATTAACTAACCATTCTCTACCATGTGATATGAATTATTCCAAGCCCCATCTGAATATTTCCTTGACACTCCATTCTCCAGTGTTGGCATACACAATCTGCCACAATCTCCCCATCTAAAGGTAGGGCAGGGAAGAGATTCCAGCCATGTCTATTCTACCAATGACCAGTGTCAGGAGGTGTCCTAATTATTCTCTATGGACCATGGGATAAGTACCGTTATGGGATTCTGCTTTCACCGACTCTTTCAGGCACAGTTGTTTGCAAGCTGCCTCTCTTGATTCCCCCAGTGGCTGGAACCCTTCCTCCTCAAAATTACCCAACATTCACTTAGTATATATTTGCATATGCTATCATATATGCACATTATATTACATATGCTAATTTTGCAGTCAGAGTACCTGGGCTCAGCTCCCAGCTCTGCTTATTGTATACAAGAAATTAAACAAGAGGCTTGACCTCTCTGTGCTTCACTTTCCTCATCTGTAAAAAGAAGCAGCCAGATGAGATGTCTTTGAACCTCTGACCTTCTGATCCTGTGGTCCCTCAGTAGATGACTATTCGCTCCTTGAGAACAGAAATTCTTTCTCTTTCGTTTTTGTATGCTTCGGGTTTACACAGGGACATAGTAGGTGCTTAATAAATGCTTGTCAATTCAGGCATCTCTAGCGTTTAATATTATTTCCTATTGAGTTCCCTCCTGCTGCCCCCACTTCCTGTGAGTATCCCCATTTTACAGACGAAGCAGCTGAGGCTGACCGTTCAGTGCGGGAGGCAGCATTCTAACTTGGTACTTGCTGACTCCCAGTCTATTGTACTTTCGACCAACCTGGACACATTCACTGCTTAAGCTCCCAAGCAAAGAGGGGCAGCCCTCGCCTGAGGAGTGGGTACGGGGCCCAGCCCAAATTCTTCATCTGGGATTAAAGCCTATGATGCTGCTCTGTTACCAAACCCATGCTCCCACTTTCTGTCTATCCTTGAACCATCTGGAGAGCCACCCGATGCACCCCCAGCTGGCCTAGGTACTGTCTGAGCCTGCCTCCTGTAATGCCCAATGACCCATGCACGGGCTTAATGGAGCAAACTTGTAACTCCCACACTGTCTGTGTCTAATCACCCTATTTGGCCCCATGTACTTTTCATCTTCAACAGTCCAACCCAGAACAGAATAAATTCTGCCACAGATACCACAAGTCAACATCCCTCCATACCTACTCTACCATTTGGTATTAGGAGGAAGGCTACACCCTTCTAGAAGGTGGGAATGCTTGCCGCTGATTATAGGCAGCATCTGCCCCCTCTGCCTTCCATAGACAGCTGCTGCAGCTTTCACATCTGGCACCCCCAGGGTCTAATAATGCCTAGAGGAGGAACCAATGAGGTATTGCCCGAGACATGACTAGTGGTGGCATTGAAGCTTTCCTGGGTCGGTGGGGCTGCCTACGGTGGTGCTGGGGAATGGATAATAATTGCTGTGAAAAAGGCAACTGAAGGTCTGAGCCAGGGCCACCTACAAGAAGCCAAGGTTGACACCAGGGAGGCTGGAAACGAGGAAGAAGGGCAAAGTGCCGTTTTCATTTGGGGTGCATCAGCTCAGGCAGCTTCTGGCTGTACTAAGGAAATGTTTTATCTGGCCAATCCCCAAATATTCTCCTCGTCTTTCCACCTCTCGTGAAAATCTGGAGATGAAGAAGCAAAGTCTATGTCATGCCCAAGTCACAGAACTGTGTATGTGTGTGTGGAGGGTTCCATTCTCTGCACTAACAATGCACGTATTTGATGCTCTCCAGCTTTGTGGAGGCAGTGGGTAGGGCAGTGAAGAGGCCACTGGGCCTGGAGGCAGAAAGACCTGGGTTCAAGTTCAGCCCCAGACAATTACTACCTGTGCCACTCTGAGCACAGACATAACCTCTGTATGGCTCCTCATCTGGAAAACAGGAATACTAATTGTACTTAGCTCACAGGGCTGTTGCTTGGACCAAAGGGGATAGCATTTGTAAAGCTCTTTGCAACCCTTAAAACACTATATAGATGTTAGCTATTATTGGCAGTATTGTTTTGGAGGTGGATTTGGGGATTCATTTAAAAAACCTCAATGTCATTTGTTTCTAGCCAACTAATAATCCTGGACAGGAAGGCCTAGAGGAAAGGTCCCTGAACCAGTCTCAGGAAAGAACTCTGCCACCAATTAGCCACAGGACCAGAAGGAAATCTCCCAGCCTCATGTGCCCCTAGGCAGAGTCAGGATCTGAACCTGAGTCCAGCATGGCATCCACTTACATTGCCCAGCCTAAGGAGGTGACGATCCAGTTAGTTTTTCAGAGAAAAGAATGAGACCCTAGTGGACTTTTACCACTGTGAGATTATGAGGCTGGCTAGGAGAGTGTGGGTGATCTGAAGCACCTCCCCATCCCAGGAGCAGATGGAAGGCTTCTCCCCATCCCCCTCTTCCTCCTCATCCTCCCCATCCCCATCTGCCTTCTTCTGACCCAGGGTCAGCAGCTTCATCTTTGCACATGGAGGACCGAAGACCTTGAAAATAAGAGGTTCACACATCAACATGATGCAGCTGATGGGAACTGCTGTCGTCATTCTGAATCACTCAAGAGGCCTTCCTTGAGGGTCAGCAAGGTCAGGGCAAGTCCCCCAGGAGGTGCTGACTTCTTCCTGAGCCTTCCCAGGCAGAGAGAAAGGGCTTAGACACTGATGGCACAGAGTAGGACCTTAAGGGATGATTGGCTGATTGGCACTAATGATGATTCTATCACAGTCTAGGAATGAGTGAAGGTGTAATTTGAGACATTGCAATGAGCACTTTCTAGAACTCATGTCAAAGTTTATCCCTGTTGATTCCTTTCAATCCATGTTCTATATTATGACCCTACCCTTTCCCTATTCTAGGTCTCTGCCTTTTTATTAAGAAATTGTAAGTACTTAAATGTCATGGAAGTAAAACAGGATATTTATTTGTCCTGGATTAGGCTACAGTACCCTTAAATGTTCCATGTACGGAAACAAAGAAATTTCTCCCAAACTAATGGCCACACACTTGGACTTAGATAGAAGAGAGAAAATCTAAATGAAGGCAGACATGCAGACTCTTGCATGAGCACAACTGCTTGGCTGTGTGGGGTCAGCTCTGTTCTTTCCCCCTCAATTGTAGCTGAAAGGCCATAGGAAAGAGCAGGAGTGAGAGCAAGTTTGTTTCTCAGAGGATTGTGGCTCCACAGCTAACAGGGATCTCAGAGGCCATCCTTTTACAGAAATGGAAACTGAGGCCCAGAGAGAGTAAGTGATTTGTCCAGAGTCACACATAGGTGGTAGCAAGGATAGGACTTGACCCCAGGCCTTCTGACTTCTAATCCATTACTCTTTCCACTGTGTGGGATTACAAGCCCTTTGGATCATAGAAGACACACAAAGTCCTAACCTTGGCTTTCCTTTGCAATTCAATTGTTCCTGCATCAATAATGTTGATAATATTGCCATTAATAATGATGTCAATAATATTCATCAATAATCAATAAAGACCTCTGAGTTTCTAGATATAATGATTGTGAACCCCAGAATGACAGTTGTAGAAAATTCCTAAGACATTTAGGGTTAATGACCAAGGGAAGAATGGAGAAAGGCAGAAGCAAGAGTGGGGACACAATGGTGGCTGCTGAATCTTTTCCACTTGTGAGCCAAAGGAAGCATGGCCACCACAGAACATTGGTCAACCATTCCCTGAGTCTTCTCTCCCAGTCAGACAACCCTGGGTGGTCAATGTGAGCCAAAGAGAGTATTGCCACTATAGAAACTTGGCCAACCTTCACATGAGGCCTCCTCTACCATGTCCACATCTGAGCCAAAGGGAGTATTTCCACCATAGAGCCTTGGCCAACCTTCACATGAGGCCTCCTCTACCATGTCTATGTATGAGCCAAAGTGAGCGTTGCCACCACAGAGCCTTGGCCAACCTTTCCATGAGGCCTCCTCTACCATGTCCACATCTGGGCCTAAGGAAGCATTGCCACCGCAGAGCCTTGGCCAACACCAATAATTAGAGAAATGTGAAATAAGGCAACACTAAGATTCCACCTCACACCCACAAGACTGGCAAAGTTGATTGAAAAGGAAAAATGCTCAGTGTTGGAGTGTACCTGTGGGCAAACAGACACATTAGTGTACTATTGTTGGAGCTATGAATTGGCCTACACATTCTGGGAAGCCATTTGGAACTAAGCCCCAAAAGTCACAGAACTGTGCCTACCCTTTGACCCAACAATACCACAAATGGACTTAAACCCCAAAGAGATCAAAGAAAAAAGAAAAAAAGACCTATATGTATAAAACTATAGCAGTTTCAAAGAACTGTAAACAGAAGGGGTGCCCATCAATTAGGGAATGACTGAACAAATTATGGTATATGAAAGTAATGGAATGAATTATTGTGCTATAAGAACCAATTAAAGCATGGGTCTATTTCAGAGACACATGGGAAAACTTGTCTAAACTGATACAGGGTGAAGTGAGCAGAATCAGAATAATTTACACCATAATAACACTGTAAAGACAAGCTGCATTGATAAACTTGAGGTCATTAATCAATTGAGGGACCAGTCATGATTCAAGAAGGCTGAGGATGATAAAGTGTGCTGCCTACCTCCTGACAAAGGTGAGGGCTTATGGTCCAGAGTGAGACATGCATTTTGGGGCTCTGTCAGTGTATGGATTTGATTTGTTTGATTGCATATTGTTACAATGTTTTTATTTTTTTCCCGAGGAATGGGGAGAATAAGTTAAGGTGAGAGAGAGAGA
>NW_027185761.1:73514192-73521358 GCF_028583685.1 Petaurus breviceps papuanus | reverse complement strand
AGGGAGGGAGAGAGGGAGAGAGAGAATAGATTTTTGTTCATTGAAAAATTAACAAAATTAAATTTTAAAACATATCGCATTTTGTTTCTGATCTGATACATTTCTAGGGGCAAAAGTCAGGTGGATTTGGAAAACTGGAGGCACAAGTATGCAATGTGATAGCTCAAAGATTGAACTCTGATCACAGAGGAAATTTTGGTATAATTTTGGTTCACCATTTGGGCAGGGACGGGTTTTCCTGCTGACATGAGCCCACTTTCTCCCAGCTGGATCCCAAGGGATCATTTGAAAGCTTAATAATGGAGAAGGATCTTACGCGATGGGACGCAGGTGTTCTTGGCTCCAGCAATGCACAAGAACTTAGAAAATACCTTCTTTCAGAACCAGTAGATTTCTGAAGCCAAGGACATCTCCTCCATGTGATAAGGGGCTCCCTGGAAGGAGAGACCATGTCTCCTTCCTCTATTTCTTTCTTGCCACCCCCATACTCAGAGGCCATAAGGAGGCAGCCTTCATCAGCCATCCCTGGAGAGCACCAGCTAGAGTAGATGGCAAAACTGAGCTTAGCAGGGAGAGAGGAACCTGGTCCATCTCTGGGCAGGATGGGCATCTAGGGATGGGATACTGTGGCTCTGCTTGTTGACCTGATTCCTAGTTGCCAGTCTCGGGAACTATATCAGAGTTCTGGATTGACCGGCAAATGTTATTGCATGGATGGCAGTGAGGGCACTCTGTACTTAGAGTCAGAAAGACTTGATCTTTTAACCTCAAGCCTACAACATCATCCTTGTCTGTCCTTGTCACTTTTCTTCTTTAGGGATGTTCTTGCCCATCAAGATACTGGAGAATTCTCACTGTTGTTCAAAGTGCTGGCCATCTATCTACCCTGGCTTTCTGTCACCAGCAAATGTGATAAGCTCTGCAGACATACCTTTCTACCTAAATTGTTGTTAAAAATCTTAAACCATGTCAGGTCACTCACAGAAGCCTGGGGCATGCTGATCGAGACCTTCTTCCAAGGGAGAGAGAACCATCAACGACTCTTTTTGGTTCTTCCATCCAATCAGATCCAAATCCACCATTTTCTAGCCCACCTCTCTTTTTTTTGTTCCCAAGAATAGCATTTGGATTTCACTGTCCACCCAAGCTCCCAGATCTTTTTAACATAAAATTTTGTCTGGCTTTGCCTTTTCTATCTAGCATTTATCAGGTGGGTTCCTTGAACCTAAATGCAGGACTCTTCATGATCTTTTCCCCATCACCTCCTACCTTGGCCCATGTCTTCTTTTGTGCATGTCACATCCCCTCCCTTAGACCATCAGCCCCTCAGCTTTTCATGTCCATGTGCCCAGCCCTGCACCTTGCATGCAGTAGGCACTTAATAAATGAGAAGAAATGTGAATGTGGGCACACACTGTGTCTGTTTGTTTGGTTTCCTTCAGTGTGTGTGTTTCCTAGAGCCTCCTCTGGCAAGATGTCACGCTGACACATGGAAGGCATCGAGGGTACTCAAGGAATGCCTAGGAAGAGCCCCCACCCAATGAAGTCATCAGAAACATTCATTAAAGGAAATTATGTGTCATTGGAACTTGTCAAGATCTTTTTCAAGCTGAATTGCTTTGCAAGAGAAGGGGAGACACATTTGCCAAGGAAGATGTTACATGGAGACTCCTTCATGTCTCCTTTTGCAAGGATGAACAGCCCTCACCCCGAGATGCTTCACTGCTGGTTTGTGATGTGACAGTGATAGCTTAGCTCCTGGTCGGGGGGAAATAAGGCCATATCGTCTTATAATTGGCACAATCAATTTAAGGAGATCTTCCATAGAAATCTTTCTGTCTTTCATTAACCCAGCCTCAGAGTAGCATGGAGGAGATTCATTTAGGAAGAGAAAGTTTGAATAGGATTGACATTGGAACCAGTGGAGGGAGTTCCCACTCGGACAAGATGGTGGATCTCTTGTAGAGAATAGCTCTGGCTGATCTTTGTAAAGCACTCCAAAGGCTTTCAGGCACTATGTCATCTGAGCCTCACAACAACCTTCTGAGGGAGATGCTAGAGGTGTTGTTATCTCCATTTTATAGATGGAGAAATGGAGATTTTGAAAGGCTGAGTCAATTGCCTGAGGTCACATAGCTAGCAAATGACAGAGAGAGGAATTGAGCCCAAGTTTTCCTGATGGCAAGCTCATGCTCATGTCCACTGGGGCATCCTGCTGCCTGATCAAGACAGCAGCCCTCAATGTTCCTTGCCTGATATGTCACACTCATACTGCCTTTGCCTCACTCTTTCTCCAAACATTGAGAGGTTCTCACAAAAGCTCTGAGAAAACATGATTCTCAGGGAAATGCTCTGGAAAAGTTTTTTTTTTTCCCCTGGATTAATTCCTGCTATATACTACCTTATACATTAAGGGCCAATTTGGGCCATTTTCAGCTAACAGGCAAGATGGCCACACATGCATTCTTCATTCTTGCACTTAGGCCTAGAACCAAGTGAAAGGGAGCCTTCTACCAAGTCAGCTCTTTCTGTGCCCCACACTCTCGATGGGTTGAAGAGAAGGCCTTGGGTTTTGCCACAAATGCCCCCATCAATCATACTTCACCCCCCTAACCCTGTGGCACATATGTGAGACCATGGTCTCAACTACCCTGCTGTTTTCTTTGGTCAATGTGGATGTGAAAGGAATTCAAAGTCCTCAGGGCAAGACAGAGAATTTACTCAATGATATTTAGAGTGAACAGACCTCTGAGGTCACTTACTTCAACCTTGAGGGCTGGGGAACCTCAAGCCCAGAAAAGAGAACTGGTTCCCCCAAAGTCCCCCATCTGGGAAGCAGGGGAGTCAAGATGTGACCCCTTATCACCTGACTCTAAATCAATTCGACCTAGCAATCAGCAAGCATTTATTGAGCTGCTGTGCTTAGTGTGGGTCATACCAAGGCAAAGATAAAGGAGGACAAGGCCTGCCATCAAAGAGCTTACAGTCTATTGGGGAAGGGATGGATGTCATGGATGTAAATAATTATAGAACATGTAGAGAATAAATACACATTTAATTTATTCTGAGGAGATGAACACTAACACCCAGAAAGGTCTACTTCAAGTGGTGCTGCCTGAGCTGAGATTTTACAAGACACGGGTCAGGATGGATGACTTTCCAGGCATGGGAGACAGCCTGTGCAAAGACAGGGAGTCAGGAGAGGCAGGATGAGGCACAGCATTAGGGCTAGAATCAGGGTTATGTAACACTAGAACCTTTGCCATTAAAATGCAGGAAGAAAGGATTTGTGCATCAATTCTCTTCCAAGTTGACTAGATTTATTTCATTGGCTGCAATCCTGAGTCCAAGGTCACCAAGTAGGCAGGATGGATTTCTTAGCTCACTTGTCTTTTCTTGATTTTTATAGCATGCTAAGTATAAGACTAACACTTTGTTTACCAAGGGAAACAAGATAATGGCTTAGGGGAGTCAATATAAACACTGTGACTCATGACCCAGGTAACCGACTTTGATCAGGAAAGTAAGGACCTTCAAATGGAAACAATTAACAGCCAGACACAGATTGGAGCAAAAAGCAGATACTGTTTTCCTATAAAAAAAGAATAATGCCAAAATAGCTTATATAACTTTATAAATTATTTATTACTTATGGTTTAGAATTGCCCATAATCCCAGGAATGCAGCTGGTTCCCAGGTGGGGAAAGATGGTAGCAGCAGGGAGCTGTCCACAGCTGAAATATGGCATGCAGGAGGAAAATGGGTACTTTTTGTATCAGGTTCATCCCAACTGGGGAGCAAGCTCCTTGGACCCCTATCTTATCTCAAGCCAGCCCTGCCTGTTTTGAGCACTTGTTTTTAGTAGTAGTAGTAGTAGTAGTAACAACACAACAACACATTTACATAGTGCTCCTTGTGAGTCGGGCAATGTACTAAGTGCTTTACAAACATGAGCTCATTTGATCCTTGAAACAACCCTGGGAGGTAGCTGTTGCTATTATCCCCATTTGACAATTGGGTAGGCTCGCCCAGCATTGGTCCTCTGATGGCATCACCCTCAAGAGATGAGGGTCACTATTATACCTTTTGACGCTTTGTAACAGGACCTTGGTGGCTGATCCTTTTGGAAATTTGAGGAATTATACTTTCAAAATAATTTTTAAAAATCCAAACCCAAAACTTTTCTTTTGTGGGGCACAAACCCAGTGGAGCATTTGAGGACCTGGGGTCATTTAAAGATGCTTGAGGTACAGCTGTAAGGCTCACCACATTACATCTTCATGGCACTTTATTGCTGGGATCCCAGCAGGACTGAATCCCCCCACTCACTCACTTGTCCACTTCTGCTCTGGCAGCCTTGGGATTTCTGGGTTACCAAGGTCATGAGGTCATAGACCTAGAGCTGGAAAGGACCTAAGATGTCACTAAGTCCAACACCTCCATTTTACAGACCAGGAAAGTGAAGACCAAAGAGTTTAAGTGAATTGCCTTTGGTCACACAGGGAGTAAAGAGAAAAGCTGGAATTTGAACCCGAGTTCTCTTTCTACTACTCCCCGACACTGACATTCTCTAACCAACCCCAAAGGGGACACATGGGGAATCATGAAAAGAAATCCCAAAAGCCATCTAGGGGAAGGCTTGGGGGAAAGGTCGCAAACTGCTTCATAGGAGTGTGTTCTCCAAGGACACATCTCAGTGAGATCCCAGGGCCATTGGAATATTGAAGTTGGTTGGTCTGTCCTGCTAAAATACCAGTGTTTGTTCAATTATTTCCCTACTATCTCAGTGTTTAGGCTGTTCCCCATTTCTGCACTATCATACATGAGCATGATCACGTCTAATGTATTATTGTGCTGTAAAGGAGGGCTGCTGCAAGAACTAAGTACCTTTGTGTGGACTGCGTATCCCTGGCAGCTCTAATACCCTGGAATACATTTGTTCTGTGGTGGAGTTTAGCTGAGGCACAAAGAAACCTGAATAAGGTCAAATGATTTTCACCTGAGGCCCTGGAGGAATAATATTTCATTTGGGCAGATATGTCAGACAAGCAGAAACTAATTGTAAGTGAAAAGTGGGAGAGACACAAGATCACAGCACACACACACACACACACACACACAGATGAGGACATACACACATGCACACACAGATAAGGACATACATGCATAGGCACGCACACATGTGCATGCACACACATATAAGGACATGCACATACATGCACACACTGCATGCACACACAGATGAGGGCACACACAGATGGGGACATGCACACATATGCACACACATTCACACGTGTACATGCATGCACACACATGAGGACATGCACGAATGCACACAGACCCCTCAAAGTCAGGGTGCAAGGGGAGAGGAGGCATAAATTAATAGTGAAGACAAAAAACAAACTCACAACGCTGAGAGTTGGTCTAAGGTTGAGAGTGTCATGGGGGCAGATTCTTTCCTATCCAGTTTTCTGCTCATTTTTAGTCTAGCTAAGGTGATAAGAAATGGAAGCAGTGGCATATGGGAGAGTGCCAGACTTGGATTCAGGAAATCCTGAGTTCAAATCCAGCCTTGGACACTTCCCTGCTTTGTGACCAAGAGCAAGTCATTAACCTCTCTGAACCTCAGTTTCCTCATTTGTAAAATAGGGTCCCAGGGTTGGTATAAGCATCAAATGACACCATCATCACCATCATCATTGGTAACATTTCAATAGCACTTACTGGATGCCAGATACTATGTTAAGTGCTTTATAATTCTGATTTAATTGGATGTTTATACAGGGCTTTGATTACCTGAAAGTACCAGGTAATGCCAATTATTGTGCTATATGCTTCCCTATATTCGAAAATGAGCTCTTTTTAAAAATGACGAATTATGCTTCTCGTAATTCCTTACTGCCTAGACTCAGAATCACAGAAAGTCACAGTGAAGAGGGATCTCAGATATAGTACTTGTGTGTCCACACAAGGAGGTCTTGAATGGGTGCATATTTTTTTTTTAAAAGGCAGGAAAAAAGCAGTGTGGTGTTGTAGAAAGATCATTGGGTGAAGCAAGAGGTAAGAGACCCAATTCCACATCCTACTGAAATAATTAGTGTTCATTAACACCTTAACATGGATCATTGTACTTTTGGCCCAAAAGAGAGCAGTACTCTGAGGGAATGAACACTGGGAAGGTAAATTATGGTGGAGAATGGGAGCAGGAAAAATCCAAAAGAGCTACTAGATTGGGGAGGTGGGCACTGGGATGGATGGACAGAGAGCAGGGGGGAAAGTGGAAAAGGGAGCAAGTGGGAAGGTGGACACTGGAGCCACCAGGGGTCAGGTGGGCACAGGGCATAAAGGGCTATTGGGGGCAACCTAAGGGCAAGGTGAGAGAGACCCTGGGTTTGTAAAGAAGGCATTTAAAGGTATAGTGAGGAAAGAGCTGGATCTTGTCAGGAATATGTGGGTTGGCACAGCTCAGGTCAATTCCATGCCATAGGGGGGCAACAGTAGAGCTGTGTCTAGCAATTTTGGTGCCTGGGGCAAACAGCATGAAAGGGTAGGTGAGATGAGTAGCCCTTAAACAGTCATTGTATCTAATGATATAGTAATAATGCAAGAAGTAACTAAGACAAAATTGAGTGAGAGGGGAGATGCCAGGTATACCAGCCCATTGGGAGGGACTCCGAAACATTGTTCATGGAGGGGAAGATCATGTCACTGTGAGGCTGCTGCTGGCCAAGGGAGATCAGGAAGGAAGGGGAAGGGGTGGGGAGAGGGGGAGGAGCTTACCTCACCAGCCTCCAGATATGGACACCAAAGGGAAGCCTCCTAGGTAAATCAATCTTTCTAATGAACTGCTAATCTCATGTTATTGGATGCTAAAGTAAAAGTATTGTCAAAAAGTAAATGTAGCGAATTTAAAAACTACCCAGTGTCTTAAACTGATGATTTTCAATTTTTTATGCCTTCTGAATTTTGATGCCTTGGTGTGTGTGTGTGTGTGTGTGTGTGTGTGTGTGTGTGAGAGAGAGAGAGAGAGAGAGAGAGAGAGACAGAGAGAGACAGAGAGACACAGAGACACAGAGAGACAGAGAGAGACAGAGAGACAGAGAGAGAGAGACAGAGACAGAGAGACAGAGAGACAGAGAGAGACAGAGAGAGAGACAGAGAGAAAG
>NW_027185761.1:73510253-73514092 GCF_028583685.1 Petaurus breviceps papuanus | reverse complement strand
AGAGAGAGAGAGACAGAGAGACAGAGAGAGACAGAGAGAAAGACAGACAGAGAGAGAGACAGAGAGAGAGGGAGAGAGACAGAGAGACAGAGAGAAAGAAATGTCAGAAAACTTTAAGAGACTTGTGAACTTTCAGTTTGTACAAAGGTATGGAAGACAGAGGAAACGGTGGGGGAAAGGTGGGGGGAAGATGGGAGGGTTGCTCCCCCCTCCCCCCACCGCCGTCATTTTCATCTTGTAGGCAGAGGCACCAGATACAGAACAGCGGGAAGAAAAGACAATCTATGGCTCGTTCCTAGGCTAGTCTTACCTTTTCTAAGGGATGGGAAAGCTTGCTTTTGTTACCTTGAGGTGGCTCCAGACCTTCTGAGAAGGGGCTGACTGAGTTTCCTTCTTTCCTTGGCAATAAGGGCAGGGGGGAATCTGAAATGGAGGCAGAATCTCTCCTCCTTCCCCTCCCCCCCGTCCTTCTGCACTCGGAAGTAGTGGAAGCAGTAACAGTCAGGGAGCCGCCACGCTGAGCTAGGCGCACCGAAGACAGAGAAGGGCGAAATCGGCCCTGGCCCAGGAGGCTGCACTCTCGACCGGCCAGTGTCGAGTCGGGGGAGGGGCTGGGGGAGATCTGGCTCCTTGTCTGCTCAGAGACTGAGGGAGATTCTGGTGAGAAACAGCAGCATCTCCGGAATTAGTTCGGGAAGATGCTGCCTGGGCTGTCTTAGCGCATTGTCAGCTCCAATGGGCCCCGAGCCTTCCTTGGGGTGAGAGAGGAGGTGCTGCTTGGAGGCAGAGGGGGTCATAACTCCAAAAGTAACACATGCGGGGGTGGCTAAGTGGCAAAGTGAATAGAGCACAGGCCCTGGAGTCAGGAGGACCTGAGTTCAAATTAGACCTCAGACACTTAACATAAAAACTGGCTGCGTGATGTTGGGCAAGTTGCTTAACCCCAATTGCCCTCCAAAAAGCAAAAAGAAGAAAAAAGTAACATTCGGAGATCTGCAGAACAAGGTCAGGATAATTGATAAATAGTGTGTGTGTGTGTGTGTGTGTGTGTGTCTGTGTAGAGAGACAGACAGAGACAGAGACACACACAGAGAGACAGACAGACACACACACACACACACATACGGAGAGACACACAGAGACAGGAGAGACAGAGAGAAAAGAAGAGGTGTGAGAGTAAGAAAAGGGAGAGGAAAGGAGGGGAAGGGAGAAGAGAGAAGAGGAAAAGAGCAGCAAAGAGGAAAGAATGCTGCCTCTGCCATGTGTTAGCGGGGTGGCTGTGGGTAACGCGGGTGTCTTCCTAGTACTCTCTAAGATTTCCGTTGCAGACCATTCCTTGATCTTCATGGGCAGAGTAAGAAAAGATGGGTGTTGGTGAAGGGGTTTCTTCACTAGGAGTTCCCTGCAGTAATAAAGACAAGCCCAGTCTGCACAAAGCCCAGTGGCTGCCATGTCACTGATGTGTCACAGATCTGGAGGTTTGATAAGACATGGCCCCAAATCTGTCATCTGATACTTGTCTACTGTGTTTGCTTTGGTATCCCAGCACTAAGCCATACCTGGTATAGAGCAGCCATTAATAAAAGCTTGTTGATGGATGAACTGACTGTATAATCCTGGACAAGTTATTTAACATCTCTGAACTTCAGGAAACACAATAAATCATTTCATCTTAGTCAAAGATGGATGAAGAGTGGCCCACAGTGACAAAAATCCTAGGTTGTCAGCATGGTCAGAAATCTCTAACCACTTAGCACCCCCTCCCCCAAATTCCAAAGGAATCATTCACTTTGCCCCAGCAAGTGGGCATTTAGCCCCTGAGTAAAGACCCAAAAGGAAGGGGAGCCCCTGTCTCTTGAGTCTGCCCAGTCTAATTTTGATGGCTCTAATTGTTATTTTTTTCTTCAAATCAAACTGAGGAAAATTCTTGGCTGTTAATATCAATATAGAAAATCAATCAATCAGTTGGTCACAGAGATCCCCAATCTGCCCCTGGCTTAGTGGACAACTTCGGGCAAGTCATTTCACTACTGGGTTCTCTGCTATTCTAATTATATATGAAGTAACAGGGCTAGATCATAGAGTCATGGGTGGAAAGGAACATGAGAGACCATCTAGTCCAAGGAAAAGAAGAATCCGAAATGACTGGACTCAATGACTTAGTCTGATAAGCCCAAGAACATAAACAATCTGGGGAGGTAATTTGACAAGAATTGGGGAGAAATCTGGGAAGCAAGCAGTTTGGCAGAGATTAAGCTCAGGCCAGCTCTTAATACCATATATCACAATAAACTCAAAATGGTTACTGACCTGAATATTCCAAGTCATATCATAAAAATTTTAGAAGAAAATTAAATCAAGGATTTTTCATAACTGTGTTTAGGAAGGGAGTTCTTCTATGCCCAAAGGGCAGTAAAACTGTATACTCTTTGACTCATAAATACCACTACTAGGTCTGTATCTTAAAGAGATCAAAAAAAAAGGAAAAGGACCAGTATATGCAAAAAATGTGGCAGCTCTTTTTGTGGTAACAAATAATTAAAAATTGAGGCTACAGCCATCAATTGAAGAATGACTGAGCAAATTGTGGTATATCATTGTGACTGAATAGTATTATGATATAAGAATGATGAGAGGGATAGTTTCAGAAAAACCTGGCAAGACCTATATGAACTGATGCAAAATGAAATAAACAGAACCAAGAGATCATTGTACACAGTAATGACTGTGAAGGAATTAACTTCTTTGATCAAGACAATGATCCAAGATGATTCTAAAGGACTCATGATGAAAAATGCCATCCACCTTCAGAGAGAGAGAGAGACAGAGAGACAGAGAGAGACAGAGACAGAGAGAGACAGAGAGAGAGAGAACTGATGAACTCTGAGTGGAAATTGAAGTATAAATGTTCACTTTATTTTCTTCTTTTTTTTGCAACATGGCTAATAATAGAAATAAGTTTTGCATGATTTCACATGTCTAACTGATATATTGCTAGCCTTCTCAATGGGTGGGGGAAGAGATGGAAGGAAAGAGATAATTTGGGAACTGGCAATATTTTTAATGTTAAAAATAATAATGAGTACATTTTTAAAAAAATAATTAAATTGGGGCGGCCAGGTAGCACAGCAAGTAAGAGCACCGGCTCCAGTGTTGAAAAGACCTGGAGATTGAATCCTGGACTCAGACACTTAGCACCCACCCAGAAACACCTGGCCGTGTAACCTTGAGCAAGTTACTTAACCCTGATTGCTTAAAAATTAAAAAAAAAAATTTAAATTTTAAAAAGAGGATAGTTTGTAATTAATCAAGTGATAGGGGTGATAAGAAAAGACAGAAACGATAATTTCAAGTACATAAAACTAAAAATCTCTTGCATGAATAAAATTAATATGACTAGGATATGAAGTGAATCTGCAATTTTTAAATAATCCTTGTATAAAATATATCTAAGAAGGATCTGCTATTCAGGATCCAAAGGGGACTAGCACAAATATATTAACAAAGAGTCACTTCCTAATGGGTAAGTGCTCAAAATATGTGAACAAATAATTCTCAAAAGAAGAAATACAAATTATTAACAACCATATGAAAGATTATTCCAAATTACTAATCATGAAAGAAATGAAAAACCAAATAGTTTCCACATACACCCAGCAATAATAAAGAATGAAATGACAGATCCCTTCTTTAAGGAGCTAACATTGTTCACACACAATGACCACAACAACATACATTGAACCCCTCCCCTTCAGAATAATGAAGGAAGGAAGGAAAAATGAAAGAGAAAGAAAAAGGAAGGAAAAAAGGAAGGAAGGAAAGAAGGAAGGAAGGAAGGA
>NW_027185761.1:73505918-73510153 GCF_028583685.1 Petaurus breviceps papuanus | reverse complement strand
AAGGAAGGAAGGAAGGAAGGAAGGAAGGAAGGAAGGAAGGAAGGAAGGAAGGAAGGAAGGAAGGAAGGAAGGAAGGAAGGAAGGAAGGAAGGAAGGAAGGAAGGAAGGAAGGAAGGAAGGAAGGAAGGGAGGAAGGAAGGGAGGGAGGAAGGGAGGAAGGAAAGAAAAAAAAAGAAACTGAACTCTGTGCAAAGAGAACGATCAAACAAAGAAGAGTTTGGAAATGGAAGCTCTTTCCCTTCCTTGCAGAAGTGGGAGTCTAGGCATGTGGGATATCACATACACTAAAAATTTAGCTAATGTGTTTGTTTTATTTAACTGCTTTCCTTTTTTTTATTCTGTCACAAAGGATAGCTTGCTGGGAGATGGGGATATTTTTGGAAATGAGGATAAGGTAAAAAGAAAAGATAGAAATCATTTTTAATTATTAAAGAAAAATCATCTAGACCAACTGCTCAGTTAGAGCAGAAATTGAGACCTGCAGGGTGTAGTTGTCCTTAACTGTAATCTCTTCTGCTGGGGGAGCCTGAGGCTGGCAGATTGCTGGAATTGGAAAGGAGAATAAAGGAGAGGAGAGAGGGAGAGAGTAGGGGAGAGGAAACTGAGACCCAAAAGGAGGAATCAGCTTGCTTCAGGTCCTGCCATAAGTGGGCGAGATGTGACTTGAGCCTGGGTCCTCGTGCTTCCCCAGCCAGCGTCCTTACTGCCCCATCACACTGGAGGTGGCTTTCAAAGGTCCTTGTCTCATCTAACATTCAATACCCCAAGATAACAATGAATCTGTCCCAGGATCTAGGACAACATTAAGAAGACCATGCTGCAATTTAGTGAAGGTAACTTCCAAACAAAAGAAGGTGAGATGGAGAAGATGTTCAGGACTGTTTGCAACCAGGAAACAAAGATTTATACCTACTGTGCAGGGCAGGCGTGCTGCAGGGCCAACAGGTGATTGAGAGCAAGGTAGAAAGGATCTACTTGGCTTCCATCATCTTGAGCTGGGTCTCCAAGCTGGAAAGGACAGAATAAAAAAGACAGCCAGGGGATTAGGGACTGTGATGGTGGGGAGCAGTGACCAAGTATCCACCTGTGTCAAATGAACTGCCCTCACCCCCTAGGCCCAGCTAAGTTAAATCTCAGAGAACTAAAGGTACTCCCAGATCTCAAAGTCAGTGTGGAAGTCTTTATAAATTCATAGAGAATGGGAGAGGAGTGAGCCACTGGGAATGGGCCAATGTGTCAATGATTCAAAAGGAGGGGAAAAGGGTTAGATCTAGGACATACAGCCTGGTAGATTGACATCAATTACTGGTAAACATTTGGGAATAGCTTGCCTTAAACCTGGGTCTCCCAATTCCTATCTCTGTGTGTTTTTGCATGTATGGTTACAATGGTGAAATGTGGGCCTAGAAGGCAGCATAGATTCATGGGTTTACTACTGCTTGAATGGCTGGGTGGGTATTCAAAAATGCAGCAATGTTTCTGATGATTGTTTGGAAGGTAGTCAGTGATACAGAGGAAGACAAGGTCTGATTTTCAAATTGTCATATGACTTCAAGTTGGGGGCACGTAGCAGATATGAGAAACAAATAAGAAATCTCCAAGGGAATTTCACCAGACTAGAACTCTGGGCTAAAGCCAACAGATACTATTTTTATCAGAACTCAAATAGATTCCAGAATTTGATAGGTTTTTAAAAATCCAAGTAGAAGATGACACACCTTGGCTGCCACTGACCCCATTGTGAAGTAAAGGTGACTGAGTTCTGCAAAGCTTTACTAGTGAGAGGCAGCTAGGTGGCTCAGTGAATAGAGCACTGGCTCTGGAGTCAGGAGGACTTGAGTTCAAATCCGGCCTCAGACACTTAACATTTACTAGCCGTGTGACCTTGGGCAAGTCACTTAACTCCAATTGCCCCGCCCTCTCCCCTCCAAAAAGATTAAAAAAAAAGATATACTAGTGAAAGCCAAGCTCTGGGAATTTCTACCAAGCAGGAAGGAGTTCCATCATTGGCTTGGCAATGGACTTAGACTCACTTTTGAGGACTAGCTGAGGTCAATGCTAAAATGCTCATTATATAAGTCTGACTACCTAGTGATGCTGTGTGTGTCTGTGTGTGAGAGAGTGTGAGTGTGTGTGAGTGTGTGCATGTGTGTGTGTACACACATGCACATGTCTGTAAGGGGAGGGGGAATGTCCTACAATTCATGATAACTGTCTACCACAGCATGGAGGGATGTGGCTGTATTAATGGAAGGCCTACCCATCCCAATTAAATTGGATGCTTTTGAATGATCAGAATAAAAAAGACGACTTAGCAATCATTCATATGAATTCAGATGAAAAAGATCTGATAATTTCAGTAGGCTACAAGTTGAAAACAAGTGAATAGGATGATGTGGCTTCTAAAAAACACAAAAAGCAAACTGTGGTCTTTGGCCACATGAATGGAAGTACAAGGCCCTGAGCAGTTCTGCTGTAATCTGTATGAATCAAGCCACGTTGGGCCACAGCACGAAGAGTGTAAGCACAGCATCAAGCCTCTCCAAAGGAGGGGGCCCAGAATGGTGAGGGGGTGAGAGATCCCACCACACCCAACACAGTCTGAAAGAGTGAAGAATCGTTAGCCTGAAGTAGAGAAGGCCGAGGGGATGTGTAAGGGCCTCCTCACATGCTAACCCTAACTCTATTTCTGACTTCTATGAAAGAACAGAAACATCTCTGTTTCTCTATCCAGAGAACAGAAAGAGGAGAGGAAGCAATAGGGTAAAACATAGCGGCCGAAGCAGAAGCACAAACTTGGCGTGGGCTCCTGTTCCAGTCACTTCCAATACATGTAAAAAATGCCTCTAGGGGCGGCCAGGTGGCTCAGCGAGTAAGAGTACCGGCTCCAGTGTTGGGACGACCTGGAGATCGAATCCCGGGCTCAGACACTCAGCACCACACCCAGAAATAACTGGCCGTGTAACCTTGAGCAAGTTACTTAACCCTGATTGCTTAAAAAAAAATGCCTCTAAACAAACTTTAGAGCTACAGAGCCCACGAAGTGACAGAGAGAAACAAACCTCCTGCTGAAGGAAGCCTGGAGGCAGTCAGGAAGGGTCCATCACACAGAACCAAACACAGTCATGCGTGAGCCACGTGGACCCAGTCCCAGGGTGGCCCCAACCAGCGGCCGCCAGAGCAGACTTCAGGAGAGTGAATCATCAATAGCTGTGGCGGTTTCCAGACTCCTCAACACATAAATACCAAAGACAAAGCAAAAGGTCAGTGGGGAACTCTGTTGGAATGGGGGAGGTGAGGGGGGACTGAAAAGCACAGTCCAGCCCCTGCCCCCAGGTGAGAGGTGGTGGAGGTATGGTGGTGGCTGCAGATGCTGTCTCATGGCTACCTCTAGAGCTCCTGGCCTGCAGATCATAGAGGGACCACTGACCATTTACAGGGTAATTGCTCTTGCTTTAACCTGCTTGGATCTGGATCATGGTCTTGGGTGGTGGTTCTGGAGTGTGTGACCAGCGAGCCAGAGCTTGTGGAGACGGTAGAGAGGGTGTCCTCCTAATAGCTCTGACAGCTGCAAAAACCCCAGCAATTTGGGACATAGCTCTTTGCAATCTGGAAGCAGAGTTCTACAATGGCAAACAGCTCAAAAGTCAAGTAATTGGCTGGCAACATGAGCAAGCAGAAGAAGCACAAACATACCATAGAGTCTTTTGGGGGTACAAAAGAATCAAAGCATGGAGCGGGAGGAAGACAGTGAAGTCAGAACTCCTGCATCAAAAGCCTCCAAGAAAAATATGAATTGGTTACAGGCCATGGAGGAGCTCAAGAAGGATTTTAAAAATCAAGCAAGAGAAGTGGAGGAAATATTTGGGAAGAAAAATGAGAATGATGCAAGAAAATCATGAAAAGCAAGTCAACAGCCTGCTAAAGGAGACCCAAAAATACATTGAAGAAAAAAAAAACCACCTTAAAAATAGACTAACTCACATGGCAAAAGAGGTCCAAAAAGCCAGTGAGGAGAAGAATGCCTTAAAAAGCCAAATTTGCCAAATGGAAAAGGAATGTCAAAAACTCACTGAAGAGAATAACTCCTTCAAAATTAGATTGGAGTAATTGGAAGCTAATGACTTTATGAGAAATCAAGATACTATAAAACAGATCCAAACAAATGAAAAAAGAGAAGGCAATGTAAAATATCTCAATGGAAAAACCACTGACCTGGAAAATAGATCCAGGAG
>NW_027185761.1:73471852-73500918 GCF_028583685.1 Petaurus breviceps papuanus | reverse complement strand
CCACTGACCATTTACAGGGTAATTGCTCTTGCTTTAACCTGCTTGGATCTGGATCTTGGTCTTGGGTGGTGGTTCTGGAGTGTGTGACCAGCGAGCCAGAGCTTGTGGAGATGGTAGAGAGGGTGTCCTCCTAATAGCTCTGACAGCTGCAAAAACCCCAGCAATTTGGGACATAGCTCTTTGCAATCTGGAAGCAGAGTTCTACAATGGCAAACAGCTCAAAAGTCAAGTAATTGGCTGGCAACATGAGCAAGCAGAAGAAGCACAAACATACCATAGAGTCTTTTGGGGGTACAAAAGAATCAAAGCATGGAGCGGGAGGAAGACAGTGAAGTCAGAACTCCTGCATCAAAAGCCTCCAAGAAAAATATGAATTGGTTACAGGCCATGGAGGAGCTCAAGAAGGATTTTAAAAATCAAGCAAGAGAAGTGGAGGAAATATTGGGAAGAAAAATGAGAATGATGCAAGAAAACCATGAAAAGCAAGTCAACAGCCCACTAAAGGAGACCCACAAATACATTGAAGAAAAAAAAAACACCTTAAAAATAGACTAACTCACATGGCAAAAGAGGCCCAAAAAGCCAGTGAGGAGAAGAATGCCTTAAAAAGCCAAATTTGCCAAATGGAAAAGGAATGTCAAAAACTCACTGAAGAGAATAACTCCTTCAAAATTAGATTGGAGCAATTGGAAGCTAATGACTTTATGAGAAATCAAGATACTATAAAACAGATCCAAACAAATGAAAAAAGAGAAGGCAATGTAAAATATCTCAATGGAAAAACCACTGACCTGGAAAATAGATCCAGGAGAGATAATTTAAAAATTGTTGGACTACCTGAAAGCCATGATCAGAAAAAGAGCCTAGACATTATCTTTCAAGAAATTATCCAGCAAAATTGCCCTGTTATTCTAGAGCCAAAGGGCAAAATAGAAACTGAAAGAATTCACCAATCACCTCTTGAAAAAAAAAATCCCCAAAAGAAAACCCCTAGGAATATTATAGCCAAATTCCAGAGTTTCCAGGTCAAGGAGATAATACTGCAAGCGTCAGGAAGAAACAATTTGAGTATTGTAGAAAACACAATCAGGATAACACAAGACCTAGCAGCTTTTACACTTAGGGATTGAAGGGTTTGGAATATGATATTCCAGAGCTGGGATTAAAAACAAGAATCACCTACTCAGAATAACTGAGTATCATGTTTCAGGGGAAAATATGGTCATTCAATGAAATAGAGGATTTTCAAGCATTCTTGATGAAAAAACCAGAGCTGAACAGAAAATCTGACTTTCAAATACAAGAAGTGAGAGAAGCAATCCCTCCCTGTGTTAAAGATGCTGCTCAAGTACCATCTTCTGTTTAATCAAGCCTTTCTGGATGTCCCCAGCTGCCAGTGTCCTTTCTCCTAAGCTCCCTACACAATGACACTTTTCCGATTTATGCCTCCAATATACTTCATCCCCTTCTTTCTCCTTTCAAACTCCAAGTTCTGGGGGGCGGAGCCAAGATGGCGGAGTAGAAGCAAGACCTTCCCACGGCTCCGGCTTCCACCCTCCCCAATCCATGTAAAAAGGGGACTCTAAACACACTTTGGAGCTGCAGAACCCACATAATGACACAGAGGAGCTAACCTCCCGCCGAGGACAGCCCGGCAGGCCGGCAGGAATCAGCCAGCGCAGCGCTCTGGGAGCCGAGTCCAGCCCCAGGCTTTAGCCCCAGGGTGGGCCTGACCAGCCACCGGCCAGAGGGACTCCAGATCAGCAGCAGCTGGGGCCGTTTCCAGATTTATCACCACATAGACACAAAGGACAAAGTGAGAGGTTCGAGGCTGGGAAGGCGCGCGGCAGCGACGCGGGGGACGCAAGCTGTAAGGCCCAGCGGCGGCAGCGTGGCGGCGGGCACAGCCTGGGAAGGCCAGGCCGGGAAGGCGCAGCGGCCTGTGCAGGAAGGCGTGGCGCGCCTGGCGGATGCAGGCCTGGAAGGGGCCTGATCAACTCGGAGGGCAAGTCTTCCCACCAACCACAAGGTCCACTACCAGGCCTATCATCAAAGGGCTGGGACTGGAAAGAGCAAGGTAAGAAGCAAATACAGGGGCCCCTATACTGGACAGCAAACACTCCTGGGGCTACCACTTCATAGTCCCCACTTGCTCCAAACCTCCCCTCTAACCCTGAAGATATAGTAACTCTTTCCCCAGGGCAAAACCCTCTACAGTAAAGGCTTGGGATCCTAGAGGAAGGGCGTGACTGGGCCCTGCCTCAAAATGGGTAGAAAGCAGACTACAAAGACAAAGACTCTGGAGTCCTACTATCCTCAGAGGGAGGAACCAACCTCAGAGGGAGACAATGTGGACTCCACACCCATAGCTGAGACTTCAACAGGGAATGGATCCCAAGCACAGAAGGCTCTCCTAGATGAGATCAAAAGGAACTTTGAAAGCAAAATGAGAGATAGAAGACAAAATGAATCATTCTCTCAAAACGAAAATAGCAGAATTTGAAAAACATTATAATGAGGAAAACATCTCTCTAAAAAGAAAAGTGTATGATATGGAAAAGGAGCTTCAAAAATTAACCAAGGAAAATGATTTGCTAAAAACCAGAATTAAACAAATGGAAACAAATAACTCTATGAGGAACCAAGAATTAGCCAAGCAAAACAACAAAAATGAAAAATTAGAAAAAGAGGTAAAATACCTCAAACTCCAAGTTCTGAGGAAGAAATCAGACTTCTTGTCACCAAGGCCAATGTGGATCCTTGATCTCCTCCAGAAGATTGCTGTGACACTTATCCATGTCCTCTCTAGTTTTCTGTCTCCACCTACTGAATGCTGCCCACACAAACATGCCCTGGTTTAGCCCTTGCTTAAAATCTTTTCTTCACTTGACCCTACCATCTCCTGAAGATTTCTAGATCATTCTGGATCTTTTGTCCCCTTTACATTCAAATTCTGGGAATTTGGAGCCCCCTACATTCTTGCTTCTTCTATCTCCTCTCCTTTCCTCTCCTCAGCATTCTGTAATCTGGCTTCCAACCTTGTCATCAACTGTAGTTACTCTCCCCAAATTTTCCAAGGATCTCTCAGCAGCCTTGTCCTAATCCTCATCCTTTTTGTCCTCCCTGTAGCAGGTGATGCCCCTGACCACTCTTTCCTTTACAGATTTGTTCTCTTCTTTAGGTGTTTGTGATGTCACTCTCTCCTGGTTCTCCTGCCCATCTGATGACTCAATCTCTCTCTCTCTCTTTTGCTGGATCATCACCCACCTTGTGCCCCTTACCAGAGGTGCTCTCCAAGGTCCTGTCCTAGGCTCTACTTTTCCCTTTCTTCACTCTCTTACCGATCTTGTTAATTCCTGTGGGGTCAATTACAATCTCTAACCCATTTGGAGTTAACAAACTCATTGATTCCTTTGTCCTTGTGCAAATTCTGCAGGCTATGCCCCAGGATGCATTAAGAGACAGAAGGAGCCAAAGGGAAAAAAAAATGAAGCTCGCTTTTTTCAGCCTGCAGCAATCTGGAGCAGCTGAATTTCAGGGGTAATTACTTTGGAAAGGAGCTACAGGGGGTATCCCCTAAAATAGGATACCCAGCCCTCTGACTGGGCAGAGTGGTGAAGCAAGGAACCCTAGCCCACCAAAGAGTTCAAGACTGGGTGACCTCTGAGATTCATTCCTGTGTAGGTGCCTTCTAAATATGGAGCACCTGGCAATAGCCCTGAACTTGAAGCTTGGGCCCCCAGACAAGGTAACTCGGGTTCAAGGTCACTTGTGGGTCCCCATCTGCTCATAAGTGTAGATCTTGAGCCGCCCACTGATGTGTTTACCTTTGCCAGTCAGCCGAAGGACATCACTGGCTCAAAGCAAAAGCATTTAATAAAATAGCACAGTAAGAAACGTAACAACAAAAGGTGTCCTCCACAAATCTGGAGGACACTGTCCCATAGTATAGACAAGAGCAATGGAAAGAGGGGCAGGACACCCATGGAAGGAATGCATGCGAGTGGGGGCATGTATTTGAAAGGTCAATCTCCTTAGCCCCAAGGTTGCCAGGGCCCATGTGGCTTCATCTCAGCCATCTTCGACCTGCTCCTGAGGAATCCACTTCCCCCTTCAGTCAAGTCAGTCCTGCCTGTGATTCTGCAAAGGATGAAACAATCTCCTGATCTGCTGCTCTCCTCCTCAGCCCCAACTCGCTTCTCTGGGCATTCCAAACCTCTGAGTGGTGTCTCTTGCTCTTTCAATGTAAGATCCTAACCCACACTTCTGGATTCATCCCACTAGCCCTTGGAACAATTCTTGTAAGCATGTAAGGAGCCTGCCTTCATGACTCCTTCCCTCCCTCCTTCTTTCCTTCCTTCTAAAATGCCTTGGATTCATGCTTATAAGGATATTGGTTGAAGGAATTAAGAATGTTTTGTTGGAAGAAGAGAAGATTCAGGAGGGATATGATAGTTTTCTTCAAGTATATATGAAAGAATATTCCTGCCACCTGGAAGAAGTGACCTGCTTATACTCTTATCTCATCCTTGTCCTACAAACTTTGTCCAACCCTTTTTGTTTATTTAAAAAAAGAAAAACAAAAGGGAAAACTCTATAAACCGCAGGATAATTCTGTATTGATTCCCCACTCCTATAAAGTGCAAAGAATGATTACCTCCCACTGGAGGGCCATTGTGACTGTCAGAAAGAGAAGAGGAAGAGGCCTGGGCAATGCTTAATCTACTGGTTAGGATTTCAAAGGGGAATGGTGAGGGCCTCCTGTAACACAATGCTACCTGCAGCTGCTGTGGGGGTGTAAGACCAATAACACCAGCACACAGCGGGGCTGCTAGCACAGGTTCTTTGATCTGCTTTTCTAAAGGAAAGCAACTCAAAAGGGGTCAACAATATTACTCTAATCAAACATATATATCATTTATTTAATTCAGGGGGAAAAGTCAGCACCCTGAACTTCAGAGGAAATGCAAGCAGAAATTACAATCAGAAATAATAGCATAAAGACCAACAAATAGGGCTTCTAACCTCCTGACCAAATAATATGTACATCACAGGTCAACAGAAAGAGCCAACTGTGTGACCATTACATACATACATAGTTACCAGAGAGAGAAGCACCGAGCTCCGACATCTTGGTTTTCAAAGCAGGGGGCTCCTTAGAGGCTATCCAGAGTCTCAAATGGCTATATCACTCAAACACTCTTCCCATGAGCCCCAAAGCAAAATGCTAACCTCAGGGCATGTGTACACTTCTTCAGGGTCAGAGGGCATCACAACCCTCATGACCAACTGCCTAATTACAAAGTAACAAAAGGTGTGCGCCTTCCTGAAAAATAAGCCTCCCCTAAACAAGCCTCTCTTGTTGGGCTCCACCAAGTTGGAGTCATCTCCAACTTGACAGTGGGAGCTTTCACAGGCCCATGTTCCAGCTTTCCCCACCCCTTATCATCAAACTCAATCCCCCTGGCTTCCTGATCAGCCCTGATGCCTTCTCTGTGACTTGCCACTTTTGATTTGGGAAAGAGGCTCCACTGGAAGCCCCTGGAGAAGGTGGCAGGCCTTTAAGGTACCATGTGTCTCTGCCCAGAACAGAAACCATGAATCTGCAGCCATCCACTTGGGCTGCCCCTCTAGGCCCCAAATCAATGAAAACTATAAATCAAGCAGGTCTTGTCTCCTGAAGGGCATGGGGTATTGACTTGGTAAGTTTAAAGTACAGTTTGGGTGATCAATTTTCAACTGCAAAATTCTGGTTTTTAAAAAAAGGTTCCAAACCTATGGGGGCCAAACTTCTATCTGAGCACAGTGTCAGGGTGCTCCTAAGGGAGAGAATCTGGGGGTGGGGAGCCCAGAGAAGAAAGGGGAGGAGGGGAACCTGGAGAGCTGAGGCAAGACCAGTGTGGGGACCAGGAGGAGAGAGGCAGGAGGGCAAGGTTGGCAGAACACAGGACCTCCATCCCAGGAGGGCTTGACTGAAAGAAGCCCACTGGGCTCACTTAATCACTGCTTCAGTTCAATTCAACTTAATAAACATTTCTTAAGTTCCCTGCACTGTGTTCTAGCCAGTGACTAAAATGAGGTGGTCCTTAGTTGCAGAGGTTATGTGGGGATGGGGTGGAGGGAGTCACAACATAGAATGAATCAGCAAGAATTTATCACCACTTTGTACTGGGCACTTTTGCAGGTTCGGGGAATTCAAAAACAAAGAAAATGTCCTGCCCCCAGGAAGCTTTGGTCTGCTTTTGGTGGAGGAGCAGCAGAGGGCCAGAAGGCAAGTAGGAGATAATCAGAGGAGACTCAGCTATGGGTCTGACAGAAGACCAGTCAGCAAGCATTTAGTTGGCACTTACTGCATGCCAAGCACTGTAGCCAGTGCTCAGGAAACAAAGAAACATGGTCCCTGTCCGCAAGGAGCCACTGTGAACCCACACTAGGGAAATGAGTGAAAATATCTTCCTGATATTGCAGAGAAACCTCCCCTGTTTGGCTCAACAAGCACGTACCCCTCTCCTCCAGTCTTCAACTGCTGGACAACTTTGAGTTGTCCTAATTAGGATCTTATATAAGGATTATCCTTCTTGTACAATGTGTGGGGTAATAAGGAGAGGTCCAAAAAACAAGATGCCTGTTCCTGGGCGCTGGAGACAGTGAGCAGGCCTCAAAGGGCTGGTCTGTATACCTTGTGGACAATTTTGGCAGTGCTCATGAAAGGTGGTCTAGAACTGGAAGAGACCATCTGGTCCAACCCCTCCCATTTTATAGACAGGGAAACTGAGGCTCTGGGAGGGAAAAGGCTTTGTCTGACATGGGTGAGACATCAAATGGCAGAGATGGGCTTCAGATTCAGGTCTTCTGACTCCCACCCAAGCACCCTTTCTACTGAGCCTGCCCTGTGGCTCCCCAGGGAGAATTCCACCATCAGGATTCCCACTCTAAGAACATTCCATTGGCAACATAAAGTCAATTCATATTGAAATGAACAACTACAGGAGCCATCAGCCCAATGACTTGGGAACCTCCCTCCCCACCCCCTTTCCACTTCCCAGCAGGGAGTTCAGTCACAGGCATTCAACTGCATTCGGCAACCCATTTAACAGAATTCTTGAATTTTAAGCAAGCAGAAATGCTTTTTTTCTGTCTCTTTGGCAGTCATCTGGGATCTTACATTCAGCTGGAGACTCTGGGGGTGTTTTGCATATTTGACTAGGGCAGACTAAATTATGTTACAATTCTTTGAAATTAAAAAAAAAGTTAAAGGAAAACCAGTGGGTACACAGTGAAAGCTGTCCAGGAGAAGCATGGTACACTGACAGGATTTGCTGTTGGCCTGAAGGGTGGCTAAAGTTTGAGGATCTCAAAAGACACTGACAAGATAGTGAGATGAAATCATAGCACAGGAAATCTCAACCTGGGAAAAAGCCTCAGAGGCCATCTAGTCTAACCACTCATTTTACAGATGGGGTAACTGAGGCCCAGAGAGGTTAAGTAGCTTATCCAAAATCACACAGCTTATTGTCAGTGTTGGGATTTGAACCCAGGTTTTCTGTCTCCAGAAACAGCCTCTGTCAACTGTCTCCCCCATATAAAGGCCCCCACTTGACTTTTTAAAAACTATACAAAAACAGGAAAGGTGAGATCTGGCTCAACATTTACTATGAAAAAGACTTATAGGTCTTAGTGGGCTCCAAGCTCAATGGGAGCTGTCAGTTCAATATGGAAACTGAAATAGCTAATGTGATTTTAGCCTGCGATAGGAGATGCCTAACGTTCAGAACAGAGATTTGTCCCACTTTCCTCTGCCCTGGTCAGACTGGGTCTGGAAGCAATGTTGCAGTGAATTCTGGTCACTGCACTTAAGGAAGGACATTGAGAAGTGGGTGCCCAGAGGGCAGGGAGACTGGAGACCAGGCCAGACTAGGAGACATTTGGCATAGAGGGGGCACAGGGGCACATGGGAGATCCTACTAGTGTATACAAGGTTTGAATGTGGACAAGGGACAGGAAACGTTCTGTTGGGTCCTGGAGGGAAGAACTGGGAGCCTGCATAGAGAACAGGCAGAGAGGCAGGTATCAGGAGCACTCAAGGGAAGACTTCCTAATACACAGAGTTGTCCCAGAGGAGAAATGAATTCCTCCAGAGGAAGGATTTCAGAATGGCTGCAGCTATTCAGATAGAAACTAGAGGGTAGGTCAGGGAGGGATGTTGTAGTGAGGGTTTTCACTCCTCACACACCTGAGCTACTGTAACCTTACCCCAAGTCTCTCTCCTCCAACCCATCCGCCAAAGTGGCTTTCCTGAAACACAGGATGGACCACATCATTCCTCTCTTTCATGACTAACCTTCAGTGGCTCCCTATGTCTTTAGGATCAAATATGAATTGCTGTGTGTGTGATTTTTAAAGCCCTCCACAGCCTGGCCTGAGCCGACATTTCTGGTCTCACTTTCTATTAGGCCCCTTTCCACATGCTGCAGTTCACCCACACTGCCCTCCTTACTGCACCCCACACGGGACATGACCACCCGCTTCGGAGTCTTGGTTTTTTGTTCTCCTGTGTCTCGAGTGGCTTCCCTCCTCACTTGTACCTGTTAAAAATTCCTTGTTTCCTTCGAGGCTCAGCTCAAAGATGGCCTTCTATATGGGGCACGACCCCCTCAATCTCTGGTGCTCCCATTCTCTATGTGAAGGTGGGAGGTTGATCCAGAAAATTGTCCCACCTCATTTAAAGTGACGAGGCGTTATTACTCACTATCTAGACCAGGTAAGAATCATCGCAGTTCACATGAGTAAGGCCTAGACCTCTCTATTCAATCAGTCATCCCGAAGCTGCAGGCTAATGAATTGAGATGTTATGGAAAGCCATTGGACGACCTCGAGTGATGTTGTCCAGGGGTCTGCTCAGACTGGATGAGGGACGTGGATAAACCCAGGAATCCAAGTCGCAATCCAAGATTCGAATTTCTAATGGCATAGTTGTATGCCAAGTGGAGTTCCTGAGAAGAGATCACTTGGGGGTGGGAGTGGAGAGCTGAGGATGAGGGCTAGCCGAAATCCTCTCCCTGCATTGACTAGAAAACTTTATGGACCTCAGAGTACCTGAAGATAGGCACTTTTCATTTGGTGTCTAAAGTGGGAGTCAAGGCCAGACCGGACACGAGGAGGAAAGTCAGGTCCAAAGGAAGCTCAACAAGGAGCCTGGAGCTCAGGGCCTTCAGCAAAAGGATGTCCAGAAGCTGTATCGCTCTCCTGCTAAATGTGTTCTCTCAGCTTGAACCCACTTGGTCCTAGACTCAGGACGTCCTTGGGGGGTTGTTTTGTATCAATTATGCCACCTTATTAAATACTTCTTTCTAAAATCTAATTAAGTCTTCCTGATTAGTTGCTGTCAATCCATATTCATGGGGAAAGTCACTGGTAGGGGCTTGTGAGTAGTAATGTTTGTGAAGGGCTTTGCAAACATTAATCTCTAAATAAATACTAACGCTTCTGCATGAACACACACACACACACACACACATATATACTTTTGTCTCCCCCAATAGAACATGAGTTCCTTGAAGGCAGGGACTCTGTCACCTTTGTCTTTGTTTCCCCAGGGCCAGTATCTTCTGCCATAGATACTTACTAAATACTTCAGGATTTACTGATTACTGTTCAGGTATGTGTTAGAATACATGACTTCTGGGATCCCATCTCACTGTAAATTTAATGAGACTGTATTTAGTATAAAAAAATAGGAGCTATGGGTAGGGGAGGAGACAATAGGTGCAATGGAAGGGGTCTTGCACCTGGAGTCAGAAGAGCAGAGTTCAAGTCCTGACTCTGCCACGGACTCCTTCGGGTAAATTTCTTTATTGTGCTGGACCTCAACTCCCTCTGTCCAATGAGGGGGTGGGCCAGATGACTCCGAATGTCCTTCCCAGCCTTAAGTCTCGGATCCTCTAAGGAGAAAGCTTGATTGTTGGCTCCGGCCCTTCCTGAAGTCAGAAGGCTCAGCAGCTGTTTGAGGGCTCAGCTGCAGTTACTGGAAAGAGGCCGAGAGTAAGGCCCTGACTTCTGGCAGGGGCCTCTCTGTGAAATGATGCCCCCAAGACTTGTCCTGGCCTGGTCCTGGGTTTTCGGGGAGGAGCAAGGAGCACAGACAGTGATGGATGCTGAAAGTATTCTGGGGGCCCTACTAGGCTTCAGAATGGATTTGTCTGTTAGGAAGATCTGGCCCTGTGTGTGTGTTCATCCCCTAGTCTGTGCTCTCCTTCTTCCTTGGGATAAACTGGCAGGAGGGGCATGCCATGGGGCCCTGGCAAGGAAGTGAGAACTAGGGGGAGGGGAGATCGTAGGGTCCTTCAAGGCCAAAGGAGCACTTGGACAAGATGCCCATGGGGGCTCGCTTCTGGCCCTGTAGCTGCTGGTGGTGTTGTTTCCTAAAATGGTGGGCTCTGGGCTAGAGAAGGCTCCAAGGCTAATGCAGAAGGAAGCTGGGAGGGGCTGTGGATCTTGAGAGTCTCTTCAAACTCTGAAACTCTTGGGATTTTCACTGGTCATTTAAATTATACTCAGGGAAAAACTGTTTTGTCTTTTTTGTTTGTTTGTTAGAAAAAACTTGTAGTGACTGCAATATTAAAAGTTATGTGTGGAGCGGCTAGGTGGCACAGCAAATAGAGCACTGGCCCTGGAGTCAGAGGACCTTAGTTCAAATTTGACCTCAGACACTTTAACACACACACACACACACACACACACACACACACACAGCCGTGTGACCTTGGGCAAGTCACTTAACCCCAATTGCCCTACCTTCCCCTCTCCAAAACAAAAAAGTTATGTGTAAGGATGGAATCAAACCACTTCATTTTAGCTCTGCTCCCTTCACTAGATAAGAACACAATCATAACAGAGTGTGAACACAACCATACAGTGACTGAATCAATGAAAGCCATTGGGTGAGAGATTGGGACATACCCTAAGCCCTTTGTAGAAAAGGAAAAAAAAAACTATCTCAGAAGCACAGGAAGAGATGCTAAAGGCCTGCATTGAAGAAAGCTGGAGGTATGGCCAGGTGGCGCAGTGAATGGAGCCCCAGTCTTGGAGTTAGGAGGACCCGAGTTCAAATCTGGCCTCAGATACTTAATACTTACTAGCCATGTGACCTTGGGCAAGCCACTTAGGCCCAATTGCCTTGCCTTCTCCTCTCCAAAAAGAAAAATAAAGCTGGAACAAGCATGGCTTTCCCGGAATATCTTTGAGGAGCCAATGGAGGACTGAAAAGGCAGATTTTAATGAGAGCCTTTGGCTCTCCAGGCAACTCAGGAAGTCCTGAGGAAAGATCAGCTGTCCTCCCAACTTCTTCTCACAATACATTTCTACTAATGGAGACTATATATAAAACTGGAAGCCCTCAAGGGCAGGGCCTATCTTTTTCCCTTCTTGTATCCTCAGTGCTTAGGATGATGCCTAGCACATAGTAGGTGCCTATTAACTGATTGGCTAAATTGACCTTTTCCTTGTCCTTAAGAGGCCAGGAGTTAGGCAGAGACAGATAGAAATGCATGGTCACACAGAGACCTGGGTATTCAGGGATTTCCTCCATGGGGGCTCAGAGCATTTTGATTGAATTCAGGACTCTTACTCTAAAATAAATTCCCCAAACCTGAAGAAGAGGGAACCAAGTATTCTAAGGACCATTGTGTTTCCCCATGGGGTAAAGTGAACTATTTTAATGAGGTATTACACCATTAAAAATTTGAAGAGGACAATGTCAGGTGCTTTCTCCAAGATGGCTCAGAGGAAAGGATTCTTTTTTTTTGCTTTTTGGAGGGGAAGGCAGAGCAATTGGGGTTAAGTGACTTGCCCAAGGTCACATGGCTAGTAAGTGTTAAGTATCTGAGGCCAGATTTGAACTCAGGTCCTCCTGACTCCAGGGCCAGTGCTCTATTCACTGTGCCACCTAGCTGCCCCTGGGAAAAGGATTCTTAACCAAAGAAGGGACAAAGGAAATGACAAAAGAAAAAACAAATAATTTCCATGACATGAGTCCAAAAACCTTTTGCATTAACAAAATCAATGGGACTGGTATAAGAAGGGATTCTCTTGATCAAGGGAATCAAATCAAATCAAATCAAAGGGAAAATCTTTGTGCTAAATATTCCTCAGTGGATAGAGGATAGAGCACTGGGTCTGGAGACAGGACAAGCTGAGTCCAAATCCAGGCTTGAATGCTTACTAGCTGTATCATCCTGGGCAAGTCATCTAGCCTTTGTAGACCTCAGTTTCCTTATCTGTAAAATGGGGACAATAAAAGCACCTCCCTCTAGAATTGTTGTGAGAATCAATGAGGAAATAATTGTAAAACACTTTGCACAGCATCTACATGCAGTAGGCACTATATAAATGTCACCTATTATTGATATTATTAATATATAGTGAACTAAAATAAAGATATAAGATCAAACCCCATTACCCACTAAATACGTCATCAAAGGATATAAACAAATCATTCTTGAATAAATTGGAAACTATTCGCACCCTCCAAGATTGCTCTACATCCCTAATAATACAAGAAAAGAAAATCAGAACAATTCTGAGATTTCACCTCATAACCAAGAAATTGACACAGGTGATAAAAGATGCCAAGAGTCAATCTTAGTGGAATTGTAGGAAGATGGGTGCACTGATACATTATTGGTGGAGTTATGAATTATGGTTCAGCCATTCTGGAAAGCAATTTGGAAGTAAGAAAATCACTAAACCATAGTTACCCTTTAATCTAGGAGTCTGCTAAATCTATATGCCAAGGAGGTAAATGACAAAAACAAAATCCTTTATACAGCCAAATATTTATTGGAGCACTTGTAATAATAAAGAACTAGAAATGAAAAAGATGTCAGTCAATGAAGGAATGACTAAATAGGTTGTAATAGAATATTACTTTGTTACAGCAACTAAATAGTGTAGTAGAAAGAGCACTGACCCAGAGTCAGGAAGAGCTGAGTTCAAATCTAGCCTCAGACCCTTACTAGCTATGTGACCTAAGCAAGTCACTTAACCTTTGTTTGCCTCAGTTTCCTCAACTGTTAAATGAGGATACTAAAGCAACAACCTTCCAGGGTTATTGTGAGGATAAACTGAGTGAAGTAATCAAAACCAGGAGAATAAGTTACATAACGGCTAAAACAATGGAAATTATTTGTAAAAAAAAAAAATAATTTTTACAAAATTGAATCTGAAGGGAGTGAAATCCAAGTGGCTGGGTTTGGCCACAAATGAGTGATGTGAGAATGCAGCTCTCTTGTCTCTTTGCAGTGGGGGAGACTCTGGGTCAGATACATTGTGTCAGAGCTGGTTGATTCTTAACTTTGCAGAATTGTTTTTTCCCCTCTTTTTTATTTATTCTTTGTTATAAGGGATTGTTTTGGGGAGGTGAAGGGAATATATTTGTAAATTTAAGTGATGTAAAAAATTAATATTTTTTTTAAAAAAGATGCTTAGAAGATGTGGTCAGTCTTGGAGAAAGAATCAGAGGTTTTAATTACAGCAGGGACCATAAATGACGCATGGGTGGAAAGTGGCTGCTCTCTGAAGCACTGAAATCATGTGAGTGGTCCCAATCCTTTTAATTTGTTAATGTGTCCTGTTGTGGTTCAATAATTTCAGTCATGTCTGACTCTCCATGACCCCATGTGGGGTTTTCTTGGCAAATATATTGGAATGGTTTGCTATTTCCTTCTCCAACCCATTTTACAGATGAAGAAACTGAGGTAAATGAGGTTAAGTGATTTAACACAGCTAATAAGTGTCTGAGGTCATACTTGAACTCGGGTCCTCTTGACTCTCCAGGTCTGGAGGTCTATCCACTGTGTCACCTAGCTTCCCATGTCCTAGGCTGGCATTAATTTTTGAGTCTTTTTTTCTATACTGGTCTGGTAGGCTATTTCACTAAAACTCCTAGCTCTTTTTCATTAAGTATGATGTGATGCCAAGGCCACGTCTTCCCATTTCTTTCCAATTGGTTTTCTATCCTCCTAAATATAGGATTTTTCATCTGTCTCTCTTTATTTCTCCTCTGTATTTATGGGCCCTTCCTGCTGGCCTGCAGAGCCACTCTAGGCAGACCTTGACTGTAGCCTGCATCATAGTAATTTTCTCTGCAAGCTTTATGTCAGCTCTGAATTTGATCCACATCCTTCTACCTCAGAATCCCAGTCATTGGGAAAACTCTGGAACACAACAGATCCAAGGTCAAAGTTCACAGTTTGATTGCGAGGATCCATTCAATCAACAAGTTTTGTGTCCTGTTATTCAGCCAGAGATGACTCCCCTTGGTTGTCCAATCACCGAGTCCCCATTTCATAGTTCTCTCCAGGATAAGATGAGAAAGTTTGGAATGTGGTCTGGGATAAAGGTTTCCTTACTGCCAATCCTCAGTTAATTCTAGGAGGTGTCCATTAAATATTTGAGGATGAATCAATTGCCTTCTAGGAGAAAGAATGCAAAAACAGATGACCCCATTGGGATCATTCCATTTATAAGTCCTCCATTTACATTCATAAATGCAGAGCTAAGAGAGATATTCTAGGCCATCTAGGCCGACCCCCATCACATTCTAGAACACTCGGACCCAGACTGGTGATCTGTCTGAGGTCTCACAGATGGCAAGTGGAAGAGCTGAGATTTGGACCCAATTCCCTGACTCTAAATCCAGAGTTTTTCCTAGAGGTCACTAGGGGACACAGAGGAAACAGAGCTGGGCCTAGAATCAAGATGACCTAGGTTCGAATCCACTTAATAGCTGTATGACCCTGATGAAGCAGCAACCATACTGGCATACCCAGGATGTGCTGCTAGCACATGTTCTTTAGGTCTTCTTTACTAGTTAAGATATCTGTTCAAGGGGCAAACAATCTTTTTTAATCATATTCATTAGTTCAGGGGAAAACCAGCATCCTGAACTTCAGAGAAAACCCAAAGAAAATAGAGAAAATACAAGTAGAGAAATTAAGACCAACAGACAGGGCTTCTAACTGTTTGAGAAATTAGCACAGACTAACAGACAGATTCAATTCTCTGACCAAGGCCATACATGCATAGTTACCAGAGAAAGAAGCACCAACATCTGGGTTTTTCAAGTCTGGGGGCTCCTTAAGGGCTACCCAGAATGTCATCTGGTTAAATCACAAAAACACTCTTCCAATGAGTGAGCCCCAAAACAAAATGCTAACCTCAGAGTCTATATGTGTGTGTGTGTGTTCTTTTTAGAGCCAGAAGGCACCTCAAACCTCAGACTCAGTGCCTAATTAGAAATTAACAAAAGGTGTGAAAGCCTTCCCACAGCAAGCCTCCCCTAAGCAAGCTTCCCTTAATGGGCTCTACATGAGGCCTATTAATGGGCAGGGAAGATCGTATATGCCATTAACATTACACCTGTGTAACTCACTTAACTTCTGTCTGCCTCAGTATCCTCAAGTATAAAGTGAGAATAATAATAGTACCTAACTCATCATTGTTGTTAGGTTCAAATGCAATATTTGTAAAAATTGATTAGCACCATGTCTGGTATATAGTGGGTGCAGTATAAATGTTTATTTTTGTGCTTTCCATTTCCCTTTCCCCTTCATTTTTCTTGCTGCACACACCTATTGGTGAATGGCATAACAGAGCTCAGGACATCCAACAGGGACTGAAAGCCCCTGTCAGGGAAGAATGAAAGAGGAATCTAAAGTTGATTTAAGTTTCATGGGGAAAACCAAGTACATCGCCTTCACTGGAAAACAAGTATCTGAGGACAACATGGAATCATTTAGTAAAGATAGCTGGCTATAAAGGTGTTCATATTCTCTCTGAAAGACACTGGGGAGCCCTTGGAGTTTCTTGAGTAGGAGAGTGACAGTCAAATATATTTTAGGAAGACCAGTTTGGGAGCTGGCATGGAGAATGATTTTGAGAGTCAATTTAAAAGAATTTATTAACCATCTACTTGCACTGATGACACTGAGGCAAAAGACAGTTCCTGACCTCAAGGAGCTTAGAGTCTAATAGAGGAGACAACAAGCAACCACATGAAAACATGTGGTTTTGGACTGGCTGCATAGGAGGCAATCAATAATGGGAAAGAGGCAAGGAGTCCAAGAAGGAGTCTAGTGAACTTATTAAATGATTGCCACGTGCCAGACATTGTGCAAAGCACAGGGGATACATAGAAAAAAGCAGAATCATTGCCAGCCAAGGCCAGAGGTGATGAAAGCCTGAATTAGAATGATGGCAATGTAAGTGGAGAGAAGAGGAAAGGCTTTGTAGCGCCCTTGGGAGACCACTCTGGAACCCATGCCTAATAGTTCCTCTCTGTGTGACCCTGTGCAATCTCTTCTCCTCTCTTGGCCTCAGTTTCCTATCTGTAAAATGAGGGATTGAACTCCATGATTCCTAAAGTACCTTTTAATTCTAAATTCATGCTTCTGTGAGGACGTGGCAGATTCATTATGGCAGAGGGGAAGGAGGGAGTGAAGAATCCAGGAGAACTCTGAGCCTTGGAAGCTGGAAGGATATTGTGCCTTTGACAGAAATAAGGAAGTCTGGAGGAAAGGAGGGTTATGGTTAGTCTCCCTCCACCTTTGGGGGAAAGAGAATGAATTCAGCTTTAGACATGTTGAGTTTGAGATGTCTTCTTATTGGTTGCCTTTTTTATATCCTCAGGGCTTGGCATAGTAGGTGCTTATGATGCTTCATGTCTGACTGATTTCTTCATTATAAAATGAGAGGGTTAGACTGATTAACTGCTAAAATCCTTTTTAGATCAAAATCTATGATTCTCTGCAACCAACTGGCCAATTGGAGATCCAAATCTCCTCTACACCATCTCCTAAACAGCCAACTGACCTGGCTGTCCCCTTGACCATGAGGGAAATAGGGAAGCTCACACTAGAGTGAGAAAAACCACTGTTTCCACGTTCATAAAGAACATGTCATAAGAAATGGCCTCTCAAAGAAGACAGCCGGGGCCAATCCTCTCCAAGGTGGCTCCAGCTCTCACTGTCTGTGCTTCCAGGCTTTCTGTCATCTCCATCTTTGTGAGTAAAAGACAGGTAGAAGGAAAAACCCAAAATGAATAATGGAGTGAACTTAATCACTATTTTAAATGCATACAATGAATACTATGGAGTTTTAAAAAGTATTATGATATTTAATCTCTTTATATTGTGATCAAATCAGGGAGCTCTGAGGCTGCTATTTGCCACGATGGTTTGAAAAATTAAATTCATCTGGAGAGACTGATGGAAGTGAATGCTCCTAATTAGCCCCAGAAATGGAAGAAGCGCCCATCAGCATCTCCTTTTTGTTCCAGTCTGGCAATGTTAACAGAGCTATTCCATGTAAGCTTGCTGGCAGATGCAAAAGCAATATCCAAACATAATTAGCTTCATGGATTGACCACTTAGAGCCCTGGAATCTTCTTTCTTTATAGTTACGGTATAATGACTTATTAGTAGTCATTAGCTCATTAGTATTATTTATTAGTTATGGTAGGATTGTTTATTATTATGGTTTCTCACGCTGACTTCCAGGTCCCAAATTCATCTTAAGAGACAGTTTGGAACAAAAGAGTCAGGCCTAAGGTTCTAAGTCGAAAAGTCTCAGTTTCTCCCCAAATCTCATAAGGCTAAGACATGAAGTTCTGATTTTCTACATGTCTGATGAAAGTTTGTCAAAATTCAAAAGAAGAGCCAATGTCCACAGTGACTGAGTCCATTTGAGATCAGAGACCTCAGGGACAAGAGATTCCCTACTCAGCTTCCATAGTCATCAGAGAATGGGATACAGTACCCTGAGCAGCCTTTTTAATGTGGATGATAGAGTTTTACCAGCATCTTTTTCTTGTAAAAATTTATTCATTCTTGCATTGACTCGACAACTATGTATTGAATGCCTGTTAGTAGAGGGGATTTTAAAAGCTTACCTGCTTCTTGCCACCAAACGTGTTGAAATTGGGTGAATCCTGTGTTCTTTGATGCTCAAGGCATCACTTCTCTATGAGGTCTCTCTCAGACTCCTAGCTGCAGGTGCTCCCCCTGCCAGATCACCTTCTATTGCTTGGGGATGGGAGACACAGGCCAGAATAATGGGTAGAGAGCAGGTCTTTTCAGTACCAGGAAGACCTGGGTTTGAATCCTGCCTTTGACATTTACTATCTGTGTGATCCTTAGCAAATAGAGAAGCAGCTTCTCAGGGTTCTAGGCCCTTAGACTTAGAATCTCTAAGATTATAAATTGCAAAGAAGTGCTCTTCTGCAGTGGGAAAAGGAGTTTCCTCCCTGGGAGTTCTCCATTCCCATCAATCACAGGTCCCATCTCTATCCTTCATTGGGATTCTATTCTACATCTGCTAAGGAAGGTTTGTATCGTTCCTTCTCCTTGAGGTCAGGGCACCTTTCTTGTTGCATAGTCTTGCATATAGTAGGTGCTTAATAAATGCTCAGTGATTGAATGGTGAGATCTCACTGTGAGTTTCTAAATGCTTACTTAATTGACAGAGGGTTCCCCAGTACCGAGGGTAATCTTTTCGTATTTGCTCAATGACCAAACTACCTTCCACTAAAGTCCTTCTATGATTCCTCACTGGAGTTTGGAGAAGACTCCATGTTTTCAAAGCCTAGAATTTTGGCAGTCCTAACAACCTGGAAAGACTTTGAATAGGGCTAGAGGCTGGGTCTACTTTTAGAGGACTGAACAGTCCTAGTTCTGAGAGACCAATCAATGGTGGAAAAACTGATTCCTAGCAGGGTGGATTCCTTTCACCTGCAATGGCTCTTGAAAACTAAAGCCCAGGAAGCCTGACTATGGCCAAGCCATGAATCCTTGAAGGACAAAGTACTCCTCTCTTGTGGTGGGTGAAATATGAAATGACTGAGGAAACAATGGCTCGAGTTTCAGAGCATATCAATTTATTAAGCATACATGCTAATTGCATAACAAATCAGGGTCAGGTCCCCTCAGCTTAGGGCTGAACCTTGAATACAGGTGGAAACAAATTTTTATGTATTAAAAACAACCAAATAAGACCAATTAATTAAAAGAAAACAATTGACCAGGATACAAAATTAGGTAATCTGATCTCTAATTGGAGGAAAGACTAGGGACTTTCCAAGTTGGGAGACAGACAACAAATGCAATTTTCTAAAATCAGAGAGATGTCCCCCTTCTACTTCCCCCAAGGGTGTACATTCAATCAAAGGATTATTAATAACTGATTGATCAGTGCAGGGTCAGTTTTCAGATAAGACATATGAGTTGCTTGCTCTGTATAACTGTGAGAAAGTCATTTGCATCAATCTTCAAATCTGACTGGGTTTCTGGTCAGCATAACCTCCATCTCCAGTTAAGGGTCTGTAAGCAGCAGGTAAAGGGGCTCCAGCTTCCCAGCCACACATGGCCAGGTTCAGACAAGGCAATGAAGTTTGCCCACAATGCCCATAATTGTATAAAGTTTTCTTGTAAGACAAACATTGGACTAGAGTCATAATTGAACAGAAAGGGAACTGAGCTAGCTCCAGAATGGAATCACAAGATGGAGTCACTGAGGTTCCCTCATTTCCCACAATTAACTATTTGTTGTCCTCAGTTCCCTCCCTCTTAAGTCACACAAACACAAATACACTGATGTTGTGATGTTGTATGGGTACTTAAGATAGGGAAGACCTGGCCCCCCTAGGGGACATGTGAGGAGAAGGAGGAAATCAGAGCCAAGACTCTATTCTTACTCACATCACCTTAAGAACCCAAGAGAACAGGACTCAGATCTTGGGGATTTCCAACAGGAGCTCTTAACAAGCAATTGTTTATGAAGTCTGGGCTTACAGATGTCTGGGAAAGGCTGAAATCAAAGACTATTATTGGGCATGTTGCTATGGAGCTTGGAATTCCCATGAGTTTCCTAGCAGAATTTGTGGGGATTCCCAGCTGAGCTCAGGAAACCCTGTTTATTCCTCATGTCACTGAACTCCAGGAGGACTCCACACTGGCTTCACTGAGGACTGAATCCTGGGAACCTAAGCTGTTTCTATCACAGCATCTCCAGTGATTACTTGACTGGGGCCCTTAGGATTTAGGCATTATTTAGTTGAAAGCTCTTCCCATGCATCTGCACAGCAGATGCCACTCAGGAAGGGATGAGAGCAGAAGCAGCAACCACAGTGAGGTCAGAAGCTCTCAAGGGCAGCCAGCATCAGCAGTGCATTTCCTCTCCATATTATCCATCGCTTCTCACTTCTCTGGAAAACACACTCCATGCTGTGCTCTTCCTGACTACACACAGACACCCACACGTGGCATGGAAGAGAACACTTTGATAGGACTGAGGGATGAAGGAGCCAGTCCCTGGAGGCAGGAGCCTGTGGCCAAAGCCAAGCATCTGCTGATGTGACAATAAAGGAGGTGCCAAGGCGCTGATGCAGCACCATTGGTTTTTGTTGCATGAGGTGGTGGAGGAAGTCAGAGCTAGCAGGGGCATATTGCCTAATGTAAGCCCTTGTCATCCCTGGGAAGAAGGCAAAGTCTGTGTTTGCCTTCCCATAAGCGCTAACTGCATGCTCGCCTTGTACCAGGCACTGTGCTAGGCATGGGAGACACAAAGACTGTCCTCCCAGGGCTTCTACTCCACCAGAGGAGACCACGGAATACATGAGGATCCCCCCAATCTATGCAAAAATCCAAGGTAAATTTGCTAGAGTAGAAAGAGCTGAGGGGTAGCTAGGTGGCACAAGCACCAAGCCTGGAGTCAGGAAGCTTCATCTTCCTGAGTTCAAATCTGACCTCAGACACTTATTAGCTGTGTGACCCTGGGCAAGTCACTTAGCCCTGTTTGCCTCAGTTTCCTCATCTATAAAATGAGCTGGAGAAGGAAATGGCCAATTACTCCAGTATCTTTGTTGAGAAAACTCCAAATGGAGTCATGAAGAATTGGATATGACTAAAAATGACTGAAGATTTGTGAAAACAAAGCCAGCTTCCAGATTCAGAGGATCCCAATCCAAATCCTGCCCCCGATGTTGACAACTTATGCAGCCTGAGGCATTGATTTCTGTACATCATGAAGAGCATTGGTTTTATCTTCTACACAATGTGATACTTGAATCCCACAGCCTTTGAACTCTTCTCCAACCCTAGACCTTTCTAGTGAGACAAGGCAGAGACACAGCACTGGGCAAATTCTGGTGAAAATTACTGTCATTTATAGAGTTTTAAGTTTCCAATTGCTTTGTCTCATTTCATTAAAGTGGCGTATAAATGCCAACTAATATCATTAATTACTTCACAGACAACAATTTTTCACTTTCTTACTTACCTAAGGTATAATTAACATTCATGTGAATGCCTTTGAAACACCCACACACATTTGCATACATTGGATAAGGAGAACCCCTCTTTCAAACCTACTGAAGCCTGGTAAAATGAATAGTATGGCAGTGTTCCCCCAAAATAACCAAGAATTTGGGGGATTCATGAGCCAGGCACATACCACTGAAAATGTGGCTCTTGCCTTGCCTGGGATCTTCTCTTCGCCACTAAGCAGAGGCCAGGACATG
The DNA here is from genome assembly GCF_028583685.1 of Petaurus breviceps papuanus. Classification (NCBI taxonomy): domain Eukaryota; kingdom Metazoa; phylum Chordata; class Mammalia; order Diprotodontia; family Petauridae; genus Petaurus; species Petaurus breviceps. The sequence goes on along the minus strand of NW_027185761.1, from coordinate 73,479,347 downwards.
GCCAAAGTCCAGGACATTTCTAGGTAATTCCAGGCAAGGAGTTGCTCAGTTTAGTTCAGGAGTCCTCCACCTTTTCCACATCCTGCACTCTTTGGCAGTCAGTCTGATGAAGCTCATAGGCAAACCCCTTTTCAGAATCTCGTTTTTAAATGACTGAAGGAAAGGCTCAATTTCCAGTTAGGAATTAGTAAATATATATATATATATATATATACACATACATACCCACATACATGTGTATCTATATCTATCTATCCATACACACATATGTAGGCATGTATATATTTCCATTCAAATTTATGGGCCCTTTGAAATTTGGGACTCCAAGTTAAGAAGCCCTAGGTTAGACAGAGGCTTCTGCTGCCAATCACAGTCTCAGAAAATCATCCTCTGCAAAGCTCTAGTCCCAAAAGATGCTTGCTCATTTTGTAAGCCATGACAGAGATGACAGAGACCAAATTAAATCCCACCAGATAATGCTGCCTGTTTCTTATTAAAACATGACTCTAATTCTAGACAGAGCAAACCATCCACCCCATGGAATGGAAGCAACATCATCCAGGCCCCACTGCTTCTTTCAAAGGCCATCAGAAGATGACAAAAACAGAAGAGAATGTTACCAAAGAGGCACAAGATGTGAAGAAATAATGACCATAGAAAGAAATATTCCAGAAACAATGTCAAGACATTCTCTCTGTAAGTGTTGGTTTTCTTATTAATATTTCTCATAATTTAGGCCAGAAATCCTTGTATAGGGGATACTACATAGATATATATGTAATATAATGCATACACATGTCTTATATTTATAGTTTTTCAAACTTCAAAGTGCTATAGAAATGCCAGCTGTTAAGCTGATTATGCTCACAGGACAGACCTTGTGGCCACTGTGCCCAGTCTCTGGTCTGCACCTGGCTGAATGGTCCATAGAACAAGACCATCCATATATACCCCTTGGGCAAACTCAGCAGACTGGCCACAAGTTGTGCCCCAACTGAATGGGAGGAAAGAACAGGTGGCATCACTGAGGGCCAAGGGGAGGCTCATGGGCTCAACCTCCATGAGTTTCCCCCCGAAACAAAGGTCCACCCCTTTCACCCCATCCAGCAGGAATAAATGGGCTACAGCATATTTCCAGTAATGACTATTCCACAAGCAAAGCCTTGTAAAGAAGGACAGCAGACAGGGTTGGGTCTGGCAACAAAGGGGGGATGGCCAAGCATGGAGAGCAGGGGTCCTGGGTGGATGGGATGGTCTTTCTGCATGTTACCCTGGTACCCAGAGAGTGATAAGAGATAGAGAGAGCCTCCTGGTGTGTCGGGTAGACTGCCCATGGAGTGGATGTGGGAAGGCATGGGTCTGAGTGGGAAGGGGAGGGAAGGGGAGCAGGAGGAGACCCTGCATTTACAAAATCCTGGAGCCATTGGAAGATGAAAGCAGTACCCACATGTTCATTTCCCCCTCACAGTGACATTTGTTTCACATTTTCCAGCATTCTTTTGTGTATCAGAGGTGAGTGGGAGGGGGGGAGGAGGGATCAAAGAATCGCAGATTTAGAACAAAACTCAAAAATTTAAAAAAGTCCAACTGGCACATTTTACAGCTGAAGAAACTGAAACCCATAGAAGTTAATTGACTTGCCCAAGGTCATATGAACAGTATGGGGGGAGAGGGAAGACTTAAGGGTCTTTTTATCAATCTTTATTAGATCTTCAAAGATACAACAGCAAGGACGTTGACCTGCTGGGGCTTTGTAGCTCTAGACCTCCAGGTCCAGAGGAGTGACCTGCACACAGGAGGTGCTTAATAAATTCTTGTAGAATGCTTTGACTCATGCTGGGAGGAAGCTGACAGTTTCCCTATAATGCAATAAACCTCTTCTCCATCTGTTCAAGGCCTGGTTGAGGCACCCACTAATGCTGTCAGGCTAACCCAGTGTTTACAGGGACCCAGTTTAGAAGAAATAGAGCTTACAGAGTGTATACATATGGGTCAAGGGTGAAAAGCTGGGCTACAGACACACTTCTGGGAGAGCAATGTCCTTTGCTTTGTCAGATATGAGCTTGAAGATGTGACAGTTTTAGTACCATTAGTCTGGCCCTGACTTGTCACTGCTAATAGAGATGGTTATCAGGAGACCAAGGTCTGCTCCCTCCCCACTGACTCATTCAGTCAGTCATGAAAATAAGCACAGTGGCATCATTTGTCTGGGACCTGGAAGTGACTTGTCAGCCCAAGAGTTGACATTGGAGTGGATGTCCCTGTCCAGGGTGCTGACATTGCTGGCCTGTGATTCTCCCCAGTGGTAACTACTATTCTTGTGCCTGACCTTGCCATCATCCACTGATTTATAGCCCAACCACACCCGGGGTCCTATTGCCCCCCCCCCGGGCCAAGAGTAGGACCCCCCTTCTCCTGGTGCCAGTTAGTCTGAGGTATACCCTTCTCTCTCACCCTCCCTCCAAGCAATTATTCTTGACCCAAGTGAAATGGTTTTTACTACATCTCCAGAAACCAATGAGTCTTGAGGATAAGAGTATTAGAATGGAGAAAGGAAATAAATATTGTTGTTTGTTGTTCATTCATTTCAGTCACATATGACTCTTCATGACCCCTTTGGGGTTTTCTTGGCAGAAATACTAGAATGGTTTGTCATTGTCTTCTCCAGCTCATTTTGCAGATGAGGAAACTGAGGCAAACAGGGTGAAGTGACTTGCCCAGGGTCATGAAGGTAGTTAGTGTCTGAATCTGGATTCAAACTCAGTTCTTCCTGACTCTAAGCCCCAACCTCTATCCACTGCTCTACCTGCAAACATTTATTTAGCACATACTATGTGCCAGACTCTGTGCTGTGCACTTTACAAATGGATCTCCCTGAACTTCACAGCAGCTCTGCAAGGTAGGTGCTATTATCCCCATTTTGTGGTTAGGTAAACTGAGGCACTCAGAGGGTAAGTGATTTGCCCAGGGTCATATGGCTATTAACTGTCTGAGAATGGATTTGAACTCAGGTCTTCCAGACTCCTGGCCCAACCACTCTATCCACTGTGACACTCTATCCACTCAGGCATCAAAAATGAATGAATGAATGAATATGCTTTTATTAGAATAGTTACATATGCCAACGTATAGAGTCCATGACTCTCAAAAGTAAGACAGTTCCTGCCTTCAAGGATCTTATATTCTAATAAGGGAAGGCAATACAGAAAGGGCAGTGGTGACTAGGGAAGGAAGTTTGAGTCTGAGAGGATGTGGTCAGTGAAAAGATCACTGGTTTTGGTGCCAGAGGACTGGGGTTTGAATCCTGTGACACTTCCTGCCTACGTGACCTTAGGCAACTTCTATGGGACTCAGTTTCCTCATCTGTAAAATGTGGGACAAGATATCCTTTGATTCTATATCTATGATCCCATGATCCCATAACAGGAAGGGTGAGTAGAGGCCATGGCAATTCCCTTTCCAAGGGTAGAATTGATATAATTATTGTTCTCAAAGCAATAAGGGGTTCAGGGAGTTCAAGGTGAGCAGAGCAGCAGGACAGATAGCAGAATGTCTCAGGTGAGTGAATGTGAAGTGAGTTCTGGGAGTGGCCAAATGTGGTGGCCTCCTCAATTACTCTAGTTCAGCCCCCAGGGGAGTTCCATGGCTGTGTGGACAAATTCCTTCATGGATTCCAGAAGTCTAGTCCAGAAGCTGATGTCCCGGGTGGGAGTGGAGGAGGGCATAGGCAGATGAAGGACTGAGGGTACCTGCTGAATCCCGGGAGTAGACTCAAAGCTCATGGAAGATAGGGACTGTTTCAGTCTCTGTCTCCCCAGTGCATGGGATAGTGCCTGATACCTAGTAGGCACCTAATAAATGCCTGTGGATCTTAAGTGAAGAGTGAGCACTTCAGTTTGACTAGTGCATAGTATACCCCCGATGGGCCATTCCTGAAGCCTATCAAAGTTGTTAGGAATTCACTTTGGCAATGGATGATTGAGGAGGGGAGAACCTGGAGGCGAGGAGACCAATTAGGAGGCTATAACTGGAGATGAGGTGAGAAGTGAGGAGACTCTTAGCCAAGGCAGAGGCAGTGAGAGTGGAAAGGAAGGGATGGAGAGAAGAGGAAACCCAAGGAGAGAAATGACAGAAAGGAACCAGTATGCTCAGGGGAACAAAGAAGAAAGAAGGAAGAGAGACTCCAAGGCTTCAAGTCCCAGGAACTTGGATGATGCCAAGGGCCCCCAGGAATCAGGGAATGATGGCAGAAACTTGTTTCAGAGGGGAATGATGAGTTCTGTTCTGGATGTGTTGAGGGGTTTTGGGGGCATCTATGTGGAGACACCTCAGAGGCAGGTAGAGACTCAAGACAGGGTTCAGGGGAGAGATCAAAGCTGAAGAACACATTGGAGAGTCATCTGTGTGGAAGTGTGAACTGGAGCCATGGGAATGAGGAGATGGCCAAGGAAGAGAGGGCAGAGAGAGAAGAAGAAGTCTTCCAAGGAGGAAGTCTTGGGTTCTGTCCATGCTTAAGAGGCAGTCAGAAGAGGAACCAGCAAAAAAGGCTTAGAGGCAACAAGAAAGCTAGGGAAAGCGAGGTCACAGAAGTCAAGGAGAGTGGTGCAAGGAGGAGGCAAACACCAAAGAAAGAGATGGAGTAGGAGAAGAGGTCTCTTTGGTGATGCTGGACAGGGCACTTTCAGCAGGCTACAAGGGATGACTAGAGAAGAAGGGGGGAAGAGACAGAAGCTAGATTGCAGGAGACTGACAAGTGAATGGTGGTGAGGCAACAGGTGGTGAAGGCAGATGACTCACTCTTCCCATAAGTTTGGGAGTGAGGGGGAGAAGAGGGATCGTTCTGCAGGCTGGAAGGATGGTGGGATCAGACTGAGAATGTTTGTTTTCCGGGTGGGTAAAAGCTGAGCATCTGTGGAGGTAAAAATGAAGGAGACACCAGAAAAAAGGAGAGGCTGACGTGGACAGTGGTCCCATCCCCCTAGAGAGTTCCAGGGGGAATCCTACTCCAAGTGTGGGTTGGGCCAGATGGCCTCACCTGAGCTTTCCTTCATCTCTGAGATGCCATCACTCCATGGCCTGGGGCTCTCTCAGAATTGGTCAGAAGCCTCGGCTCTGTTGGCGAACAGGCTCACTCAACAACCTTGGCTGCTTCTGGGAAGGAGGCAGAGCTGCTTCGTGACTGGGAGCTGGGACCTGCAATGCCACTGAGACATGCTCAGAGGACCAGGAACTGCACAGGCTTGGAGACAAGAGAACAATCACTGCTCCCAAAATGGAAGGGATTCATTGTTTGAGCCAAAGGGAAGGGAGGGTAAGAGGATCTTCAAGCAGTCAGAGGGTGGCAGGCTGTATGTTTGTTTGAAACTGAACTAAGGAAACCTGACCTTGCTTTCCTTGAAAGATAAATTTAGCATTTGGATGGCTGCTGCATCCCAGTGGAGCAATGACTAAGGGAGCAAAAAAGGCCAAGGCACCAGCAGGAGGCACTGGTCAGGTGTGCTCACCCACATCTTCCAGCCCACTGAGGCAGAAGGGGCCACAAAGACCCGGTCCAGGAATGACATCCAAAGGAAAATAAAACCTGGGCCACATGGCACCTGCTTGTTTATTTTGTTACATTTTTAATGAAGAAAAGAGATTTAGTTCAACCAGTTAGATGATGCTCTGAAATTAGTGAACCTGAGAAACTGGTGAAAAAAATCATAAGCAAGTCTTAGGTTCATAGTACTGGGAGGGCATTAGGGCCCATCTAATCCCAAACCTCCACTGGTGTGGTTGTTGCAGCTGGGTGGCACAGTGGGTAAAGTGCCAAGCCTGGAGTCAGGAAGACCTGAGGTCAAATCCAGCCTCTGACACATCCTAGCTGTGTGACCCTGGGCAAGTCACTTAATCCTGTTTGCTTCAGTTTCCTCATCTGCAAAATGAGCTGGAGAAGGAAATGGCAAACCCCTCCAGTATCTTTGCCAAGAAAACCCCAAATGGAGTCCCTACGACTTGTACATGCCTGAAATGACTGAACAAGCCCTCCACTTCAGGAAGGAGGAAACTCAAGTTCAGAGAGATTTTCTCCACAGTCATCCAAGTTGTGTGCAGTAGAGACAGAATTTGAACTCTAGTCCTCTGACCCCCAATCTGTGCTCTTTCCATTGCTCTTCGGAATGATGAAAGCCAATGAAGCCTCATTGGGATTGAAGGAGGAACTGGGTCATTAGGTAACAGACACACTGATATAAACTGAACAGAATATGGTTTCTGAACTCCAACAGTTTATGAGCAACAGACAATGTAGGTGAACTGGGGCCACTGGGAGTGGGGAGTGGAGGCAGAGGGAGCACTCGCCTTCTCTGCACCTCAGCTCCCTCCCTTGTATCTCTTACCATTTTAATACAGGTAGAATTGGGTTTACATGAGCACCCAGACATCACTAAGGAGCACCGGGGTTGTGTGCAGGTTCCAGAAAGAAGGGGCTGGACTGGGAGTCACATTGGGACCACGCCCACCCTTCCATGGAAGGCACAGTGAGGGGAAGGGGAATCCACAGATGGGCACATAGTGAAGCCTCTTTCCCTTCTCGTTTTGTGCTCAGTGAATTTCCATCCAATCCATTAGATGCTGACTAGGCACCAGGCACTGAGTACAGAGAGACAAAAATGAGCCAGTGTTCCCCTCTCACTGTTATCTCCCATTCTCCTGGGGGTATGTAACATGTGCACAGAGGAGTAAATACAAAATGTAGCTGGGGGATGGGGTGGCTGAGCAGAAATGACTTGGGAATAACTGGGCCGGGACTCTTGCAGAAAGTGGTACCTGAGTTGAACCTTGAAAGCATCTGGGATTCCCAAAGGTGGAGGTGAGCACGGAAGCATTCCCAGAGGGAGGGACAGGGAGAGCCAACCTGAGACCTGACATGCCTGGAAATAGTAGACAGGAGCCTCCCAAATAAACAGGTAAGGGATTAAGAAGCATCTCAGAATATCCAGTACCTGCTGAGAACTATTTTGTCTTCTTTAAAAGTGGGAGAAATGAAAAGTCAAACAAATTCACCCCCAAGTAAACCAAGGGCAAAGCTCAGACTTGACTGTCTCTCCTCTGCTTTCCAAGACCTTCAGGGGCCCTGAATCTATCAAACTATCAAGCTCTCAAACATTCCTGTTTCAGGGGAGATGTTTAGGTGAAATCTCTGAGAAGCAGGACAGTGAATTAAATTCTATCCAGCCTGTGGCTGAAGGCTCCTCCTCTTCCCTTGACAGAGGCAGCAGCAAAATCCTAAACCTGATGTCTTTAAAGTGTGCCAAAGTGTCAGGCCAAAAATTGTCAGCACCAGAGAGAATTACAAGGGGGTGGGAAGCCCTGATGTAGTCCAAGAAGAGATTAGAATAACCCAGACCTTTTGTATTTAACATCTACCACAGTGCAAGTCATAAGGAGGCACTCAGCACCTGCTCTAAATGGATGGATGGATGGATGGATGGATGGATGGATGGATGGATGGATG
>NW_027185761.1:73453545-73471842 GCF_028583685.1 Petaurus breviceps papuanus | reverse complement strand
ATGGATGGATGGATGGATGGATGGATGGATGGATGGATGGATGGATGGAAGGATGGATGGATGAAAGACTATTACTTACCTTTAATTAGTCAAGATGAGCCTGCCCTAACCGCCCCCCCCCCAACCTGGTTTTGCTAATTACTGACATCTTTCCAGCTTCTAGGCATCCCCCACCTCCAGCTTTGTATTCACTTCACATAGGTACAGGGGTGGAGAGGGGAGCCCCCCAGCTGGGAGCTAAGAACCGGACGTGGTGTTGCATTGTGAATCCCCACTGCACTAGGAGTGGCCCCTTTATGCCTTCTCACCCTGAGAAGTTCTTGTCCACATCCTCCCTCAAATCAATCATCCAGAGAGAAGTAGCCCCATGGGCTAAGGGACCTTCCCCTCTTCGATGTGCTCTGTCAGAGCTATGAATAGGCCATCTGGGCTGTCCATCTGGGGTCTTCTCTCTTCCTAAATTACAGCCCCCCTGGCTTTTCAGTCTTCTATGTACCTTCCCTGGTGTCTATACCACCTCCAGCCTCCAACGAGCCTTTGGAAGTGTGGACCCACCACATACCTCTCCATGAGAGGTAGGGCAGTGATGGAAGAGACAAGGCCAGAAAATGACAAAGCAGACACTAAGCCCATCACATGGTGTATTGTAGCACACAGGATGGAAGCAGGCATTCATTACAAGTGAGATGGCTGAGAGTTCAATGATTTCAGCATTGTCCTCTGGTGAGGAAGGCAGAAGACAGAAGGATGCTTTTCAGAAATATTGTCATCGAGACTAAAATAAACACATTTTTGTCCCCTCAAAGGTAAGCTTCAGTAATTTGGAGACACTTTATTCTCCTACAGTGCTGCCTAAAGGGGACACTGCCATGTTTATTCCAAGAAAACACCAAGAATTCTCCTGAAAGACTATACTGAGAAAGAGGAAGCCAGCTCTCCAGAGGTAATGTATTGTAGCAGGAAGTATGTGGGATCTGCCTAAAGTCCAGGCTCCAGGAGGTATTAGCTGAGTGCTTTGGGCAGTCTCTAAATCTCTCTGGGTTTCAGCTTCCTCATCTGAGTCAGAGGCTCAGCAGCAGCTGGGTCCAGCCTGTACCTGAAAGGAATGACCCTCGGACTCACTCATTTAGTGGATGTCCAGCCTCTGCTCTGAGACCACCAAGAAGCCAACCTCAGGCCTTCTCTCTGAGATTACCCCCCCACTTCCACTCCCTTGTTTGTAAAGAGTGGTTTGCATGTTGTCTTCTTCTTCACCTTCTAAATAAAATCCCTACTGCTCTTCAAAGCTCAGCCCAAGCAATACCTCTGACAGGACGTTTCCTGACACCTTCCCCCCAACCCCAATGAACATGCATATCCATATATATATATATATATATATATATATATATATATATATATATATATATATATATATGTTGTCTCCCCAGATTTCCAGGCAGGGACTGATTCATTGCCTTTGCAACTCCAGCATCCCCCATACCTGGCACAGGGCACATAGTAGGTGCTTGCTAAATTTTGTTGATCGAGTCATTGGAAAGCTGAACACATTCCAGAGTCCCTTTAAACCCATAGGGAGAAAGATCAGTCTTCAAAGGGCAAGCAGGGAGGCAAAGCCCACTTTTCTCACCAGTCTTTGAGCCCATTCTATTTTTCCTTATGGGAGAATTTTTCCCATATTCTTCCTAGTATAAACCATAATGAAACAATGTCCCTCGCCTGAGACATTCAGGATAATTAAGCACAGCCTGCTTTGCTGGGCTCCCACGCCCCAGTCCCAACTCTTGTCTCCCACCCCCAGCCCCAAGTCCCAAGGTTTGTCTTCACCACACCTCAGTGACGCCAAGTTAGCATTCACTAGAGTTTCACCTTCTCTTCCTCCCACTGATCACTAGAGTGCTGTCTGATTGCGGTAAGCTGTGGTCAGCAATAGATGACATTATGAGCCTGGCCCAATGGAAAGCAACCCACCCCTTGTACTGAAACTGGGATCTCCCACTAGGAAGTCCCCCATCATTCAGCAAAGAGACCCAGAGAGGAGTGATACGGTGAGTGGACAGGCTGGAAGCCATTAGCCCAGGATTCATGCCTGGACTGCATCTCTTGATTTGAGGGCAGTGAGTGCCTGTCTTTGGAAGCCATCTATAATCCCCACTACTCTAGCCTAAAAGTAAGGAAAGGACCAGAGGCAGGACCAAGCAAGCAATCCTGCAATAGAATTCGAAGGTGGGAAAATCTCAACAGCTGCCATTTTCCAGAGCTCTTTGTTTGGGTGCACACCTAGCCGCACATCCAACCAGGCTCCTAGTCCAGGTCACAGTAAAGGTATTTGTAAACTGTGATAGGGAAAGGGACAGACTAAAAAAAGCATTCCATTAGGGTTAGCTCTTGCTTCTGGAGATAACAAAGACTTCAAAGGTTTTTTTTTTTTTTTTTTTAGGCTGGGGAGACATCTCCTTCAAGTGAGAGGTGGCTGGAATGAGTGACCAGTATACTTCCACAATGGGTGTATGGTACCTGGGGACTCAGTAGGACAGACAGACATAAGTCAGAAAGAGGAGCTGTTTTGAGGAGGAAGTCAAGATTGACTTTGGAAGGGCACCAAGGGCTGGTCTAGGCCACCACTAGCAGAATAAAGAAATGGGAGGATCAAATTTCAGCTCTCAAGGATCCAGTTGTGAAGGTCACATGATCGTATCTTTGGAGCTTTAAGGAACCTTATACATGATTGAGGCCAGTGGTTCTTCTCTCTCTCTTTTTTTTTTTTTTGTTCTGTAGACCCTCGGGCAGCCTGGGGACCCTTTCTTAGAATCATTTTTTTAAATACATAAAAGAAAGTCCATAGGATTGCAAAGGAAATCAATGATTTTGAAGAACAGTCATCAAAAAAATGTTCAAAACAAGTTCATTGAGAATCCATGGATTCTAGTTGTCATTGGCACATAGTAGACATATAAAGAAATGAAAGCCTAAAGGAGTGAAGGCACTTGACCAATATAGACTTGAGGCAAATTTGTAAGACCAAGAGCCATCCCCAAATGGATAAGGAGTCACAGGAAATGGACAAAGGGCTCTTAAAAGAATATCAAACATCTAACAAGCACATGACAGACTGAAAGTGCTAATAATCAAGTGAAAATAATACTAATAATAATATCAGAATTTGTACCATGCTTTAAGGCTTGCAAAGCACCAAGCATATGTTATCTTGTTTGATCCTCTATAGTTCCCTCTCACATCCAGAAAAATTGGCCAAGATGACAAAGACAGAAATCATTAATATTGGAAGGACTGCAGGAAGATGGGTGCACTAATATGCTGATGGTGGGGCTGTGAATAGACCCGAGCATTCTACAAAGCAATCGGAAATTATACTAAGAATGTTACTGAAGTGCCCACATTTTGATTCAAATACCCCACTGCTTGGCATATACCCATATGGAGGTCAAAAATAGAAAGAAAATTGCCACACATGCCAACGTACTTAAAGCAGTCCCTTTTCTGGTAGTGCAAAACTGGAGACAAGGGAAGTGCCCATTGAGTGGGGAACAATTAAGCAGACAGAGAAGCATGACTGTGACGATACACTTCTGCAGTTAAACACAGAGATGGAAGAATACTGAGAAGCCTGGGAAGATCTAACCTGATCCACAGAGAAGTAAGCAAAAGCAGGAATACAGCACCCACAGAACGACAACAGCGTAAGGAATAACAAACCTACCTGAATGCTTGACAGTGACAATGCCCAAGTCTGGCGTGTGAGGATGGAAAATGAGACTATCCTCCCCTCCCTTCTTTGCCAAGGTGGAGCCTTCCCAGGAGAAATACTGCATCCTGTTTTACTGGGTTGATATGTTGGTTAATTTTCCTGAACTGTTTTCCCCTTTATTTTTTATTCTTAGTCCAAGGAATGACTTCTGTGGGTCTGTTATTTCATCCATGTGAGTCCTTGTTCCAGTGGTGTAGAATATCCAATCATGCCTGCACACCCCATGGTTCCCTAATCAAGATCCTCTGGTAAGCCTTCTACAAGGAGCTGTCTTCCATCGAATGTGCTGGGGAATGTCCTCTAGGTACCTTGACATCGTGGGGATACCAGCAAAGCAGGCTAGGCATTTTTTCCTTATGGGACCGTCTACCTCCTTTTTTTGGTTCTCGGTCCCTCTCTCTATTTCCCTCTTCCTCTAGGATGGTCTCATTTATGCCATTTCTCCAGTGCAATTCTTCTTTGCCAGTGTGCTAAGGCATACTCTCAGTTGCCGTGTACTTCTATATGGTCTTTTGGGGGAGGATCTACAGCCTTAATTCATCAGTGACTGTGGCATTCCTTAGCATTGCACAGAGAAAGCTGATGCTAAAGATGGTCCTTTTTCAGGTAAAAACTCAGAGGTTATTCAATCTTTGTGGAATTTCTCAAAGGTGTCCTGTTTTGTTCTATTCTGAGCATCCGCCCACAATGTCTGCCTTAGGGTGGAATGGTGGACCAGCTCCACTGGTTGTCCAACTTCATACCAAAGTCAGGGTAAGAGGTATTCTTCATCCACTTGGTTTTTCTGGTGTGGATGGTTAAACCAAACTCGAGTAATTCTCATTTAAGGAGCTCTGAGATGCTCTGCGAACTGATGAAGTCAACAAAATATAATCATCCAAAGGAGCACCAGGGAGAACATGCTGTCTGCAGACAAGAGCTAGCACTTACATAGCACATTAGGGTTTGCAGAGCACTCTGTACACGTCTTATTTCATCCTCATAACAACCCTGGGACGAAGGTGTTACTATTACCCCCATTTAATAGATGAGGAAACTGAGGCAAGAAAACCTTAAGTGCTTTGCCCAGGGTCACACAACCAGTAAGTGTCTATGGCTAGGTTTGAACTCAAGTCTTCCCAACTCCACGCCTCTCTATCTACTGAGTCACCCCGTTGTGTCTTCTGCTCAAACTCTGACAGTGGAAGATATCTTTGGTGAATTTAGGCTTCTCTGTTAGGAAGGATGCAGGTTATCAGGGAGAGTTCTCTCCATCATTCATCTTTCAGGGAATCTTGCATGTGTGTGTGTGTGTGTGTGTGTGTGTGTGTGTGTGTGTGCGCGTGTGTGCAGATGAAATCACAAGTCTCTATTACATACACTAAAAGCACACGATGCATTTCACATTACTTTTAAAACCAGCCTCCTCAGCTATGTTTCCTTCCGTTCTCTTTCATGTATTTCCCAGAAGAGGCTTCAGGGGCCATCTTTGCTGCCTTTTGCTCATTTCCTTGTCTCAACTCCCCAATCAGTGCTTTCCTGCAGCATGCTTTACATCTGCTCCTTACAATGATCCTGAGAGGTAGGTGTTAGTATAATCCCCATTTTACAGAGGCAGCAGCTGAGGCAGGGAAAGAGGAAGCAGCTTGTCCAGGGCCACACAACTAGTGAGCAGCTGAAGCTGGATCCACACTCAGGTCTTCCTGACTCCAGATCAGTGCTCTGGATACAGCCCCACCCAGCTGTGTCAACAAAAGAAAAACTCATGTAGCAGGCAGTCAAACAACATGAATTCATGCGATGAGGGCAAATGTGTCTTCATAAATCTCCATCTCCATCTCTTTCTGCAGCCCATGTGGCCATCATCCCCATCAGGAGGGTGCTGTGCTTCCTCCTGGGGCCATTGGAGACATGCTTGGCCATTGCTGCCCTCAGAGTTCTTAGGTCTTTCGGAATCATCTTTTATCACAATGTTGTTGTCAACATATGCTTACTTTTGCTCAGTTCACTATGCATTGGCTCCGACTTCTCTAAAAACATCTCTTTGATCATTTCTTAGAGCCTAATCACATTCTATTCCATTCATGGATCACTATTTGTTCAGACTTCTCCTAACTGATGAACATTTCCTTAGATTTCAGTTCTTTTCTTCTCCCCTTCAGGATGCAAGGAAATCTTATTATGACCTTGGTTTTATTTGGAAGACAACTTTTTTGGAGAGGGGCAAGGAGAGACAGCCTTTAAAAGGCAGTGCTTGGTTCTGTGAAATGAAACACTTTTGGAATTTCATATTTACTCTACCTTTAGTCCACTCTGGGTCTCTGTAGACTGTGCCTAGGGGCCATAGAAAAGCATTTACCAAAGCCTGCCCAGTCCCTTCTCATACATGTCTCCATCAAAAAAAGCCCTCAATGTGTGATGGGCAGAGTAAGGATCTGGGTCAATTAGCACTGACATTCTCTGGAATAATTTTGGAGTAAGAATAAAGGCTGATATTTTGTTAATGAATAATAATGAATTCAGAGACCTGCTTCCAGCGAGCACAGATCAATAACAGAACAGTAACATCTGCTCAGTTTGAATACAAGATCGAGAATGGCAAACACCACCACGATGAACAGTCTATCAGGGCACTCCATGGTGCAGACAATGAGTTTAGACTCCATGGGCACAGCCAGGTGTCTTTCTGAGGAGTGTGAAGGAGAAGCTCCATTCCTGACTGTTTTTCCTCCTCTGGGGGACGCTGGGTCAGCTCTGATGCTGGGAAAATTATACAGACGTCTTCCAGTAAGAGGACTCAGCTGGAGATAAGCAGCCACCACTCTGCAGCCTTTTGTAATGAGTGTTTTTTCATTCCATTTCTTCCTTGAGGAAAGTGTGGAAAGGAGGAAGCCACAAAGCATTGTGATTTACAGTCTCTGAAATTCTTTAGTGCATTTCCATTCTGGGAAAGAAAGCCAGAGGGAGGCTGGGGAGAAAGCCTCCTTTTTCTCTTGGTGACATTCATGAATAGGCTGGAAAACCTTTTAAGAAATTGACAGGGGCTCTCAGTGCCTACATCATCTGTGCAATTGCATTTTCAGATTTCCAGTTCATTTCAACAGTCAGTTAGCCATGGGTGTGGGAGTGGGGGAGCAAAGCTGAGGCTGTATGCCAGATATGAGCTCTAAGTCAGGTAGAAGGAGAGAACGTGGTCAGGCAACCACAAGGCCAACACCAATCCAGCACTGGGTACCAGTCAATGTCAATCCAAGCAGTGTGCGGGAAAGTCTGGGAGAGGAGATCTATGTCAGGCTACAGAGAGGTGTCCCTGGGCTACTGTCCTCCCCTGTCCCCTTCTAGGCAGAAAAGATGAATCACCTGAGACTCAGTGCCATCAAAGTCCAAATAAGAAGCCATTTATCCATTCAAGGTCACACAGCCATGAACAGGACCAGAGTTGTGTGGGACAAGAAAAACCAATTCACCGAGATCCGCAGGGGCTGGTCAAAGCTGGGGGAAGAATTGGGGTTAGGTAGCAGCAATCAGAGCTCTGACACTGAATGTCTACACCTAGAACAAGAGCCCAAAAGGCATCTTTGGAGAATGGGAAGTCCCAGAGACCCTCAGGTTTATACCTAAGGCCTAGAAAGTACTCAGTGGCATATAGCAGACATTTAATAAATGCTAATTAACCAACTGACTGATCCTTGAATCCATCTCTCAATGAGAGGACAACTCCACATTTCCCACCCCTCCCATTTTTGCTCAGATACACAATGCATTCCTGGCAGGGAAGTCTAATGAATTGGGCACCACCTCCCATTGCCATTCTCATGCCTGACTCCCAACCCTCAGAATGTTGGGGCCACAACAGCACATTGAGTCCACCTTTCATTTTACAGATGAGGAAACTGAGACTTGGGGAAGATGGCAGTTGGGTACTGTTTGGCATACTCCTACTCCAGGACACAATGTGTGATACTTACAGGGGTCCCCCCTGCTCACTCCGCAGATTTACTGCTTTGACCACACTGTTTCCCATTTCTTGCCCCCAACCTCCAACAGAAATAACGGTTCTCTACCTTTATGGTGAGTCTCATGTTGATCTTAGAGCATGCTCCCTAGAACCAGCCCAGGTCTGACAGAGATGTGAGGAGAGGAAGATATACCAGGAACAATTTAGGGGGTGCTCTGTCTGAGAATCTGCACAAGAGGCTTTAGAAAGGACATTTCTAAGGACACTAAGGGGGGTTATGGGGTGTGGAAAAGGGAACAGGTGGAGATCCTTCCTTTCTCAGGCCACCACTCTACTCAGTCATAAATGATAAGCCTCCTTTCCTTTTCAGTGTCTGGTTTTGTAAAAAGGCACGTCCATGCTTTGTCAGAGGATTACGTGTAAAGCAATTCATGAAGGAACTCACGATCTCCCTCCGTAATGTATTCCTTTGAGCCTTGGATAATTAGGGCAGGCATTTAATTGTCACATCAGGTCCCCATAGGGAGTTTGTGCCAATTACAAGGATTGGGCTGCATTTCCTTCTCTTGAAAATCTGAAAGGGCTAGGGCTCCAGGCTTTGGTTTCCTCTATTTCTACCCATCATAATACTAAGAGATCGAACTAATAACAAAACTCATGTGGAAGAAGAAAAGGTCAAGAATACCTAGGGAAATTACATGGGGAAAAAAAGAGGGAAACGGGGGCCTCACACTGCCAGGTCTCCAATTATACAATAAAGCAATAATTATCAAAACCATTTAGTACTGGATAAAAAGTGGAATCCATTAGATAATCATGGCTTAGAGCCAGATAAAAATAGTAGTTTAGGGTTTGATAAACCCAAGATCAAACAATGCTGAGGAAAGTATTTATTAGCCAACAAACACTACTGGGAAAAACTGGATAGGAGTTTGACTCAAAGTGGGGAGAGTAGCATTTGGTACCATTTGCTAACAATGAATTTCACAAGAGTCAATGATCTAAGTTTTGGGGGTTTTCTTAATCACATATGCACAGAGTAGGGAATAGCGCATATACCATAGGAAAATAGAAAAATCACTAGCCCTGGTGTCA
Organism: Petaurus breviceps papuanus; assembly: GCF_028583685.1. NCBI lineage: Eukaryota > Metazoa > Chordata > Mammalia > Diprotodontia > Petauridae > Petaurus > Petaurus breviceps. Next base: position 73,463,041 of record NW_027185761.1, on the reverse strand, counting down.
GAGGACTTGGGTGCTAACTTTCCAGTTGGTAGGATAGAGACTTTCCTTCCCTTCTCTCAGCCTGAGTAGTTGTTCTGTCCTACAATGTTGCTTTTGGAATTTCTGTTTAAGTAGTTTGCATTTCTTTAAAAAAAAAAAACAAAAAACAGATCTTAAAAATCAGATCAGCCTCTCTACTGTTGATCTGTGTGTTCTTTGCTTACAAAAAGATGGAATATAACAGGAACAGTGTTTGGATATCTCTATATAGAGGTAGATAAAGAACCAGGGTTCAAGCCCTGGGGCCCCTAAGTGCCAGCCTTTCTCCTGCTGAGAGAAAATCTTGATTTGATAATAGGTCTTTTGATAAGCTTCCCCAAAACAGAACCAAATGGGATCCAGGAAACATTTCTTCCCACTACTCTAAAAATGGGCAAATCTTCTACTTTGCTGTCTGGGCAAAGGTGAGGCTATCAGATCAGGTGGCCTCATTCCTTCCTTCCCACGTGTCTTTAGCATGTACAGAGAAAGCTCTTCTCAGGGGAGGAATTGAGAACATTACCTAGGGAAGAAATGCCCAATGGAGAAGAATGGCCACACTCCAAAGGTGGAGACCAGAGGAGGAAAAGCCTTCTTTTTTTTTTTACCCCACCTCCAAACCAATGTCAAGATCAGAAAGCTGCACATGCTTCAAGCCTACATTTGCCTCATGGCATTTTCCATACATCGTTCCTAGTTCTGCCTTCTAGATCAAGCTCAACAAGCCAAGTCCTGTTTCCCATGACAGGCTCATCACTCACTTGAGGAAGGCAATCGTGTCTCTTCTAAGTCTTCTGTTCTATCCTTTCACCATTCTTTTAGCTGATTCTCCCATGGCATGATTTCCAGTCCTTTCACCGTTCATCTTTCCCTCCTCTGGATGTACTCCAGCCTCTCAATGTCCTCCTTAAAATGTGCCCCCAAGTGGACAGAATGCTCCATTTTCAGGCCATTGTACCCCAGAGGATCCAGAATGAGCAGGACATTCAGTGAGTCTTAATAGCTGACAATCAGAATAACCAAAAGGCATTCCATTTTTACTCTATAGAATTTTCTTCACATGGAAAATATTTCTTGCAATACATAGAACATGAGCGAAGAAAAATAATGCTTAGATGCTTGATGAATAGTACTTCTCTTGCTAGATATCTTGCCATTTGCACAACCATTATCCCCATTTCTCCTCACCTTAATAGCACATTCCAAAGATGTCATTCCCAGAGAGAAAACTCCCTTCCCTAACAGAAGATAATCCACCCACCTTTGGAATGCTGTCCTGGAGTAAAGATGTCCTCATTAGCAAATGAGAGTGAGTTCATCTAATGTATTACATATGGCCAAGTTTGGACAATGTTTGTTACCATCTATCCCACACATCACACCTTCTGCCCTCCCAGTGTTTGGATGTGTGCTTCCCTGATCCCTCTAATGAGAACAGTAATAAGAAATCAGATCAACATTCCCACTACTTCAAGAAAGTTATCAGGGGTGGCCAGGTGGTGCAGTGAGTAAGAGCACCAGCCCCAGAGTCGGGAGACCTGGGATCGATTCCAGGCTCAGATACTTAACACCCACCCGAAAAATAACTGGCCATGTAACTTTGAGCAAGTTACTTAACCCCAATTGCGAAAGAAAGAAAGAAAGAAAGAAAGAAAGAAAGAAAGAAAGAAAGAAAGAAAGAAAGAAAGAAAGAAAGAAAGAAAGAAAGAAAGAAAGAAAGAAAGAAAGAAAGGAAGGAAGGAAGGAAGGAAGGAAGGAAGGAAGGAAGGAAGGAAGGAAGGAAGGAAGGAAGGAAGGAAGGAAGGAAGTTATCAAAACCAAATGCCCAGCAGCCCCACTAACCATTCATAACTCATCAGAACCCAACTCTCTTCCCTGACTGTCACTCCTCCATGTGCGAAAACTGGTTCCTTAATAATGTAAACTCCTTGAGACAGGGACTGGTTCACTCCACACCTAGCACAGTGCTGGACACATAACAGGTCTTTAATAAATGCTTTTTCACTCTCCCTCCATTCCTCACTTATTTTTTCACCTCAAGGTCTTCCAGATTCCTCTCTTTAGACAAAGTTCACAGGGGAAATCTGATTTTCACTAGAAACACAAACTATTCAAAAGCTATTGATAGTTTGAATCACACTTCTGGGACAGGCAGGGTGAGGGGAATATAACATATCTCACTTTTGAGCACGATATATGTAGATGCTTCAGAATAATTGTGAATTCACTGGATTTTAAGATTACATCCCTCCATCAACTTAGACTGCTCTGCTATCATGAGAATATTTATGAATCACAGAATTTGAGAACTGTAAGGGACTCAGGTATCGTATACAGTCCCTACATAAAGAGGATCTGTCCCATAACATGCCCATGTAGCCTTGCTACGTCAGCTTGTAGTCCTCCAAGGACAGGCAGCTCATCACCTCCGGAGCTTCTGTAGCCAAAAAAATCATCACCTGGTGGTCAGAGGTTCACTGTGAGGAGAGGGTGCCTTCCCTGGACATCAGAGCCTTGGGACAAAGGCCAAATCATCATGCCCTGGTTATGACTCTTCCATCCAAGCATAGTGACCATTCCAGATTATGAGCCAAGGGGTTTATTTGTGGCTTAAGTTAAAAGTCCAGCATGAACAACTACAATGTGGCTTTACTTTTCTCCAGAAATAAATGAAAAAAGATGAGCAGTGTCACTGTCTGATCTCTTCAGTGCCCACCCTCCATTTGGGGAAAAGTAAATGCTCACCTTTGGTCTAAAAAGAAGCCATTCTCCAGGCCTGCAACCAAAATTTCAAAGTATATATATTTTAAATATTTTTTTCAAATGCACCCAAATACTATTAACTTCACTCCTGACCTTACCCCTAACACAGCTTCCTTAAAGACTTAGTAAAAATGTGAACTTTTCTAAAAGATTAAGAAAGTATTTCTGAAAAACCATACAATTCTGCCTCCACATTATACGACTTCAACCTCCTTATGCTTTTAAAAAATTTTTGCAATGTTGGTCCCAAGGCCCCACCAGTGCTGCCATGATTCCTAAGCTGACCATTTAGCTCACCCTACAGATAGGGGTGGCCACAAAGTCAAGATTCAGTAGGGAAGCCGACATTTGTCTGTTTTTAGTGCTAGTTTGAACTATCTGCTACATACCCACTGCTGGGGGGAGGAGGAATGGCCTATCACTTTCAGGATTAAAGTATTTTAGTCAGGATAATAAGGGAAATTATGGAAGAATGCTCAGTATGATGAGACCCTGTCCTAGGAATGGCCAAGGCCTCTTGGGATATCCTGGCAGTGTAACTGGAAGCAGAGATGTTTCCTCTTAAAGCTCACCTTTGGTTTCTCCTTCCAGCTATGGGTTGTAGGGTCCAAGTGTGCAAATGAGCTTCAGTAAATGCTTCAGGAAACACTTCTATTATATTATTGTCAATGTGATGGGAAGCACACACACACACACACACACACACACACACACACACACTCACACACACCCTGCTCCCCCATCCCCATTCTACCACATTTCATTGAATAACAATGAAAGCTTTGGTGGCAGAGTAGAGGTCAAGCTGTTGGACCTCAAGGTTTGAGTCATAGAATAACCTTGCAACCTGCTTCAGTGATAGAACAAAAACACTTGAAAACAAATCTACATCAAAGCAAAGAATGCTTATGGTTTGGAGCTTTGCCATTTCTTCGTTTTTTAAGGACCGTTTTCTGTCTTTGGATAGGAAGGTAACAGTATCCCTCCCTAGCTATGATCCTTGAGTCCAGAGGTTTCAGAGAACTGAGATTCAGAATTTGTCCTGAAGGGTAGGAGAAGGTCTTGTTTATAAATGCAGACTCTGGGGGCTCAAGCTAAGGAGGGCTGAATATTTAAGGAAGTGGCTCACATAATTGCTGACTTCTTTTTGGGAGCCTGCTACTTAAAAAGCCTTGGTAATGTTGCTTGGAGGAGCCAACACCCACTTTTCAAATGTTTGGAACAGAGTGAAGGGAGAGGGTAATCAACTTGCCCCTTTTGACTAGAAATGAGGAAAATGAGGCCTACTTCTATTACTGGTTTAGGGAAGGAGTTTTCTGTTATTAACAGGGTTAGACCTTTATCTCAAAATGGACTTTCCCTTTTTCCCCAGTAGCCTTCAGATCTGGCATGGAACTTAGACCACATCATTTCCCTATACAACAATCTTCCATGGCTCCCTATTACTCAGAAGACAAGCTGTAGATTCATCAGTCTATCAACAGAACCCTCGGTGGGAGAGGGAGGTACAGTCTAGGCTAAGGAATTGTGTTCTACAGACTTCACCAAGAAAAGTCATTCACAAGCAGCCTGACCAGACTAGAGGCAGGACGTCAGGATATCAAGGTGTTTTATTATAGTTGTTTCCCTAACCTCCCTCCCCTCCCCAGTCTCTTTTTGACTGGCTAAGAAGTCAGTCTCTTTTTTTTTCTGTCTCTATTCCTCTGTCTCTCTGTCTCTCTCTGTCTCTGTCTCTGTCTCTCTGTCTCTCTCTCTCTATCTCTCCCCCCCCTACTCTCTCTCTGTGTCTCTGTCTCTCTCCCTCTCTCCTCTTTCCTTCTTCCTACTTCTACTTTTCCATTCCCTTCTTTATAGTTGGGAATTTCTCTCTTTAGGATTGACCCCCCTGTTCTCAGGAGAGGCTTTGTAGCTTTGGGGTTACTCTTGTGTTTGCAGAATTTACAGCATTCATTGTTCATGGTTCTCCGCATTTGTACAGAGAGAGACGTTTCCCTGTCCATGTGCTCGTGAGTCCTCATTAAATACCTCGCCCCCTCACCACTTCGTTCTCTTAAGTAATTTATACGTTCTCCCTGTGATTTTGCTCAAACTATTAATTTGCTTATCAAACCCTTTCTTTTACACAATTCAAAGGCACAGGCCAGCCCCGCCCTCCAATTCCCAATAAGACAAGCCTAGATTCTGCCATGTCTCCTGGCCCGGCCATTCCCAGTGGGCTCTTCTCCATGAGGGTTCAAGCCCACTCAATATTTTTTTTTTACATCATGTGAATTATAATCAAAACCAATGCTTGATTATTAGGTTTTATTTAAGGAGTGAATGAATTACTATTCACAAAAGCAGTTTTAAAAAGCCCAATACAAACTTTCTAAGTAACGAATGTTGAAGGGGAAGTATAGTTACAATGAGAAAAGCACTGACTTTAGAGTCAGAAGACCTGGGTTCAAAATCCTACCTCTGTAACTTACTAGCCATGTGACCTTGGGAAAGTCACTTCACCTAATAGGAATTCTACTTCTTGGATTAGATGACCTCCAAGCTTCCTTCCAACTCTAAATCATATAATCTTAGGAATCACTCTCATTTGCAGACATAAGTTCCTTGGTCGAGAGCCTTACAACACACACATACCACACGCACACATATTCACTTACTATATGTAAATATTGAAGACCCAGTTCTTTTGAAGAATGATCTCAGTGTAAATAATACAGTAACTATCGTATTTATTTTCCAAAAGAGAAAATCCCTAATTGAACTGACACCAAGAGAAACTAATGGCCTTTACTTATCCAAGTGCCAAAGCAAAACAGGGAAAAGACAGTGATTTTTCCCTCCATTCTTCATAGGAAAAAAAAAAAGATGGAAGCATAGAGTGATGAGAGCTAAGCCCATATTAGCCTCCTCAATGTATTATTATGGAATCCATTTTATAGAGGAGGAAACTAAGGTAGAAAAAGGCCAAGTTACTTGTTCAAGGTACCATAGTTGGTAAAGAGCAGAGATGGAGTTAAATCCCATGTTTTTCAACTCCATTTCCAATGAGGATACCAGACAGAATATTTTTTGCTGCCTCTGATCCATGGAATGACCAGGAGAAAATCATGCTGATGCGTCCTACCAGGCCCAAAGTGAACAATCAATTGTTCTGCTGCTTTTAAGGATTGTCTCATCCCATATTTAGGGGAATAAGGAAGTCAGAGAAGTGACTGACACTTTCATAAAGTTAGCATAGTAAAACAAAGAGGACCGAGGGTGCAGCTGTTATGTCAAATGTTGGACTGGATATGTGAAGGATGCACATGGACAGGAGAAGATATAATAAAATGAGGATGCAATGGAAATGAATGCACATAGACGTCTGTAGCAGCAACTACGCTGGCCTCCCCAGGATGGCTGATAGCACAGGTGCTTAGATCTGCATTACTAGGAAAGACAGCTGCTCAAGGAGTCAACCATCTTTTTAAATTAACATTCCCTAGTTCAGGGCAAAAGTCAGCCCCCTGAACTTCAGAGAAAATCCAAGCAGAGAAATAAAGACCAACAGACAGGGCTCTGACTGCCTGAATCAAAGCAATATTGCCATATACTTTATATACATCCCTGGATCGAGAGAGCCTTTACATCTGAGCAGTCATGGAGCTCTGAACCTATGGCCATCAGAATCTCGACCAGGATCCTTTTCATAAGTGAGCCCCCAAAGCAAAATACTGACTCAGAAAATATATGCACTTCTCAGAGCCAGAAGACATCACAACCCTCGTGACTCAGGGCCTATTTAGAAATTAACAAAAGGTGTGAAAGCCTTCCTTGTGAGCAAGATTCCCCTAAGCAAGCTTCCTTTAATGGGCTCCAGGTTTGGCCCATTAATGGGTGGGGAAGGTCTTATATCCCATTAACATTACAATAGCATAATGGAAAGTGCTAACTTTGCTTGTACAGGTCCTGTGTTCAAATCCTGCTCACTGGCTGGAAGACCATGGGAAGCTCCAAGTCTGTTTCCTCATCTGCAAAATTAGGAATGTTGGACTAGGGGACCACTGAAGTCCTTTTAGTTCTAAATCTTTGATCCTATGGTCTCCCTCTTCACAGTAATGCCCCCTTCCCCAGAGTTTGACAGGCTGGTAATAGATCCTGGCTGGCAGTGAGGAGCTGTCCAGTGGGCTGGTCAGGGAGGTGGTAGGTTTCCCAACATTGGGAAGCTGGGATACTTCACTGGGATAGCACAGTGAGTTCAGCTATAAGAATAGGTGCCATCAGGGTCTTTGCCAACTCTAAAATTCATGAAAATCTGAGAGATATACGAGGGATAGTGAAAAAAAAGCACTAGATTTTGGAGGAAGAAGACCCGAGTTTAGATCCTAGCTCAGATATGTATTACCTACGTGACCTCGAATAGCTCACTTAATTTCTTTGGGGTTCGGTTTCTTCTCTTGGAAGATGAACAATTTGGACAAAATGACCCCTGACATACCTCCTGACTCGATCCTAGGACAGATACACACATTAGAGAGAAGTATAGAAGGGAAAGTGGGTGAAGGAGAACGATAAAGTCAGGATGCTATAACTAGGATTATAAAGCTTAAAGCTGTGAGGAACTTGCCTTCCGTGCATTAAGACAGAAATATATTGGGGTTGTGATTAGTTAAGCCAAGAATTCTGGGGAATTTTTTATTGAAAGCCTCAGAGGAGGGAGGCCTCCCTTTTAGGGGGCATGCTCTCCAGGGAAGATTCTCAAAGTGATGGACCAAGAAGGCTGAGTTGGGCTTCCAGCTGCCCAGGGGCAGGATCAAAGCACTGGAATAAGGATGTGGGAAATGTGGAAAAGATGTGGAAAATAAGGACTCAGGAAACCCTAGTGCAGACACTGCTGTGTAACCCTGGCCAGTCACTCCATCTCCCTCAACCTCAATTTCCTCTTCTGTAAAACAGGGTAATAGCACCTGCCTTCCAGAGTTGGGAATCAGATGTGATAAAACATGTAAAACTCTTTGTGAACCTTAAAGTTCTGCGTGCATGCTAGCTAGGATGATTCTTTCCCCAAGCAGCTTCTGTTTTTTTTAATCCTAGAAACACTGAGTAAGCAAAGATACGGCCTTTAAAAAGTCAAACTAATCAAATTTCTTAGTGCTCCTTCCTCCCTTAGGAACTGTAAACCTCCCTTTTCATTCCTTCTTCAGGTTATTTTTTTAATGCATCTGACCAAGCTCTCAGGCAGAAAACTGGCCATCGCTGGCTTCCTCAAATGCCTTTGCCTTCTGTTATCTGGGCTGGCTCATCCTCCCTGGCCAGCCTCCTCTACTTTTGCCCCCCCCCTTTTCAATCCCCATATTTGGAAAAAGCTCTCTGTGCTGGGAACCTTCCTCTGACCTAGCAGTTGGGCATGGAGGCATTGTGGGGTGGTGGGCAGGGCACATTGGGAGTCTGAGGTACTGGATTTGAATCCTGCCTGCCTCTTGTCACCAGCACAGGAAGGTGTCAGTTCTCCAGATAGAGTATCTTTGCCTATAAAATGAGAGACTGGAAGATGTGGCCTTGGAAACTCATTCTTGCTTTAATTCTTAGATCCTGGAAACATACAGAGCTGTCTGAGGCTCAGAGAGATGGAAGGGGTCCAAAGGGCCATCAGTCCCCCAGTGAGCATTTGTCAAATGCCTTCTATGTGAAAGACACTGTACTAGGAGCTGGTGATACAAAGAGAAAAGTGAAACATTTCCTGTCCTCAAGGAGTTTACATTCCAAGGGAGGAGAAAATATGTATACTCTGTGTGTATCACCATATATTTACATGTAGACACACAGATTTACATGATAGATGATAAGGCAGGCTAGCTAGAATATAGGACATATGGAATATATACACACCAGAGCAGGTCTCCTGCAGAAGATGGCAACTGAACTGAGTCTTGAAAGAAACCAAAGGGGAAGGAGTGGGGGGGGGGGGGGGGGAATGGCATCCCAGGAATGGGGGATAATGAGAGCAAAAGCACAGAGCTGGTAGATGGATCTCTCATGTTTGTGGAATGGCCGGATGGTAGAGCAGGTAGAAGGGAATCCTAAGTGAGAGCATAAAAAATACCAAAAGGGACCAAGCTATGGAGAGCTGTAAGCGTCAAATAGAGTTTATGTTTGGTCCTAGAGGTCATAGAGACTCAGTTGAGTTTACTGAGTATGTGGAAGGTGGCAGGGGCAATGTGGTCAGACATACACTTTAAGACATTCCCTTCAGTGCCCATGTGGTGAAGGGATTGCAGTGTCACAAATGTCCTATTGGATATTTTGAACCAAATTCCCCTAGACAATGAAAGTCATACATGATCAAAACAGAACCCATTATCTTTCTCCCCAAAATTCCCTCGTTTACCAACCTTGCTTGGTGTTTCCTGTTGAGGGCACCATCATCCTTCCTGTCACCCATGTTCCCAATCTCATTGCCATCCTTGACTTCATAGTCTTCCTCAAACATGAATTGAATCAGCTGTCATGTTTCCCATCACACAGTCACAATAACTGTTACACAATCCCCCTTCGCTCTCACCTGTACTATCTATCATAATATCCTCCTCATTGGGCCTTCCTCCAGTCTCTCCCCACTGCAATCCATTCACCACATGGGCACTGAAGGGAATGTTTTAAAGACAGAAACAGAGACAGAGAGTGAGAGAGACACACACAGAAAGAGCGAGGGGGGAGGGAGGGACAGAGAGAAAGAGAG
>NW_027185761.1:73449767-73453535 GCF_028583685.1 Petaurus breviceps papuanus | reverse complement strand
ACATACAGACAAACAGGAGAGACAGAGACAGACAGACGAGAGAGAGAGAAACAAGAACTTAGAAAAGAGAGAGCAGTCAAGAGAAAAAGGAGACCTAATTGTGTCAAATTCTGTAGAAAGCTCAAGAAGGAAGAGAAATAAGAAAAGACCATGATATTTGCCAGCTAAGAAATCTCTGGTAACTTTGGCAAGGATGGTATCAATTGAGTGACGTGGACAAAAGCCAAGTCTGGCTCAACCTCAACAAGAGGTTGAGGACTGAGCAAGATGACAGGAAGTGGAGACAGTGAGTCTAGGAAGCTTTTCCAGGAGTTTGACTGAGAAAGAGAAGAGAGTTATAGGAATAGAGCTTGAGGAGAAGGTAAGATCTAGGGAAGCCTGGTTTTTATGTTGTGCTGGTTTTCGGAACTAGGAAGACTTAGGGATGTTTTCAGGCAGGGTCACACTGGAACCCTGGTCTTTCCAATTTGAAAACCAGCATTTTTCTACTGTTTCCCCCATTTAACTAGTTAGAGAGAGAGAGAGAGAAAGAGAGAGAGAGAGAGAGAGAGAGAGAGAGAGAGAGAGAGAGAGAGAGAGAGAGAGAGAGAGAGAGAGAGAGAGAGAGAGAGAGAGAGAGAGAGAGAGAGAGAGAGAGAGAGATAGAGAGATAGATAGATAGATAGAAGATGGATGGGTAAATATCAAGAATATGTACATATACACATGCATACACAGACATTACTGTAGATAATACCTTCTAAAGCTTACCCTTGCATTATCCACCCAGCCAAGACCCCAATGGCAACAGCCCTCTGTCCAGGCTGGGACTGCAGAATTCCTGTAAGCAGCAAATTCTTCCAAGGTTAGTGGGAATGTGAAGCCGTATATGAGCTTTCTTCTTGGATGATCCATCAATCAATGAACAAAGATTGATTAAACACCTACTGTACAATGAGCACTCTGCTAGGCCCTTGGAGGCAGGAAAGAAGGAAGGAAGGAAGGAAGGAAGGAAGGAAGGAAGGAAGGAAGGAAGGAAGGAAGGAAGGAAGGAAGGAAGGAAGGAAATAAGCATCTATTGAGTGTTTTACAAATATTTTCTCATTTGATCATTTTATTTGATGCCTGGTGATATAAACCACCTCTTTATGAAATGGACAGGCCCTAGCATGGCTACCTAGTTTCTGACTTCAGACCTAGCCCTGAGCCCTTCGGGATCGATCTGCTTAATCACAGGCTTTGACCAGTAGGGCTGGCGGCTCTATGCTTCTTGACTATGCCCTTGACTTTACTAGGCCTTGGCATCCACAGTCTCCTAATACATTCTCTCCTCCATTGGCCACACAGGTAAGCTTGATCTAAGATTCACAAGACTGTTTTCCCCTCAGTACCTCCCCTAAAGAGCCTGCTTAATTGCAGGCCTGGGTGAAAATGCTGACTCAAACCACCAGCTCCCCTTGGTCATTTTCCACACCTCTGGCAGGACAGAAGTAACACGAGGGAGTCCTTGGCATACACTGTATTCAGGTTCCCCCCTCCCACCCAGTGGCTCCTGCCTCTGAGCCAGGCTGGCCTTTTCTCTGACACCTTCCCAAGAGGCTTTCTCCAGCATTCCACCCCGCCCCCCCCCAATGCTCCTGGCCTGTGATTTATTGATTGGCCACGCCTTTCTGGAGACGCTTTGCATATCATCAATAACAGGCATAGCTTATAAAACAAAAAGGCTGAGAGTTAGAGCTGAGAGGGACCTGACAGGTCATCTAAGCTGCCCCTTCATTTCACAAGGGACAAAAACACTGAGGATGAGAGCCCAGCCATGACAAGCCTGAACTCATAAGGAGCACCTTCTGAATCTGGACTCAGGTCCTTTGATCACAGATATTCCCATGGTATCAAACTGCCTCAACAGCCTTAACTGATTCCAGAAAAAACAGGATATTTAAGCCACGATATTAGTACCTAGAACCACTCATTCCACAGAAACATTATTATATATTTTGTTTGATGACTTTGCAATCACGTTTGATTAGAATGTACCACTGTATGGGGCAGATTAAGGGGGGAGTTAGTCAAGTCTCCAACTGACCAAATTCCAATATGGAGAAGTTGGAGAGTGGGGAGCGGGAGGAAAAAAGATGGGGAGTGAGTGAAGATAATGATGGAGAAATGATAGGACAAAGAGGCTAGAGTGCACTGACTTGTGTAGCCAAAGGAAAACCCCAATCTCACTACAACCAAGTCAAACCCACTTCTTTTCAATTCTCCTTGATCCTTGGGGCCTCACCTTGGGCAAGGATATGAGGTGCACCATTGGTCCATTGGTGCTGGGGGGAAGGGATCTGAGTCCACTGTGGTGTAGCAGGCTTCTATGACTGCCATCTTGCTCTCCCTTGTCCCCAGGACCTACTACATTCCTTCCTATATTTTTGTTTTTATCATTCTACTTGAAAGGAAACAAACAAACCCAAGTTTTTTTCTACTGAGAAGTGGGCTCCGAGTTCTGGGTAAACACAAAGCTGGGATTGGAACCCAAACCCTCACCCAACAGCATGGAGCCAGTCAGGCCAGGTGGGGCTAGAGCCTGGATCCAGTGCTTGTCTGAAGGACTGCAGCAATCCTGACTGCACGCCCCATATTCCAGTAGGACAAACATGCCCCTCCTCCTCCCCAACAAGTTGTGTTTCAGTGGTAGTCAGTGGGTTATATTAGGAAACACATGAGGAGGCAGACTCCTTTTCGGACTGATCTGCTGTTTGTTTCTGAGAAGCATTTTCACATCTGCCAGCTACGCTGCTACCACAGTGTGGCTCCTCAGAAGCTTTCTCATGACCTGTATTCAGCGGTGGCCATTTACGCCTTCTGAAGATTTAAATATAGCCACCCCGAAGCCCCCTCCCATGCAGGGCAGCATCATTGGGCAGCTCAGAGATGGAGTGACAGGGAACGTGATGACTCCAGGGTGGGCTAGAAAGTGTCTGTTCTGATGTCTGAGAGGCCAGATTAAACACATGTGTGGGCACAAACACACATGGGCACACACAGTAGAGGAGTCTTTGCTGGAATCAGTAAGGGAGTCTTTGCAAACTTCGTTAAGTCCAGTGAAATTGTGAGGTTGGATGGGTCTTAGAGACCCCATTGGCTCCTGTGGATTCAATGTTGCTCTATGTGCTGATTCTCAGACTGATTTGTTCAGCCCTAACCTGTCTCCTTCCTCAAGGCAGCATTACCTCTACCCCTCTGTAGGGGACGACCACCCCAGTGATCCTGAACTCAGATTCTCCCCAGTTATCCATTCCCTTATTCCCGTTCATCTCAAGCCCTCCCTCTTCTCCCACTCAATGTCCTACTCCATTGACCCTTCCATTGTGCCCTATGGAATGTCTGCTCCACAATTAACACACTCCCTCTTCCTCAGATCTCTTGTTATTCATCCCACCTTGTGGCACTCACTGAGACCCTGCACTTGACTGTCAGAATGATCTTCCTAAAATACAAATCTGAGCATGCCACCCCTCTCCCCACTATTTAATAAACCCCAGTGGCTCCCCAACATCTAAGTATCACATACAAATCCTTGCCCAGCTTCCCTGTCTACTTATTCCTTCCCCCTCTCTCCTGCCCACACTACACCTTCCAGGGGCAGGATCTCCTTGCTGTCCCCTGAACCTGATGCTCCGTCTCCCAAGTCCATTTCCCTGGCTGTCCCACTCTCTCCTTCTCCTCTCCCTTCCTAGTTTCCCTAACTTCTTTTAAAGCTCAGCCCAAACCCCACATTCCACAAGAAGCCTG
>NW_027185761.1:73439673-73449757 GCF_028583685.1 Petaurus breviceps papuanus | reverse complement strand
CATGTAGTAGGGTTTCAGTGTCTGTTGACTTGACTTCTGATGACTCTGTGACCCTGGACATCCTTGAACTGCACACGCGGGGCTGCAATCCTCTTTTAAAACTTCTATATATCAAATTCTCATTTCAAGATCAATCAGTCCATTAACTAACATTTATTAAGTGCCCACTAAGCACCTGTCACTGTGCTAAGCACACAAGTGAAACTGGTCTTCCCCAAACTCCCAGGAATCTTGTTGCCAAATCGAATGACTTTCCTCGGTCCTCACTGATTTTTACCTCCCTGAAGCACTGGATGTTATGGAGCATTGCGACCTCTGCCTCCCAGACATTCTCTCCTCTCTGGGTCCTGGCACTGTATCTGCATCCATACCAAACCCACCGATGAGGTCTATTGTCTTGGGCTCTCTTCTATTGCCTTTCTTGGTGATCTCATCAGCTCCCCTGGGTTCTTTGGCACAATACCCCATGCAGCTGATTCCTGGGATAGCTCTCCATCCAGCAGCCCTGGTCTCTGTCATCAGCTTCAGTTCCACATCACAGATTTCTAATTATATGTTTCCATTTGGATGTCCCAGAGTCATTCCGAGTTCTTTTATACCCCAAACCTTACCCTCTTTTGAACCCCCCATGACTATTAAAGGCATCGACATTCTCCCACTCACCCAGGATCGAAATCAGATGTGACTCTCCACTCCTCACTCTCTCTTTCTCATTTTTTCCACATTCAATCTATTGCCAAGGTCTATCGATTTTACTTCCCCGGCATCTTTAATATGGACCCTTCTCTCTTGCAGTCCTAATGCCATCCTGGTATAGACCCTCATTACCTCTCACCTGGACTGTTGCTATATCCTGATTGGGGTGGGGGTGGGGATGTCTTCCTACTCCAGCCCAATCTCCATTTAGCCACTAAAATGATTTTCCTAAAGCACAGATCTGACTCCCTCTCCCCTCTACTCAATAAACTCCAGTGGCCCCCTATCATCTATAGGAGCAAATACAAAATCCTCTGCCATTCAAAGCTCTTCCTAACCTGGTCCCCCCTCCCTTTCCACCAATCTTCTCACATGGAGCATGCACTCTTCAATCCAGTGACATTGGCTTTGCTGTTTGTCACACAAGACACTCTGCCTCCCAAGTTCAGGCATTTTCACTGGCTCTCTCCCAGGGCTGGAAAGCCTTCCCTCCTCAAATCTGCTTCCTGGCTTCCTTCAAGGACCATATTGGGGAGAAGCCTTTCTCAGTGTCTCTGCATGTTAGTGCCTCCCCCGGTGATTATGTCCAGCTTGTCTTTTCTGCATCTCGTTTTTCCATAGTTGCTGGAATATTGTTTCCCCCATTAGACTGTGAGCTCATTCGAGGGCAGGGACTGGGTTCTGCCTTTTTTCCTATCCCAAACTCTTACTTAGCGGAGTGCCTGGCATTTGTAGTTGTTCAGTCATTTCAGTCGTGTCCAGCTCTTCATGGCCCCATTTGGGGTTCTCTTGGAAGAGATCCTGGAGTGCTTTACCATTGCCTTCTCCCACTCATTTTAGAGATGATGAAACTTGGGCAAATAGGGTGAAATGACTTGCCCAGGGTCACTCAGCTAGTAATCATCTGAGGCCAGATTTGAACTCATGAAGATAAGTCTTCCTGACTCTAGACCCAGCGCTCTATCCACTGTGCCTTCTAGCTTCCCTAGCACATAGTAAGTACTCAAGAAATAGTTGTGGACTGACTGGCCCCATTCACAGGATTGCCACCTTGGTAGGAGCCTTTGCCACCTCTTCCCTAGACCATTGATTAGCCTTCTCATCCATTTTCCTGCCTTGAGTCTCTCCCCATTACAGTTTGTCTTCCACTCAGAATGATTTTTCTTTTTAAAAATATTGCATTGATGTTTTCTGTTTCTTGCACCACCATGGTACCCAAAATGACTTTTCTAAGAGTAGGTCTGCCCGTGGGGGTGGCTAGGTTGCTCAGTGAATAGAGCACTGGCCCTGAAGTCAGGAGGACCTGAGTTCAAATCTGGCATCAGACACTTAACACACACACAAACTAGCTCTGTGACCTTGGGCAAGTCATTTAACCCCAAATGCCCTACCTTCCCCTCCAAAAAGCAAAAAAAAGAAAAGAAAAAATAGTAGGCCTGCCCATGTCACAACCACTTCCCCACTCCCACCTAGTCAGTAAAGTCCTCCAAGACCAAAAACACACTGTTCTCTTTTACTAATTTAAAGCTCTTCACCATCCGGTCCCTTCTTAACTCTTGGTGCACCTTAAGCATTGCCCTTCCACACATTTCCTGACCCAGCCACAACTCCCTAACTCACTCCTCCTCACGTGATGCGATGACTGTGTCCTTGGGTGGCTCATTGGAGCTTGGGAGCTTCCTCCTTCCTCTCTGATTCTCAGATTCTCTGGCTTCCAGGAAGACTCATCTTCTGGGATGAGCCCCACCTTCTGCTAGAAGCCTTGCCAGGTGTCCCCCACCTGCTAGTCCCTTCCCTTCTGAGATTGTCTTCCACCTGTCCATATTATGATAATTACATGTCACCTCTCCCATTAGACTTTGAGCTCCACAAAGGCAGTGATTATTTGTTTTTTTGCCTTTCATTGTGTCTTTAGTGCTTAACACAGTTCCTAGTACACAGTAGGTGCTTGATAAATGTTTATTGACTGGTAGAATGATTAAACCTTTAATGATGGTAACTGGCATTTACGTTTCACTTCAAAATTCCCAAGGCCCTTGATAAACATTTTCCTATTTGATTCCTACAGACCCGCTAGAGAGGAATGGCAGCAATCCCCCTCTCTACCTGAGGAACTCTGGCTAAGGGGCCTTGAGTAGGGGACTTGCCTGAGGCTGCACTTCTGGGGAGCTGGGGCACTGGTAGCAGAACCTAAGAGTTCTGACTCCCTAGCCCAACATGGTCCTCACTATACTCCATGCTGTGAGTAGGTCAGAGAACCTTGGCTCTGGCTTTGAAGCCCCGGCTCCATCTGGACTCAGTTGGACAATACTGTTCCTCAAATATGGAAGCGGCCCTTCTCTCTTATTCAATGTCTTGTTACTAAATCACCTCCCCTTGCTTCTCCCCTGCCCCATCATTTCCATTAAGCCTCCTGCTCCCACAGAACAAAGCAGAGCTCTTAGGATGGGGAGGACTAACAAAGTCAACCCAGGCATGATGGCACGTGCCCTGTTAGATTTCTAACTTATCGAAGGTTTGGAATGCTGCCTTTTAACCAGCAAAGAAAAAGAGAGCTCAGGGTCTTGCCTGGTGATTGTGTCAAGGCAGGGCTTTTACAAATGCTAACAAGGCGATCACCACTGGAATTCCATTTCTTTTTGCTTGGTGTCCCCTGGCTGGACATGCAAAGAGCCTCCCCACTGCTCTGGGTGAGGGACACCTTGAGGCTTGGCAAATGACTCCTGGCTGAGCACCAACTGCTCCCAAAGAGAGGCCCCTTTGGGCAGGAAGCTCAGTGCAGGAAGACGCCAGGCACAGAGATGATGGGCTGGAGGAGAAGCCTGGGTCTACCGCACTGTGGTCACACCTGGGCTCTTGGTGCTTCCCCTCCTCACTCAGCTGCTCTCATCCCACTCATCCTCTCCTGGAGCATCTAGCCCCAAAGGCTCCAGTTGAGCCTCTCCCCACCCTGGAGCTGACACACTGCTTTGCCTCCCTTCTGTGTAAAAACTTCTGTGTAAAAAAAAAAATTATATGTGCAGTGTGTGTGTGTGTGTGTGTGTGTATGTGTGTGTGCAAAATTTAGCCTTTCCAAAGAAATCCATTTAGGAGCATAATGTGTACTTGGTGGTAGACCCTTAAAGGGCAAATCTGGCATCATCAGTATAGAAATCATATCAGGAGTTGTGAGAATGTATAAGCTCTCAAGGGGATAAGCATAGACCAAGAAGGTTTAGAGATTGAAGACATGGACTTTGGGTGATGTCTTAGGAAATGGAGTAAGTATTATCTGAAAAGGAAAAGCAGGATAGAGAATGTGTTCTATTTGCTAATAATAACTGTCTGAGAAAGATTTCATTAAGAGAATAGGTCATAGGGATCCAGGTTCAAATCCTGAAATCCATACCCAGTTTCAGTGTGTGAAGTTGAGTTTTCCCCAGAGCCCTTTCCTAATCTAGACCCAAATTCCTCATATTCAAAAAACAGAAGAAACTAGATTGGCCCCAAGTGTAGAGAGCAAAGCAGGAAAGAACTGAGATTTCTCTTATCCCCCCATTTCACATTCCTCCCATAAGGAGAGCCCCCTTCAGTTCCTCAGAAGGGAAGATGGAGGCCCCAAAGTGGGAGGGATCTGCATTCCATGTCAGGGTCCCAGCTACCCCTTCCTCCCAGCTGGCTCACTGTGACTGGCTTCGGATTCTACCATGCCCTGATTCCCTGGATGCCTCTTTTAAGAATGAATAAGAGGAGGGCCACTTAGGTGGTGCAGTGGATAGAGCACTGGTTCTGGAGTGAGACATGAGGTCAAATCTGACCTCAGACACATACTGTGTGACCCTGGGTAAGTCACTTAACCCCAATCACCTCAAAAAAAAAGAATGAATAAGAAGCAGTGTTTGAAATGAGAGAGAGTTGGTCTCAGAGTCAGCAAGTTCAAGTCTTGCCTCTGATCTATCCTTGAGCGTTCCATGGCAAAGCATCTAACTCTTGGTGCCATAAAGCTTCCTTGTTAGGAGATCCCTGGAACAATGAAATCACAGGTATGATCCAATGAATGAAAGAAGGCATGAATACACACACACAAACACATATTTAAGACTCTGTCTGGTGGTATGGCTTGGAGAGAACTCCTGGATTGTCCTTGTGAAGGCTGTCTAGCTCAGAGAGGGTAGGGTTATATAGAGACAGGTCTGGCAGGGTCAGTATCTAGTCCTCTGGATTTTTCTTTCCTTCTATTTAGGGCATGCCTTCCCTAACTCAACGGTATTTGGCAAGGGACAGATGGCATGGCCATCTGCTCCCTTCAGCCATCTTCTGGAGCTGTCCTGAATCAACGGTGTGCCGAGCCACAGCCCACTCATCTGGCACCTGTAGACATGGCCTCAGCATCTCAGGCTGCCGGAAATGACCAACCAGCAGTCTCAGGTATACATGAGAATGTCCCTTGGGACCTGGGGCAGCTGGTCACTGGACAATGTTTAGGAAGAACTTTGCTTTATGGAACTTTGCAGAAAAAGCCAACCTGTCTGGGGACAATGAAATGCAGTCTGTCAGGGTGATTTCAGTGTGTTACTAGGGTTCTTCTCCTTTCCTAACATGGCTTCCAATTATTCTCATACCTCAAGGGATGATGTTCCCAAACATGGTGGAATTCCAGATTTGAACAGGTTTTTCTGTCCTCAGTCTAACTCTCACACACTCCAATGAATATAGTAGCTTGTCCATTTAGAAGTTCCCTCCCATGATGCCAGTGGCAACTCATCCATGTTCAATAACACTAAAAGGACATTGTTATCAGGCTGGATTGAAATTCAGATAAAAAAAATACGGTCCATTCTCTCTTTCACACCTGTAAGTCTACCTTAAACCTACCAGGTGCCCTTTCACAGAGGCAGCATCCAGCACAAATGGGCTTGGCATCAAAGGTCTCAGGTTCAAATTCTAGCTCTATCCTTCCCTCTCTGTGTGATCTGGGCAAGTTAGAGTCAGTCCCAGTTGTATCAACTATAAAACTAGGGGGGGTGAATTAGATAAACTCTGTGATTTTGTCAAGGTAGAAATTGAGTAAGGTAGCAGGTGGATCTCCCCAGATTTAAAGGCTATTCATTTTACTTCTCCAATGAAACATTCCTTTTTTCACAGAGATAGACTCTTTGTGGCTATATTTTGATGTAGTTGTTCATAAACCACCATGGACACCATTTCCATTCGAACTCTCTTCGAATCAATATAGAACCGCTAGGCATCCAGTGTGGGCCAGGCCCTGTCCAAGGCAATACAAAGACAAGAGTCAAATGGCTTGGCTCTCAAGAAACTGAGAATCAATGGGATTACAACATGTGCAGAGAGAAGAGTCAATCTTTGTTAATGCCTCTTTGGGGCCAGGTCCTGGACATTGGAGGATTATAGATTTTTGGCCTTAGGAAGGAGCCTCCAAGGTCATCTAGTCCATGATATAATTTTTACAAATGAGGAAAGTCAAATTAAATGATTTCCTGAAGCTCACACAGGCAAACGTGGGACATCGGTCTAGGTTTTCTGACTTCAATTCCATTTATTTTCCACAATAACTACTAGAAAGACAAAAACAAAATATGAAACAGTCCCTACCCTCAAGGGTCATATGTTCTGCTGAGAGGTAGGATACAACATGTAAATAGGGAAGTATATAGAAGATAGTCTTCAAGAAGGAGGGAGCAGGCAAGAAAGGTGTCCTCAAGGAGATGATCTGAGGCGTGGCATCCAAGTACTTCCCAGAGGGAAAGGAATGACCAGGATCATCACTAGAAGAAGGTTCCCTTTTGGGAGTTCTCCAAACTGATGAGGTCTCAGATTCAGCTTTGGAAGAGAGACAGAGACAGAGACAGAGAGACAGACAGAGACAGAGACAGTGACTGAGAGAGAGACAGAGACAGAGAGACAGAGAGAGACAGAGAGAGGGGAGAGAGTAAGGGGGAGGAGAAGGAGGAGGGGGAGAGGAAGAAGAAGAAGAAGCATTTGCTAAAATTCAGGCTTTCATGATGAAAACATGTAAAAGATTAGAGATTCTTTCTTAATACAGTGAAAAGTATTTCTCTTAAACCAAGAACCCACAAAATATGCTATTGATAAGGCTTCGAAGGATACCAACTAAATTCGGGCACAAAGCAAGGATACCCATGCTCACCACTTTTCTTTGATGTCTCATGGGAAATTCTTGCAACTGCATTAATAGAGGAAAAGGCTATCAGAGTGAGTAATGGTCACAGAAGCTGAGGTCATTATTTGCAGATGACATGATAGTGTATTTAGAAAATTCAACTGCCTCGAGCAAAAAATTGTTACAGACAATAAATGAGCTCAATAAAGTCACAGGGTATGAGATTAAGCCACAAAAATCATCTGCATCCTTATTTACTAGCAAAAAAGAGCAAGAAAACAGACAAAACAGAAATGCCAATCACAGAAAGTAAAAAAACAAACAAACACCTATCAGATACAAGGAGCCATAGTGCTCCATATGAAGGAGGCCATATATACCCCGAGGGCCAGTCAACATCCTCCCTTCCAACCAATCAGTTATCTAGTATAAATAGCAAGCTCATAAAATTAATGTATGAAATGAACATGGTATCAATCTAAATACCAAGGACCTTCTTTATAGACAAGGCAGTCATAATGGAATTTATATGGAAAAGTGAACTGACAAGAATAGGAAGGGACAGACACACTGATGGAAATGATGGGTCTTGTACTTCCAGGCTGTACAACCTCTCATAAAGCACTTGTCATCCAAATGATCTGGGACAGGGCAATAAAATAAATCAATGGAAGGGAACTAATACTCTGGACCTCCATATATATGGAAGTAAGATTAGTGTTTGGAAAACCCATAAAAAATAAAAACTGGGGAAAGAATTCATTATTTTTAAATTGCATGTAGAAATATTAATGGGCAATTTGGAGCGAAGGGGATTAGCCATATATTTTGCACCACATACCCCAGGGAATTCCAGCAGGATAAGCTTTTAACATGAAAACATGAATTCTGGAAAAGATAGAAGAAAATGGAATGAAGTCTTAGCCCCTGTAACAAAGAATAAAAAAAAAGAGCCTAACAAACCAAACCAAAATGTCAACCATGGGCTATACACAGTGCAATCGAACAGATGATTTTTAGAAGAGGAAGCACCATCCATTAATAGACATTTGGAAAGATTTTCAAGCTCACTAATAATGCAAGAGGTGCAAATGCTAATGGTTTTGAGGTCCCTTCTCAAGCCCATCAAATTGGCAAAAATCATTCAAAGCAAATCACTAAATGTCATTGCTGGTGGGATTATGGAGAAATAGCAGCACTCTTTCATTGCTGGTGTAAGCAGACACTTACAGAATCTTTGTGGAGAACATTCTATCAGGATGCAATAAAATTGATAACAATAATCATGGTTGTGACCCACATTTCATTGTTGGGTCTAAAATCATTATCACAGAAGAAAGGCAGAGAGACAGATGTAAAAATCAGGGATAGGGATAGATAGAAATAGGAAGCAGAGAGAAAGAGATTCCAAATTTTGCATAGCAGCCCTGTATATAATTGTGAAAAAACTGGAAACAACCAAAAATGTCCAACAATAGGGTCATGGTTAAATAAATTGTGGTATATCAATGTAATGGAGTAGCACAATGCCATTAAGCCCAACAGTTAGGAGAAATACAAAGAAATCTGGAAAGACCTTTCTGAAATAATGCAAAGCCAAAAAAGCCTAATGAGTAGAGGTGGGGCATTCCACAGGAAGGAGTCAGTAAGAATGAGGTCTTGGAGGGAGGGATGACATTTTCTGAACTTAAATTATTCATTTAAATGCAAATAATCATTAAGCAAGTCCAGCTGTTGATGCTGTCTAGTGTTGAGCTTGCCTGCTCTCTGACTCCTGGCTAACAGAGGTTAGTGTACAGCTTTTAGTTATGGACCAAGGGTGGGACAGTGTCCAGATTGAGCAGCAAAGAACCTAACTTCGGGCTCTCCCAGGCCCAGACAGTGGAGTAACGGAACCTTCAGTAGGGACAAGTGCCTTGAAAGGCTTCAGGAGAGTAATGTCTTCTCTGTATTACAGTTATTGGGCCCCCTCCCCCAGACACCCCCATCTTCTATTTTGGGAGGAGTTCTGCTGACCTGAAACAGGAACTTGAGAAAAATAGCAAGGGATAAAGGACACTGCACAATTTCCACAATCACCCCTCCCCGGAAGCCTCAGAAGCATGTGCTCTCTCACTGGCCCTTCTCCATTGGGTCCTTGCCCTCTACTTCATACTTAGATTATATTATTTGAATCAGAAGAGGCATTTCAGCAGTAGCCTCCCATAGCCTCACCCAGTGAACCAACAACTGCTTCCAGCTAAGAGTTTTGTTTCCCAAGAGGGTCAGAAGAAGTCACTTACCCTTCCAGTCATGGTGGGTCAAGTCCAACAGGCACCATCTCTCCAGAGTCCCTGCCTAAGGCAAAACTCCTAGAAGGATATGAAGTTTCAAGGAGCCCCCCTGCATACACCCATGTACATGGGTCTTTCTAGCAAGATGAAGTGACTGCTGCCAGCCCTACTGAAGGGCCCTGCCCACTCCCTCACCAGAGCCGGGGTCTCTCTGCTTCCTCATTAAGTGCAGTGACCACCACCTTCCCTTTTGTGCTTCGGCTGAGTCATGCTTTGCACAGTTCAAGGTAGTTCATATCATTCATGTTAGAAGATAGTTTTCTGTGGGATTTTGTTTGGATTTGTTTTCCCAAGGTTTTTTTTTTAGAGAGTTTTGGTTTCATTTAATTGGGAGGGAAGAAAGAAAAGAAGCAATCATTTATTAAGCCCTTACTATGTGCCAGGTATAGTCAGTTAAGTGGCACAGTGTTTGGCCTGGAGTCAGGAGAATTCATCTTTGTGAGTTCAAATCTGGCCTCAGACACTTCCTAGCTGTGCAACTCTGGGCAATTCACTTCATCCGGCTGCCTCAGTTTCCTCAACTGTAAAATGAGCTGGAAAAGGAAATGGCAAACTACTCCAGCAGCTTTGCCAAGAAAACCCCAACTGGGTTTTGTATCTACAATGAGTAGGACTCAATGGAAACAATGGAGCATCAACAACAAGTACCAGGCACTGCACCGAGTGCACGTGAGGCAAGTTCTCAGCGATCTTTGTTCCTGGGGAGACAAGGCTTAGCAAGGCCACAAGATGCATTGACAGTCTCTTCATTAATTCATTCTCCGTCTGCAGAACAGTCTTAGGACCCCTGAAAACATTAGGAAAACCCCCTTCCAGGATTTCTGTAAACATACAACAAGAAAATCCTTCTTCAGGGCTTCTGAACCAACAGCAAGGTTCCAGGCCTTCTGCAACAACAGCACTGTCCTTCACCAGTGGACAGTATTCACTCTCT
>NW_027185761.1:73431365-73439663 GCF_028583685.1 Petaurus breviceps papuanus | reverse complement strand
TTCCCAAACCTCTGCAACAACAGCACTGTCCTTCACCAGTGGACAGAATTCACTCTCTGTCTGCAGGACAGTCTCAGCAGCTCTGAACCAACAGCAAAGTTCCCAAACCTCTGCAACAACAGCACTGTCCTTCACCACTGGAAAAATCTGGCAAAACAACATCAAAACAGACAGACAAAGTACCAGCATAACAGCCATGTCTCCTCAGTCCTTGGCAGCTCTGGGTGGCAGCTCTCAAAGTCCTGAGCAATTCAAAGTGGCC
The DNA here is from genome assembly GCF_028583685.1 of Petaurus breviceps papuanus. Classification (NCBI taxonomy): domain Eukaryota; kingdom Metazoa; phylum Chordata; class Mammalia; order Diprotodontia; family Petauridae; genus Petaurus; species Petaurus breviceps. The sequence goes on along the minus strand of NW_027185761.1, from coordinate 73,439,401 downwards.
CTCAGCAATCCTCTCAGTCTCTCTCTGCCTCCACGATGCTGCTTCCTAAAAGTTCTTCTGCCTCTCTTGTGTCTCTCCAAATTTAGGTCACCAGCTCCTCCCAGCTCATCCCTCTCTTTTCACATCAACAAGTCCATCCCACAAGTGGGATTAACAAGCTCTGGGTTTTAACACAATCAAACCAAAAACCAAGCCAATAGAGGGGAATCTTTAAATTACATTACTATTACAGCTCTTTATAAACATGATCTTATTTGGTCCTCACAACAGCCCTGGGAGGTGGATGCTGTTATTATCCCCATTTTCCAGATGATGAAACTGAAGCAGATGGAAGTTAAGTGACTGTTTGATCCTGGAAGTAAGAAGGGGCCACTGGTGCTCACTGGGGAGGGGATAGCACAGTCAGTCCTAGGCTTTAGGAAAGTCAGTTTCACAGCTTTACAAAGGATGGATTGGAATGGAGAGAGACAGTGCCAGGAAGACTAGTTAGAAGGCTTTTCAATAGCTCAGGGGAGAGGTGATGGTGTCCTGGTCTAGGGTTGTGTCCATGGGAGGAGAGGGAAGGATCTGTATGCAAAACAGACACTGTGAAGGTAGAAATGACAAGATTTGGCGACAGAGTGAGTGAGAATGAGGAGCTGAAGACGACATCAAGACTGGGGGCCTGTGTGAGTGGGAGCAGAGCAGTGCCATTGACAGTAATAGGAAAGCTTGGAAGTGGAGAGCACTGGGAGGGAAAGGCAGTGCATTTTGTTGTGGAAATGTTGAGTTTAGGATGCCTACAGGACATTGGGTCTTAGATGGCCAAGAGAAAGGTAAGGAAAATCAGGAAGTGGCCATAAGGGGAGGAACACTGGACTTGTCTCTAGAAGATAGTGGTTTAAGTGTGGACTCTGCTACTGCCTGTGTGATATTGGACAAGTCATTTAACCTCTCTGAGCCTCAGTTTCCTCACCTGTAAAGTGAAAGTAGAAGACTCAGTGATCTCTAAGCTCCACTTTGGCTGGGACATTCTATAGTCCTAAAAAAAGCTAGACTATAAATCAGAATGTGCTAAGTAAATAAGAGAGGTGCAAATAAACTGAGTACAGAGGAGGCAATGTACCAAAGCTAATTGTAGGAGTTGTTTTTGGCAAGGACACTCTTGGCCAACTACCGACTGTTTGGGATCATTGGCCTCTTGGCTTTCTTTCGGCCTGGAGAGTTCGTGAGCTCAGGCTCAGGGAACTATGGGAGGATTCATGGAAAAGATGGTGTTTATGAGGAGGGTTTTAACTGGAGGATCAAGAAAAGGGGGTAAGGGAAGAACTATGTCCCAAGTACAAAGGATGGAATGACAAAGGTGAAGAGATGTGGCAATATGGCACCAGGATTAGTTGAGTTTGGGTTGGGTATACAAGCCATGACAGGGAGAGTGTGAAGTAAGTAAGGTTGGAGAGGTGGGATGGCTCCAGACTGTGGGAAGCTTTATGGAGGAGTCTGGACTGTGTTAGATGATAGAGAGCCACTGAAGGTTTTAGAAAAAAGCAGTGACCAGCTCTATATCCCAAAGAGATCAGAGAAGCAGGCGAAGGTTCCCTGAGTACAAAGATATTAACATCAGCTCCTTTCATAGCAGCCTGAATCTGGAAATCAAGCGTGCTCACCTATTCAAGGGTGTGGAATGGCTGCACAAGTTATGGCAGATGAATGGAATGAAATATTATTGTGGCATAAAAAATGATGAGATGGGCATTGCAGAGGACACTGGAAAGACCTCTGTGAACCTCTGTCAAGTGATAGGACCAGAATAATGTATACAATAACATTATAAAGCAAAGCATCTTTGGACAATTTTAGCTCTCTGACCATCCAATGGTAAACCACAGACTCGAAGATTGAAGATGAAACACTCTCTCCCTCCTGCCGGAGGAGTGATTGACTTAAAATGCTAAGTGAAACCTGCATCTTTGGCGACAGTCACTGCAGGATTCTGTTTTACAGGATGATGCTTATTATAAGACATATATAAGACTAAAAGGCATTTTCCAATAAACAAGTGGTCAAAGAATATGAACAGTTCTCAAAAGAAGGACTGAAACTTATTAACAACCAAAAGAAAGAACAGACCAAATCAAAATGACCCCAAGGATTCACAAACAGTAAATTGACAGAGATGATAAAAGATGAGAATGTTGGTGGGGCTGTGAGAAGATTGGCGCAACAGGACCTTGTTGGTGGGGATGTGAATCAGTACAACCATTTGGAGAAGGAATTTGGAATGATGCAAAGAAAGTGATTGAAATATGGCTCAGACATTTTGACTCAGATATCCCACTACTGGGCATATATGCCAAGGAGGTCATTGATAAGAAGAGAGTCCCTTTATACACCAAAATATTTCTAGCTGTGCTTTTTTGTGTAGTAAAGACTTAGAAACAAAGTAGATACCCATTGCCTAGGGACTAAAGAAATTATGGTACATAAATGTAATGGAATATTACTTTGCAGTAAGAAGTGAAAAATGTGAAGCATTCAAAGAAGCAGGGACAGATTTACATGATCTGATATAGTGAAGTAGAGTACTGAGAAAACAACACATGCAATAATGCAAATGGAAAGAACCAAATAAAAGTGAACATGGCATAAAGAGCCCTTCGACTGTCTAGGAGTACACAGCCCCACCGTCTGCGGGGGAAGGGGAGCAGGTGGGCACGCTGCACAGACTTTCAGACTTTTAAGACGTTGATCAGATTTGAGATGTGTCTCCGGGAGTGTAATGGGGGAAAGAGTGAGAAATGTTGGTGATGTAGAAAACAAAGTACTTTCTAAAAAGGAAAAGCAAAGCATTTATTGTGGTGCTTTTCTTTCTTGCTCAATTGAGGGCAGTGAGAAGGGGAAACATTAGATACTCATAAAATTAAATTATTTATTTAAGGTTTTAAAGAATTGCCTGATAGTTATTTAATATTTTAATTAATTGACTAATCAATTAATTCACTTAATGTTTTAATTAATTAGCTAATTGATTTAAAGAACAAGGGTCTTCCAATCAGAGCTGAGCATTAGGAAAGTCAGTCTGGCAGTAGTATGTAGGATCGCTTGGGGGAAAGCGGGGGACTTGGTTAACCTCCTTAAGATTATGCTACAGTAGTTTAAGCCAGAGGTGCTGAGGACAGAATTGGGGTAAGAGCAAAGGGAAAGGAACTGAGGGAGTGTTCAGCCTGAAGGAATGCTTACTCTATTCTCTGGTTTTAGGACTTCTCAGGTCCCAGGAAGGACCACAAACCCTCATCAGATCCACTCTGTCCTTCTTCTCACAGGGGCTTCATCCCTCCATCCCTCACCTGGCAGCTCTCAGGACATGTGGCCTTCCCTGGCCACCTTCCCCTTTGTCCATTGCTTCTCTCACCAGAATTTAGGCTCTTTGAGGGTAGCGACTCTCCTTACTTTTGAATTTGTGTCCCCAGTGTCTAACACAGTGAAATGTTTAATAAATGCATTTTTCATTTATCCATTCATTCATTCATTCATAGCCAAAAGGTAGAAGTAAAGCAGATTTTGGTTTTAGATTAGGAAACACATCTAACAATTAGAGCTGACCCAAGTTGGTTGTACTCTCTCCAGAAGGGGAGGTTTCTTATCCCAAGAGGTCTCTAAGCAAAGGCTGGATGGTGCCTCCTTAGGGATGTTATGAGACAGATTACATGTTCCTTCTTGGTTGGCCTAGATGGACTTCAGGGTCCCTGCTTCCCAGGGGGGAAGAGTAGGGGGCAGAGCAATGGGATTGACCCCCACCTCAACATTTATGAACTTTGGGACCACAGGTATGTCATTAAACTCTTTGAGACACATTCCCATATTTTTAAGATGGGGATCAAAAATAACAGCAACACTGATGTTGTAGGATTGTTGTGGAGCTCAAACCTGCCTGTTTGTAGGGCTCCAAAGGTTTGAAGGGGGTCTATCATTTATTGTTGCTGCTGCTATTGATGTCTTCCATCTTTGAGGCTCTATTCTCCGCTGAGGTAACATGGGGGAGGGCAGATACTGCAGAGGTGGCCTTCACCAACCTTAGTGAGCACTACAGTGGAGGGGGAGGAATGGAGACAGGAGCCTGAGATGACTCAGAGCTTCCCAGCTGAGGCGACTAGCAGAAAGCAGTGCCATTAACAGAAAGTAGGAAGTCAGGATTAGGCACCAATTTGGGAAGGAAAATGATAAGCTCAGTTTTGAAAGTGGGGAATCCAATGTGTTAGGACCATGTGACTCATGGGTGTTAAGTAATTATAGGCAAGAGGAAAAAAGAAAGGGAGAAAGGAAAAACAGAGGGGGAGAAAATATTCTGAGCTCATGTCCCCATTCTCCACCTTAAAAAAAACACATGCTAAAGCATGCAAGATGGGTACATCAGTTTCCCCACAATAATCCTGCACTCAAAATAGAAGAAAAACACTGAATTAATGGAACACATTTTCATTTTAAGGTAAAAAAGAATCATGACTCACAACATCAAGGAAAAAAATAAATCCTTTTATGGATGATAAATATAGGAATGGTGTCCCTTCAATTTTTTCACTTGGCCAATGAGCTATCAGGATGGAAAAGGGCCAATCACTCCTCTGATTCCATTAAGAGTTGGGATTGATTAAGAGTCTGAGTAAGGACACACAGGGCGGAGCTCCCTTCCTTCTTCCCCCCAGAATCCCATTATCCCATGGGACCAGAGGGATCCCTCCTCCATGGCTCTACTATGAATCCCTGAAACAACTACACTGACCATCTATTCCCCTTAAGATGGGCACACGTCTGAGGACCAATACATGGCCAATAAACTCCAGACACGAATGTGAATTATAATGTATTCTCTGTTACACATGGGACATCTGTACCACACAAATAGATAGAGGATGTGTGAAATGGAAAATCTGCTTTGCTAAACCCATCCAAGGGACCCCAAGCAAAGGATCCACCATAGCACTCATCATTCTGGGCATGAGCACAGATGCTTCCTTGATGAGGTCCCCTTCCCCATGTACCAACCAGGGAGATGCTATTCCCACAACCTAACAAAATATGTAATAGTCCAATCACAGTCTAGTGTTGCCACTATGGCTTATCAGGGTAAGAGATCCTTATCTCCACTGCTCTAGTCTTCAATTTTTAGAGGCAAGATCAAGAAAAAAAGGGAAGGGGACTTTCTAGTCCTTCCCAACCACTTACCCCACCACTATTTTGGGTTGGCATATGTATACATCATCTCCCCTATCTAGATCATAAACTCCTTGAGGGCAGAGACAATGATGCCATCATACCTTGTTATACTCAACCCAGCTCAGTGACTGGCACATAGGAGAAGTCTAATAATGCGTGCTGATTTCCACCTTCCCCCTCTCCCCTCCCACCATATCCTGGCATCTATCCCCTGGAACTCTGAATTCTGATACAAGATATGCCAATTTATCTTGTCCAAAGGCAGGCATCTAAGACATGTCTGCACTATTTCCAAACCATGCCAACCCATGGATACTCCCCTTCCCCTTGGAGCAGCCTTTAGGTACTGTGTCCCTCTCCCTTTAAATTATAAATTCCTTGAGGGCAGGGACTATCTTGTCTACTTTTCGATTCCCAGCAAACAATTAGGTCATTAGCAGGCACAAAGGTTTAATAAGTGCCCACTGAGAAGTGATGAAGACCTGAACATGTGAACCCGGCATGTGACTGGAGGGGGGACAGATTGAAGAATTATTTTCAGGTAGAAGTGACAAAATTTGGCAGTTAATTGGTTCTGTGAAAAGGCAGGGGAAGTACACAATGTACAGAATGGTGGACTATGTTCCTGATTGGCTTGTGAAATTGTGATGTCACTGCTACGGTAAGAGACCTTTATAAATCTCAATAGACATGGATTAGATCTGGGCAACAAATCCCAAATCCTCAGCCTCTGAGGGAGCATTAAAAAATGGAATTGTGAGCGGGTTTCCAAGTTATTGGACCACTCTTTATGGCCACACCTTGTAACATGCCAGAGAAGCAAGGATGAGCAGCACAGAATTTCAGAACTGGAAGACTCAGCAGCACCTAGGCGAAATTGTCCTCGATTAAGAACCCCTGTCTTTGGAGCACACTGGCCTTTGCTTAGAGACCTCCAGTGATGGGGAACTCACCTCCTGCCAAAGTGGCCCATTACACTTTTAGACAGGGATCATTGTCAGAGGGTTTTTCCTGTTCTTCATCCTGAATCTGCTGCAGAAGGTAGGTGGTGAGCTCCCTCTTTCTGAATGCCTCCAGACAAAAGCTAGATGACCATTTGTTGAGGATTCTGAAGGAGAAATTCTCAGATAGGAATCAGCTCTACTAACTGAGGACTCTCAGGGCTCTACAATGCCACAATTCTGTAAAATGGATCGTTCTACCTGAATAAGGCATGGCTGTGCTCCTTCGTCGGGCTCCTAGTGCCTTCATCACTTTTCTCAAAGTCTGTCCTTGAAGCCCTCCTAACGTCTGAGCTCAGAGGCAAGGAACATGCCTTGTCCTCCTGCTCCTTTCAACCTCTTTGCCTGTGCTCATGAGGTTTCCCAGCCTCAATGGCCAGGAACGTCTTTTCTCCCTTTAGCCTGTGGAATTACCACTTATCTCCTAAACCCAAACTCAAATTCCACCTCCTCTCAAAAAGGTTTCCTTAAGCCCCTCCTTCCCCTTCATTAATTCAGAAAAAAAACATTCCTGGATTTTCCTTAGGGACTGTCCTTAGTGTCCTGCTTGCATGTCCCTGCTTGATAGCAGGAAAAATCAACTCTTCAAAGGTTCCTTAGCAACACCTCTGTGCTCCCAGGAGGGGACCAGCAGCCTACGAGCCTCTTCCTCCCCTCGAGAAGCTTGGAAGGGGGGGAGGGGAGGAGTCTTCTCCCTCCTGGTCAGCTCCTCTTTGCAGCTCCCCCACTGCTCTCACAGGCACCCACATCTTCCCTGCCCCCCAGGGTTTCCACTTAGACATGGGTCATCCTCAGCTCCCACTTCTCACCCACTTCCACTCCTATCCACCCACTGTCAAGTCCTACTGATTTCGCCTTGGCCGAATTTCTCCAACACGAGCTCTCTCCCCTCTGCACCTGCTCCTAGCCTACTGAAGACTCTCCTCCCCTCATGCTTGCCTGAGTACATAGGGTACAAGGGGTCTGCCTGACTCCAGCCCCCTCCCACTCAGTCCCCCAAGTGTCCTTCCTACAGCGCAGTCTGACCAAGCCTCTCACACACCGCTGCCTCCCCCAATAAAGCCCAGCAGCTCCCTGTCACCTCCTGGCTCAAATATGGGACCCTTCATAGTCACCCCCTTTGCCTTTCCAGTCTTCTTATGCCTCACTCCCTAGCTCAGACTCCTTTAGGCGGTTTACCCCTACCAGCCTCTGTAATGTTCCTTTCCCTAGTGCCTCCATCTCTCAGCGCCAGATTGCATCTCACGTGCCTGGGATGCTCTCCCTCCTGGTAGACACTCCACAGCTTCCCTGGCTTCCTTCAGGTCTCTCCTCAAATACTGCCATGTGCGGGTGGACTTTCCCAGCCTTTCCTAAGGCAGGTGCCTTCCCTTCGAAGATTGCTTCGATTAACCCTGTAGAGAGCTTGTCTAGAAAGAGATGCTTAAATGTGGTCACCAGAATGGGAACTCCTCCAGCACAAGGTTTGGTGCTGCCTTGGCCGTTTTTTTTTTTTTTTTGCCTTTTTTGGGTAGGCAATTGGGGTTATGTGACTTGCCCAAGGTCACACAACTAGTTTTTTTGTGTTAAGTGTCTGAGGTCAAATTTGAACTCAGGTCCTCCTGACTCCAGGGCTGGTGCTCTGTTCACTGAGCCACCTAGCTGCCCCAGCCTCGGGCTTTCTTTACGTCCCCAGCACTGAGTACAGTGCCTGGTTTACTGCAGAGAAAACACCTAATAAACATTTGTTGGCTTTGACATATGAATCTGGGAAGCATAGATACCAAGATGATAGTTCTACTCATATGAAGCCATGAATGGAGAGTGTCCAAAGAGCATAACCACTAACATCCCTGAGCACTT
>NW_027185761.1:73367729-73431265 GCF_028583685.1 Petaurus breviceps papuanus | reverse complement strand
TTCTTGTCTAGGGTCACAGAGCTTGTAAGAGTCTGGATCTCTATTCAGTCTAATATCTCTGAAGAGAAGAAAGAAAAAGACAGGAATCTCTATAGGCACCAGGCTTTGAGGCCCAGAGGAAGATGAGCTCAGAGTCAGGAAAAGCTGGGTTCAAATCCTGCCACTGTCTCCTCCTGTCTGGGTGACACCAGATAAGTCCATTAACCTCTCTGTGCCGTGGATAACTCCCTGAGACCCTAAGTTGCAGAAGTTAGAGATCTTTACTAGTAGAAGGCATTTCTTCACTGGGAAAGCTTCAGCGGCAGCAGAACTTGCCTATCGACTGCTAGTCTGACCTCTAAGACACTCTAGAACCTGGGGGCAGCCTGGCTTTCCAGCCTTATTACAGATTCTTTGCCCCAATACACAAAGGAATGAATGGATAAACAAAAGCACCTATTGTGTGCCAGGTATTTACAAATGAGATTCCATTTGCCCTCCTGGGAGGTAAGTGCTATTATGATCCCCATTTTACTCCTGAGGAAACTGAGGCAGACAGAAAGTATGAAATTTACCCAGGGTCTCACAGCTGGTAAGTGTCTGAGCCCAAATGGGAACTTCCCCCCTCCAGGTCCAGGCTCTCTCACTGCTCTAACCCCTGCTGCCCTCCACCTTGGAGTCTGCAGCTTTCTTTAGGGCTGGTAAAAGAGGCATCTCCCTTGCAAGTCCTTTTGTGGCTGCCTATCCCCCATTAGTGCCTTTACTCCCCCCCCCCATTAATTTGTTTTGTAACATTTTGTATGTGTTTATATGTGCTCATGTTGTGCCCTGGTCCTCCCCAACCCCCATAATGGAAGCCTCCCACATTTATCTTTATTCTCTCATTTTCAATCACAATGCCTTGCACGGAGTAGGTGCTTAATAAAATACTTATTCATTGACTGGGAGTTCCCCTCACTAATGAAACGGAAATGGCAAACACCTCTCTTCAAACATGCCAGAGGCTCTCCCATTAGGGAAGGGACCTTATCTCATCCAGACTTTGAATTGCTCCCAACCCTTGGAACCACATTCTGTACACACAGTAGGTGCTTAATCCAGATAGAGCATAAGCTCCTTGAGGGCAGGGACTTTCTGTTTTTGTATCTTCAAAGGTGAGTGCAGTACCTGGGATGTGGAGCTGAATTATTGTGAGGAGTTGTTTGTGCTTCGTTGGCAAAGAGGATCAACGGTCTCAGAGTGCCCAGAGTGGGAAGAAGAGATCTATCTCTTGATGGCCTGGTTGTCTGGGTTTCTCCTCCTTTTGGGTGAGGATGTCAGCATGTTGCTAGTCCCTTGCCCTTTATAATGGGCTTAACTGGACCAAATATAAGCCCCTGGGCCCTAGCCTTTACAAGGATGTATTTTAAAAGCTTGAGATGAGAGATGTTATATATGACAAGCCACTAGTAATGTCCCAACAGAAAGACTAGCCAGAGAAACACTCACTTTGCCTGAACTGCAAAGGAAATTGTCTGGGAGTGACCACAGACCCAAGATTTCCTTGGACACTTCAAGAAAATAAAAGCTGCTCCCTGTCCCTGCCTCCTGGTCTCCCCCACCCACTGACCGGCAGACCAGCTTCTCATCGTTTAGGAGGTAAGTTCTATGGGACAGGTCAGGAGTCTCCACTATAGACATTATAACTAAATTTTATTCATTGTTTAATAAGTAATTATGTATAAATATTTTTGCTAGTAGTTCACATTTCTCCAGCATTTTCAGTTTATCAAAGCACTTTCTTCACGACAACTCTCCGAGGTGTGAAATGCAATATTATCGCCTCATTTTAGAGAGCAGACTAGTGAGGGGCAGACAGGATTGAAGTGGCTTTTCCATGGACACTCACCTAGCTAATGCCACATGAGACTCCAAGGGTCCTTCTCTGTCACTGTCAGTCTCTCTAATCCATGACTTTTCTGAGCATCACCCCCCCCCCAAATAAACTACAGGCAATTCATTCCCCAAACGGCCAATTCCACAGAGTAGCCCAGTCCATGTGCAATGTCTAGGAGTGTGGAGATAAAAGCTCAGCTTCGGTCAAATCAATTCTAATACACATTTCTGAAGCATTTGCTAAGTACTGGACACTCAGGTGTATGTGGGAGGGAGTGGGACTGGGAGGTATAAAGGCAGAAATGAAAGTCCCTGCCCCCAAGGGGCTAGCATGATTGAACTGGGAGGATACAATCAATCAGCCAACACTTATTTAGCACCTTCGAAGTTAGCCAGGCACTGTGCTAAGCCTGGAGATACAAAAAGAGACAAAAGACAGTCTGTCCTTAAATTAAAGGTAAATTGAGAAGCTCAAAATGTAGGAGGGATCAAGAAAAGCTCCCCAGAGATAGCAGACACCTGAGATTAGTCTTGCAGGAAGCTAGTCTAAGACATGGAAATGAAATGGGAGGGTATTCTAAGCCTGTGGACCAAGGCAAGGGAGTGGGAAATATTGAGCCAACGTCAGAGAACATCGGGTAATTCAGTTGGGCAGCAATGAGAGAAAGGAAGTGATTATCACACATTTTAAGGGCTCTTAGGGCAAGAAGAGACTGGACTGGACCTGCTTGGCCTCACAAGTCAGAGCTAGGAATGCTGAGGGGAAGCTGCAAAGAGGCAGATTGAGGCATGTTGAGAGGTAAAACTTTTGAACAATGCAAGTAGTCCCCAAGTGGAAGGGCATGGGGAGCTTCTTCTTACAGGGGAGACCTTCAAGAAAAGGTAAGACAACCCCCTAGGCATGGAGGTTATAGATGGGATTATTGGGTGAGTCTAGGTTGGTCTTCTTGATGGACCACTGAAGTTTCTTCTACATCTGAGATTTTGTGAAATATCTTTTTTTTAAATCAAACTGGGAAGAGGTGTCAGAAATATTCTGAGAAGACAAATGGGGCATGAGCTTTTGATTTATTTCAAATATCCATTATAAGGAAGGTTTCCTCCTTCATTCCTCTTTCCATTCCTCCTTTTAACCTGGAGGTGACCCTGTGTTTTTGAAGGTCTTTTGGTGGGGTTGGGGGGAGGTGGCAGCAGAAGTTCCCAGCCATCCCATGATACAACTACTTCACATAAGGAGAGGCTGATGGTCTGTGTATCTATGTGATATTGAGAGCTAATGGAGATCAGTGAGGTTCCTCACCAGGCTGATATTAGGGGGAAATGCACTTTTTAAAACCCAGCAATTTTCAAAGACTTTCTTCTAAGTTAAAGGAAGCCCCAGGGTATGAGAGACAGAACTAGACCTGTATAGAGACAGAGCATTCAGTAAGCACCTACCATGTGCTGGGCATTGTACTAAGCACTGGGGATACCAATACAAATCAGTAATATAGTTCCTGCCTCAAGGAGCTTATATTCTAATGGGAGAAGCAACCCAAAACAGGGAACTAGCAGAGGAGGTAAGGAGTGGTCAAAATCATAGATCCTTGAAGTAATGAGATCTCATTACCAAAGCCCTCCTCTGATGCTCCCTGTGGTATGGAGGAGGACCTTGGCACCTTGAAGGTCACCCCAACCAAGCACTGGCTCTTAAAGCTTTTACTGAGTGGGAGAGACTTCATGGGTGCACCAGGCAGCAGATGGTCACCCAAGAAAATCTCTTAGCTAAGTCAAGAATGGCTCATAAGCAGAAGGTTGACTGCCAATTCAAGCTTTTTTGAACAAAATTAATCATGAAAGTCTATTAAGATGTGCATGAGACAATTGATGGCTATGACCCAGTGATGAAATTATAGGTCTTTTAAAAACATATTATGCTCCCAAGCCCTTCACACATTCTGGTCAAGTGCACCCTGCAAGACAGAATGTTGTGACCATCAGCCTCTTAAAAGAATCCTCAGGCCAATTTCCCTTTCCAAAGCCAGATCTATGAAAGCAAAATCAAGCAGAAGTTACAACATCTCTCAGGTGAATGAAGGCAGCCTAGCAAACAATTCAAAATGGGGGGTAGGGAACTGAAATTGGCTGAGTTGCCTGTTTACACTACCCAAAAATATTAGCCTTTGGAGACCAGGTGGGGGCAACAATTTTTAGAATCCTTTTGCCCCATTATGGAAGAATATTGGAATGATCTATCATAATCTTCTCAACCATCTTCATGTTTCCATGATAATGGACAAGTGATAATAGGAGACTGTTTCAGCTTGAGAAATGTTCGCCATATCCATTTTATAATGGATGGGCTTGATGGCAGGGTGTTTCCCCTCTTTTTAGTTATGGTATCAACACTTCCAGTTGCAATTGTTAGAAAGGACTCACTTCAATGTTTACTCTTTAGAACCACTGGAAATGTACCACTATGTAATCATTTCAATAGTGTAAACCCTCCCAATTACACTCAAGACTGCCCATGGTACCTTCCCCATAGCCTTCCCAGGGATGAGCAGCACATAAACATCATCTCCCATCTCCACTTTCCAGGGTAACAAAAGAAGACAAAACAGAGTGAGTTTTACAACAGGGTTAACTGGGTAAACTTTCCAGTCACCAGACAATGAAGAAAATATAATGTTGGACGCTCTGTCCTCTCTGAACCTATCTTTCCAAATCTTGTTCCACCTCATGGGATTGTTGGGACTAAAGCTCATTAGAAACTGTTTCATGAACTAGAAGAAAGAACCTTCCATTTGGAGTTAGAGCAGGAGGGCTCAGATTTCATCTTGGCCATTATGGCTTTGGAGCCGGAAATTCTGTGCCATAGGACCATAAATGGAGAACAGAAAGGGAACATTTGAGGTGTTTGAGCCCCAGTCTCTTCATTTTACACATCAGTCAGCTCAGACACAAGGCAGGAAAATGAGCACCCCAAATCATACAGGTGTTTGGAACAGAGCTGCAATTCAGCCTCAAGTTCTCTGATTCTCAGACCAGCTCTCTCTCTCTCCACTGCATCACTACCCCTGCCTAGCTTGTGACCTTGAACAAGTCACCAAAATGACCCAGGGCCTCAGTTTCTTTCCCTATATAATTATGGGATCGAGGGGGACACTGTCTCAGCTCCCTTCTAGCTCTAGACCTATGATATCATGTTATAACTGACATTTCCCAAGTATTTTAAGGTTCTTAATTCCTTGATGTGCATTATCTCATTGGAGTGAAAGACGCTGCAAGACACCTACCACTTCTATAGAGACTCAAAGTGTGAGTGACTTGCCCACATAAATGTTAGTTAATATTGTTACCACTAGCCTTACTATTCCCCACCAGGGTAGAAGCCAACAGGCAACAGACCCAGAATTTGGCTTTGCATTGAGTTTGGGGCTTTCTTTTCCCCAAGACTGGAAATGCAGTGAGCCAGATACCAAGAAAGAGAAAAGTGGTCTAAATGTGCCCCAGGTGGAGTGGGCCATTACCCCTGAATAACTGATTCATGTAGAGTCTCAATAGGGTTCTCCCTGACTTGCTGTATGCAACCCAGGTCCTGCCCCTTCTGGTTGGTGTTTCTCTTATTTGGTTATGAGTACAGAAGATCTGAATGGGTTTGAGGGTGTTGGGGGGGATGCCTGGACAGGAGTCTGCAAGTTTCCTTTTATATCCTGGGGTAGAAGAACGAGGCAGGAGAGTACTACCCTGCATGCCTGTCGCTCATATATCCAAGACACAGCAGTTCAGGCTCAGTAGGATCTCTCCAGGTATTAAGGACTATTCCAACCTGGGGCTGTAAGATGTTATAGATGAAGCTCCTCTTTCTGCCCGCCTGCCTCCCTCCAGCTCATCCTGTTGAAAGCTACAAATACCAAACTCGGAGTATGACAGTAGTAGGAAGAGGCAAGCTGCTTTGTCTACGCACCAGCCTGGGATTCCAGGATCAGCCTGAATCTGGTTTATTAAGAGAAGCCCTTCAAGTCCCAAGTGACTGCGGGATGCTCCCCTCTCCGGCTATACTGTATCCCAGAGGGGCAGCAGGCAGAGGCTCAGACTGCACCAGAGAAGGCAGGACAGACTTGGGCCGAACACACGCACGCGCGCGCGGGCGCGCACACACGCACACACACACACACACACACACACACACACAGCCACACAACAAGCAGGCAGAGAAACAATAATCCCTTCTTAGTGGAAAATCCAAATTTTCCAAATGAATCCCCAGGCTAGAATGAATCCCATAATAACTCCAATGCAAGCAGGCTCCCCGGGCAGAGCAGACCACCTGCTATGTCTGTGACGTCTTGGACCCCAGCAGTTCCCAAGTTCCCCCTGCCCTCCCCCCTTTGCGGACCGGCTCCAGGAAAAAGGGGGTCGCGTTTAAGGTGGCCACCAGCACACAGGACACTCTCAACACTGCTCCCTTAGCCCAGCATCCCTTTTTTGCCCCGAGGCAGGGAACGTGGCTGCCCCTCGGGTTGGAAGCGAGCGTTCGTAAGGCTTTCGGTAATGAGGGAAGCCCCCTTGTGAGAGAGAGCTGGCGGACGCTGGGATCAGGTCCGCTGCACAGAACCTCCCATCTCCCAGGGGACCACGCAAATCCTGCCCAGACTGCAGCCTGGGCCAGTCACAGTTGGGGTCCCCACACTTGCTTACAAGCAGCGCAAAGCCAGCGACCGTGACCTGGCAGCGCAAACAAAGGTGGGGGGGGGGTCCACGAACACCCCCCCCCCCCAATCAGGGACATAGTGGAGAACTCCCATTATCTCGAAGAAGAGGCATTGTCTTAGTTGATCATTTAGTCCGAGAGTGGTAGGGAGGGCCGGCAGCAAGTCAGCCCCCATCTCAGGCCAGCCAGGAACCTAACCCGTCCTGCCAGCGATGCCCCCTACTGATGGCATGCAGATTCGATCCCTGCCCAAGCCCCGCCAGGGGAAATGCGGGTGACAGGCAGAGGCAAGTGGAGGAGCTGCAGTGGCCACGGTGGGGGCGGGGGGAGGAAGTGCTGGTCCCTTGCACTTGGCCTAGGTCCCCCAGCCCCGGTCCCGAAGGCAGCGGGGCGGGGGAGCTGCGGACTAGAGCCCTCGGAAACGAATGATGAGGCAGAATTTTCAAAGCCCAGCCCAACCCTGGGAATGCGGGAGCAGCCTAGGCGCTCTGGCTCGGGTCCCGCTTCCCTGCTCGTCATCTGGAGGATCGGATCCTGGGGGCCGTCTTCAAGCTCGGCTGGGCTCGGGGACCCCCAGGCGGGCGGGCGTGTGGGGGGCACCTGCCCGGAGGGCGCCTCCTTTGTCTGCCGCCCGAGGAGGAGCGCAGGAGAGCTGCAGACAGCCAGTGCAGCGCAGCGCAGCACAGAGCAGAGCAGTCCCCGGGGACCGGCCGGCCGCCAAGCTCTCGGAGGCGACAGCCGGGTCCCAGGGCTGGGCCAGCCTGTGGCATCCCCTCTCGGGAGTCCGAGCGGCGGGGCGCCCCGGGGCGGGGGCGGGGGCGGGGACGGGGGCGGCGCTGCCCTTTCCTTACCTGGGGAAGCCTGGCCTGACCACAAAGCATGCTCCCGCCCTAGAGCGCACGGCGGCCCTCTGGGGGACTCTGCACGGAGACGGCGGCCACGGCCACGGTCACTGCGATTCCACTGCTTCGGCGCCCGCTCTCTCTGGGCGGCGGCCACGGCCACGCAGGAGTGAGTGAGAGTGTGTGCGCGGATGTGTGCGCGCGGGCGTGTGTGAGTGTGTGCGCGCGTGTGAGTGTGAGCGGGCGAGTGTGCGCGCCCGTGTGGCAATCAAGGGGGCCGCCGGCCCCGCTGCACTGACTCTGAGCCCCTGCCGGGATGGAACTGGAGCTGTCGCGGCGCCCCCAGTCTTTCTCCGCTCGCCGGGCTTGGCTCCGCTCGGCTCTGCCCTCCTCCTCCTTCTCCTCCTCCTCCTCCTCCTCCTCTTTTTCCTCCTCCTCCCTCCTTCTCTTCGCCCCTCCCTGCTTCTGCCTCTCAACGGCCACCGGGCTTGGGCTTGGGCTCCGGGTCCGGGACAGCTGGGACCAACCAGCAGTGAGGCCTCGCGCCCTGATTGGTGCAGCTCCGCCTCCGCCCCGCCTCCGCCCCCTCCCGGGCCCTGCCGCCCCCAGTCTCTGCCTGCGCCCATCCCGCGCCCAGCTTGTGCCAGCCAACCCGGGCACCACGGCCCACCCCTGGGTGCTGCGTACCCAGATATGTATCCAAGGGATGCTCGGGCACACACACACATCCCTCCTGCCCTCCCTCCCTCCATCCCCCCATCCATTTATCCATTCCCCCATCTGTCCATCCATCCCCACCCACAGAATGCACAGGATGCCCAGTCCCAGGCTATGTCTCATTCACCATCATACTTCCAGGCTCCTGGCCCCAAGGCTGGACAGAGAAGCCACCTCGCCTCACAGACAAGACTGAGCCTAGAGAAGATCTCGAAGTCTGAGCCTCCCCTGGGCAGGGGCCAAGGAGCCTCCCCTGGGGCTGCTATGAGCTCCCCCAGTGCCTTGGCCACCTGCAGACTGCCTCCTCGTTGTGGGACTGGGGAAATGTGATATTCAGAGCATCAGAGACTTTCAGAGCTTTAGGAACCTTAGAAGACCATCCAGTCTACCCACTTCATTTTATAGAGGAAACTGAGGCCGGAGAGGGCAAGTGAAGGGGCCAGAATTCTACTCCATGTGGTCAAGAGAAAGCACTGGCATCGGTTGAGCACTTGACACCATGTGAACTGAGCACACGGGACTTGAATACAGCAAGTATTGTTGCCACTAGTTTGTAGAGAAGGAAACAGCACAGGAATCTAAGTGACAGAGCAGAGGTCAGGAGTGGCTGCATGAGACATCTGGGGATGGGATTGGGGGCACCTCCTCACAGATCCGGACATCAGTTTCCTCCTCTGTAAAAGCAGAAAAGTGATGTCTTAAGCCCCTTTCCAGGGAGCTTACAATCTAGGCTGCTCTGAACCCTGGTCTCTCATGACCACAACTCTAAAACCCTTTCCTGCTGTCCTGTGTCTGATCTCGTCTTTGTGGCTTCATTGCCAAGGACAGAATTGCATGCCTGATAATGCTGAGTAAACAATGGGACCTCCAAGCACTGAGATCTCGTTAACTCTTTCCCAGCCCTGAGATTCCATGGCTTTATGTTCAAGACCACAGAAAAGAGCACCTCCTTCCCCTCTCCCCCGGGGCAGCATCCTCTCTTAACTCCTCATTCAGACACTACCGTAGGAACCTTCGTTCCTTCACACACACCAAATCTTTCCATAGATAAAAGACAGATTTGATCCTACTCCTTAACACTCCTCTCACCTCAAGGATGTGAGCAATGCCAACACAGCGTCAAGCAAGTCAGCCTTCTGGCCCCTCTTCTCTGAATGGGATGTTCTAGTTCAGCTGCTCTCCTACGATTCTTGTCCCTTCCTCAAAACTCCTGACCCAGTTAGTCGATATCTCTACCAGCTTAAGAGAACCGTCTTGAAGTGAGAATCCAGGAGGCTGTGGAATGGTGAAGAAAGCCCTGGGTTAGTAACCGGGAGTCCCAAGATCAAGTCCTAGGTCAAGTTCCAGAGCCCACTCGTAGGGTTAGAGTTAGAGGGGAGGCATTTAGGGTAGGGTTAAATGCATGTTATTACCTCCCTTGGCAGTAGGTCTGACCCTGATATCCTTCCCTGTAAAATGGAAATGACAATACTGGAAGCACCTTCCTCACAAGCTTGTGCAGCTCAAAGGAGATGATGGGTGGAGAGCACTTTCCACAGTGTAAAGCTCCCAGGGAAGGGTCAGTTCCTTATCATTAAAAGATTGATTGGCCATCAGTCAGACAGCAATCTCCTTTCAGAACAAGGCATTGAGCCATGCCTCCCAGCTGCAAAGCTAGCATGCTTTATACTTGGCATGAGTGGCTTTAGTGCAGATGGAGGGCAGTGGCCCGTGCTTCTTTGTGGAGACCATAGGTTGAGTGCAAGATGGACAGGAGGGTCCTGGGTAGTTGGGGGATGAGCACACTTATTCTCTAGCAACCATTTGGACTCTGCACTCAGAGGCTGGGCACATCTTAATTGGGGGAATCTGGGCACTTAAAATCAACAATGAATCCTACATGAAGAAAAAACTCTCCAAATCATTTGCTAAGGGGTGAAATGGACCTATTTCATTCCCCAAAGCTTTCCAAGAGGATGAGGTTCAGACCCACATGAATAACCATGGGATTTATGTTGGACTGAAAAGCTTCAGTGGCTCTGTGATCAATGGTGCAGATTATACCCTAATTCTACTTACCCATCCTTGGGGATTCTTGTCAATGTTTGCCCTAAGGCCTTCCACTCAACATGGGTTCTCTGGGTTCCATATAACTGCAGGGCTGAATTCTTGCTTCTACTCACCCTCGATGCATGATCATGTCACCTCCCTTCCTTATCATTCTATTTATTCTTTTTAAATATACATATACATGTTATAAATTCAACAACCCCCTCAATAAGCTTAGACCTTAAAATATACAAACAAAAGCCATGTAAAGCAAAAAATGTTCTATAACATCCTAAGCTCCAGTCATTTACATTCTATTGAATAAAAATGTAAAATTGAATTTTCACATGGTAAAATGAAATTGTCCTCTTTGCTTTACCCTCCCTTTCTCTGTCTCACTATTATTACTGTTGAGGTTGTTATCATTTATTGCATGGCTTGTTAGACAGATCTCCTTGGACTGGCCAAGGATCTCACTGAATCACGTCGTGGGTCATCCAGGACTAGATTAGTGCAGCAATAATCAAATCATAATAAGTGGGAACACATGGCTTCAGTGCATGCCAACGATGTCCACTTTGTTTATTTCCAGATATATAGCTCCAGCCCAACTCCTGGTGATTGCAATGATCCTCCCCCAACAATCCCATGTTTCTTTTCACTTGTGATTGATTATTGATGTAACAATTCTGAGGGTTAGTTTATTTTTCCCTGGAGAACTTTTCCCCCTCCCCGTGACAAGAGGCACAAAGGCTCTAAACAGAAAAAGGGAATAAATCCATCAGTAATGTGAAAAGATTCTGCTCTGTATTGTTCTCTAGGCAAACCTTAACTTGATAAACAGATATATCTCAGAGATTAGTAGAGAAATGAAGAGAGTTGAGCTGTGGTTTCATGAATTCCAGGCTCTGGGATCCAAGAATCAAAGAAGTCAATGTTTGAATCTAAAGCCAGGAGCTTGGAATGGAGAGAAGTCAAATGAAGGTATTATTTTATTATTAAGAATTTGATCTCAGTTCAGTTTCAGAAACATATATTAAGCTACTGCTATGTGTGTAAAGCATGGAACTAGGCATTGGTGATATGGAAATGACTGATAGTCAAGTCCCTATATCTGAGGGACAGACATTCTCCTGGGATATGGGGTGTGACATAATGAAGGTGAGCACAGTAGGATGTGGTATTGGAAGAGAGCACAGCCCCCAACAATGTGAACTCCACCCTTATAGAAGGCAGTGATTAATCATTCAATCTGAGGGCTTTTACTGAGTGTCTGCTAGACACCAAGCACTGCCAGATGTGTTAGGGTAAGAGTGACATAAGATTGGGTGTATGATCTCATTAATTCTGACCTGACACCTTAGGCTAAAGGCTTGAGAGCCTTGGATTGCTGCTAAGGGTGAGGAGACTTGCCCAGGGTCACACAGCTATGATGTCTCAGAGGCTTGAACCTAGGGCCTTCCTTGGTTTGAAGCCAGCTTTCTATTATCCACTAAATCCCACTGCTGGTTTTTGCTAAAAAGATACAAAGACTTAATGACTCCTTTCCCTCAAGGAGCTTCCATTCTATCAGGAAAGATAACATATCTATAGACATACATACATATATCACACAGGCGACAAGTATCAAAGGCAATGTCTGATTCCAGGTGTTCTGAAAGCCTACCATTCTTTGAACTACATTTCACCATCTCTCCTTTTGTCCAGCTCTTACTCTAAACCCACTGGACCTAGGCTAAGAGGACCTGGGTACCAATCTCCCATATGATGCTCACTACCTTTGTGATCTCAGGTAAGTCAGAAGCTCCTTTGGGTTTCAGGTTTCTTCTCTGCAAAATTAAAGGGTAAGATTAGGAGGATTCTGCGATCCCTTCCATGTCCAAATTTAGGCTTTTCAAACTTCCTTTTGGGCTCAGTTGACTCTGAAGTCAGTTAAAAGATGGACAAATTAAATTCAGTAACTGTTATTAAGATCCTACTCTGTATTAGGTAAGAGGTAGTATCACAGTCAGGTAGATTTTGGCATCAGTGCGGGTAGAAAATGCCAGCTGTGTCTCCAGTGGCAGGTGAGCTCCATTCTCAGGGGCCCAGACAACCTGCCAAGACTCAGATCCTGAGGACATGCTCCCAGGGATTAGCTGTGGATGTGGCCACACTGGCAGCTTCCCAGGCCAATGCAATGTGAAGGCTGGAATCTCCTCAGACCTTGAATGTCACTCCCCCTTTACACACGTGCTTGCCACACAGAAAAACCAGTTCAGTCACTTGATGAGCACAACTGAGAACGA
Organism: Petaurus breviceps papuanus; assembly: GCF_028583685.1. Taxonomy (NCBI): domain Eukaryota; kingdom Metazoa; phylum Chordata; class Mammalia; order Diprotodontia; family Petauridae; genus Petaurus; species Petaurus breviceps. The sequence continues at coordinate 73,418,840 of NW_027185761.1, read as the reverse complement.
ACTGGTCACTTGTTTTTAACATCATAACACAACCTTCTATGTGCCAGTCACCGTGATAAGCAATCGGGATACAGAGAAAGGCAAAATCACCAAGAATGATCCTGCCCTCGACACGCACAGTGAAAAAACATGCGGCTGGCTAGGTGTGCGCCAAACACATTCAGAGCGGAAGGGTGAGGACCTTCGAAAGGAAGGCTGGAGCACTGGAAAGCCTGAGGCAGGGCCACTGAGAGACAGAGAGGAGGAAGGAGGGTATTTCAGGCATGGGAATATCCAGTAAAAAGCCACAGAAACGGGACATGATTCATCACGTGTCAGACAGCAAGGAGGACAAGGAGGACCATGCCATTGGATCACAGAGTGTGGAGAGGAAGACAGTGAGAAGCCTGGGGTGCTGGAAAGGGCCTCAGGGGCCAGACGGAGAGCTCAGTATCCATCCCCCTGGGTTGCGGCAGGCCCCAGAACTGATCCAGCATGAAGGTGACTTTGTCAGACTTGTGTTTTAGGAAGAACACTTTGGCAGCTGAGTGAAGGAGGAGAGGTTTGAGGCAGTGAAACCAATTGGAGATAATTCCAATGATCTGATGACTGATAATAAGGTGGTGTCTGTGAGAGTGGAGGGATATGAGGGTGAGTGAGGGAGAGGAGTCAAAGAAGATGCCAAGCACAGCCCCAGAGAGGACAGAATGTCTGGGAGGAGATGGTGATCATAAGGGGCCAAGATCAACAAGACATTAAGAAGAACAAGGATTGTAAACAGGCCATTAGGGTAGACAATTAAAACTCATTCATTGGAGTGGCCAGGTGACTCAGCGAGTAAGAGCACCGGCTCTAGCATCAGGATGACTTCTGGATCGAATCCTTGGCTCAGCGAGTAAGAGCACCGGCTCTAGCATCGGGATGACTTCTGGATCGAATCCTGGGCTCAGATACTCAGCACCACACCCACAAACACCTAGCCATGTAACCTTGAGCAAGTTACTTAACCCCGATTGCTTTAAAAAAAAAAAAAAAAGCTCATTCATGACTTTGGAAAGAAAAGTTTCAGTTGAGTGATGAACTTGGAAACTTTATTCCAGAGAGATCAGAAGAGAATGAGAAGAGAAAGTGGTGGCATCAAGTATGAACCACCCTTTTAAGGAGTTTAGCAAAGAAGGGCAGGAGAGATATGGCACAATAGCTAGTGGGGACAGTAGGATGAAAGGACCTAGTGAGCATTTAATAAATGAGGATGGGGAGGCAGGGATATGATTGGAGGCAGCAAAGAAGGAATTAACACACAGTATTTTAGCAGCAGTTTAGTTGCTCTCCTTATATCAGCTCTGTAAAGTAAGGAATAGGGCTTTTATCCCCTTTTTACAGACGTGGAAACTGAGGCTTACTGTGCAATAGATTTGGAAGGCAATGCCAAAGCTCTATCTCTATTCTATATATATATATATATATATATATATATATATATATGTGTGTGTGTGTGTGTGTGTGTAAATGTACGTGTGTATAGGCATGTATGTGTGTGTATATATGTGTGTATGTGTGTGTAAACATGTGGGTATGTATGTATGTATGTATCTTTCCTCCCAAAAGAAAGAACAATACACTTGGCATCCAAAGGCTTTAGTCTGAGTCTCAGTCTTGCCATATGACTGTGACTAAGTCACATTCTCCTACTGGGTGTCACTTTTCTCATCTTCAAAATGGAGATAATTCCTGCAGGTCCTGCCTTGCATAGCTATTATGAGCACCATGCTTTGTAATTCTTCAAGGGGGAGGGTTACATGATCCTCCCGAAAACCTCTCCAACCTAAACACCCCGGAAAAGGAATTGTGCAGCAGATACACTGTTCTAAGTCTGAATGCACAGAGTAAGAAGGTAGAAGCACCATAGAAGGATAAAATAGAACCCCATAATATAACAGGAGAAAACCATCATGCCTGGAGTTCCCAGCATCCCCACCCCCAGATCCATCCAGCACACTAGAAGCAGACAGCAGTAGCAGCATCCTCAGCTTATGCTTCCCGGTCCAGTTGTTAGGGACCAGAACCTGATTCCTTATGTCAGTGATTCAGTCTGAATCCCGGAATCCCCTCCACTCCCCACCAACAAGAGACATCAGACTTAGATTCTATCTGGTCATATGAAAGTAAGGGAGATTATGAGGCAATTTGAGGAAGGGAATAGAAACTGAGATACTGCAGAGCTGGCTGGAGGGGAAAGTCCTTTGGACTTTCCCCAAATCATGAAACAATAGTAGAAAATTCCAGGATTGTTCAAAATAGAAAAAAAAAAAGATGATATTCAAAACAAAATTTTGTCAGAAATTCGAACTCTCAATGCATAATTGAAGACAAAACAGGCTAGGGAAAAAAAAGAAAACATGACAGAGAATCTTTCCAGAGCAGAGACTCTGAAAAAGAGAACGACAGATTTGGGATACAAAAATGGAAAACAATTTTACTGAGGGGAAGAAAAAAGTGAGCAACTTTAAATAAACATACGAAATCTAGGCAAGCCAAAAGAAGGAAATTTAAAGACAGGATGCACAGAGATAACTAAAAAAAAAAGTCATTTTCTAGAAAAAGAAAATACATTTAAAAATACTTGAATTTCAAATTGCAAGAAAGAATATAAGAAAAGGGGCCAGACAACAAAATCCAGCTCACTTTTATCCACACATCACCGCCTGAGAATAATCATGCACTTGATTGTCTAGAGCTTGGAATAGTTAAATTTAATAATTTTCATGCAAAGCAACCCATTCTACAATCATTGTGTGTGTGTGTGTGGGGGGGAATCTTCAGCTATTAAATCATGCTAATTGAAATAAAACAAGATTACTCTATAGACATGAGAGATTGGAGAAAAGAAGGGAATATGATATTCTAAAAAGCAAAGAAAGTCAGTTTGACACCCCAAATAACACATCATGTAAAGTCATGGATAATAGTAAAGGAAAATAGATGGACCTTCAACAAAAGAGAACAATTTGAGCCACTCTTGTAATAACACAGACAAAAATAGTATATCTCCTATAAATTAAGTAAATAAACCAGACTATTGGATTTGTAAACATTCAGACACAAGGCAAATAAGACCAATTAATCAAGAAAAATATAAATAATTAATTTCTTTTGTTTTATAGACCATTTTTTAAACAAAAGAAAATTCAACAGAGATAAAAGAACAAGAGACCTTCAGCTATACCAAGCTGCCTGACTCTAAGATCATACATTAACAAAAATATGAAAAAGAATAATTGATAAACTAAGTATGCAGTTTTTAAAAAGTATTTACAAATAAGCAGATTCAAATTAATCACAAAAGAGGAAATAATCATAACAGCTACAACAACAATGACAACAATAGCTCACTTTTTATAGCATATTAAAGATTTTGGCTTTTTATAGATACCTCATGTCTTCTTTGAAGCAATCCTGAGAGGTAGGTATTATTATCCCAATTTTACAGATGAAGAAACTGGGGCAAACAGGCTTGCCCACAATCAGACAGCTAGAAAGCATCTGAGGCTGGATTTGATCTCAGGTGTTCCTTATTCCACCTCCGGTGCTCTATCTACTGTATTAATTCTAGGTGACTGATTGCCAACTGAATGGTGAGAAGCTTCTCTGATTGGTCGTGGAACCAGAACTGGGGGTACATTAAAAAAAACACTTGTTGACCAGAACCTCATCCCTCCCTAGATTCAAACTTCTCCCAGAGTGGGGTGCTCTGGTGAAAAACAATGCCATAAAGGAGAGGTCAGGGACTTTTGGCACTCAAGGCTGGCTTATGGTGCATGACTAGGGGTCTCAGCTCTTTTTGTTTTCAGTTTTGGTGGAAGAGAGAGCTATAACCTTGTGGGTTTGGAAAGGTGAGAGGCACCATCAGACTCAGTAGCCAAGTCCTTGCAGCCAGTGGGTACAGTTTAGAAGCTCTCAAATTAGTAGACTTCGCATTTATTAAGCACTTCCTATGTCCCAGAAGAGTGAGAAGTTCCTTTCGGACTTAGATCAGTGGGAACTGAGATGAGATGAGAGTTCGTGCAGAAGTGATGCTGTATTTGGATGAGAGCTTGGGGGTCCAATGCTATGTAGAAACAGCAATAAAACTGAGCCTGCTCTCCCCCAGGGACTGAGGTGGTGTAGGGGAGGGTGAACTTTTTTTTTTTTAAGCAATCGGGGTTAAGTAACTTGCTCAAGGTTACAAGGCCAGTTATTTCTGGGTGTGGTGCTGAGTGTCTGAGCCCGGGATTCAATCTCCAGGTCGTCCCAACACTGGAGCCGGTGCTCTTACTCGCTGAGCCACCTGGCCGCCCCTAAGCAATTGGGGTTAAGTAACTTGCTCAAGGTTACACGGCCAGGTGTTTCTGGGTGGGTGCTAAGTATCTGAGCCCGGGATTCGATCTCCAGGTCTTCTCAACACTGGAGCCGGTGCTCTTACTCGCTGTGCTACCTGGCCGCCCCTAGGAGGGTGAACTTCTAAGGAGTTGGGGAAAATGTTTATGCTTCTCTTCTTAATATGCCTTCAAAGTCAGTATTCCTTTGTATAAGCTAATCAATGGTAATTTGTTAAATAGACTGGAACACTGGTGGCTAAGAGCTAAGAGTGTGTGTGTGTGGTGGGGCAAAGATGAGTGGGACCAAACAGGAGCCAGCCGACTGACACGCTCCATCCAAGAACAATGGCAGAGTTGATTTGCTATCATAGTCCTTTGATCATTTCTCTATTGGATACTGCATTATAGACATATATCAATTCTACATGTCAAAGCTTTGTTAGATTATATTTATTGTGAATATTCCTTAAATTTCTTAAATTTTTGATTTGTGTGTTTTTTTCTTCTACAAAACGCTCTTAAGCTTGAATAATCAAATTTCTTCCATCTATTTGAGAGATAAAATTCTTTCTCTTCTCTACAATTGAAACAAATATTTTACTTCTTTTTCCCTAAGTGATTGTTTTATATATTTATCATTGATTCTATTAAAGTGCATTGTAATATGGGATATAAGGAAGGCACAGTTCCTCCTACTGCTTGTCTCTCTTCCCCGTAGGTTTAATGATTCTATTTCCTTTTGGTTTTCATTCCTGGTTTTATCAAATGTATGCATTAGCTGCTATTTTTGGATTCTCTCTCCATTTTTGTTGATCTTTTTTCCTATTATTTCTTCTAGTACCAGACAGTTTTTGTAATTATTACTTCATTATTCACCTCGACCTCTGGAAGCGTAAGTTCCCCTTCATCAGTTATCTCCTCTCCTCTACAACCCTTCGTCATGTTCTTACCCATTGGGTTTTCTACATAAACTGTGTTGGCTTTATTTGATTCACCAAAGTCCATTGTTGGCATTTTTGTTGGTATCATACAAAATCTACAAGTTTATTTGGGAAGTAGAGATGTTTTTCATTATATTTGCTTGACCTAATCGCATTCCAGAGATAGCCTTTCATTTGCAGCTAGGTTGCCCAGTGGATAAAGTGCCTAGGGTCTGGAGTCAGGAAGACATGAGTTCAAATCTGGCCTTAGACACTTACCTTGGGCAAGTCACTCCACTTCTGTCAGTCTCAGCTTCCTCATCTACAAAGTGGGGATAATAATGACCCCTACTTCCCAGGGTTGTTATGAGGATCAAATGAGACCATCGTAAGGTGCTGAGCACTGCACCTGGCACACAGTGAGTGTTACATAAACGCTAGCGATTATTATTATTATTCCTCTGTTTCTGTCAAAGTCATTGTTGAGTCATATTTATTTATTTATTTTTGCTTGTTGTTGTTGTTTTTTTAGGGCAATTGAGATTAAGTGACTTGCCCAAGGTGACATGGCTAGTTTTTTCTGTTAAGTTTCTGAGGTCAAATTTGAACTCAGGTCCTCATGACTCCAGGGCTGGTGCACTATTCACTGTGCCACCTAGCTGCCCTAAAGTTGTGGGGGGTTTTTTTTGCTTTTTTTTGCATGGCAATTGGGGTTAAATGACTTGCCCAAAGTCACACAGATAGTAAGTGTGTCAAGTGTCTGAGGCGGGATTCGAACTCAGGTCCTCCTGACTCTAGGGCCAGTGCTCTATTCACTGTACCACCTAGCCACCCTGTCGAGTTATATTTATACCTATCTCTTGTAAGTCTCTGAAGATTAGTGGGCTGGTATTTGGGGCTTGCTATTCTTGGTTGGAAACTATATTTCCCTTTCTGGCAGTTTTCCCCTGATTCTGCAAAGGAAATAGAGACAAAGAGCAAAGGTTTTTGTGGGGTTTTCACATACTGGTTATATGAACCTGGGAAAGTTACTTAACCTCTCTAAGGCAACACTCTAAGATTTCAGAATTGTTGCTGATTTACATGATCAAAGAGAGTTTCCTTGCCTTGTAATTAGCTCTCTGACCCGATAAAATAACCAGTCCAGACCACTCCCCCACCGCAGTAAAAACCCTCTCATGCCCAGCCACTTTGATCAGTATTTGCTGATGATCTTCTCTTCACTGATCCCTCTCTCTTCCTTCACACATGACCAAGAGGTGACTCTTGTCCTGACCAAGACTAAATCTTCTACTTGTTCAAGTGATCCTCTTCCATCTTATCTTTTTCAACATAGTGTCCCGCTCTTTTACCCACCCCCCTTCACTTATTTTCAGTCTCTCCCTCTCTCTTGGCTCCTTTTCTACTGCCTACAAACATGACCATGTCTCCCCCATTCTGAAAAAAATCTTCTCTTGATTTTTCCATCCCAGCTAACTTTCCTGTTATAACTTTTTTTTATGCAGCTGGGGTTAATTGACTTGTCCAGGGTCACACAATTGGAAAGTGTCTGAGGCCAGATTTGAATGGAGGTCCTCCCGACTCCAAGACTGGTGCTCTATCCCCTGTAGCACCATCTAGTTGTCCCTTCTCTTATAACTTTTTACTTTTGTAGTTGCATGCCTTGAGAAGATAGATTGCAATAGATGCTCCACTTTTTTTCCTCTGCTGTCTTTTTTTTTTTTTTTAAAGCAATCGGGGTTAAGTAACTTGCTCAAGGTTACACGGCCAGGTGTTTCTGGGTGGGTGCTAAGTGTCTGAGCCTGGGATTCGATATCCAGGTCTTCTCAAGACTGGAGCCCGTGCTCTTACTCGCTGTGCTACCTGGCCGCCCCTCCTCTGCTGTCTTCTTAACCCCTTACAATCCAACTTCTGATCTTATCACTCCACTGACACTGCTCTTCCAAAGTTACTAATGATTCCTTAGTTGTCAGATCCAATGACCTTTTCTAAATCCTCACTGCCCCTTTTGGTGCCTTTGGCATTTTTGGTCACTCTCTACCTTGGTAATCTCTCCTTTCTAGGTTTTTAGGGCACCTTTCTCTACTGGTTCTACTCCTACCTACCTGTCCACTTCTTCTCCATCTCTTTGATGGATACTCTTCCAGATCATACCATCTAGCTGTATGAGTACCTTGGGGTTCTCTCCAGGGTCCTCTTCCTCTATACTACTCCGCTTGGTGATCTCTTCCACTCCCATGGATTTAATGACCATTTCTATGCCAATGACCGTGCCCCAATCTCTCTGCTGCCCCCACTCTCACATCTCCACTTGCCTCTAAGACATCTCATACTGGATTCTACTTGTTGTTAGGTCATTGTTCAGTCATTTTTTAGTTATATCTCACCCTTCATGACACCATTTGGATTTTTTTTTTTACAAAAATACTGAAATGGTTTGCCATTCTCTTCTCCAGCTCATTTTACAGATGAGGGAACTGAGGCAAGGTTAAGTGACTTGCCCAGGGTTACACAGCCAGTATGTGTCTGAGGTCAGATTTGGACTCAGGAAAATGAGTCTTCCTGATACTAGGTCAGGCACCTTAGTCACTAAACCACCTAGTGGTTCTCTAAATGTCAAGCAGACTTCTTAAACTCAATATGTCCAAAGTAGAATTCATTATCTTTTCCTATAAGCCTCCCCCACCCAATACCTTCCCTATTGCTATAGAGGGCAACTCCATCTTTCCAGTCCTTCAGGCTCACAACCTGAGTCATCTTGGCTTCCTCACTCTCTCTCCCACCCCCCATATCCAATCTGTTGTCAGCTTGTCACTTTCACCTCTGCATCACCTCTTGTATCCACCCCTTCCCTGCTCTGACAGTGCCCCCAACCTGGTAGAGGCCCTTTCACCTTACACCCAGATCGTTGCAATAGCTGCAAGTGGCTCTGCCTTCCTCCACTATCTCCCCACTCCAATCCATTCTCCATTCAGCCACCAAAGCACATGTCTGACTAGGTCACCTCTTACTCATTGAACTCCGTTGGCTCCCTATGACTTCCAGGATCTAATACAAAATGCTTTCTATGACCCTATCATGTTGGTCTTATAATTATTCCCATTTTTGCAGATGAGAAGACTGAGAAGTGGAGAAATGATTTATTGCCCATAGTCATCGGGTGGCTATGTGTATATTCTAAACACTTTCCCCTCTGATTGCCCAGATCCTTGCTCACCCTCCCCTCATTTTCCCCTCCCTCCATGCAAATCAAGCTGATAGTGCTTCTTCAGTGCTTGGCTTGATCATTTTCCCTCCCTTTCATGACTTCCTGTCATAGCTAACAATTTTAGCACCTTGTCATATAGCAGGGGTGGACAGCCCTGCTTTCCATCTGCTTTGAATGGGAATACCTGGCATGTTCTTCTGTATTTAAAATTAACTTTAGTGGTTGTGTGTGTGTGAGTGTGTGTCTCTCTGTGTTTATATATGTGCATGTGTGTGTATGTGTGTGAGTGTGTATCTCTGTGTGTGTCTCTATGTGTGTGAGTGTGTATAAATATATATCATATTAAAGACAGAAGAAGCATGGGGCACACAAGTAGTGAGGAAGGTGCTGGATTTGGCATCAGAACCTAGATTCAAATGCCAGCTCTGTTACAGACCATTGGTGTGACCTGGGGCAAATCAACTCAAATTAACTTGGGTGAGGCAACTCAATTTCTCTGGAACTCCTTTCCTTGAAAATGAGGGGACTGGATTAAGTGCTCCCTGAAGTCTGTTCTAATTCTAGAACTCTCATCCTAAAATACAATTTTTCTATTCCTATTTTTAAAATGTTTTTAACATGAGTGAATGAAATATTTTATTGTAGTTTTTCTCTTTACCAACCATATGGTAATTTAGGTTTTATTTTGTGGGGTGACACTTATTCTATTGATTATTTTTCTAGGGATAAAACTTTAATTGCATTTTGTCCTTCTTGGAAAGAATAAATAATTTGCTGATGATGTGTCACTATACTCTCTCTGTGAGTACTGCCCTCATTCAGACATTGCCTTCAGACAGTTCTGTTTCTCAGCCTTACCTTTTCTGAGTTTGGGGATCACATTTTTATTGTCCTATAGAAGGACTTGGGAGGCCTATGGCTTTTCTCTAGTGCGGTGTCTGCGCTGTGAGGGCCTGGCGGACTTCCCTGCTCCTATTGCCTTTTCATACGGTGGGGTTCTCATGACCAGACTTATTTCCCTCCTGAGAGTCATCTGTCTAGTTACTCCATTTCAGTTTGTTTATTTGAGGTTTCTGTCCCCCCTGCAGTCAAACTAGTAACAACACTTTCTAAACGTAGCAAGGCTGGTCCTTAGCCAATTGTCATAATCAATTACTGGGCCCATAGCTGAAGCTGTTTAAAACAACTATGATATTTTACACTTGTGGTAAATATTAATTCCTTTGAAATTTTCAAATTTATTCACAGAGAGCTCTGTATAAAAGTCTCTCATCACATTCTTCCTTCCTTCCTTCCTTCCTTCCTTCCTTCCTTCCTTCCTTCCTTCCTTCCTTCCTTCCTTCCTTCCTTCCTTCCTTCTTTCCTTTCATCCTTCTTTCCTTTCTTTCTTTCTTTCATTTTCACATTCATGAGCTCCTTTTTCTCCTTTTACATTTTAGTAATTTGGATTTTCTTTCCCTTTTGAAAATTATATTTGCTCCCTTTAATTTTTAAGAAATATCATCTCTTGGCCTTGGTTTTCTCATTTTCAGCTTCATTAATCACTCTTCTTGATTATTTCTCTGTTGGTTGTTGCTTTGCTTCTTTCCCAAATTGGTGAAGGATGTACTTGGTTTGTTAAGTTTCTCTTGTTAATCTGTGCTTGCTACAGGCTTTCCTTATCATACATTTGCCTCTGAATACTGCTTTGGCAGCATCCCAGAGCTTTGCATATGTCATAACTATATCGTCATTATCACTGATGTAGTCTTCTATTGTTTTTTCTAATTTTCTCCTTTCCCCAGGCAGTATTTGATAAATTGCTTTTTAGTTTCTGTGTGAACCTATGGACTTATATTATTGTCATTTATTTCTAGCTTCATTACATTATGCTCCACAAAGAGTAGCCTATATGAGTTCTGGTTTTCTCTATTTCATCATCTCAGATATGTGATTTTCAATGACATGGATATTTTCCCCATAATCCCTTATGTTTGGGCAGACAACGTTGTTGAGCTTCTGGGGCTAAAAATGTTATCATGACATGGTCAGTTTGGTGATGGGCCTGTGTACATACATACGTAGGCTTGTCCAAACACTATAGAATCCAACTTGAACTGCTCTCACTCAGTAGGACCTATTCCTCTGCCAGTCTGGTCTTTGATAGTCCAGAGTCCAAGCCCAGAGCCCAAATTATGATAAAAGACCATAGAAGGACTTCAGTGATGTTGGTTACCGCTACCCAGATGAATTTTACATCATCTGACATCTGAATGTTTCCATCTTAGGCTCAACATATCCCAATAGAAGAACAGGAATGCAATTACTCACATGGTGGTTTCTACTCACAGAGGTTCCATCTTGTCATTTCACTTGTCAAAAAAGATTTCTTTCCCAAGTCCCAGTTTGCTTTCCCTCCCATACAGTGCAGCTCCCCTCCCATCCTTCTGTTCCCATCCTTTCTCAAGATTCTGTAGCCTGGCAACACTGCTTATTCCTATAGTTATTCTTCCAGCAAGTCTCTGATATGTCAGTTCTATCAAGGTTCTCACTCCCTGCCAAGTTTTACAAACCATTATTATTGTCTTTTGCTTCTAGCTTTTCTACAGATGACTGTTTAAGGGAAAACTTATGCACTCTATACTGCATTTTCTACTCCCTCATACACCTGGTTTTTGCTTGATTTGGTGGATTAGGTATCTGGTCAAACAAATTTTCAGTAAACTGGACACTGAATTAATTCTGCACGATCCACCCTATGATGACATGTATGTCTCTCCAAGTATGGTGTTCTCCTACCTCATTGGTCTCCTCCATTTAATAGTTGAAAAGTTGTGTTTTCACCTTTGTCCATTTCAGTTTTATCACTCTTGGGGTGTTCTGAAGAATATGAGATTCCATCAAGGTGGATACTCATGCCAATGGTGCAGATCACAACCCATCCATGCCATCTCATCTTGTGCATACTTTGTTCATATCCTCCTAAAAATCCTTCATGACTTTAGGGGGAGGTGGTCATCTACAAAATGTGCAATGGGTTTTCTTATTGATCTTTTGGTATTACATGAATGTCAAAGGATTATATAGATTTTGTGTTGGTAAAGACTCTTTCTTTTCTATTCTGAAGTGTATGATCTCAAAGACAAAGGCAGAATAACTTTGACTAGCACATCTTACCACTTTAAGGCTTGATTTACATAGATAACTAGAGGGCTGTCCAAGACACCTCTGTCATTTCATCTCTTATGGAATCTTTCATGATTTTTGTCATATACCTGGGAAATATTTGTTGAGCAGAGCCTTTGACTTGGTTTTTTGTTCTACTGTTTTAAAAAAAATAACCTACCAACAAAAGAGAGACATGGTGAAAGGAGAGAGAAAAGTATAAACGGGGAAAATAGGATAGAAGGACATAGTTAAAAATCATAACTTTGAATGTGAATGGTATGAACTCTCCCATAAAATGGAAGGAGATAGCTGAGTGGATTAAAAATCAGAATCCTGCAATGTATTTTTTATGGGAAACATATTGGAAGCAGAGAGATACATGCAGAGTAAAGGTAAAAGACTGAAGCAGAATATATTATGCTTCAGATGAAGTACAAAAAAAGTAGTGGTAGCAATCCTGATCTCAGACAAAGCAAAAGCAAAAATAGATCAAATTAAAAGAGATAAGGAAAGAAACTATATCCTGCTAAAAGGTGCCATAGACAATGAAGTAATATAAATATTAAACATATATGCATCAAATGGAATAGCATCCAGATTCTTAGGGGAGAAGTCAAGTGAGTTATAGAAAAAAAGAGACAGCAAAACTGAACTAGTGGGGGACCTCAATCTCCCCCTCTCAGAACTAGATAAATCAAACGACAAAATAAACAAGAACAAAGGTAAGGATTTGAATGGAATTTTAGAAATTAGATATGATAGACCTCTGGAGAAAATTGAATAGGGTTATAAAGGAACTTAACTTTTTCTCAGTGGTACCTGGCACCTACACAAAAATTGACCTTGCATTATGACAAAAAGCTCACAACAGAATGCAGAAAGGCAGACATATCATTTTCAAAACAGGATGTAATAAAAAGTATGTGTAATAAATGTCCATGGAAAGACAGGTTAAAAACCTATTGTAAACTAAATAATATAATCCTAAAGAAAGAGTGGATCAAACAACAAATCATAGAAACAATCAATAATTTCATCAAAGAGAATGACAATAATAAGACAACATACCAAAATTTATGGGAGTTGGACAAAGCAATTCTTAGGGAAAATTTTATATCTACAAATGCTAACATGAATAAAATAGAGAAAGAACAGATCAATGAATTGGGCAAACAATTTAAAAACCTAGAAGAAGAACACATTAAAAATCTCCAATTAAATACCAAATTAGAAAGTCTGAAAATCAAAAGAGAGATTAATAAAATTGAAAGTAAGAAAACTGGGGTGGCCAGGTGGCTCAGCGAGTAAGAGCACCAGCTCCAGTGTCGGGATGACCTGGATCAAATCCGGGCTGAAATACTCAGCACCACACCCAGAAATAACTGGCCGTGTAACCTTGAGCAACTTACTTAACCCTAATTGCTTTAAAAAAAAAAAAAAGAAAGAAAGAAAGAAAACTATTGAATTAATAAATACAACTAGGGGGCAGAGTCAAGATGGTTGAGTAGAAACAGAACCTCCCTGCAGCTCCAGCTCTCACTACCCCCAATCCATGCAAAAGGCGACTCTGAACAAACTTTGGAGCTACAGAACCCACAAAATGACACAGAGATGCTAACCTCCTGCTGAGGACAGCCCAGCAGGCCGGCAGGAATTGGCCAGCACAAAGCTCTGGGAGCCGAGCCCAGCCCCAAGTGAGGTTTTATCCCCAGGGTGGGCCTGACCAACCACCTGCTGGAGGGACTCCAGATCACCAGCAGCTGTGGCGGCCCGGAATTATCAACACATAGATGCTAATGACACAGTGAGAGGTCAGTGCAGTATGGACTTTGGTTCCCACTAGTTGGGAGTGCTCTGCTTTTGCCCCTGGGGTGAGTAGCCACTGAGGGCTGTGGCACAGCCACTGCCACATGGCAGCTTCAGCTCCTGGCCTGCAGACTGTAGGGGAACCAAGCAACCAGTCTGAGGGGTAATCACTCTTGCTTGAATCTGCTAGGATCTGGATTGTAGTATAGGGTGGAGGTCCTGGGGTGTGCCACCAGCTTCCTAGAGTGTGTGGAGGCTTCAGAGAGGGCAACCAATTAATACCTCTGGCAGCTGAGAAAACCCCAGCATTTGGTATGAAGCTCCCCTGTCTGGTAGCAGAGTCCTACTGTGGCAAAAAGCCCAGCGGTCAAATAATTGAGTGGCAAAATGACCAGGCAAAGGAAGCAAAGCAAACAGAAGAATCTAACATTAGATTCCTTTTTGGGGAACAAAAAGGATCAAAGCATGGAACAGGAGGAAGACAGTGAAGTCAGAACTGCTGTACCAAAAGCTGCAAAAGAAAATACGAGCTGGTTACAGGCCATAGAAGACCTTAAGAAGCAGATAAGAGAAGTGGAGGAAAAATTGGGAAGAGAAATGAGAATGATGCAAGAAAATTATGAAATGAGAGTCAGCAGCCTGACTGAGGAAAATAACACCTTAAAAAACAGACTAACTCAAATGGCAAGAGGCTCAAAAGAGCAATGAGGAGAAGAATGCCTTAAAAAGCTGAATTTGCCAGATGGAAAAAAGAATCTCAAAGCTCAATGAGGAGAATCATTCCTTCAGAATTAGATTGGAGCAAATGGAAGCTAATGACTTTAGGAGAAATCAAGATGCTGTAAACATATCCAAACAAATGAAAGAATAGAAGGCAATGTGAAATATCTCATGGGAAAAACCACTGACCTGGAAAATAGATCCAGGAGAGATAATTTAAAAATTATTCAACTACCTGAAAGCCATGATCAAAGAAAGAACCTAGAAATCATACTACAAGAAATTCTCAAGGAAAACTGCCCTGATGTTTTAGAACCAGAGGACAAAATAGAGGTTGAAAGAATCCACTGATCTCCTTCTGGAAAAGATCCCAAAAAGAAAACTCCTAGTAATATTATAGCCAGGTTCTGAAATTCCCAGATCAAGGAGAGAATATTACAAGCAGCCAGGAAGAAACAATTTGAATGTTGTGGAAACAAAATTAGGATAACTCAGGATCTGGCAGCTTTTACACTGAGGGATCAAAGCACTTGGGATATTATATTCTGGAGGTCAAAGGATCTGGGATTAAAACCAAGAATCACCTACCCAGCAAAACTGAGCATCATGTTTCAGGGGAAAATATGGTCATTCAGTGGAATAGAGGACTTTCAAGCATTCTTGATGAAAAAAACAGAGTTGAATAGAAAATTTGACATTCAGATACAAGAAAAAAGAGAAGCATGAGAAGGTAAACAGGGAAAAGAAATCATAGGGAACTTATCAAAGTTGAACTATTAACATTCCTACATGGAAAAACAATAATTGTAACTGATGAGACTTTTCTCAGTATGAGAATAGTTGAAGGGATATATATATGTCTGTATTGGAAGATATACAGGAGTATGAATACATATGTGAATGTGTGTATATATGTATACAGGTATACATAGATAGAGGGCACAGGACCAATTGAACAGGCAGGGATGATACGTGAAATTAAGAGGAGAGATAGGAATATAATGAGAGGAGATGGGGAGAGACAGAATGGGGTAAACTATCTCATACAGAAGAGGCAAGGGAAAATGGTTACAATGGAGGGGAAGAATAGGAAGGCAAAAGGGAATGGGTAAACCTTATTTTCATTGAATTTGGCTCAGAGAGGGAATGAAATACACACTAAATAGGGTATCTCACCTTACAGGAGAGTAGGGGGGAAGGGGATGAGAGGGGGGATGATGGAAGGGAGGGCAGGCTGAGGGGAGAGGGAAGTTGGAAGCATACACTTTTGAAAAGGGACTGGATAAAAGTAGAGAATAGAACAAGTGGGAGGTGGGATAGGTGGGAGGGAAATATAGTCAGTCTTTTACAATATATCTACTACGTTAATGTTTTGCATATATTTGCAACATATACTACACTGCTTATCTTCCCAGTAAGGTCGGGTGACAAAGGAGGCAGGGAATGAATCTGGAATGAATTCAAATTTTTAAAATCAAATGTTTAAATATATTATTATTATTAATACTATTTTACATGTAATTGGGAAATAAGTTATACAGGCACTGGGGCATAGAGATCCACCACGCCCTGCTGGAAAATTCGAAGGGGGTATGGGAGAAGATATGGGAGAGAGCAGATTGGAGTAGGGGATATCCTACGGGAGTGGTATTTTGGGACGGTGGGTAGGGGGAAAATGGGGAGAAAATTTGTAACTCAAAATCTGGCAGAAATGAATGATGTAAATCAGAAGTTAATAAAGCAAAAAGAAAAAAAAATAATTAAATAAGACTAGGAGATGATTTCATGGAAAAATAAAATAATAAAATTAAAAAATAACCTTAGGTTAATTTGATTAAATGAAATAAGAAAATCAAATTACTACTATAAAATATTATGAGTGAATTCACCACCAACAAAGAGAAAATTAAAGCAATAATTAGGAGCTATTTTCCCCAACTTTATGCCAATAAGTCTGATAATCTAAGTGAAAAAGATGAACAGTTATAAAATACAATTTTTCCAGATTAACAGAAGAGGAAACAAAATACTTAAATTAACTCATTTTATTTGTATATTTATTTTTTAATTAAATTTTATGTTTATTTTTAGTTTCCATCATTCATTTCCACAAGATTTTGAGTTACAAATTTTCTACCCATCTTTCCTCCACCTATGACCCCAAAACAGTGATACCACTGAATACTCTCTCCCCGTTTCTGCTCTCTCCTATATCCTCCCCCATACTCCCTCTGACTTTCCAGTAGGGCAAGATGGATCTCTATGTCCCAGTGCCTATATTTCTTATTTTCCAGTTGCATATTTTAAAAAATTATATATATATATATAATTATTATATTATATATATAAACATTCAATTTTAAAACTTTGAATACCAGATTCTTTCCCTTCCTCCCTTCTTGCCCACCCTTACTGTGAAGATAAGCAATTCAATATAGGTTGTACATGTGTAGCTATGCAAAATATTTTCATAGTGTATATATTGTGAAAGACTATGTTTCCCTCCATCCTATCCTGCCATCCACTTGATCTATTCTCTACTTTGATCCTGTCCCTTTTCAAAGGTGTGTGCTTCTAACTTTCCTCCCCACCAACCCATCTTCCCCTCCATCATCCCCCCTCTCATCCCCTTCCTCACTACTCTCCTGTAGGGTGAGATACCCTATTTAGTGTGTATATCATTACCTCCCTAAGCCAAATTCAATGAGAGTAAGGTTCACCCTTTCCCTTTTGCCTTCCTGTTCTTCTCCTCCATTGTAACAGTTTTCCTTGCCTCTTCTTTATGAGATAATTTACCCCATTCTGTCTCTCCCCATCTCCTCTCATTATATTCCTCTCTCACCTCTCAATTTCACCTTTTAAGTATTATCCCTTCCTATTCAATTGGTCCTGTGCCCCCTGTCTATGAATACCTGTACACATATATACACATTCACATATGTATTCTTAAGCCCATATACCTTCCCATGTAGACATATATATGTATATATATACACACACACACACACACACACACAAAAACACACATTTATATTCCCTTCAACTATTCTCATACTGAGAAAAGTTTCATAAATTACAATTATAATTTGTCCATGTGGGAATGTAAATAGTTCAACTTTGATCAGTTCCTTATTATTTCTTTTCCCTGTTTACCTTCTCATGCTTTTTGTATCTGGATGTCAAATTTTCTATTCAACTCTGTTTTTTTTTTCATCAAGAAAACTTGAAAGTTCTCTGTTTCATTGAATGAGCATATTTTCCCCTGAAACATGATACTCAAATTTGCTGAGTAGGTGATTCTTGGTTTTAATCCCAGCTCCTTTGACCTCCAGAATATCATATTCCAAGCCCTTTGATCCTTCAATGTAGAAGCTGCCATATCCTGTGTTATCCTGATTGTGTTTCCACAGTATTCAAATTGTTTATTCCTGGCTGTTTGTAATATTTTCTCCTTGATCTGGGAACTCAGGAACCTGGATATAATATTCCTAGGAGTTTTCTTTTTTCGATCTTTTTCAAGAGGTGATTGTTGGATTCTTTCAACCTCTATTTTGCCCCCTGGTTCTAAAACATCAGAGCAATTTTCCTTGAGAATTTCTTGAAGGATGATTTCTAGGTTCTTTTTTTGATCATGGCTTTCAGGGAAACCAACAATTTTAAAATTATCTCTCCTGCATCTATTTTCCAGGTCAGTGGTTTTTCCAATGAGATATTTCATATTGCCTTCTATTTTTCCATTTGTTTGGATCTGTTTATTAGTATCTTGATTTTTCATAAAGTCATTAGCTTTCATTTTCTCCAATCTAATTCTGAAGGACTGATTCTCTTTGGTGAGATTTTGAGATTTTATTTTCCATCTGGCAAATTCGACTCTTTAAGGCATTCTTCTCCTCATTGGCTTTTTCACCCTCTTTTGCCATTTGAGTTAGTCTATTTTTAAAGGTGTTATTTTCCTCAGTAAGGTTGTTGACTCTCTTTTCATGATTTTCTTGCATCATTCTCATTTATCTTCCCAATTTTTCCTCCAATTCTCTTGTTTGGTT
Organism: Petaurus breviceps papuanus; assembly: GCF_028583685.1. NCBI lineage: Eukaryota > Metazoa > Chordata > Mammalia > Diprotodontia > Petauridae > Petaurus > Petaurus breviceps. Next base: position 73,400,659 of record NW_027185761.1, on the reverse strand, counting down.
TTCAAAATGCTTCTTAAGCTCCTCTATGGCCTGTAACCAATTCATATTTTTCTTGGAAGCTTTTGGTACAAGAGTTCTGACTTTGGTGTCTTCCTCCTGCTCCATGCTGTAATCATTTTTGTCCCCCAAGATCCAAAGTCAGACCACTGTGCTTGCCCTGCTTACCCCGCTTACTCATGTTGCCACTCAACCACTTGACTCTTGAGCTTTTTGCCACAGTAGAGCTCTGCTTTCAGAGGGAGAGCTTTATCCCAAATCACTGGGGTTTTCTCAGCTGCTGGAGCTATTAGTTGGGTGGACCCTCAGAAGCCTCCACTGGCTCTGGCATTCTGGTCATGCACCCCAGGACCTCCACCCAGGACAGGGATCCAGATCCATGCAGGATAAAGCAAGAGTGATTTACTACCCGTCAGAAAGGTCACTTGGTCCCCCTACAATCTTCAGGCCAGGAGCTCTGAAGCAGCTATGGGGCTGTGGCTGCCACACCTCAGCTACTTCTCCCTTCAGGGGGCAGAGGCTGGACCAGACTCCTGGACTCCCTGTTCCCAAAATCCACTGACCTCTCACTTTGTCTTTGGAATTTATGTCTCCTGACATCCCTCTAGCCGCTGCTGGGCAGGGTGCCCTGAGGCTAAAACCTCAGTCTCACATGGGGCTTGGCTCGGCTCCCAGAGTCCTTCGATGGCCCCTTCCTGCCAGCCTGCTGGACTGTTTTCAGTGGGAAGTTAGCTTATCTCTGTCACTTTGTGGGTTCTGTAGTTCTAAAGTTTGTTTAGAATCATTTTTTACATGTATTGGAGGAGGTGGAAGTGGGAGTCCCGCAGAAGTCCTGTTTCTACTCCATCATCCTGGCTACCAAATAAATGCATTTTAGAAAAAGAAACTGAGCAAGCCATCAATGAACTTCTTAATAAAAAAGTCTCAAATGCCAGATGGATTTAGAAGTGAATTCTTCCAAACATTTAAAGATATTTCATTCTAATACTATATAAACTGTTTGGGGAAACAGGCAAAGTCCTACCAAATCTCTTTCATGATATAAACATGGTGCTGATAGATAAACCAGTGAGAGAAAACAGAGAAAGAAAATTTTACAATAATTTCCCTAATGAATGCAAAAAAAATTAAAATAAAATATTAGCAAAGAGATTACAGCAATTTATCATGAGGATAATACACTCTGTCCAGGTGGGATAATACACTATAGCCAGAAATGCAGGGTTGGTTCAATATTAGGAAAACTATCAGCATAATTAACTATATTAATAATAAAGCTAGAAAAATCATATGATTGTCTCAATGGATGCAGGAAAAGTTTTTGACAAAATATACCACCCATTGCTATTAAAAACAATAGAGAGCACAGTGATAAATAGAGCTTACTTTAAAATGATAAGCAGTATCTATCTAAAACCATCAGCAAGCATTATATGTAATGGGGATAAGCTAGAAGTTTTCTCAGTAAGATCGAGGTGTGTAAAGTCAAGCATGAGCAGCTTTCCAGAGGACTGCTGATGTGAACACCTTTCAAGGTTCTGCTTACACAGCATAGTGAACTCTCTATTCAGTAACAAATTAAGGCAAAACATTCACAGAAATTAAAATACAGCATTTACAATGGTATGGCTTAACAACTTATCACTAAAGTGGCCACATATTTTTCACCAAAGTTTTCACCATAGTTTTTCACCAAAGTCACATAGTTTTAAACAAGGTACATTCATTTAGTAACTCAATCATTCTTAAGGAGGCAAGCCTCCTTAATTGACACAAAGTACAGAGGTAAAAATTTTTCCATCCCTAGGTCACATTATCTTAATCTCTTCAATCAAAAAGTCTTCTTTCTTCTTAATTGGAGATTAGTTTCCAATCATCCTTAATTAGTAAGTCCTAAACTCAATCTTCTAAAGGTAAAGGTCAAAGTTCTCCATCCCTAGTAAATCATGATCTTCTCAGTTTGCATTACATACCCAAGGAGAGATTTTTTTCATCTTGACTTGAGGCTGGATCTCCACTTCCATGGTTCCTCTTCCATGGTCCCAGCTCCTGCCAGCTCCCTGTTGTCCATATCCTTGTCCAGTTCCTGTTCCATAGTAAAGCTCACAGTGTCTAGTCCACCTCAAGTCCTTCACAGTTTCTGTTCCTTGGAAAGACAGCTTAACAAAGCCACAATAACATTCAAACACATTGCTGGTATGGTCATCAATTCACTTTCGGCCTGTGAGATCAACATAGACCCAATATCAAGTTCTGAGGGATCAATACAAATCATCAGTATAGTCCCTGGACCTCTGAAATCATCAGCAAGACCCTCCTCCAGGATTTCTGTAAATATACAACAAGAAAATCCTCTTTCAGGGCTTCTGAACCAGCAGCAAGATCCCAGGGCTTCTATAACAACAGCACCATCCTCTATCAGCAGACAAATCTGACAAAATAACATCAAAACAGACAAAGTACAAACACCACAGCCATGCCTCCTCCCAGTTCTTCTCTCTTCTCAATTCTCAGTTTAGTCCTCAATTCTCATTTCTCTTCTCAGTTCTCAGTTCAGTTCTTAGTTCTCTTCTCTCTCTCCATCCGTAGCAACCCAGCCTCCAGATGCTCACTCCCAGAAGTTCTGGCCTCTCCATCTTGGGCTTTATTTAAATAAGGTATTAGCTCCTCTTTGTCCTGCCCTTTCCTGTTATGTCAGTAAGTTCACCTCACTGTGTGATTCACAAGCTCTGGGTCTTAATGCTTAACAAGATCATGAACTTGGAAGTAAGTACTCAGTACCTGTTAGTTTGCCAATAAAAGGGGATCTTCAAATTCCATTACTATTACAGGGTGAAACAAGGATGACTCCATTATCACCATTGTTATTCAATATGGTACTAGAAGTGTTAGCATTAGCAATAAGAGAAGAAAAAGAATTGAAGGGATTAGACTAGGCAATGAGGAAAGAAAACTACCCCTCTTTGAAGATGATATGATGGTATACTTAGAAAATTCTAGAGAATCAACTAAAAAACTACTTGAAATAATGAACAATTTTAGCAAAGTTGCAGGATATAAAATAACTCCACATAAACCATCAGCATTTCTATATACAAAGTCCAGCAGCAAGAGAAAGAAAGAGAAATTCGATTTAAAATAACTATAGACAATATAAGATATTTAGGAGTCTATCTACCCAGACAAACCCAGGAACTATATGAACACAATTATAAAACATTTCTCACACGAATAAAATCAGATCTAAACAACTGGAAAAAAATATCATTTGATCACACGTATGCTAAGCTAATATAATAAATATGACAATTCTACCTAAATTAATTTACTTTTTCAGTGCCATACAAATCAAACTGCTAAAAACATTTTATAGACCTAGAAAAAATAATAACCAAATTCATCTGGAAATATAAAAGGTCAAGAATATCAAGGGGATTAATGAAAAAAATGTAAGAGAAGGTGAACCAGCAATGCAAGATATAAAACTAAATAATAAAATGGCAATCATAAAACCTATTTGGTACTGGCTAAGAAATAGAGTTGTGGATCAGTGAAATAGGTTAGGTACACAAGACACAGTAGTCAATGACTATAATAATCTACTGTTTGATAAACCTGAAGACTCCAGATTCTGGGATAAGAATTCTATACATACATACATACATACATATATATGTATGTGTGTGTGTGTGTGTATATATATATATTGCTTTTTGGAGGGGGAAGGCAGGGCAATTGGGGTTAAGTGATTTGCCCAAGGTCACATGGCAAGTAAGTGTTAAGTGTCTGAGGTCAGATTTGAATTCAGGTCCTCCTGACTCCAGGGCCAGGGCTCTGTTCACTGTGCCACCTAGCCACCCCAAGAACTCACTATTTCACAAAAACTGCTGGGAAAACTGGAAAATAGTATGGCAGAAACTAGGCATAAATCAACATCTCAATCCATATGCCAAGATAATATCAAGATAGGTACATGATTTACACAAAAAGAGTGATACTATAAGCAAATTAGGAGAGTAAGGAGTAGTTTACCTGTCAGATCTATGGAGAAGGGAAGATATTATGAGCAGACAAGAAATAGATGACATTATGAAATGCAAAATGGATAATTTTATTACATTATATGTTTTCACAAACAAAACCAATGCAACCAAGATGAGAAGGAAAGCAGAAAGCTGGGAAATAAAGGCTTCATTTCTCAAATATACAGAGAACTGAGTCAAATTTATAAGAATATAAGTCATTCCCCAATTGATAAATGGTCAAAGGGTATGAACAATAAGTTTTCAGATGACAAAAATTAAAACTATCTACAATCATAGGAAAAAAATTCTCTAAATCACTTTGGATTAGAGAAATGCAAATTAAAACAACTCTGAAGTACCACCTCATACCTACCAGACTGACCAATATAACTGAAAAGGAAAATGATAAATGTTGAAGATGTGGGAAGACTGGAATGCTAATGCTTTGTTGGTGGAGTTGTGAACTGATCCAACCATTCTAGAGAGCAACTTGGAATTAGGTCCTAAAGGCTTTAAAATTGTACAAACCCTTTGATCCAGCAATACCATTAATAGTTCTGTATCCCAAAGAGATCATAAAAAGGGGAAAAGACCCGCATGTACAAAAAGAGTTTTAGCAGCTCTTTTTGTGGTGACAAAGAATTGGAAATTTAGAGGATGCCTATCAATTGGTGCATGGCTAAACAAGTTGTGGTATATGAATGTAATGGAATACTATTATGCTATAAGAAATGATGAGCAGGTAGATTTCAGAAGACCCTTGAACGACTTGCATGAACTGATACTGACAGAAGTCAGCAGAACCTGGAGAACATTGTACACAGTAACAGTAATGTTGTGTGATGACCAACTGTAATAGTAATGGAATATAAAGATCCCCCTATATTGGCTTGGTTTCTGGTTTGATTGTGTTAAAACCCACAGCTTGTCAATCCCACTTGTGGGATGGACTTGTTGACGTGAAAAGAGAGGGCTGAACTGGGAGGAGCTGGTGACCTAAATTTAGAGAGACAAAAGAAAAGAGAGAGGCAGAAGAACTTTTTGGAAGCAAAACCTGTGGAGGCAGAGAGAGACAGAGAGGATTGCTGAGGGCCACTTTGAATTGCCCAGGACTTTTGAAAGCTGCCACCCAGAGCTGCCAAGGACTGAGGAGACATGGCTGTTATGCTGGTATTTTGTCTGTCTGTTTTGATGTTGTTTTGCCAGATATTGCCAGATTTTTCCACTGGTGAAAGACAGTGCTGTTGTTGCAGAGGTGTGGGAACTTGCTGTTGGTTCAGAAGCCCTGAAGAAGGATTTTCTTGTTGTATGTCTACAGAAATCCTGGAAGAGGGTTTTGCTAATGTTTTCAGGGGTCCTAGGACTGTTCTGCAGACAGAGAATGAATTAATGAAGAGACTGACAATGTATCTTGTGGGCTTGCTAAGCTTTGTCTCCCCAGGAACAAATATTGCTGAGAACTTGCCTTGTACCAAGATGAAGAAAAGACCTCCATTTGGGTATTAAATGCTGTGCTTAAGCTTGTTGTAACTCTAACTCTGGGGTAGATTCAATTGTGATCCAAGGGTGGGGAACTTTTGACCTTTTTGTGTTCTGTGATTGAACAAATGAATGTACTTTACTTATGATTGGAAACTAATCTCCACTTGAGAATAGGGGCTTTGTGATGGACTAAATGAATGTGCAGCCTAGGGGTGGAGTAGTATTTAGAAGAGAGACTTTGTAATTGATTAAATGAATGTAATGTCCTGGGGTGGGGTAGTACTTGATTAAATCACACTTGGGGGTAGTACTTAGAGATTATTGAATCACACTTGGTAAATGCTGTATTTTGAATGATGTTAAATTTTGATTCTCTCTGTTCTTAATTTGTCACTGAATAAAATGGAGAGCACCTATGCTGGTATTTTGAACCTTGGAAAGTTGCCTTTGCTTGGCATTACACCAACTTTGATAGACTTAGCTCCTCAGCAATACAATGATACAACATAATTCTAAAAGACTCATGATGGAAAATGCTATCCCCATCCAGATAAAGATCTATGAAGTCTGAATGCAGATGGAAGCATACTATAATCACTGTTGTTGTTTTTTCTTTCTTGTAGTTTTCCCCTTTTGTTCTGATTCTTCTTTCACAACATGACTAATGTGGAAGTATATTTAACATGATTATACATGTATAACCTAAAAAAAAATAATAACCAACCAACAAGTACAGTGGAATCTTGGATTCTTTGCAACTGTCAGGCAATTGTGCATTTGTTTTTTTAATTTTTTTTTTAATTTTTTGCTTTTTTGGAGGGCAATTGGGGTTGTGAGTTGCCTAAGGTCACACAGCTAGTTTTTGTGTTAAGTGTCTGAGTCTGGATTTGAACTCAGGTCCTCCTGACTCCAGGGTCAGTGCTCTATTCACTGCACCACCTAGGCGCCCCACAATTGTGCATTTGTAAAGATTGGTAAAGTAGTTGTAAGCCATGGAAACCCATCAAATATCAGCAATAATAAAGTAAAAATGGGAGGTGATCCTAATGAAAAGGAGGCACATTTTATGTGCGTTCAATAGTGTCTGTTTTAATTGAGCCATCAGAGAATTTCATAATTATAGTTCACATTGCGGACAACATGCATTGGAATGGAATGTCCTTCCTCACCATTTTGATGATGTTGATTGAAAACAGTACACTTATCCCATGACACACACCCATGCACATGTATATGCAAGTATATATGTGGGTGTGCATGTATGTAAATACATATACACAATAAATATATATACAAAATAAATACACAAATATATAGAGAGAATGTTAGTCATTTTCTATGGCTAATTTATACATGTGTATAAATTATATACAATTGTAAATGCAATATATGCACATATACCACTATTATTATGGATCAATGATGACAACTTTTATGAAATAAGTGTAAAAGATCTCATCCAAGAAACAAACATCTGGAAAAATAATGGAGTCAGTTATTAAGCCAGAGTGAGGTAGAAGTGACAGTCTGAGAACATTACTGCTACCCAAGGGACATGAAAAGAGCTTGGCGAGGGTCTCAGTTTATTTTTGGGTCCCCTGGCAAGGATTAGTTTGGCAACTTCCATCACAGTCCCCAGATGAGAAAGTTTGGGGGGCAGGGGTCAAGATCCACTTCAGTGGAGGGAGCCCCCAGCTCTGAAAACTTCTGAATCTGCTAAGCCACCGCTCATCCCCAGCCCTCCAATAGAATGCCATATGTCAATGAAGGCAGTGAAGGGCCATTCAGGAAACACAAGTTCATCCCTAAGGACTGATGTTGGGATTCAGGATGGTGGTTATCATTGAGTAGTTCACAAAAGCCAAATAGTGTATTTTCTGAAGGAAACAATGTGAGTAAAATTTGGTATGTGTTTATGAAGTGACCCTTACCACATTCCAGGCCCTGCATACTAAATCAAAGGAGGCACATTGCTTGTCCTCAAATAGCTTCCAATCTAATTGAGGAGAAAAGAAAGACACATGAACATTTTAAAAGGAAAAAAAATGAAAGAAGGAAGAATGTGATTAATTTAAAAAATGTCTGAGGGCAGAGAGTAAATTGTTTAGGAGGCCTGAGCACCACTGGGGTCCTGAATAGTTAGATGGAATATGAATTGTACCTTAAAGAATACAGATCATTTCAAAAGTGGGGAGAATGGTGTTACAATTCTTCTTCCTCCTCCTCTTCCTCCCTTTATACTTTCTGCACAATCTGTCCTCCCTCCACCATGGATCCTCTGTCTGCTTCTTAGAAGTGGTTTCTAGTTCCTTTATAATTGAATTCAGGTGCCACCTTCTAGAGCCTCTCTCCCCAATCTCCTTTTCGGTTAGAGTTCTGTCCCTCAGCTAATCATATTGAATTTTGTTATTTGTGCACAGAGAAGGATTGTAGATGAGACCCCAACACAAGGTAGGTCCCAGTGACTATTTTTTTTCCCCAGCCAGACTACGCTACTGACTTTCTGGACTTCTTCTCCTAAGTATATTGCAAAAAACCCTTCACTTTGGAAGTTTGGCTCACCCCTGAACTTCTCACAACAGAAGCAGCTCCCACGACTGTGGCCTCCAGGTAAGCCATGTCTGCACTGCTCTACAGACTCCATTTCTCTCTCATGCTCCCATGTGGTAGATTCCTCTTTCTCCTCTCCTATTTTCACCTTCTTTTAACATGTTACATTAAAATATAAGATCCTTGAAGGCAGGGACTGTCTTTTTCTCCTTATATTGGTATTTCCAGTACTTACTACAGTGCTTGGAACACAGCAAGTGCTTAATAACTGTGTGTTGACTCAATTATTATTGTATCCCAGTGATTGGCACACTGTTTGCACATAGTAGGTGCTTAGTAAATGTGTGTCGAATTAACTGACTCCAACTGCATCAATAGGCACAAAAAGGGGATATTCCCTTCTAGATCTGGCAGCCCAAGTCAGCCTGCTCAGGTCTGTTGGTGGTCCCTGGCAGACTGAGGTAGGACTCCATCTGGGGCTCCAAGATCAGCATTTTGCTTGGCAAATCAGAGAGAAATGGGCATCTGCTTTAAGTATTTTTAGGATTGGATTGCCCAGTAAAAAGAACGCCCTTCACATCAAACTAGAATCAGCATAACATTTATTCTGCACACAAGGACACTATAAAGCAGTATTACAGGAACAGAAAGATAAAGATAGAGCTTAACGGAGCAATAGAAATATCCACACACATCATCAAACCAGGAAGCACCAACACCTGGATCCAAGTGCTGGGGACCCCTGGCCATTAGCTCCCAAAGTCCCAGCTGGGAATGCCTTGGCCAGAGCATCCTCCCCACGAGTGAAACCCTGGGGGAAAATAGCCATTTTTTTTCTGAATATATTCAGTTTCAAACAAAGAAAAAACCTGGCATAGGGTGATTTAGCGCCTGATAGGCTCAGCACCAAACCCGCATGACTGAGCACTCAATTGGCTTGGAGCCAGGGCTCTATAATGACTTAGCACAGGACATGTAGCAACTGTGGAATGGGCCAGAGTTCAAAGGAGCAGGACATCCGCTATTGGCAAAATGATAGGGCAAAGTATCTGTGTTCAAAAGGACACAGGATTGATTCCATATGTTCCTAGAAGGGTGGCCAACCATTCCAGGAAGAGGAATCTGCCAGGTAAAAGCTGACCTTTCCGTCCTGGGAATGTGGCCCCTGTCCCAAGGAGAAAGGATAAAATGTGTAGTCACGAAGGCCTATAAATGTGCAGGGAAGATCTTCCTATTTCATTAACCCTTCAATCTTTAGGATCAGAAGATCATCCCCTTAGAGTTCTCCTTTACAGATAAAAAATTGAGGCCCAGAAAGGCTAAGGGACTTTCCTCAGGGATACAGGAAGTAGGTGGTAGAATTAGAGAAGGAGCCACCCCATCTGGTCAAGAACCCTCAAAACTGCTCAAGGATGTCCTTGTTCTCCAACCAGAATTCACTGAGATCCTGCTGTGGGGAGGGAAGACATGGAGGGTGAATCTAGGATGAAACCATGACAAAAGCTGCCAGAAACCCCAAATCTTGGGTGACCTGCTATGGGATTCTCTTCTTGGCATTGGGGGCACCAGGGCATCCAGTTGGGGAAATCTTCCAGCCTTATTGGGAAAGCCATGTATGGGTGAACTTGGTTACAGGAGGCTCTGGTCCAGGCTAGTGAAGGAAGGAATCGGATCAGCCCAACTGAATGTAAGTTCCTCAAGGACAGGGTTGACTTTTATTTTTATCTTTGTATCCCAAGGTCTAGCACAACGCCCGATACATAGAAAGCATTTAATCAAAGCAACGCCATGCTTTATGTTAGATTGTATTGAAGAGCCCCAGATACCACATCTGAAAAGGGAGAAAGGGAAAAACTAAATTATGAATGAAATATTAATAATAAATACATGGAATCATACATCTGGGATCAAGAACTGGGCTGAGCAGAACAAATTGAAGAGGAAAGAAGGTATTGGAAGTAGCTCACATCCTAACTAACTTGGATAGAAGTTGCCAGAGCTGCCCACTACTGCAAAATGATTCAGAAGAGGCTCTTTATGATGGAGTTGGCTGTAGTCCTCACCCACCTCTCTCTCTCTCTCTCTCTCTCTCTCTCTCTCTCTTTCCTTTTTCTCTCTCTCTCTTACCTCTGCCTCTCTCTCTCCCTCCCTCTATCTGTGTGTCCATCTGTCTGTCTGTGTAATGCCAAGCAAAGCAACTTCCCAAGGTTCAAAATACCAGCATAGGTGCTCTCCATTTTATTCAGTGACAAATTAAGAACAGAGAGAATCAAAATTTAACATCATTCAAAATAAAGCATTTACCAAGTGTGATTCAATAATCTCCAAGTACTATCTGATTTAATCAAGTACTTCTCCACCCCTGGACTTTACATTCATTTAATCAATCACAAAGTCCCTCTTCTAAATACTACTGCATCCCTAGGCTGTACATTCATTTAGTCCATCACAAAGCCCCCGTTCTCAAATGGAGATTAGTTTCCAATCATAAGTAAAGTACATTCATTTGTTCAATCACAGAGCACAAAAAGGTCAAAAGTTCCCCGCCCTTGGATCACAATTGAATCTACCCCAGAGTTAGAGTTACAACAAGCTTAAGCACAGCATTTAATACCCAAATGGAGGTCTTTTCTTCATCTTGATACAAGGCAAGTTCTCAGCAATATTTGTTCCTGGGGAGACAAAGCTTAGCAAGCCCACAAGATACATTGTCAGTCTCTTCATTAATTCATTCTCTGTCTGCAGAACAGTCCTAGGACCCCTGAAAACATTAGCAAAACCCTCTTCCAGGATTTCTGTAAACATACAACAAGAAAATCCTTCTTCAGGGCTTCTGAACCAACAGCAAGTTCCCACACCTCTGCAACAACAGCACTGTCTTTCACCAGTGGACAGAATTCACTCTCTGTCTGCAGAACAGTCTCAGTAGCTCTGAACCAACAGCAAGGTTCCAAGACCTCTGCAACAACAGCACTGTCTTTCACCAGTGGAAAAATCTGGCAAAACAACATCAAAACATACAGACAAAGTACCAGCATAACAGCCATGTCTCCTCAGTCCTTGGCAGCTCTGGGTGGCAGCTCTCAAAGTCCTGGGCAATTCAAAGTGGCTCTCAGCAATCCTCTCTGTCTCTCTCCACCTCCAAGATGCTGCTTCCAAAAAGTTCTTCTGCCTCTCTCTTTTCTTTTGTCTCTCTAAATTTAGGTCACCAGCTCCTCCCAGTTCAGCCCTCTCTTTTCAAGTCAACAAGTCCATCCCACAAGTGGGATTAACAAGTTCTGGGTTTTAACACAATCAAACCAGAAACCAAGCCAATACAGGGGGATCTTTAAATTCAATTACTATTACAGACTGTCTGTCTGTTTCTCTCCCTCTCTCCCTTCCTTCCTCTCCCTCAATCTCAACACACTTGAAGTTCTTCTGGGGTACCTACATTCATTCCCCAATGACATGTTTTGGGAAGTCTCAGAAGCAACGGTATCAAGGGCCATTGAAGAAAGATATTTTTATCCTCCATGTCCCCCTGACACTTTTAGTCCAAGTCAGGGCTTCAGACCTTGGAGGTCCTGCCCCATGACAATGTTACAACTGTCTCTACAGTCTGACCCAGTTGGTCTCCACAATCTATAGAGATTGCTGCAAATCATCACAATTATGAGTCAATCCATATTGATTACTGAGAGCAACAGCAGTGACTCAGATGGACCATTTCAGGCAGACCACAATCCATTTGGCTGACACATATAAATACAGATATTTACTCTTTGCAGTAAAGACATTGTAGGGCCTCTTTGTCTTGGGAGAAGGGAGAAAAGATGCCATTAAAACAAACTTCTCCTTGTGAGGAAAGGGAATTTTAAGCAATATTAAAACAATGTGAACTCTATTTAAAAATAACAAAAAATACTAAATCTTTCTAGTTAGCCCTACAGCCATCATTGACATGAGACTCCTCAATCCAGTTCTGGAAGAAAATTCCTCCCACGGTAGTTTTGTAGAGAAGATGAAGAAATATGGCCTAGGTAGGTGACAATAAAGTTAAGTGAATTAATATCTGGTTGAGCAACTTTGATAAATAGATTGTTTTTCACCTGGAAGTGGATCTCTGCTGGTGTGTTTTAGACTCTGGAGCTGGTCTTGATGTGCTAAAAAACATCATTTTTTTTTTGCCTTTTGGAGGGCAATTGGGGTTAAGTAATTTGCCTAAGGTTACATGGCTAGTTTTTTTTGTTTGGGTGTTAAGTGTCTGAGGCTGGAACCGAACTCGGGTCCTCCTGACTCTAGGGCCGGTGCTTTACTCACTGCGCTACCTCACTGCGCCCAAAACCTCATTTTTTAAAGGTAGAACAAACAACATTTAAGAAATCAGATTCCCAGATGGCAGCATTGTAGAACTTTAGAGATGGAAGGCCCTCAGTCTCCGAGTCTGAGCCCCACACAGACCGAAGCGCTCCCACATAAAGCAAGCCAGACAAGTCATCATGGGGAAAGTCAAGCTGGAAGTTAAGCATATTGAATGGCATAGTAAACTCAATGTCAGCATAGAGATCAAAGGAGAGGAATTTTGGATAAATGGATTTATATAAAATTGAGATTTACAGGAATGAACACAAAGTTCCTCATCGAGCTTCCTAACATCTACCACATAAGCAGCATGGGAAGGTTGAAACCTGGATTGTTAATATTTCTGTGACCATATATGAGAATACCCCAAATAAATGCCAAATGTTTAAGTGGGAGGCCTTCGATGCTCCTGTGCTCAGCTCTCTCCCTCCCCAGCACCAGCTGTCCACAGCCTTGACTTAAGCCAATTCCCTGCCCTACCCCTCTTGGATGGACATCCTGGACCTCCTAGTTGGGCAGCCCCAAGCTGTTTGTACTTCGTCACTCTTTGTGTGAACTGACTCCTGAGAGCCTGTGATCCTATGACCTGCAAGTCCTTTCATGTGTCTGTGTGCTGGCCATTAAATGAATTGGCCCATGGCCTTATTCCACGCTCTTCTCTTGTCCCCAGGACACTTCACGCATTCAGGCCTTAGGCTTTCCTAGAGCACTTGGTCCCACTGCTTCTCACCCCTGGTTATGACAGCGCCGAGAGGGCTGGCGGGTCCAGGCAGCTATTCATGCTAGGGATTGGCATGATCATGGTCTGACTGTGCTGACGCTGTGCATTGACAAGGACCAAGGACTTGGGCACAACCAAGACCCATAGAGGCTTCCTGGTGACAAGAAGCTCCTTAGTCAGAGACCTGGCCACACGGGTTCTCCCCAAGGCAAGTGGTGTGTGGCAGCAGGGACTTGGAAATGTATGCTAATCTCTGCTCAGGAGAAGAAAGGGCTCCTTGTAAGAGCAAATCTAAGCATCAATAATCCCCAGTAATGACCTCTTTCATGAAAACCAGAGAAATGGACTTCATTGCAGGTTTTCCTGGACTTTTTAATCACAGGAGTGGCTGACAAAAATGAAAAAGAGAGAGGGAGAGAGACAAAAGAGAGGGGGAGTGAGAAGGAGGAGAGAGAAGTGGAGTAATAAAGAGTAGAGAGAAAGGGGAGGGGGGAAGAGCAACCGAGAAAGAGAGACAGAGAGAGAGACAGAGACAGAGAGACAGAGAGAGAGACAGAGGCAGAGAGATAGAGAGAGACAGAGAGAGACAGAGACAGAGAGAGACAGAGAGAGAGACAGACAGAGACAGAGATACAGAGACAGAGAGAGACAGAGAAAAGACCTAGCTAAGATTCTTAAAGTGCACTTAAGAATGCAGAGTGGGATTTCTTAAGGTGTCACAAAGGTTCCATTACCTAAGAACTCTCGGCCATCACACTAGAAAGAGATTATCACGGAGGATTACAGACTTGTTGGCAAATGCTTGGCCCTTGAGGTCCCTTTTTAACTGAAGGGTCTGTAATCTCTTGTAATGCCTTCTCTAAAGGGGATAATCACTTTACCATAAGGTGTTTTCTTTTTTTAATTGTTATTCTGGACACAAAGATTATATTCTATTGACAAACGCATTGATGGAAAACTGTATCTTCTGCCTTTCAGAACAAACCACCTTGTATCCTGGTGATTTGTTGTTGTTAGTTAATTTGTTTTTATTTTACTTCATCTTTCTGAAAGATCTCCATATGGATAAGTTATTAGCAAGCAGAGAATAGAGCTTGAGAGCCTTGAAAATAAGGCAGGGAAAGGAGAGGTGGGGATGGCAGGGGGAGGAAGAAGAGCCAGATCCTTGTGGCAAGCACATTGGTAAAGGACTTATGACTGCCCTTTGAGGACACAGCAGGAAGGAAAAGGAATCCTAAAGAATGAAGTTTTCAGAACACAGGAATCAGAAGGAATGGGATGAAGAATTGAGAGATCTCCAAAGTATTGGCTGTTAGGAGGCAGCTTTTATTATTGAGTTAAAACTTCAGACTTTTATCTTCTAATAAATTCTTTCCTATAGCCATCACCGAAGTATAGGCCCTCATTACCTCCTGACTATGGCAATGACCTTTTAATTGGTCCCATTGCTTCAAGTCTCTCATCCAGGCACTGGGGCTACATATCCAAAAATGAAACAAGTCCTGCCCTCAAGGAACTTACATATACAGTTGGAAAGAAACAAGATGTACACAGAGAAGTCAATACAAAATACACTCAAATTAAATAAAAAGAAATGGGAGAATGGGAGAGCACTAACATCTAGGAATAAGGAGAGTCAGGAAGGGACTTGAAGGAATGAGGGATTTCAAGAGGCAGAGGGAAGAAGGGTATGGGAAATAATTTGTGCAAAGACTGGATAAAAGAAGAGGGAGTGATGTGTATAGGGAGTCAGTTCGGCTGGGATGAAAAGTTTGTAATACTGAGGAAAAGATCTTTGGTTTAAATATATTAACTGAGAAACCATGTAAAGGATGGAATAGAGAGGGGATGACTTGGGAGCACAGGAAGAAGTCAGGAAGGTATTTGCAATAGTTAAGATGACAGGAAATGAGGGTCTCAATTAGGTTAGGAATCAGATAAATGAAGAGAAGAGGATAGATTAAAGATGGACAGAGAGGCAGAGGAAAGAATAAAAAAATGATGATAAAATAGCAAATCTGGCTGACTGGGATAGAGATGGGAGAAACAGGGAATTTAGAAAGAGGGCAGAGTATAGGGGTAAAGATAAAAGAAGTCTGTAGGCCATCCAGTGGAGCTGTCCAACAGTAAATGAAAAGCCTAAAGCTCCTGTGAGAAATGAGGACTTGACATGTACATTTGAGAGTCAGCCAGGTAAAGATGTTAGTTGACCCCTTTGGAATTAATGAGAGACCTAAGAGAGTGTAGAGGGAGAAGAACAGAACCCTGGGGTACACCAGTGTTAGGATGGGAGACAAGACTGTGAAAACAGAGCAGAGAGGGTATCTAGGAGGAGAGTGTAGTCTAATGCCACAGAGAGTTAAGAAGGGTGAAGACTGAAACCACCACATT
This sequence comes from Petaurus breviceps papuanus, assembly GCF_028583685.1. NCBI lineage: Eukaryota > Metazoa > Chordata > Mammalia > Diprotodontia > Petauridae > Petaurus > Petaurus breviceps. The sequence goes on along the minus strand of NW_027185761.1, from coordinate 73,385,149 downwards.
CATCCCAAGGGTGATGTTTTCTTTGAGATTCTTGTACATTTTGTTTTCTTTTTTGCTGATGACTCTGCCTTCGTCCAAATGCATTCTGACTGGTAAATAGAGCAGAAAGCAGAGCGGCTGTTTCAGAATACTCAGTGAATAAGAAAATTGTGTTCTAGGTAGGTTTGAGAATGGCAGCTGTCGGACAGGAAGCAGACGGTCATCATCTCTAACGATGTGCTGAACATCGAGCTCAGAGCTCTTCAGAGAGATCTGCATTTTCAAAAGTCAACAATTTGAAGGTTTTTCTTGCCAGACTATATTTAAGTCACAAACACAGACTGTTTGTTTTTCATTTTTAAGCATTTGATATCAACTGACAAACAAATGTTTTAACCAAAAATATTTTTGGATTCCATTATAGTAAAAATAAAATAAAATCTTTCTGGGGCAAATAAATAGCTTTATTACTATCCCTGATATGATGAATTTTGTTTACTTACATATTTTAAAAATCTTTTTAATATTTCTTCCCACTTTGCTTCCAAAAAGAAATTTAAGTAGTTATAATTCCAACTCTAAAATTTAAAATCTAAAGTCTAGAAAGAAATAAAGCAGCTGAAATCGTTAAGAAGAACCCATGAATCATGTAATCACAGGATCACAAAAATGGCACAGATCATGAACATATGCATTTATGATGTCCCCAACCAATGGCCATGCAGCCTCTTCTGGGAGACCTCCTGTGATGGAGGAGTAAGGCAGGTTCCTTGTGTTAGGAACAGTTCTAAATGGGAGGAAGAATCTTTTTGATGTTTTGATAGGTGTCGTGTTAAATCAAATACATACATCATTTTGGTTGCTATTATCATCTTTAGTATGATATATAGATATATATATATACATATATATGTACATGTGTGTGTTTATGGTCTCTTCACCCACATCTTATGTATGTCTTAGAAGGATAATTACTAAATATTTTGCAAATTTTGTTCTTTTAAATGACTGTTCTCTTCCATTTTTCTGACTTTTTTGTTAGCAATATATAGAGATACTGAAGATTTTTGTGGGATTGCCTAACATCCCTTTATTATCCTAAAGCTATTTATCATCTTGATTTTTGTTGTTGCTGGCTCTGGTTTTATTACTCAGTCGGCAAACATTTATTAAGCACTTACTGTGTACCAAGTTGTGTGCTGAGTGTTGAGGATATAAATGTAAAAGTGAGACAGATAATCCTTGCCCTTAAGAAGGACATTCTAATAGGTGCATTCTTGTATACATAGGGGAGTGGTGAGCAGGGAAAGGAGTTTTGATTTAGACAGTTACAGGCCCCCCCCTCCCCACCCCAACCAAGGAAGTAGGCTTTCCTTCACCTTCTGGTACCTATGGTAGGATTGGTTTGATTATTATTCCCAGAATAAAAGAAAAAAGTCAAGAGTGGGGATGGAGGAGCAGGAGTGGGGGTTGGCGGTAAGGCAGATGGCAAGATGAACATACTGGTATCTTGTTGGATGGCTGAATGAAACAAGAAGTGTGGTCTAGATATGACTAGATGTAGTGGGCTGAAGTCAATTTTTACTCATTCACATAGCAACCAGGGCAGCTCAACTCCAGGGCAGAGTGCTAAATAAATCATATCATCTCCAAGTAGAGATAACTTTTTTGCCTTCCCTTTGTTAATGCTTATTCTTTTAACTTCTATTTCTTATTGTATTGTAAGATCTAGCATTACTGCACAACACTGTATCTCTAATGGTCATGATGAATAATATTTAGGTAGGTTATTATATTATATATAGATATAGTTATTTATCTCTATCTACAGCCGTACCAATTAATACTGCTCTCCTTGTCTGCCCTATCCTTACTTGGCTTTGGAGCTTGAATCATCTTTTTCTCATAGAAAGAGTGTAGTAGAAAGCAAGATTCCTCTATATTTTGAAAACAATTGATATAGCATAAGATTTTTTGATGTTTAAATATTTGAAAGAATTAAATCTAGGGGCAGCTAGGTGGCGCAGTGAATAGAGCATAAGCCCTGGAGTCAAGGAGGACCTGACTTCAAATCCTGCCTCAGAAACTTAACATAAAAACTAGCCATGTGACCTTGGGCACGTCACTTAACCCCAATTGCCCTCTAAAAAGCAAAACAAAACAAAAAAAAGCATAAAGAATTAATTCTAGAATCTTTCATGATCACCCCCATGCTTTGTTTTGAGCTCTTTAATTATCTTTTTAATTTTTTTCTTTCTGATATTGGCATTAAAGTGTTGATTTCTTAACTCGTCAATTTTAGAACTTAAAAGTCTCAGTTTTCCCAGTGCTTATGTTAATAATTTTAAAAATAATTAGCTTTATTTTTACCATTCCTTGTAACCTTTTCTGCTCATTTTTGTTTAAGAACTTGATTTTTGTCTCTCAGACTAAATGTTATTGGATCTTTCAAATAACAAACCATTGTTTTACTGTTAATTCAATTATTCTTTTGTTTATAATTTGTTACAATTTATAAATTGTCATATTTTGTTACTTTCTCCTTTATTTCTGATAGCTTGTAATGTTCTAGTTGGTCTTTGTCTATTAATTTATAAATTCTCAATTTTTTTAGTTGCAAACTCAAACCAAAAATCTTTTCTTCTCTCATTAATATAAGCATCCAGTGACATAAATTTACCTCTGGAAATGATTTGCCTGTATCCAACTCATTCCGATAGACAGACATACCTCATTTTATTGTGCTTTGCTTTATTGTGCTTCAGAGATACTGTGGGTTTTTTTTTTTAACAAATTTAAGTTGTGTGGCAACCCAGCATTGAGCAAGTCTATCAGCACTGCTTTTCCAGCAATATGTATTCACATCATGTCTCTGTGACACATTTTAGCAATTCTTGAAATATTTCAGGCTTTTTCTTTACTATTATATCTGTTATGGTGATCTGGGATCAGTGTTCTTTGATGTTACTGTTGTAATTGTTTTGGGGCACGCTGAACTGCTCCCACATAAGACAGTGAACTTATTCCATAAATATTGCATGTGTTCTGGCTGCTCAACTGGCCATCCCATTCTCTCTCTCTCCTTGTGTAATGGTAATGGGAATTTGAAGAACTTCCCTTATCCTTAATATGCCTAAGGGAATTTGAAGACTTTTCTTGCTTTGAAAATATACTCTTCCCCTAATAGGCTGAATTTAATCACATGGAGCTTGTGGTAGGAGGAGTCTGCTGAAGGGTAGAGCAGAGCCCACAGGTAGCTGGCAGTCAGACCAGCTAGACATGGTTGGGAGGAGAAGATGCTTCTGAAGGAGACAGGATTGTAAGTAAAAGTTGGTGTTTGCCACCTGCTGTGACAGCTAGGCTTGTGTTGGTTTGTGGGAAGTCTAAAGGATGCTATGACTCTCTGTGCTGTTATGGCTTATTAACTTCTTTGCTACCATGGTGGAATTGGTTTACTGGTTTGGGGATTTGGTTTTCTGGTGTCTGAATATTTTGCTTCTGTCTTCTATATGGAGAGTCTATTATATTTTGTGATTAAGCCCTATGCAGGTATATTTATAGTGACCACTGGCACTGTGAATATGGTATTGGTGCTACCCTTCAAGCCTTCCTATTCTCTGACACACAACAATATTAGGTTAGGTCAATTAATAACCCTACAATGGCTTCTAAGTGTTCAACATTGTTGTCTTATTTTAAGAAATTGTAACAACCACCCCAGTGTTCAGCAGCCACCACCCTGATCAATCAGCAGCCATTGATATCAATGCAAGACCCTCCACCAGTGGGGGATGAAGAAGGGCAGCTTTTCCTCATTTTAGAAGTTTGGTTTACTTGGGCACAATGGGTTTCGCTAAATGATGTTGTTGTTATTGTTATTGTTCAGTCATATCTAACTCTCATAACGCCATTTTATGGGGTTTTATTAGCAGAGATCCTAGAGTGGTATGCTATTTCTTTCTGTACCTCATTTTACAGATGAGGAACTGAGGTAAACAGGGTAAATGACTTGCCCAAGGTCATACAACTGTAAGTGTCTGAATCTGGATTTGAACTCAGCACTCAAACCACTGCACCACTTAGCTGCCCCATCTTGGATACTAAACCCTTACCAAAGAAATATGATACACAGATTGCCTCTACCTTTGTTTGGTTAAGAATACACCTCTTACTCATATCTGTTAGATGTATATGATCTATTTTGTTTCTCATTTTAAAAAATAGTATAATCTTTAATACTAAGGTTAATATACCCATTTATAATGTATTGTGGAATATGCTATAAGGTGTGAGTCAAATTTCTGCCCGACTACTTTCCAGGTTTTTCTACAATTTCTAGCAAACAAGGAGTTTTTGCCGAAGTCATTTGTTTTCCATTTCAGGAAATCCTGGGTTCTTGAGTTCCATTTTTTCTGAACCTCCTTTGCATGATCTTTTCTACTGATCTGCCTATTTTTTTAACCAATGTCAGATAATTTAGATGATGACAGTTTTATAATGCAGTTTAAGGGTCAGAGGTGAGACTTCCTTTTGGACTCTATGCCTTTTCATCATTTACCTTGATAGCACTTTGTTTTTTCTCATGCATGTTGTTATTTTATCAAGTTCTATCAAGTATCTCTGTGGTAAATTTCCATTTTTGCTATGTTGGCACAGTCTTGCCTTGAACTCTGAATACTCCTCCAGCTTTGTAAGTTATTCTTTATTTCTTTTTAAAATTAAATTTTGTGTTTATTTTTAGTTTACATCATTCATTTCCACAAGATTTTGAGTTACAAATTTTCTCCCCATCTTTCCCCAACCCACCACCCCAAAACAGTGATACCACTGTATACCCCCTACCCCAATCTGCTCTCTCCTATATCCTCCCCCATAATACCTCCAACTTTCTAGTAGGGCAAAATGGATCTCCATAACCCAGTGCCTGTATATCTTCTTTCCCAGTTGCATGTAAAGAAATAATAATAATAACATATTTTTTTAAGCATTTGATTTTAAAACTTTGAATTCCAGATTCTTTCCCTTCCTCCCTCATCACCTTACTGGGAAGACAAGCAATTCAATATAGGTTGTACATGTGTAGTTACACAAAACATTTCCATGGTGGATATATTGTGAAAGACTGACTATACTTCCCTCTGTCCTATCCTGCCCCCCACTTGTTCTGTTCTCTACTTGGACTCTGTTCCTTTTCAAAAGTGTGTGCTTCAGGGATGGCCAGGTAGCACAGTGAGTAAGAGCACAGGCTCCAGTGTCGGGACACCTGGGGATTGAATCCGGGCACAGACACTTTGCATCCACCCAGAAACACCTGGCCGTGTAACCTTACTTAACCCCAATTGCTTAGGGGCGGCCAGGTGGCTCAGTGAGTAAGAGAACTGGCCCCAGTGTCGGTATGACCTGGGGATCAAATCCGGGCTCCGATACTTAGCACCACACCCAGAAATAAATGGCTGTGTAACCTTAAGCAAGTTACTTAACCCTGATTGCTTAAAAAAAAAAAAGTGTGTGCTTCAGGGGCGTCTAGGTGGCGCAGTAAATACAGCACCAGCCCTGGAGTCAGGAGGACCTGGGTTTGGATACAGCCTCAGACACTTAACACACACAAAATATAGCCGTGTGACCCTTGGCAACACGACATATAATAAAGGGTCCAATTCTAAATTGTTACTTGGGTCTTGCTTGTGTTTTGTGGGTACAACAGCCTGTCCCTCTGAGCTTTCTCTTCTCCAAGTAAACCTTCCAGTTTCTTCAGCTGATTCTGATCTTGAGGCCAGTCTCTGTCCCCACTAACTCTGGTCCCATGAGTGCTGTCCAGCTTGTCAAACTCCTGGCAGAGCCTGCTTCATGAAAGGCTCTCATTAAAGCCTCCTTGACTCCAAACATGTTCCTGACCCTTGAATGTTGGTGCCCACAGGGAGCAGACATAGGCTGTCCTCGTGCACTTCCTACAGGCTCAGAAAGGTCATGACCATGTGACTTCTGAAGTTGATGGCTATGGTTTTGTAACTGCCTGGAAGCCTTTTTAGATGATTCCGCATTGAGGAGAGAAGGGAGGGGAAAAGCACTGATTAAGTACCAACTGTATGCCTGGACCTGTGTTAAGTGCTTTTTACAAATATTATTTTATTGGATCCTCATAACAACCCTGGGAGACATGTGCAATTTATTATTATTTTCATTTTACAGCTGAGGAAACCAGAGGTTAAGTGACTTGACCAAGGTCACACAGCTACCTGATTTGAACGTAGGTGTTCCTGACTCTAGATTTGACATTCCATGCCACCTAGCTGCCTCAGTGCCAGATTAGAGACCAGGATAAATATTTTGCTCCCAGGGTAAAGGGAACCCACCCACCGTCCATCTCAGGCAAAGCCTCAGCTTTTAAAGGGACACCACACAGCCAACAGTTAGGTATTACGTAAGCAGAAACTTGCAGAGGCCAAAAACAGTGATTGGTCAGTACACACCTCAAAATTCCCACTGGCACCAAGTCTCCCTGACTCTCTGTGAAGGTGTGAAGGTGGGCTGACTGGGGAAGGGTAGACATCTGTTGGGGGAGGATGGAGCTGACTTGGCAGTTCCCTGAGGGAGGGCTGAGGTTGGGGGATGGGAAAGCCAGGCACAACAAGGCCAGCTGTTTTTGTGTATGAAGGCCACCACAGGGATAAGGCTTGGTCCATCTAGTCCCAGAGGCTACAACCAGGAAGAGTGGAGGGAAGGAGAAGAGAGGCAGGATGGGGGTTGTGGTTGGGAATACCCTCCTGATACCAAGAGCTCTCCAAAGATGGACCAGGCTGCTTTGGGGACCAGTTGATTTGCCCTCCTTGGAGGTCTTAAAACACGGCTTTCAGTCTTTTGGTTGTTGTTGTTAGAGAAGGCCTTTGGCAGTCTGGTGAGGCCAGACTTCTAAGAATCATGTTCTTAAATGAATAAAACACACAGAATTACAAAGGAAACCAATTATATTGAAATGCAGCTATCAAATATAAAAACAGTTCCTGACCTCCATGTTCAAAAGCCCCATCTTAAAGGGAAGACTGTATAATCGCTTGTCAGGTAGGCTGGAAAGGGGATTCCTGGTAGGGAGTCAATGTTCCCAGAGTCCCCTGCCAACTTGGAGTTTCTGGAGACCTAGACATAGACAAACAATGACAATCCTAGTGGGCAGTGGGAAGGAGGGAAGAATCCTCATTGTGTCCTGAGGAATTTCTTTTTTTTTTATTTTTTTAAAGCAATTGGGGTTAAGTAACTTGCCCAAGGTGACACAGCCAGTTATTTTGTGTGGGTGTTAAGTATCTGAGGCCGGAACCGATCCCGGGTCCTCCCGACTCCGGGGCCGGCACTCTTACTCACTGTACCACCTAGCTGCCCCTGTCCTGGGGAAGTTCTAATCAATAGAACCATCAATATTATTGATGGGAATAAAAAAAAGTATAGATTAGCTTAAAGCTGACATGTAGATTGGATAAAGTAATATGCCAACTAATACAAGCCAATGGAAATATTCTGGGTTATCCATTGGTTCAGTCAGACCTGGGCCCTACCTTCATCCCAACATGCTCCTGGCCCTGGGCCATGAAGCTAAGGGGCAATTGCTAATTTCATAGGTAGGAGTTTTCAAGGCTTGAATTCAATAGTCTACTATTGACTTCTGGGTACCAGTCAATGTTGCCTCCTGGTTACCTGCCACGATGACAATGTGAGTGCATTACAGCAGGGCCTTTGCTTTAGCCTCATGGTCCAAACAACTAGGTTTTGGACAATGACAATATCAGCAACAAGAATAATTGTGGTCATTCTTCTGCTAGAATTCTCGATCCGTACCAAGGCCAGAGCACACAGATCTGCTGTTGTTGGGCTGGCCAAAGGGGATGCCCAGCCCTGAACAGGGGGAAGACGGATGATCCTGTCTATTAAAAACGCTTTGCTTTTTGACCAGGGTTGTAGGGGGAACAGTGGGAGCAGTAAGAAGGGTTTCTTTTTTCATTTAAAAATGGCAAAGTTGTCCAACTTTTTCCCCAAAGAAGAAACATGAAAATCGAACTCCCTCTCTTCTTTTTGGGGGAGGTAGTGGTGGGGACCATTGATGTGGCACACTTCATATAATATCTAACATGGCTGATGTTTCGGTTAGTTTTGCTGAACCAGGTTTGGGTTTTTTTGGCCATAAGGAGTGGCTCCTTGGGCAAGGGAGGGGAGGAATTTATTAGGAAACATAAGTGACGTAAAAACAAAAGCAATAAAACACAGAGTTGGTGCACCTAAGATGCTTAGGGAATGTCCAGTGGTCAGTTGGGGATGCAGTAAGGGACCTTTCCCCTGCTACCCTGAAAGGCAACCAGATAAGAATCAATCAACCAAGCTATAAAGAAGCAGACCACAGCCCAGACACAAAAAATGAACGGCCCCGACCCTCAAGGAACTTACCCTTTACCAGGGGAGAGAACACATACATATAAAAATGTATTGAAAATATACACCATACAAAAACAAGGTAATGGGGGAAGGGATTAGCAACTATCCTAGCCAAAAGTGTTGTTGATTCTTATTACTGATGGCTTCCAAAATGAAGAGTACTTGATGGGAAGACAGATGGCAAGAAGACAATGCTATGGCCAGGAAGGCTGGGTTCATTGGCATGGAGTCAGACAGCAGCATGAAAAAGGATGAAAGGACATCTGTGTTAGGCAGTGCCTATAAGGCTGAGTCTGAGATCGCACAGGAACAGGGAGCAGGCAGAGCTCCCTGGAAACTGGCCCTAGCTACCCAGAGGAATGGGTGACTGGAGCTGTCCTGGTGCTGCCCAGGGTCTTATCATCTACTCTAGATTTAAAAGGGTTTTCCTGGTCTCTGCAAGGTCCCCTGCCTGTCTGCACCAGCTGGCATGGATACTTGCTTTGGACAGATGGACGAAGCTCAGGATCTGGAATTCCTATTTCTTCCTCATCACTGTTCTGCCCCTCTCAGGATTGGTCCAGGTTCCTAGATTCAGGAAACTTGGCACCTGTTGCACGCCAGCTTCAGTTCAGGATCTGGTCTGCACTAGCTTTTCCAAACATCAGGATCCTGTTTCCTTACCTAATGTGTCTTCTCCATAAGACAAGTAGCCAAGAAGAATCTGCCCAAGTCTAAGCTGATAACAACCAGAGATTTGCTGTGAAAAATGTCTGGCACAGGATGGTGGTTCCAAATGGGAGAGTGCATAAAAATAGCAAATAGCCTCTGATTATTAAACATGGGGCACTTCTGGTGACAGCAGCAGATAAAAGGTGGCAGAGATGTCTCTGTACAGGCAGAATTTGTAGGTGAGGCCTTGAGGCGGACAAAAGATTTAGAATTATTCTGGGTTCCACAGGGAAAGTGACTGATGCTGATGGCCCAGGGCAAGGAGCAGAGGCCAGAGTGACCTGAATTCCAAGCCCAGTGAGGTTAATAAGGGTCTCCTCCTAAGTGCATGACAGATGTCTGAGCCCATGGCCTCACTGCTTATATCCCAGCTGGCCAATTAGTCAATCAACAAACATATATTAAATACCTACTATGCACTGGGTAAGAGGAATACAAAAACACAAAACCAGTCTCGACCTTCAAGGAGTTTACCTTGGCTGGGGGACGATATCGGTACATGCATAACAACTACAAATTAGACACGGGATCACATCTCTGTGTGTGCGGGCATATGCATGTGCAGGTAAAGCAGTGCCCCAAATGATGTTGTCCTGGATTAATGTCACAGGCTTTCATCCTTCATTGTATGAACCATGGATTTATTCGGATGCCTTGCATGGATTATGCTGGGGTCTGGCTCAGTGCTGGGCCCGTGGAAGAGTGGCCACATCTGCGATTTCATCCATGGAGACAGCTTCTTCTGTGCAAACTCCCTACCCCAGTGCAGAGCAATGACTCCTCTCTGACTGGGTGACCTAGCCAGGGGTTGGGCACTGAGGCACAGAGTGACACAGGCTAGGACGGAGCAGGAGCACAGCTCCACTGGCAATCTTCCTGACTCCAAGGCTGGCCCTTTGGCCGCTGTGCCATGTTGTCTCCTTGCTGGCACCGAATGCCAGTTTGCTGCCCTGACTCAATGGTCATTATTTGAAGACCTGGCCCCTTCCCCAATCCTTTAGCTTTGGTGCTTGGATCCTGATCTCCGGCTGCTTTCCTCTCTGCTGCCTTCCCCTTGACCTGGGATCTCCCCCACCAGTGGATTTCTGGCTTTGATCTTTGGTTTGGGGTTTTGTTTGTACTTGTGATTCCTGAAGCCCAGCCCTGTATTTGAATTATGCCTCCCCTCTCTCCCCTGTCCCTGTGTTCACTTTCTCAAAACCTAGACAGACACACACATATACACACACATATGCAATGCACACATACACATATACACACATACACACACACTATTCACCTACTGATCTCTAGCACTCAAGTCACAGAACAAGTGGATATGGTTCTGGACTTGGAGCCAGGAAACCTGTGTTCAAATCCTACCTTGGACACAAACTGTGTGACCTCAAGCAGGTCACTGAACTTCCTTGTCTATACAATCATGGGGTTGGACTGGGTGGTCTCCAGGATTCCTTCCATTCTGAAGGGTAGAACGCAGGACCCGTGAGTGTATGGCCTCAGCAGCCCACTCAGCCTCCATGTTCCTAGAACCCATCTATTAAGTCAAAGTCAACTGAGGCTGCTGGGCAGCCCCGTGGGTAGTGCGCTGGATCTAGAGTCAGGAATGCCCAAGTTGAATCCATTCTTAGACTTTTACTAGTTGTGTGACCTTGGGCAAGTCCCTCAACCTCTGTCTGCCTCAATTTCCTCACCTGTAAAAGGGACTAGTGACAGAATCCCCCTGCAGGTGACTGCAGGTGTACATCTTGTTGGGAGGATCAAAGGAAATCATCTTTGTAAAACTCTTCACACTGTGCCCAGCATGCAGCAGGTGCTTAATAAGTGTTGGTTCCTTTCCCCTTCCCAAATTGTGCACGGGATCCTATAGGATAGGATGAAGGGGGAATCATCCACTAGAGACGGGATAAAGTGATGTACAGAGCTCCTCATGGAATGGCCTTGCAAGTGAACAGTTCAGTGAAGATGAAGGAGCCTTTTGGGGCTGAGGAACCAAGGAAAGACTTTAGCGAGCCACATCTGAGGGCTCAGGGAGGCAGCTCAAATGTTTCCTCCACCTGGGCTCTGGCAATCTGCCTTCCCACATTCCACCTGAGTAGTCTTGGTGCCTTCCTGAGCATGTCCCTCTGCCTGGTCCTACTGCCCATCTGACCACCAGCTCCTCTCAGCTTCCTTCCCACCAGTCATACTTAAGCCTCCTTTACCTGTTTGTCTCTGCGGCCATAGCAGGCCATGGTGTCCCCTAGCAGACGCCTGGCTGCAGAGGGCAGGGAGGGAAGGGGAGGAAGCAGAGCATGGTGAGAAGACAATGTGGGCATGGAAATAAGAACTTTGAGTTGTAAGGTGAGGAAATGTATGAGGCCGGGGGGTAACACTGGAGTGGTATGGAATGATGCAATGGTTTTAGGGGTGGAGCAGATTTTGAGGAGAAATCCAGGAAATGTAGCCATCGGGGAAAACTTGTAAATGTCTAATGGGGTGATGTCAGTCAGAATCACAGAAACCCAGCATCTCAGAGTCCTCAGAAGCCTTCAGAGGGCTGATCTACACCTGACCAAATCATGACACCAAAGCCAGGCGTCTTATGCTCAAAGAATGAGCATGAACCACTTTTGGGGAGCACTGATCATAACAAAGAGCAGGTGGTTGAGGCAGTGGACAGACAGACAGGCCAGAGTCAGGAAGCCCCGAATTCAAATCCTGCTTCAAACACTTGCTAGCTGGGTGACCCTGGACAAGTCCCCTTTCCCTGTCGGCCTGAGTTTCCTCATCTGTAAAATGAACTGGAGAAGGAAATGGCAAAGCACTGTTGCATCTCTGCTAAGAAAACCCCACAGAGTCAGCTAGAACCAAAAAATGAATGAACAACACTGGCAATGAGCGTTTGATAGCATTTTAAATACTGCACGTTGTCTCATGTCTACCTCACAACTGCCCTAGGTGGCAGGCGCTTTTATCTCTCCATTGTGTAGCTGAGGAAACTGAGGCTGAGAGGGGTTATGTGACTTGTCCAGGACCATCTAAGTGTCTAAGAGAGGACTCACACTCAAGTCTCCTGAGATGTTAAGTTCAGGACTCTCTCTTCAGCATGAAATTGTTAGGAAGTCTTTTCTTACATGGACCCAATGTTCTCCTCACTGACCCTGCATAATATCTGCCCCCTTCTTCTCATCTCCAGGTTGAACATTCCTGGGCTCCTTCAACTGTTCTCATCAGTCACCTTCTCGAGGTCTTTCACCATCTTGGCCACTGACCCGCTTACAAATATCCTGCTGGGCTCTTCAGGCTTTTACACTTACTTTCAATCAATCAACCAAATCCATAAGCAGTTATTAGGCAGCTACTATAGACAAAGTACTGTCAGGTGCTAGGGACACGGTCACAAATGAAATAGGCCTTGATTTTGAGAAGGGGAGACTCTGCTGCAGGAGGTAATGTACATACAGAAACACGTACTGAATAAATGCAAAATGGGAATGTACGGGCCATTCAGGGAGGGCTAGTGGCTATGACAGGAGGGCTGGTGTCTAACTGGTCATCCAGCTTCCACCTGTGGCTCCAAGAAGTTGCAGCACATGCAGCGGCCACACCCTAGTACAACCGTCCGGGCTGAGGGTAACCAATAAGCCTTAAACCTGTTGTTAAGTTAGGGGGTGTCTGCCCCAAATGGGTGAAGACTTCCCTCAGTGGATGGGTGGATGAGAACAAATCTGCTCCAACAGCCACAAAGGTGGCAGAAGCCGGTGCCATGGGGTTCTTATAGTGTGGTCAGACACTGAAGATGGCAAGGCCATCCATGGCCTCCGTGGTCACCATCAGTCATCTTGACTTTCATCTGGTCATTCAGGGAGAGTGAGGCTGACCACTTTGTGCAGCTTTGCCTCACTTAAATCCAATTCAGGGGCAAGTCAAGACATCACCCACAATGTCACTGGTCCTTTTGGAGAATGAAGGCCCAACAACGATTCCAGAATATCTGCCTGCTTCTGGTAGTTGGTGCCAGTGACTGGCCTGGCCGGAGCCTCCCACTGCCCACAGCTGTCCTTGATGTTACACTCTTCTGGATGCTCTGGCTCGCTTTCTTCGTGGTTCTCATGGATCTCCTGCCTATGCTTTTAATCACCCATCAGGTATCATGCAATGGTTCCTGGATCCTCTTGGTACATGTCTATCCGCCCAGTTCTAGGCTGATACAAATTGTAAAATGAGGATGTTGGATGAGGAGCTGCCCCCTGAGACCTCTCCCATCTGTAGCACCAATGATTCCTTGTCCTTGGTGCTACAAGGGACTGAACTCATTTCTATTTTGTTCAGCAGACACAGCAGGAAGATAACAAAAAAGCTTCTGGCAGATGGAACAGAACATATTGATATCTACAGACCCTTGGGCTACTAAATATAGACCGCATCCCAGGAATGATGGTCTTGAGATCTGGCAAAGAACAAGTCCAAATGGGAGATACCTTCTATGCATGGGAGAAGTCATATTAACAACCTAGGATTATATGGGGAGACTAGACAATCTTTGAGGTTCCTTCTGTCAACCCGAATCAAAGAAAAGACAGCTAATAGAACCAAAAGTGTGATTTTGGCTGCAAGGGAGTTGCTGCTGGAATGCCCAAGGAGGGGTTTGAGTGCAGGGTTCTTATAGAGTACAAAAGCTGAGGGGCAGGGGTACAATTCTGGGAATGGCTCAGCTGTGAGTGAAAGGGGTTGGGATATTCTGTGGTTTTACAAGGTAAGTTGTTTTGCCTAACACAAAGTCCATAGAAAAATCTTGGGAATCTCTGGAGGGGTTAGTTGAGTATTTACAAAATAGTCTGAGGTTGGGAACTGGGGGGGTGTGGGGGGAGGGGAGGTAAGCATCGGGCCTGGTCAGCCTCAGGCAATTCCTGGATCTGGGAATGGAGCCGAGGTCAGCTTTAGTCAGTAAAATCAGCAGCCCTCTGATCTAATCAGCTGTGCTCAACAGCTTCTGTCTATAAATCCCAATGATTCTGTGACCACCCCCCCACCCCTTCTTCTCTTTATCACCCTTCATGATTAAAGACCCACAGTGAAAAGCTCAAAATGAGAGCTCTCTGCAATTTGTTCAAACACGATGTCACATAACTGGCTGCTTTAACACCTTTGATTTGGATAAAACTTTTAGGTTTTTCAATGACCTTTCACCAGTTAGCTGTGCCACCTTGCTCATATCTCTTAACTTCTCTAAACCTTTGTTTAGCCATTTGAAAAATGATTCTGGTTGCCCCTATAATTATAAATGCCACACATTATTTCTGTTTTTATTTTTCCCTCCCAGCATATCCTATGAACTAGGCTACCAAGTCACAGAAGAGAAGCCTGAGATTTAGAGAGGCCAGGCCTTCCTCAGATATTAGTGGGTAAAGTCAGGACTAGGGCCAGAGTGTGTGGCTTCTGGTCCAGGACGCTTTTCCATTCTTCCTTCTCATGAAAAGACTCTCAGGTCTATCTGACCCAAGAATGTCTTGCTGGTATTGTACAAAGTCACTAAGTTAACTTCATCAAATCAATGACAAGTTTTTCTTGCAGAAAATTCCTTCTATTAGTTTGTGGATAAAGTAAGATAAGCAGCCAGGCTATTGTTCCTTCTTTTCATATTTCCCATATATCTTCATGAAAAGATGCCTCAGACTCCTTATTTGTAAAATGAGGGGATTGGACCTTTGAGATCTCTTGTAGCTGTAAGCCTATGGTCCTATGAGCCACATTCCCACCCCCATTCTGAAGGAAACCTGCTGAGGCCAGAACTTGACTCTGTGATGAGGTGATATTATCCATCCCTCCCTTCCTTGAGAACAAGAGTCTCACTGCAAAGGGAGATGCTGAGTGGCTTCAGTGGGCAGTGTGCTCATGATAGTTCTGATGCAGCAACATTTGCAGGCTCTAAAGCCCTGTCCTCACCATGGCACTATGAGGGAGACCATCCTCAGGAGGTATCATCCCTCCCATGTTAATAATCATGTTAATAATCACTACCCCCATGGATGAGGTCACAGGCCTAATGGAGTGCTATAAAATAGCTAAATGGAGAGCTGTAGCCCACATAGCAGGAGGAAGCAAGATTGGGGGGGGGGTGGCAAAGAACACAGGCTTTCAAGTGAGGATGCCTGAACTCTGACTATCTCACTCTGTGGGACCCTGAATGAGATACTTAACTTCTCTAGGTTTTGTTTTCCTCCTCTGAAGAATGTTGGATCTCATGGATTCCTTCCAGATCTGAGATTCTAACCATGAGAAATTTGTCAAATCTAGTAAAAAAAAAAAAAAGCAGTTATTAAGTACCTACTGTATGCCAGTCACCAAGCTAATCACTGGGGGGGAGGTAAAAAATTAGTCCCTGCTGTCAAGTAGTTCTAGTGAGGGAGACAATATACGATAACTCAATAAAATGTAGGGGCAGCTAGGTGGCACAGTGCACAGAGTGCCAGCCCTGGTGTCAGGAGGACCTGAGTTCAAATCTGCCCTCAGACACTTGATAATTACTAGCTGTGTGACCTTGGGTAAGTCACTTAACCCTGATTACCTCACTTCCCCTCTAAAAAAATATAAACAGAATAAATTACAGATTTCTGAATGTTATCAAGTCATTTATTTTATTCCATAGCTAAAGCCTATGTGTTAGCTGAAGTGGCCTCTTGTTAATGAACAGTGAACATTCAATAAGCCTTGAACATTGTGTTTCCTAAGTAGATTCAATACAACCCCTGTAATTATGTTGACACTGTGATCACCAGAAGGGGGAAATGCTATAATAAAAACAACTAGGCTCCCAGAAGTGAGAGTCAAACAACTCTGAGAACATTTAGTGTGGTTCAGAAGCTTAATAGCAGAATTACAGGAAGCTGTAAGGAAGAAAATTAGAGATCTCAAAGACAATTTTTAAAAGACAAAACAAGAAAATTGACAATGCAGAGCAGAAAAGTGGAATATCTAAATAAATCAAGGAACACTCTGAAAAGGAGAATGGCAGAGATGGGACACAGAAGTACAGAGATGCAATAGAAATATTATAGCAAAAGAATAAAGAAAGGAAAATTTGAAAAGCACTGGATGTCTTTATGAACCAGTGACTTACTTTGAAGGTCAGGCTCAGCAAGACAATCAGGATCATTGGCTTCCCTGAAAAACAAACAAACATGGTGAAACAAAAACCCAGATGCCATATTTCACAAAAGCATTCATGAACATTGCCCAGAAGTACTGGACAAAGAAGGTAAAGTACAAATCAATAGAATTTATAGGATGTCATCAGAAAGTAGCTCCAAGCTTAGCTCACCAAGAAATGTAGTCACCAAGCTCTAGTCAGAGAGAGAATTTTGCCAGCTAGTAAGAAGTTGTTCATGTACTGTATGCAAGTTACAGCTTTGGATTTATTGACTGGTCCAAGGTCATAAACTAGCAATTGGTGAATTCAAAACAAGAACCTGGGATTTTAGACTCTAAGACAAGTATTTTTACAGTCTCTTGATACTTTACAAGATGACTGCTTATTGGGGATGACTCATAGTAAACGCTTACTGATTTATATATTGATTGGTAT
Organism: Petaurus breviceps papuanus; assembly: GCF_028583685.1. Taxonomy (NCBI): domain Eukaryota; kingdom Metazoa; phylum Chordata; class Mammalia; order Diprotodontia; family Petauridae; genus Petaurus; species Petaurus breviceps. Next base: position 73,368,477 of record NW_027185761.1, on the reverse strand, counting down.
TATAGAGGCCATCTTGGGTCACGTTGTACCAGATGACTGCTGAGTTTCCTCTGAGAATCCAAGATTTCTAGTTTCTGTAAATGAGACTAAAGTCACAGGCCCAACCCCTTCGGAGAATCTAGTTCCTTTTTCTCTAGTCCACTGCTATAGACTGCCTGCGCCTGTCCAACCCCACCAAGCTGGTTTGCAAAAGCAAGCCACTTCCTACAAGGGAGTCCAAGCAAATGAGTATGAACTCATCACCACTATAGAAGAAACGCTTCCCATTGTGAGGTCTCCCTTCTGCACAGGAGGAGTCGTTGATGAGATTTTTGTGCACAAAGACCAGCATCACATGGGTGTCTCATTGAAAATGCTGGGAGTTTATGGTTTCCATTACAACATGCTCACAGCAGAGTGTTTCCTGGGCCCAATATTACTAGAATTAATAAAGCCCCAAATGTTGAACCAGCCAAGATCAAGTCCTTGGCCCAGTTTCACTGAAGTGATGAGAGGAGGATAGAAATTAATTTTATTTTTCTAACCTCATTTGAGGATGCCTTTTGGTTCTACAAAGGAACATGGGAGAGACAAGAAAATGATTCCTGGGCATAATAGAATCCAAATTTTTCTTATATGTCACCCCTTGTCCGAGGAATTCCCAAATGCTCATGATCCATGATAATTTGGAGCACAAAGATGATACAGCACAGGGTGTGTGTGTGTGTGTGTGTGTGTGTGTGTGTGTGTGTGTGTGTGTGTGTGTGTG
>NW_027185761.1:73334069-73367719 GCF_028583685.1 Petaurus breviceps papuanus | reverse complement strand
GTGTGTGTGTGTGTGTGTGTGTGTGTGTGTGTGTGTGTGTGTGTGTGCATTGGGGCCTGGGGGAAGGGAGGCTGTGGCCTGCGTACAGCTGAAATCCTTAAAAGGCATTGTTTTCTGGAAGAAAATGAGCATAGGAAGCCAATCCTGTCATGAAACCTAAACCCTGTTTTGATGCTAGGCTGACATAAGGACCAAAGTAAGATCCCATCCCCAATTTCCTCCCCCAACCCTCCCCCCCAAAAAAAACCAGAATCACTCTGGAGTCCCAGAAAACAAGCTAACAGGGAAAAATGCTTTCTTTCTTGGGCTTTACAAGGCAGCTCTATTGACTTAGCAGATTAGGAGCTCATCAGGCTGGATCAAAGGCTTTCTCAATAAAGGCTTCTTTTAATGGCTGCCCTGTCTTTGTTCAAAAGACTCCCTGGCAGCAGGAGACAGGATCTTGAATGATTTGCAGAGAGGAAAAGACAAGAGGCCTGGAAAAAGCTGGGGGTGGGAAGGAAGGACTTTGGGAAAGGGAAACTCTTTCTTGTGGAACCTTTAGTACCACAAATCGGGGGCACTGAGGCAGCAAGACAGGCCTCTGGTTGGGCCAGCTATCACTTTCTGTCAGTCTGTATAGGGGTCCTTTTTCTCATTCCTTTACTAATGACTTCAAAATCTCAGTGGCCAATTGTCGGAAGTTTCTTTTCCCCATAAACTAAAATTCCATCTGAGACCCATCAAAAGAACAGTTGCTATCATTTATATAGTACTTTACTAAAGTTTGCAAAGCACTGTGCAGATATCTCATCTTATCCTCACAACAACCCTGGGAGGTAGCCGCTAGTGTTACCTCCATTTCATAGATGAGGAAACTGAGGCAAACAGGAATTAAGTGGCTTTTCCAGGGTCACAGGGATAGAAAGTGTTTGAAGTAGGATTTGAACTCAGGTTTTCCTGACCCTATGTCCAATGCTCTGTCCACTGATACAGCCCTCAAAGCTTAAATGGATCTGATTCTTGATAGCTGTATTTGTTTCTACCTACATTTTCCATTATTCCAAGCAATTCTCCATGTGGAAATAACTGACTGTAATATCAGAGATGTCTGGGCTACTATGGGTCTGAGTGACTTGCCTTTAGTTGCATGTATGGCACAAGTTGGGGGAGTTGCATTTTCAATACACTGAATTTGAAATGCCTATAGGAGTCTGGTTTGAAATCAGAATGTGAGAGTCAGAAGGGATCTCTCCCACATATTCTGACCCATGCATACAAGGAATTCCTACTGAAAAATACCCTCAGCCTCTGAAGACCTCCTGGGAGAGAGAGGGACTCAACAGATGTTGTCCACCAGGCAGCTGGTAATGCAGGAGATACTCAGGCTGCATCTATAGACCTGAGTCAGCTGCATGGTGAGGCTAATTCAACCCTTCAGCTTCTAATGGCAGTACATGAGGTCACCACATAAAAGATCCTAAGAGGAAAAGAGGGTCTATCACAGAAACTTGGGGTACACTTTCAGTTAATAATATGGCTGATGAACCAGAAAAGGGGGTGACTGAGAATGAGCAGGTAAGAGGAAAACCAAGAGAGAGGAGTGTCATGGAAACCCAGAGAGGGGAGGCAAGGACCACAGCATCACAGGACTATAGATTTGGAGTTTGAATGGACCTTAAAGTATCCACGTGGAGAGGTAGTCATCAGTGCTCTATGTGGCAGAGAGTTCAAGAAGCATGAGAACGGAGAGGACTTCATAATTGGTCATTCAGAGATTATTGGGAACCTTGGAGTGGCAGCATCCCATGAGTAATGAGGGTAGAAATCAGATTGTAAAGGATCAGTCTTCTCATGAGCAGTCTTAGGGTGCTGTTGTTGATCCAAATATGGCCAGAAAGATTTTGTCAAGAGCCTTGCTGAAATCCAGGTCTAGTAGAAAACATTGGATCTAGGGGAGGTTCAGACCATCTCCATGATGTGTTGTTAGTCTCTTCTCTGTCAGGAAAGAGAGGAGGTGAGTCTCACCCGTCCTATCCTTTAGGGGGATGGCTCCAGAGGAGGAGGTGAGGCTGGTGACTTGGCATAGCCCTCCCTCACTTAAATCCAACCCCCTTGCAAGGCATGACACCACTCCCCTAATGTCATGGTCTCCTTCAAGAACAAAGGACAAACAAGAATTCTTAAAAGCACTGTTAACACTGGTTTGAAAGAGAGATCACTGTTTCCTTTTCTAACTGCTTATAAGCCATCCCAACTCCCATTTGCCCCGGCAAGTTGGGCCTCCCAAAGGATGCCTAGTTTACCCTCAAAGACCTATAGGGCACCCTTTAGGATGGGGGCTTTTTAATGCAGTTAGCTGGAGCCTTCATTTTGGTTTTCCCCATTATTAAATACAATTTACAGTCACTATCTTCTCATATCACTGACACAATGATCAGCTCCTCAGTGCCACTTAACCAATCGACACCAATGACCTTTTGCAAAGGAATAATTACTAATTATATATAGCAAGGACAGAAGTCTCCAAACAACAGGGGTATAGTCCTCCCTTTGCCATCTCAATCCTAGGAGAGAACAGCTTCAAGCCTAGAGTGGTAGCATCAAGGCACTTGTCCCCAGTAAGCTCACTTCCAGTGGCATGGATGCTGGAAGGGTCTCTCCCCTGCTACATAGGACACCTGAGAGTTGATCATCGGCTAGGCTGGGTCAAGCATGTTGTGCCTCAGGGCTGCGCTGGTACCAGCTTGGCCATCAGCAAGTGTTGGCCCAGTCTCCAGCTCCTGAACTTCTGGAGGCTTGCTGGAGACTCACAAGTTCGTAGCCACTGCCCATATTCTTTCACCTGAGAGAGGAAATGAATAGACACAAAAGAGACAAAAAAAATAGCAGTTCTAGGTGCTCCTGGCTCCATGACCAAGGCCTGTCCTCACCTGGAAGCCTTCAGTCATCTGTCCTCCTGCCATATCTCCAGGCGAGTAGGGGCCATGAGCTCCTCCCCAGGCATGCTCCAGAGGCTTGGAGGCTACAGAGTTACTCATCTCTATTAATTACTTCCTGCTGATTTATCATAACACCAGCAAAGAAGAGGAGAAAATGGTTGGCCCAGGATTTTGGGTGAGTGTGGTTGGTCACTAAAGGAAAGTGTGAGTCAGAACCAAGAACAAACATTCAAGGGAGCAACAGAATTATAGGGAAGAATCCAGACATTTTTAAAGCTGTGTCTAAGAGATTGGTCATCTGCACTATGAGTCCAAAGGAGGGAGAGGGAGCCTGTGTGTAAGAGTGGGAGAAGCTGAGGTCTTGGTGAAAATATAGAGATTGGCACCCCCTGATTCAGCATTGGAGCCCTGAAAGGGGAGAGACAGCGTGTAGGAGTCTAAATCTTAAAACCTACCCCAATCAATCAACCAACAAACATTTATTATGTACTTACATACACCATGGCAAGCTCTGAGAAGACAAAAATGAAACAAGCTGTACTCACAAGCATCTCATACATATGTAAGTACCAATAAAATACATGTACAAGGTAAGATTTCTTTTTGGAAAATGCTAGGAGAATCAGGAAAGCCTCAGGTAGGAAATAGCGCCTAAGCAGAGTTTTGAAGGGACTCTAAAAGGCAGAGATAATGAGGGAATACATTGGGGTGGATTGTGGGTGGGGAAACAGCCTATGCAAAGCTCAGAGGTAGAAGATAGAGTATTGTGGAGAAAGAACAGCAAGAAAGACCAGTTGGGTTGGATTGCTGAGTGTGTGAAGGGGAGTAACACAATGTATAAGATAGGGAGAAAAGCATTGAGGAGGCAGGCTGGGAAAGGCTGTAAATGACAAAGACCAGAGTTTGGATTTGAATTTGGAGGTGAGAAAGGAGTTGATTGAACACAACACTGCATGATCAGACATGTGCTTTAGACAGCTGAGTGGAGGATGGAGCCCCAGAGGCAAGGAGACCAATGACCATGGAGTCACATCAGCATGGGGCACAAGGAGTGAGTGGCCCAATCAGGTGGTGCCTGATGATTCTGTCTAGGAAACAGGAGGCGTTGGCGTTGGGGGGGGGGTGTTAAGAGGACCCGGAGATTGTCATGGGAATGACATCAGTGGCAACATCATGACTGTGTATGTGAGTGTCTGATAGGTTCATTATCCAAAAGCAATAGACTCAGGGAAAATGATAAGAGACTTAACAAAACTAATCTTTCTCACCCTCTTTGCTTCTCCTTTATCCCACTGGCTACTAAGAGCCCAAATAAGGTTCCTCATGAAACCTGTGAGCAGACATCATGCCACAGGAGGCTTGCGATAACAGAGCCTTGTTCTTATTTCCTAGAGGGAAATAATACAGAGGCTATCCATTAGCACCAGCAATCTCTTCGGACACTGTGTCCCTATCCACAGACATCAGACAAAAGATGCAGACAAAAAAGGCACAGTCATTCGGTGCTTGAGTCATGGACCCTGGTCCCAGCATTTGCTGCCATGGAAGCTCCCATCCGTGCTTCCTGGAGAGAGTGTGTGTGTATGTGTGCATATTATGTATATATGTGTATATATACATACATGTGTTATTGGGTGTGAATGTATATGTGTAGCATAATTTTACGTTTCTATATTGTAAATGAAAGGAAAATTGGGAGAATGAGAGGATGGGGGTGGGTGGGAGAGAAGTTAGTGTATTCTTCTTCACGTAGCCAGACAAAGCAATGTGTTTCAGGGCTCCTGTTTTCTTGGAGACTAATTTCTTATTCATGGCATTAGAGGTGGCGTTGGGAACTTCTTGTCTATGTTATGTCTAATTATTGAGAGGAGAGCTGGGAGAAAGGAAAAGCTCTGGGACACACAGCTTGGGGCTGGCCAGGGGTGTTCTGCTCAGTGCTAGAGGAACAAAATGCCTTTTCAAACAGAAGTGTCCATTTTTCTCATTCCTGAGACACAGGCAACATTGAAAGGCAGTGTGGTATCATGGAAAGATCACTGAAACTGAAGTCCGATGGCTCCAGGTTTTGGATCTCAGCTCTTACACTTAGTAATTATGGGACCTAAGGCCAATCTCTTCTCCTCTCTAGACCTCACCTGTGAAATGGGTATAATGAAAATTCAATTCTCTTCCTCATAGGATTCTTATATAGCAGGTGCTCTGTAAACCCTCAGGCAGTTGAGGGAGGGGAGGTGTGTCATGTAACCCTGGGCAGCAGTTTGAAGCTTCCACAGAGGCACATGTCTTTGGACCCCTGACCATCCCTGTGGTCTTGAGACTTCCAAAGATTTTACAAAGGCCCAGACAAACCAGTTATGCATAAAGCAATTACTGTTTATTATAATAGGTGTTTTAATTCATGCCAAGGAAGGTACAATGTGTAACTTGTAACAGGAACATAGGAAGAAGACTTCACAGCAAAGGATGCCAGTGAGTCTCAGTGGGTGGAAAGGGAGGTAGAACACAGATGGCTCTCTCCTTAAGCCTCTTCAGGCCATGGCAGGAATGCTAGAACCCCAGAATTTGAGGGTTGGAAAGGACCTCAGTCGTCAATTGATCCAAGCTAAGCATGAAAGGAACCCCCACTATAAAACAGCTACCAAGAGTCATCCAGCCTCCGCTTGTGGACTTCCAAGGAGACAGAGCCTATGTCGTGTCCCCCACTCACCCCACGCACCATCACCTCCAGGATCAAACATCTGCTCTTTTGTTGAGCTTTTAAAGATCTTATTGAACCTTATTCCTTCAGTCTGGCCTCTCTTCTGTCCTCACCTCTGCATCATAGAACCGTTCTCTTCCTTCAAATCATAGATCAGGCACCACTTGCTACCTGCACAGGTGCCTTCCCATTCTAACTCTCACATGTTTAATGGGCATTTCTTTGTCTGTACATACCTGTTGTCTCCTCAGATAGAAATTAAGCTCCTTACAGCAAAGAATGGTATCATTCCTGGTCTTTGGGTCACTAGCATCTAGGACAGTTCTTGATGCATACTTGACCAATGTTTGTCAACTGATTGTTTGACCCTGGTTGAGTAGTTTCAGTCCTGTCCAAGTCTTTGTAACTCCATTTAGGGTTTTATTGGCAGAGATACTACAGTAGTTTGCCATTTCCTTCTCCAGCTCATTTTACAGATGAGGAAACTGAGGCAAAGAAGGTGAAGTGACTTGCCCATGGTCAAACACATGGGATATTCCACTTTTGGACCATTCTAAGTGTTTGGAAGTTTTTTTTTTCTGATCTCAATCCTAAATTAGGCTCTTTTAATTCTCTTCTCCCCTACCCCTGGATCTATCCTCTAGAGCCAAAGGGAACAAGACACAGCCCTTTGAAGACTTGAAGTCAGCAATCCAGTCCCACCCTCTTCCAGCCCCCAAGCTTTCCATCCATCTCCTCCCCATCTTCCCCCCTCCCTTTCCCTTCCCCCTCCCCTCCCCTCTCCTCTCCTCTTCTCTTTGCTATACATCCCCAGTTCTTTCAGATGATCTTCACAAGAGATAACTTCCAGGTCCTTCACCATCCTGGATGTCTCCCACTACATCCTGTCTACCTCATGAACGTCTTTCCAAATCTGTGTCTCCCAAAACTGAATCCAGGACACTAAATGTGTTCTGATCAGGGCTAAGTTTCCTGAGCAACTAGGTGTTACAGTGGATAGAGTGCCCGGCCTGGAGTTAAGGAGACTCATCTTTGTGAGTTCAAATCTGGCCTCAGACATTCAATCATGTGACCTTGAGCAAGTCACTTAACCTAGTTTGCCTCAGTTTCCTCATCTGTAAAATGAGCTGTAGAAGGAAGTGGCAAACCACTTATCTCTTTGCCAAGAAAATCTCCATTGGGGTCACAAAGGGTCAGACATTACTGAACAACAATGACAAGGACTGTGGGAGTGTCACTGCTTCATCCTTGGAACATTCCTTAACACTCCTTCATGCAACCTCCCATTATTGTAGCTTTTATTGTCCTTGGATTTGGAACCAGCCAGACTCAAAGAGGAGTCACGAATGGTCCTATGTCAGTTTGTCCCCTGCCTGGGCCTGGAGTCAGGAAGATGAGTTCCCACTTGCCTCAGATACTTTCTAGGCACTTAGTCCTGAGTAATTACTGAACCTCCCTCTGCCACAGTTTTGTAATCTGTAAAATGGGGATAATAACAGCAGCTGCCAGCCCCCAAGAGGCTGTTGTAAGACTCAAATGAGTTATCTGTAAGGTGCTTTATAAACTTTAAAGTGCTATATTACTGTTGTTAGATTGTACTTGCAGACAGCTAAAACTCTCCCCTCTCTTTCATGCACACTGATGCCTCTCACTGACTGCTCTGGGCTTATATTTGAGAAGTTGATTTTTTTGGGATCCAAATGTGAGACTTCATATTTATTGAAATGCATCTTCCTGTATGACGTTCGGCATTGTAACTTGTCGAGATTCTTTGGGGTCCTGGCTCAGACCGATGTGCTCACAATCTTCCCTAGCCTTATGGATTTGGACAGAATCCCCATCTATGACGTGACACAAGTCACTGCTAACATGAATTGCTCGGGAAAGAGTTTTTGTTTTCCCCTTATTAAAAATAATCACAGGGGTGGGTGGGGGGGGGTAAAATGTTTGTTTTTCTTTATAAACCCAATGCTTAGCACAGCGCCTTACACATAGTAGGAGCTTACATTTTTGTTTATTCACAGGGCTAACACATATCCCTAGAGAACAGCCCTGAAGATTCCCTTCCAATAGACAAAGAACTATAAAGGAGCACTCCTTCTGTTGGCCAATTACAAATACACTGCACTTCCTAAAGGCTTGGTTAATTAGATCTCCATGTTTCCCTGCCTTACCAGTTCAGAGACCCTGCAAAAAGCAGGGGGAAGGTTGGTCTGGCATGAGCTGATCTTCAGGCTGGTTTTTGTTATCACTGCTGTAGCTCTTCAATGGTCACTGCCTTAATGATCCATTCTGGACTTTTAACAGGAATCGAGGTCAAGTCTGCTGGTCTAGAGATGACAGAATCCATTCTCTTCCCATTCTTTCAAAGCAGAAGAACATTTGCCTATTCCAGACCCTATCTGGTATAATCTTTCCTTGATCGCAGCAGTGGCTCACCATTCATCAGCACTAGTTTGTACAGAATTGAGGAGGTCATTCATCTGCAGGGGAAGTCAGTGCAAGAGAATGAGAAAGTCTCAAGGAGGAGATTCGGAAATCACAAAGGGAAACCATTCTGATGAGGAAGAAAAATGGGAGTTACCTGAAGATCCCAAAAGATGAGGGCAAAGAGTTGGTCTTGAACCTGGGCCAGCCTGCTGTTCATGCTACACTGCCTGTCAGAGTTTCTTGTAAGTGATAAATGTTTGTTCAATTTAAATAAATTATTTAATAGGAATAAAGAATACTGCCATCACAAGAAATTTAATTTCCATTTTTACCCCTATGTATGTATATTTTATAACTCTCTTCTCCATTAATGACAGCAGAGACCCTTCATTTGGATGCTGTTAACACAGTCTCCAACATTCTGCATAAATAAGCAGAAATAGAACTACAGAAAATAGAAAAAGCAGCTACAGAGGATCAAAGGAGGTCTGTGCTGGGGGTGATCCTGCAGTAAGGCTGGAGGGATGGATTCCAGGGTCTCTGAAAGAAGAGAGGACCCCAAAGAATGAAAAACACCCCAGATCTTATTGTTACCAAAAAAGGTGAGCAAGAATAGTAACAACTGACAGGACTCAAACCTACTTCATTCCTACCTACAATTCCTAAAGTGAAGCTCTCTGACACAGGCATCAAAGAGTCTTTGGGACAGTTTCCAAAGTCCATTTGGCAGCAGACTGTATCTTTATGGTCACACAGCTGATTCAAACATGTGCTATTGTCACCATCTTACATAAGATCCTACAGGGTTAACTGTCGACTATGTCATAGCATTTAAGCAAAATGCCACCTCTAAGGCTCTCTTCCAAAAATCTAAAGGAGCTTTTGAAGCATGTCATGATAGAGAGGACTTTGTTCAATGATCTTCTGATTGCTCCTCTCCATCATGACACAACATAGGGAGACATGGTCACTGAAGGTGTGTTTCATGAGCATGGAGCATGCCCATTGTCCAGTGAATCTAAAGAGCAATTTCCTCTCAATAGTGAGGTCCTCCAGGTGCTGTTCTTTGTGGATGATACTGTGCTGACTGCATCAAACCACAGAACAGAATAGAACACCTTAAATGGATCCAGAAGCATTCAAGAGCTTGGTTAACTATTCACACAGGAACAGACAAGTGGATGAGAAAGGTCTTTTGTCCTGAATCTGAGATAGAGTTGAATAAACAACTGATAGAGCTGGATAATCAGAATGTAGACAGTAGACTAACAGAATCACAGAAGATGAGCACTGGGAGGGTCCTCAGCAGCCACAGGAATTCAATTTACAAACAAAAGAAATCCCTAATGGCACATAATTGATAAGCAATTATCCAGTATTCATGAAGACCTCTAAGGAGGGGAAACTGCTCATGTCTCAAGGTAGCCCATCCTAGTTCTGTACAAATCTCATTGTTAGGAAGTTTTTCCTGACATAAAATTTGCCTCTTTGCTACCCCCCTCCATAACTCCTGGTTCTACTCTCTGGGGCCAAACAGAACAAATCTCATCCCTCTTTCAAAGACTTAAAGACACTTATCATGATCCCTCTAGGTTTTCTCTTCTTCTGACTAAAAATCCCGATTTCCTTCAACTGATCCTTATATAACATGGACCCATTGCCAGCCTGGCTGGCTCCTCTAAATTAATCCCAACTTCTCAATGTCCTAATTGAAATGTAAGGAACCTGACTCTGGATGAGATTGATCAGGGCAGAAAATAGTGAGACTGTCACCTTTCTATTCCTGCAAGCTCTTCCTCCCTTCTTCTAGACCACGATCTCATCAGCTTTTTTGGGAAGCTACCTCACAGTGCTGACTCATACACCCCCCAAGTCTTTTTCAGAATAACTACCGACTAATCATGCTTCCCCCACCTCATACTAGAGAACTTGATTTTTTTTGTACCCACGTACCCAAGTGTAAGACTTTCTATTTCTACCTTATACATTGCATTTTCTTAGATTCAGCTCAAAGCTTGAGCCTGTCAGGATCCCTTTAGACCTTGATTCTATCATCCAATGTGTTGGCCATCCCTCCTTACTTTGAGTAATCTGCACATTTGATAAGCATACAAGCCATGCCTTTATCCGAGTAATTAATAAAATGTTAGACTGAAAATAGACAAGGAGCTGGGCCCAGAATCAACATGGATGATATTATTGTTTATCCTGTTTTCTCAAAGACGGGCCAATGACATCAGGAAGGTGATGTCTTGACTTGCAAATGAATTGGATTTAAGTGAATCAGGGCTGTGCAAAGTCACCAATTTCTCTCTTTCCTCCAGAGTCATCAGGGTCCAGTGGCAAGACATAGGTAAAGACAACTGACTATGGCCTTGGATGCATTGGGAGATCTTGGCTTTTTTAAGCTAAGGTCTTTGCCCAAGTGTCAGTTTGTCTGTGACAACACCCATTCAGTAATTAAAGGATAGATAAGAACTGAAGCAACAGATGGCTTACTTTGCCTTCACAAAAGAATCAGTCTGAGAGAAGATCCTCAGAGTTTTTGTACAGAACAGAAACAATGATTATTTACACTCACTCTGAGCCATAAAAACCAAAGAGCAAGTGAGCCTTAGGCTGTGACCTCTTATTGGCCAATCAGTGAGAGCTAGAGTGATCTGGGTTTAAAGACAGAGTCACATAGCTCCATTTGAATTCCAATGGATGATGACAAAAGAGTAGATTGCCACTGGGGAATGGCCTACTGCTTTTATTAACTCCAGATTTCTCCTTGATCCCAAGGCCCATCATTAAACATGGATAACCTCCAAACAAAGCCAATGTAACCAGGATTAAGAGGGAGGTGGGAAATTGGGAAAGAATTTTTACCTATGTCTCTGACAAAGGACTCATTTCTAAAATATACAGAGAATTGAGTCAAATTTATAAGAATACAAGTCATTCTCCAATTGATAAATGGTCAAAGGATATGAACAGGCAATTTTCAGAGAAAGAAATTAAAGATATCTATAAGCACATGAAGAAATGCTCTAAATCACTATTGATTAGAGAAATGCAAGTCAAAACAACTCTGAGGTACCACATCTCACCAGTCAGATTGGCTAAGATGACAAAACAGGAAAATGACAAATGCTGGAGAGGATTTGGGCAAATTGGAACACTAATGCATTGCTGGTAGTGTTGTGAACTGATCCAGCCTTTCTGGAGAGCAATCTGGAATTATGCCCAAAGGGCTATAGATAATTTCATATCCTTTGACCCAGCAATACCACTCCTAGGGTTAGGATCCCAAAGAGATCATAGAAGTGGGGGGAAGACCCATACGTACAAAAATGTTTATAGCAGCTCTTTTTGTGGTGGCAAAGAATTGGAAATTAAGGGGGTGCCCATCAATTGGGGAATGGCTGAACAAGTTGTGGTATATGCATGTTATGGAATACTATTGTGCTATAAGAAACGAGGAACAGATGGACTTCATATTTACCTGGAGAGGCTTATACGATCTGATGCTGAGTGAGAAGAGTAGAACCAGGAGAAATTTGTACACAATTACAGACACAACATATGTGTGATGACCAACTTTGGTAGACTGGACTTTTTTCAGCAATGCAGTGATATAAGTCAATCCCAAAAGACTCATGATGGAGAGAAATGTGTGCATCCAGAGAAATAACTAGAAAGAACCGAGTTTATATCCAGATGGAAGCAAAATACCTGATCTTTTTCCTTTTCTTGTTTGGCTTTATGTCTTTTTTTACCATTTTTCATTCCATCTGATACACTCCATCTTTATAACCTAACTAATGTATAATGTGAAAGTATGTACAGATCCTATACTTGACTGTATGCCGCCATGGATAGGAGGGGAGAGAGGGGGACAAAATGTGAAACTCAAGGAATTGTGGAATTGAATCCTGTAAACTAAAAGGAAAAAAACAAATTAATAATAAAAAAAACCTAACAACAACAAAAAACAAATAAAAAAAACATGGATAACCTCACAATAGTGCTGTGTGGCTTCAAGCCATTGCATACTGCATTCTCTGAATAATTGAAGTTGATGACCATGTGAAGGGCAATGAATGGAGAAGTCCTAGAAAGGTAGGAGAAGGCTGCAGCACTCTGCCCAAGCAAGAATTGTACAAGAGAAACAAAGTAAGGGGTGTCATGGGGAAATATGTACCTGGAAAAGGTGAACCAGTCACATGGTGAGGATGAGGGATAACAGAACTCAGTCAGTCCTTATATGTTATGGCCTTTATGAAATGCCAAGAGATCCTGGGGAAGAGCTTTCCCCCATTTCTCCACCATCCATGACGGGTGAACCTTCTGAGGCATGTTTTCATGAGTACGAGGAGATGGCTGGTGATCCAAAAGGTTGGAGGCAGTATCCACACCTAAGAGATCAAACATTTATTAAATGTCAACTATGTGCAATGCTAGGCATTAAAGATCCAGAGAAGAAAACATCTTGCCCTCAAGGGATTTTCATTCTATAAGCAGAGACAACATGTGCACATACAAATAAGAACAATCACATGTAAGATCACGTCAGTTGGAATAACCAAGTAGCTTCCTTCTAACCCAAGTTGAACTAACTACCCTAAACTGAACCCAACAGCAAGGGCTAGCACACAGTATGGTCCTGGGCATGTTTTGTTGCATGGCTGTCCCTGGGGTCTGGGGATTACCCTCAAAGCTGCCTGGTAACTTGCATGTTAGAAATGTGATTTAGTGAGTTCATCCTCTGTTTATTATCAAGGAATTCCTTGAGAGACAGAGAAAGACATAACTGTATGCCTCAAGGTCCTCAGCTACAAAATGGATATAACAGGAGCATCTCCCTCCCAGTTGTTGTAAGTGTTAAATGAGAAATTGTTTGTAAAGTGACTAGCACAGTGCCTGACACATAGTAGGTGTTTGATAACTACTTGTTTCCTTCCTTCTTTTCTTCCTTTTGTCTTGTTTTGAGGCAAGGGCAGGAAGCTTTCCCAACACAAGCTCAGGACTGTTTCTACCCTGGGGACTTCTGAGACCAGAGCCAAATTAGCTCTCTGGGGAAGAAGGATTTTTGCCAATGCTAATTATGGTATTTTATTTTCTGGTTCTCCGAGTCAAGACAAACAAACAAGTAAAAAGATTTTTGCTTTATTTTTAGCTAATATTTGGCTTCAAAGGTCTCTCAAATCTTACCAAGATGTTGTTCGAAAGCAAGTAATTGCTAGCATTTCCATAGCTCCATTAAGATTTACCAAGGGCTTTTTAGACATTCTCTCATTTGATCCACACAAGAAGCCTGAGAAGTAGGACTTATTTTTATCCCCAATTTACAGATGAGAAAAAAAATAATGCTGAGAGCACTTAAGTGACTTGCTCATGCAGGATTTGCTGATGCAGGATTTGAACACAAATCCTCCCGATTATGTGTGGTGTGCTTAGCTGCCTCTGAGCTCTTCAAGAGGAGCTTCCCTTCAGCACTACCTGGCAGATTTCTACATGAGCAGGAATCTATTGAGCTTAAACCTTAGGATAATGAGCCCATTTGGCAACACCTATGTCTCAGCTGAAATTCCTCCTGCTCCCTCAATTATTTACCTTTTGATGAGGCATATAATGATTTCATTAGATTTTGGGGTATGGTCTTTTGCATGGTATCACACAAATATTTATTGTTCAAATACTTACATAGCTCTGAAATCTCCTCCACATGTCGTTCCCTTCAATAATGCTAATCATGATTCATCCCTGCCTGTCCATCAGCATCAGATGAGTATCTACATCCTCACCAAGGCTCACCACCTGAGTTCCATCCATCTTGATGAAGTCTTCTCCTGGTTCATTTGACATTGTGAGGCAACCATCACCGGTCCACAGGTTACACATCTCTTTCACCAAGGGACCAGTCTTATTTCTGCATACATTTCTTTGATGACATCTCACTCCAGCTCTTTTATGTCATCTTTATTTGTTTATGTCTTATCTTTTTACCCCCACTACACCTCTGCATTACCCCTGATGTGGTTCTTATTTACAGTCTTTGGAGACTGTTATGTTTCATGACTCATGACCATAGAACAACCCTGGTAGAATATTGGTTTTAAAAAGACACACTTAGTTTCAATAAGAAACTTGGAATCATTAACAGAATTTTTCAGTTTCCCAAAGGAAACGACCCATTCTCCTTCTGATCAGTTCTCAACCTTACTCAGTGCCCATTTACTTCACTTCTTTAAGATAAATGTAATGAGGAGCAGCTAGGTGGTGCAGTGAGTAAAGTGCTGGACCCAGAGTCAGGAGGACCCGAGTTTGGTTCTGGCCTCAGACACTTAACATCCACACAAAAAACCTAGCCATGTGACCTTGGGCAAGTTACTTAACCCCAATTGCCCTCCATAAGGCAAAAAAAAAGAAAAGGGATAAATGTAATGAGGGGGGGGGAGGCAGAGCCAAGATGGCAGTGTAGACTTGGAGTAGGCTCCAGCTCCAATCACTTCCAATACTGGTAAAAAAAATTACTCTAAACAAACTTTAGAGCTACAGAACCCACAAAGTGACAGAAAGAAACAAATCTCCTGCTGAAGGCAGCCTGGAAGGCTGACAGGAAGGGGCTATCACACGGAGCTGAGAGCCAAGCGCAGTCCCCTGTGAGCCGCATGGTTCTGGCCCCAGGGCAGCCCCGATCAGCAGTGGCTAGAGCAGACTTCAGGAGAGTGAATCACCAGCGGCTGTGGTGGCTTCTAGATTTCTCACTCCATAAATGCCAGAGATAAAGTAAAAGGTCAGCGTGGAACTCTGTTGGAATGAGGAGGGACAGAAGAGTGAGGTCTGGCCCCTGCCCCTGGGGGGAGAAGCAGCTCCCTCGGGAGCTCCTGGCCTGAAGATTGTAGGGGGACCAAGTGACCATTCAGAGATGAATCGCTCTTGCTTTAACCTGCTTGGATCTGGATCATGGTCTCGGGTGGTGGTCCTGGGGTGTGTGACCAGTGAGCCAAAGCTTGTGGGAGCTGTAGAGAAGGTGCCCTCCTAATAGCTCTGGCAGTTCCAAAACCCCAGCAATTTGGGACGAAGCTCTCTCCATTCTGGAAGCAAAATTCTACTGTGGCAAAGAGCTCAAAAGTTAAGTAATTGGCTGGCAATATGAGCAAGCAGAGGAAGCACAAACAGGTCATAGAATCCTTTTTGGGGGATAAAAAGGATCAAAGCATGGAGTGGGAGGAAGACAGAGAAGTCAGAACTCCTGCATCAAAAGCCTCCAAGAAAAATATGAATTGGTCACAGGCTAAGGAGGAGCTCAAGAAGGATTTTGAAAATCAAGTAAGAGAAGTGGAGGAAAAATGGGGTAGAGAAATGAGAATGATGCAAGAAAATCATGAAAAGCAAGTCAGCCTGCTAGAGGACACCCAGAAATATACTGAAGAAAATAACATCTTAAAAAAATAGACTAACTGAAATGGCAAAAGAGGCCCAAAAAGCCAGTGAGGAGAAGAATTGCCCTCTGGTTCTAGAATGTCAGGGCAATTTTGCTTGATAGTTTTTTGAACAATGGCTTTTGATCATGGCTTTCAGGTAGTCCAATAATTTTTAAATGATCTCTCCTGGATCTATTTTCCAGGTCAGTGTTTTTTCCAATGAGATATTTCACATTGCCTTTTATTTTTTCATTTCTTTGGATCTGTTTAATACTATCTTGATTTCTCATAAAGTCATTAGATTCTAGTTGCTCCAATCTAATTTCGAAGGAGTTATTCTCTTCCATGAGTTTTTGAAATTCCTTTTCCAACTGGGAAATTTGGCTTTTTAAGGCATTCTTCTCCTCACTGGCTACAAAGAGGCAAGTTTGGATCTGATGTTCCTGACACCGAGAGTTGCCCCAAAGAGAGATGGACTGCCTGAGGAGATGGTGGATTTCCTCTCCCTGGGATTGTTCCAGTAATGTCCAGATGAGCACTCAGTGGGGACATTAAAGAAGGGATTTTTATTCAGGTAGAGGGCACACTGTCCAGTCACCAACACTCTTTCCAAATCTAAGACTCTGTGAACATTTTTAGAGTAAAAGAAATATGCAGAGCCAACCCATCCATTTGAGTCTCTGCAGTACGAGGCTCCAGCCTCATGTGTCATTCTCAATTAACTTTACATCTCATAGTGCTAAAAAAACACAAAAGAAGAAGAAAGCTACATGAAACACTGAAGTAAACTTGGTCTGATCTCTGAAAAGGAGACTTGAATGTTCAGGGAAAATGACTCTTAGATGGAGAATGTGCATTAGTGATGGAAATCAATTACTTATTCAATAGCAAGTGCATTAAGGACAGCTCTAGAGCAAGCAAAGGCCCACACCCATTGCTGGAGCCTCTCAGTGAAGGCTGTTGGCTCTTCATAATTTATTAAAGAGTGGCTCTTTCCTGGGTCTTTGTTTTGCCTCAGCATTGGCCTTGTGACCATGATGTTAGGGATATGGATTCTCAGCTGGACAATTTAACTCTGTAAATACTTTAAGGTTTACATTGAAATTCTGTGATTGGTTTCAACTTTGACTGCAGAAGCCTATTTCTTAATGGAGCCAATCTGGTTGAATTCTGTGCTTATAAAATGTAAAGTTTATTAGGACTTTCTTCTTTGATGTGCTAACTAGCTCAGGGACACAGGCAGAGGCAAAATCCTTTCATTAAAATAAAAAGGTAGTCTCTTTTTATAATGACTTAGAGGGAAATAACATTCTTTGTTCAATGTTTAATGATCTTTCCTTTCTGACATATACTAAAGACATCAAGGGCTTATTTTCCTACTAATGATGAAAATCAATGGCTTTCACATATAACCACACAGTGCACATTTCTGGTGTCAAGCAAGAACCTACCTCTAGTCCTTGGCCAAGGCATGAGATTGACCCTGAGCTCCCAAAGGCTTTACCAGCAGCACACAAGTTCTGGAAGGTTCTACCCAGGAGAAAACGATTCAAAATCTACCCTGAAAACAGAGCATATTTCTGCTTTTTGAGAACCAGTCTTGCTAAATACAGAGAAGTTTATGATCAGTAAGTTGGCCATTGACTGAAAGATTTGCTGGGTATAATGACTCAGGAAATTGATATGTAAAAATTCACCCCCCCCCACCCCAACCCTTAATGGCTCCTTTTGGCTTTACCATTGGTAGAGGTGGAATGGCAGAAGAAAAGGCGTGGTTTCAAAGAATTATTCTTATTTTTAGACAAACAACAAATATTAATATAACCGTCAGTACTCAATATATATATTTTTGTCCAAAATCCAATAAACTAGCACATGACCAGAGGAGCTAGACCATGCCTACATTGGCATTATTCTTATCAAGGAAAGCAGAAGACACAGAAGGTTGCAACTGAAAGGAAGGATCACCTGTAGGATCTTCTGAGACAAGTCAAAAAGGTAGTTGGCAGAGATGTTTTCATCATATACCCAAAGGTAACAAGGAGTTTTACTTCATAAACTCAAAGAACCATGGTTTTTCAGAATTGGAAGTGATTTTATTGACCATCTAGTCCAATCTGTAGTTGAATAAGAGTCCCCTCTATGACATACTCAAATAGACATTTAGCCTTTGCTGGAAAACCTCCAGTGAGGAGGAACCCATGGCCTCCCATGGCAGGCCCTTCCATTTATGGAAAGCTCTGTTAGGAAATTTTTCCTGATATCCATCCTAAAATTGTACCTTCGTAATTTCCACCTGTTGCTCCTGGGTCTGCTCTCTGGTGTCAGGTAAAACATGTCTGATCTCTCTTACACATACCAGACTTTTAGATTTGTGAACACATGTCTCTTGTGCCTCTTACGTCCTCTCTTCACTAGGCTATATATTCACTTTGAGTGATTTTCATAGGGCATGAACTCAAGACCATTCACTACACAGGTTACCTTCCTTTGGGCACTCTCTAGCATAATTATCAATTGCTTTCCTTAAATGGGGTCCCCAGAAGTGAATACAGTCTTCCAGACCTTCTCTAAGCAGGGGGATGAGTATAGAAGGATAACCATTAGCTCCTCATTCACCAGTTATGTTCCCTTAATACAGTCCAAGATCACATTAGCTCTCTCATCAGCCACATCACATGAACAGTGTACAATGAGAATGCCATTCATCTATCCTCCTAGACCCTATTCAGACACATTGTGGTTTAACCACACCTTACCCATCATGAATTCAAGATTGCCCATCATGGACTTAGGATCACAGAATCCTAGATTGAGAATTGGGAAGGACCTTAGAGGTCAACTTAGAGTCAAACTCCTTCATTTAACAAATGAGCAAACTGAAGTCCCCAAAATTGATGAGCCTTGCTCCAGGTCACACAGGTATTAAGTGACAGACCCAGGATTTGAACCCAAATCTAAGTACTCCACATTCACTGCTCTTTTGATCACTTTATGAGTTCAAATATAAGACTTGAACTTCAATGAACTTCATGTTCTTAGCCTGTAAATATCTTCTTGGCAAGAGATTCTTTCACCAGCATGTTGGGTATCCCTCCTAGGTTTGTGACATCAGTGAATGTGATGAGTATGCTATCTTTAGATATATCCAGGTCATCACTAACATCATGAAATAGCACAGGGCTAGGCACAGATACTTCTTTCAGTGCAGGAAATCAAACAACAACTACTTTTTTGGTTCAAACATGGGACCAGTCAGCAAATTAGTTACAGGTGCACCTAACTCTATTAGAAAACAATCCATATTTGTCTATTTTGTTCACAACAGTATCACTAAAGAACTTAATCAGCCACAGTGCTAAAATTTAGATACAAATCATCCACCACATTTCACTCATTTAATAATCGTGTAACCCCCCCCCCCCAAAAAAAAAAAGTAAATGACATACACCTGGCTTAATTTAATTCTAATGATCCCATGTTAGCTCACTGTGACCACCTCTTTCCCTTCTAAATTCTATATTATATAAATCTATATTAGCACATGTTGAAGAATATGAAGAAGAAACTGATTCCCCACAAAGCCCAGAGCACTTCTTGTCTATTCATTCTTTTCAGGATATTTGTTGCTAGTTCATCTGGGTCTGGTGAATGGTTCTATTCGGGGAACTTAACTGCCATCTAATCATTTTTCCTTTCTCAATCCTCTTAGGTTTTACAAGTTTCCTGTTATATCCTCCCCAGTACAAAGGGCATTCTTCTTTGATGGAGAAAGCAGAGCTGAAACGGAATTAGAGATTTCCAGCTTACCATTTTGGACACCTCCACACACTTGTATCCATTCTCAGCAATCTGCCATTGCTTCTATTTCTAATACTTTCCTTGAAAATCTGAATTCTTCCATGGCCTGCATGTGTAGTCACATCCATCTGTTTAGAAACTCACAGAATCACAGAGAATTTCAGCATGGGAGGGACTTCAGCCATCATAAAGTGGGACCCAGGCCTCCCCGAAGAATGCTTTCTGCAGCAAATGTGACAAAATCTAATGCTTTGTATCACCAGACTTTCATCTTTTAGTGTCACCAGAACCTTCTGTCCTTTCAAGTGCATTCTTCCCAAAGCTGCCAAAAATATAAACCAAGAGCACAGTCACTATTCTGATCAATAAACTCCAGGGGCTCCCTGTTGCCTCTAGAATCAAATACAAAACTCTTCTGCTGGCATTTAAAATCCTTCCCATGGGGCAGCTAGGTGGTGTAGTGAATAGAGCACTGCCTCTGGAGTCCAGAGAACCTGAGTTCAGATCCAGCCTTAGACACTTAACACTTACTAGCTGTGTGACCTTGGGCAAGTCACTTAACTCCAATTGCCCTGCCCTCCAAAAAAAAAAAGAAGGATGCATTTTTAATTAGTATTGAGAGAAAGGTTGATTTTGTACTGACTTGCACCTAGTCTACACTCTCTTCTGCTATAGCTAGGTCTGGTGAGGGAGGGGTGTCCTCTTCCCTAGAGAAAGGGCCTTGTGGAGTAGCCCCCTCTCCTTTGAGTAATCAGAGATAATCAAGTGTTCTTTTTTTTAACAAATAGAAAGGAAAATGGGGGGGGAGGTGGACAATTGAAGTGACAGAAAAAGGCAGAAGAAGATAAGAAGAGGAAAAAGAGGAGGAAAAGAAAGAAAAGAACTCCTATATATGATGAAGGTTATAAAGGGAAAGCCCCTCCCCTTCCTCTCTGCAGTCTGCTGGTCTGGGCACAGCCCCTTGGACTGATCATACAACTTGGACCCTTCCAGGGCACAATCCCTTTGCTAAATGACATCTACAAGGAGAAGTTTCTGGATGGTCCCTATCTTTGCCTTTTCCCCACAGGGTATATTGAAGGTGATTGGAGACTGAGCAGGAAGAGTGACTCAGGAGGCTTCAAAAGCAGAGATAATTCCAATTGTCACTCTTCCTCTTCTCATCTGTTCATAATATTGGGACTTATCAAACTCTGCCTCGGACTTCTGGAGCTGGACTCCATGTCTCTGGTTGCTTCTTCTGCTTTGTTTCTTTCCTTGAGTGCAGGTGACTGATGTGACCCTAGGAGTGTTCCCAGCCTTGCTGAAAACCCTGTGAGCTTAGGAGTCCAGCAGGAGGTGACCTCTAAATCAATTTCCTCAAGGATGAACCTAGAAGTTTGGACTTGGGAGGAATTCCTCAGACTGTGAAGATAAAGAGACTGTTCAGTAGTCTCATATAGTGTTTGATGTTTAAGTAGCAACCTCCTGGGAGAAAATATTAGGAGTTAGGGGTTACTATTCCATGTTTGAAGTTTCTTCTCCATACATGTTTGAGTTGTGAAGGAAGCATTTCTTTTGTGAAGAGGAAATCAATAGTTTATAGCTGATGTACTTTATATTTTCCTAGAAGACCTTCAACATGAATTGAACCTAAGCTTTAAGAGAGTT
Organism: Petaurus breviceps papuanus; assembly: GCF_028583685.1. NCBI lineage: Eukaryota > Metazoa > Chordata > Mammalia > Diprotodontia > Petauridae > Petaurus > Petaurus breviceps. The sequence goes on along the minus strand of NW_027185761.1, from coordinate 73,346,807 downwards.
TGTGCCAGGTGATGTGCTAAGTGCTGGAAGAATACACAAAAGGCAGTCCCTGCTCTCAAGGAGTTCCTACATACATGCAAGGAAATATGAGAAAAGGCACCGGAATTAACATGATTTGGGAAAGTCTTCCTATAAAAGGTGGGAATTTAGCTGGGACTTAAAGGAAGCTAGGGAAGAAAAAAGACTGATTTGAGGAAAGAGAATCCTCCAAGTTTGAGAGACAGTGAAAATGCCTGGAATTGGGAGATTGAGTACCTTGTTCAAGGAACAAGGAGATGGGTGTCACTGGATTACAGGCTACGTAGAGGAGAGTAAGGTATAAACCTAGAAAGACTGGGATTAGGGTGGGGGTCAGATTATAAAGGGATTTAAACACCAGAGGATTATGTGTGTGATTCTGTAGGCAACAGGGAGCCACTGGAGTTGATTGAGTTAGACCCACACATTAGGAAAAATCACTTTAGTGGCTGAATGGAAGATAAACTGGAGTGGGGAGTGATTGGAAGTTGGTATTTCCCACCTCCAACCCCAACAAGCTTTTGGAGTAGTCCAGCTATGAAGTGATGAGAGTTTGCATTAGAGGGGGATGGTTAGCAGTGTCAGAGGAGAGGAAGGGTAATGCTCAAGAGATGTTACAAAGGCAAAATCTACAAGTCTTGGTGACAGATTGGATGTGGTAGGTTGGGAGGGGCAGTGAGAAAAAGTGAGGAATCCAGGATGACCACTTAGGTTGCCAGAGCAGGTGACTGGGAGGATGGTGATACCCTCAACAATAATGAGAAAGTGAGGGAGAAGGGAGGCTCCATTGGGAAAGATGAATTCAGTTTTGTCATGATGAGTTTAAAATGTCTAAGGGATATCCAATTTAAATCGTCTCATAGATAGTTAGAGATGGGAAAATGTGGTTCAATAAAGAGATTAGTAGATAAGCAGATTCAAAAATCATTAGCATTAAATCCATGGGAGCTGATAAAATCACCAAGTGAAAAAGAGAAGAGAAGAGGACCCTGGACAGAGACCTATGGGGCACCCACAACTGGAGGGTGTGACCTAAATGAAAATCCAACAAAGGCTACTGAGAAGGAGTGGTCTGACAGGTAGGAGAAGAACCAGGAGAGAGGGCAGCCCAAAAATCTAGAGAAGAGAGTGTCAAAGAAGATACAAGGATATAGAGTGTCAAAGACAGCAGAACCAAAGGAGGAGGAGAACTGAGAATGGCCATCAATTCTATCTTCCCAGCATATAATGTTGGGAAGTGAATCAAAACAAAGAACAGCACACATCACTCATTGGGGACCTTCCATTAACAAATGCATTTGAGTAAATTCAAATGGCTAAATGTAATTATGAATACATTCTTATCATGGGTATGTTTTTAGAATTGATTAAAGTGTATTCTACTGCCAAAGTAGACTCAACAACTATTATTAAAACACTGTTGGACTTTCTACTTAATTTGGGATACCACTATCCTTTCTCCATCGTGTCTGAAAAGACTTATTTCATGGGCCATGTAATGAAAAAATTCTGCAAAACTCTCCAATTCAACAGTACCCCCATGTAGCAGCAAGCACCCCAAGCGTCCTCAGGGTGGCTGCCCATACAGGTTCTTGGATCTGCTTTGATAAAGGAAAGCAACTCAAAATGGGTTAACAAGCCACTTTAATCAGTCAAACATGTATCATTTACCTAGTTCAGGGGAAAAAGGTCAGCACCCCGAACTTCAAAGTATACAGAAAGAATTATCAAGACAGAAACAGATCAAGTAGACAGCTTTCCAAACTGTCCAACCATTACATCCATACCCAGTCAACATCTGGGTTTTTCAAAGCCGGGGGACTCTCAACAACGGCTTCCCAGAATCCAGATCAAATCACAGAACACTTCTCAAAGTGAGCCCCCAAAACAAAGCTACACATCAGGGCTTATATAGCCTTCTCCTGGCTCAGAGAATGTAACAATCTTATTGACTCACTGGCCAATCAAGAAGTATCTACTGGAAAACAAGCCTCCCTCCCCAGGCTCCAGGTGCACTTTAGCTTAGGGGCAGGGAAGATCTTTAAAATTTACATTCCCATTACACCCCATTGCCTTGGTTATCCTCAGTCACCAGGTACAGTAGAGACATAATGGTATTATGAAAAAATAAGCTGGTCAGAACATATGCTAAAATTGTTCTGAAATAGTTGGATAACTCCGAATATGAGATCTACCCCCAAGCAATATGAAAACCTACCCTAGTCCCACTAAGGTATGCACAGGTCTGTTTCTATCTCTGTCTTTCTTTTTCTGTCCCTGTCTCTCTCTACCTTAATGGCAATCCCCTCCTCAAAGGTGGAAATGCTAACAAAGGAGATTCTATCTTGGATCAGAATCTCACTAATAGTAAAAATTTCCCTGATCAGCAGAAATGACTTGAATTCTTGGGGGCAGTTAATTTTCTCTCTTAGTATTTATAATAAAAAATATGAAAAAATTGTTCCAATCAAACTGTCACAAAGTAATCCTATGTATACTATACTGCAAAGCAGTCATCAGCAGAACTATCTGTTACTGGTTAAAAAATAGAAATGTTGATCAATGAAACAGGTTAGGTTCACCAGACTGGGAAGCAACTGAACTCAGGAACACAGTGTTCAATAACCCAAGGATACAGAATTGCCAGGAAGATTAAAGTAGTCTGGAAGAAATTAGGCCTAGAACAACTTCTCATACCATATACCACAATAAACTCCAAATGACACATGATCTAATTATAAAAGATCCTATCATACACAAATTAGAAGAAAATAAAGAGTTATTTTTCACATATATAGAAAGAGGAGGAAATCTTAGTCAAATAAAAAGTAAAGAAGATCATAGGAGATAAGATGGAGAATTTTGATGGTGTAAAATTGAAAAAAGGTTTTACACAAACAAAAGCAATGCATTCGGAATTAGGAGGAAAAAGGTATTTACGAAAAATCCTTTGAAGAAGGCTCAATATCAAGGTATGTAAAGAATGTATATAAACATACAATAATGGCAGAGGCCCAGAAGACGACCCTGAGCTGCACAGAGGTCCAGACGCCGGGGATGCAGAGGCCCGGATGAGGCCTGATCAATGTGGTGGCAAGTTGATCCACCAACCACAAGGGCCACTGCCAGTCCTATCACCACAGGGCTGGGACTGGATGGAGCAGGGTAAGAGTCAAATGGTGGGCCCCTGGCAGGGGCAGCAGCTACTCCTGGGACTACCAATCCACAGCCTAGAAATTTAAAAAGCCCCTATCTGGACTTCCAGGGACCAGGATGGCAGAGTAAACACAGGCTGCTCCAATCCCCCCCTTTGACCCTAAAAACATACTAATTATTGCCCTAGGGCAAAATTTTAAACAGTAAAGGCCTAGGAACCCTAGAGGAAGGGTGTGGCTAGGGCCCTGCCTCAAAATGGGAAAAAAGCAGACTGCAAAGACAAAGACTCTGGAGTCCTACTATTGTGAAAGGGAGGAACCAAATTCAGAGGGAGACAGTGTTGACTCCACACCCACAGCTGAAGCCTCAACTGGGAACTGATCTCAAGCATAGAAAGAATTATTAGATGAGCTCAAAAAGAACTTTTAAAGCAAAATTAGAGAGACAGAAGATAAAATGAATAATTCTTTTAAAATCAAAATTGCAAAATTAGAAAAACATTACAATGAAGAAAACAGCTCCTTAAAAAGAAAAATGTGTGATATGGAAAAGGAGCTCCAAAAACTGAGGAAAATAATTTGCTAAAAACTAGAATCAACCAGATTGAAGTGAATCACTCTATGAAGAACCAAGAATCAGTTAAACAAAACATCAAGAATGAAAAATTAGAAAAAGAGGTAAAATATCTCAATGGAAAAATAACTGACCTGGAAAAGAGATCCAGGAGACATAATCTGAGAATCATAGGCCTACCACAAAATCATGAAGAAAAAATGAGCCTGAACAACATCTTCCAAGAGCTCATCAAGGAAAACTGCCCTGTGATACTAGAACCAGAGGGTAAAATAGAAATCGAGAGAATCCACAGGTCACCTCCTGAAAGAGATCCCAAATTGAAAAGTCCACAAAATGTTGTGGCTGGATTCCAGAACTACCAGAACAAATTCTAAATTCCAGGTAAAGGAGAAAATAGTACAAGTAGCCAGAAAGAAACAATTCAAATATGCAGAAACACAGTGAGGATTGCACAGGATCTGGCAGTTTCTACACTGAAAGATCAGAGGAACTGGAATATAACTTTTCGCAGGGCAAATGAGCTCGGGTTACAAACAAGGATCACTTATCCAGTGAAACTGAAAATATTTTTTCAGGCAAGGACATGGTCATTCAATGATATAATGGATTTCCAGACCTTCCCAATGAAAAATCCAGAGCTCAATGGAAAATTCAACCTCCAATTATGAGATGCAAGAGAGACATAGAAAGGTAAACAAGGAAAACACACACACACACACACGCACACGCACCCTGTTATTTAATAAGAGTAAACTGTTCATAGACAAGTAGAGGGTATGGGTAAAACTTATACAAAATGACAATTAAATAAGAACCTTATTAAGGGCTACAAAGGTACTGCAATGGAAGAAGAGGAAAGAATGAACTAGAAAAGGGTAAATTATGCCACACAAAGAGGCATAAAAACAATATAGTAGAGAGAAAGAAGAGAGGGAGATGAACATTATATGAGCTTTTCCCTTATTGGTTCTGGTGCAAGGAGGGAATAACACAACCAGTTAAGCATAGGACCCTATTGAGAAGAGACACAAAATATATCATAATAGAGGGAAAGAGGGGAGGGAGAAGAGCTTTGCATGAGATCTGTTCTTGTCAATCTTGGTTCGAAGAAGAAATAACATATTACATTAAGTATAGAAATCTCTCATATCCTAAAGGCAGTAGGAGGGAGGAAGGGCTAAGAAAGGGGGGGGTGGTTAGAAAGAAGGGAAGAAGTAAGGGGAAAGGGGAGGAAAAGGGAGGAGGGCTGATAAGAAGGGAATACTGAGGCAGGTGGTGATCAAAAGGAAAACTCTTAAGGAAGGGAAGGGAGAAGGGTAGAAAAACAAAAGCATAAATAGGGGAGTGAACAGGATGGAGGGAAAGAGACAGACAGTAATCATAACTGTGAATGTGAATGGGATGAACTCTCCCATAAAATGGAGGTGGACAACAGAATGGATTAAAAACCATAATCCTACAATATGCTGTTTACAAGAAACACATCTGAAACAGGGGCATACTGTAAGGGTTATGGGATTTAAAGATCTTCCATGCCCCATGGACATGCTGACATAGCAGGAAGGGGTGGAGCAGGAGAAAGCGAAAGCCAGAGAAAGCGAAAGCCAAGGACGTGCTGACGTAGCAGGAAGGGGCAGAGCCAGCGAAAGCGAAAGCCAGGGAAAGCGAAAGCGAGGGAAAGCGAAAGCCGACCTAGCAGTCCTGCGGTGGCTGGCGGTGGTTGTGACGGCTGTGGCAGCAGCAGAGGCAGCGGCAGCGTGAAACCCTTTTTGAGTTAGGACTGCTAAGGACTTTCTGCTAAGGACTCCTGCTGAGGACTGCCAGGGGCCGGAGCTGCTGGGAGCGCGCTTCCCGTACGCTGGGTGGTTGCTGTGCGTGGGGAGAGGAGGACCTTTGCCTGAGGTAGCCTGTTCTGTTTTAAAGGCTTGAGAATGTGGGTGCTTTCTACTTTATCTATCTGTGCCAATATCATAACTACTCTGATGGCTTTCACTTTCTGGTTTTGGGACTCAGTCTTTTGGTATCTTAATAAATTTTCTAGTTTATTTCTCCATATGGCAAACCTGATGTATTTTGTGATGGATAATTATATCAGCATATTTGTAATCTCTATAGGCATTGTGAATATGGCATTGCTGATACACATACACACAGGGTAAAGGTAAAAGCCTAGAGTAAAATATATCATGCCTCAACTAAAGTAAAAAAAAGCAGGGGTAGCAATCCTTATCTTAGATAAAGCAAAAGCAAAAAAAAAAAATCTAATTAAAAGAAATAAGGAAGGAAACTATATTCTGCTAAAAGGCACTGTCGAGAATGAAGCAATTTCATTACTTAACATATATGCACCAAGTGGTATAGCATCCGGATTCTTAGAGGAGAAGGTAAGGGAATTAGAGAAAGAAATAGATGGCAAAACTATACTAGTGGGGTACTTTAATCTCCCCCTCTCTGAACTTGATAAATCCAACCTCAAAATAAACAAAAACGAAGTTAAGGAGGTGAATAGAATTTTAGAGAGGGCAGGTATGATAGTTCTCGGGAGAAAACTGAATGGGAATAAAAAAGGAATACACCTTCTTCTCAGTGGTACATGGCACATACACAAAAGTCAACCATGTACTAGGGCATAAAAACTTCACAATTATGTGCAAAAAGGCAGAAATATTAAATGCATCATCCTCAGATCATGATGCAATAAAAATCATATGCAATAAAGGGCCATGAAAAGATAGACTAAAAACTAATTGGAAACTAAACAATCTAATCCTAAAGAATGAGTGGGTCAAACAAGAAATTATAGAAACAATCAGTGACTTCATTCAAGAGAATGACAATAATGAGACAACATACCAAAATTTGTGGGATGCAGCAAAGGCAGTTCTTAGGGGAAGTTTTATATCCCTGAGTACATACATGAATAAATTAGAGAAAAGGGAGGTTAATGAACTGAAAAAAAGCTAGAAAAAGAACAAATTGAAAATCTGAAATTTAACACTAAATTAGAAATAATGAAAACCAAAGGAGATATTAATAAAATTGAAATTAAGAAAACTATTGAATTAATAAATAAAACTAAGAGCTGGTTTCATGAAAAAACCAATAAAATTGATAGACCCATAGTCAATATGATAAAAAAAGAAAGAAGAAAACAAAATTATGAATATAAAAAATGAAAAGGGTGAATCTACCTCCAATGAAGAAGAAATCAAAACAATAATTAGGAATTATTTTGCCAAATTATATGCACATAAATTTGACAATCTTAGTGAAATGGATGAATATTTACAAAAATATAAGTTGCCCAGATTAACTGAAGAGGAAGTAAATTACTTAAATTACCCCATCTCAGAAAGAGAAATTGAACAGTCCATCAATGAACTCCCTAGGAAAATATTTCCAGGGATAGATGGATTTACTAGTGAATTTTATCAAACATATAAAGAACAATTGATTCCAATACTCTACAAACTATTTGGAAAAATTAGTGAAGAAGGAGTCCTACCAAATTCTTTTTATGATACAAACATGGTACTGATACCTAAATCAGGAAGAGATAAAATGGAAAAAGAAAATTATAGACCAATTTCCCTCATGAATATAGATGCAAAAACTTTAAATTAAATATTAGCAAAAAGAATACAGTAACTTATCACAAGAATAATACACTTTGATCAAGTCAGATTTATTCCAGGAACGCAAGGATGGTTTAATATAATTTAATATAATTGATCATCATATCAACAATAAAACTAGCAGAAACCACATGATTATGTCAATAGATGAAGAAAAGCTTTTGATGAGTACAACATCCATTTCTATTAAAAACACTAGAAAGTAATGGAATAAATCTAGCCTTCCTTAAAATAATAAGTAACATCTATTTAAAGCCATCAGCAAGTATTATATGTAATGGGGAGAAGCTAGAAGCATTTACAATAAGATCAGGGGTGAAACAAGGGTGTCCACTATTACCCCTCTTATTCAATCTAGTACTAGAAATGTTAACAGTAGCAATTAGAGAAGAAAAAGAAATCAAAGGAATCAAATCAGGCAAAGAAGAGACCAAGTTATCACTCTGTGCAGATGATATGATGATATAATTTGAGAATCCTAGAGAATCAAGTAAAAAACTACTTGAGACAATAAATAAATTTGGCAAAGTTACAGGATATAAAATAAACCCACATAAATCCTCAGCATTCCTGTATATTTTTAATGAAATCCAACAGCATGAGATAGAAAGGGAAATCTCATTTAAAGTTGCTGTAGACATTATAAAATATTTGGGAATCTACCTGCCAAAACAAACCCAGGACCTATATGAACACGACTATAAAACACTTTTCATACAAATAAAGTCAGATCTAACTAACTAGAAAAAAACATCAATTGCTCATGGCTGTGTTGAGCTAATATAATAAAAATAACAATTTTACCCGAATTAAATTACATATTTAATTCCATACCAATCAATTTACCCAAAAATTACTTTATAGAAATAGAAAAAAATAATAACAAAATTCATTTGGAAGAACAAGAGGTCCAGAATGTCAAGGGAATTAATGAAAAGGAATGCTAGGGAAGGTGGCCTAACTATACCAGATTTTAATCTGCAGTATAAAGCAGCAGTCATCAAAACTACTTGGTACTGGCTGAGGAATAGAGCAGTAGATCAATGGAATAGATTGGGTTCGTGAGACTCAGCAGTCAATGACTATAATAATCTACTCTTTGATAAACCCAAAGACCCCAGCTTTTGGGATAAGAACTCACTATTTCAGAAAAACTGCTAGGAAAACTGGAATATAGTATGGCAGAAACTGGGCATAGACCATTATCTAACACCATATACCAAAATTAAGCCTAAATAAGTGCATGATCTAGGTATAAAGGATGATACTGTAAGCACTCTGGGAAAGCAAGGAATAGTGTAACTGTTAGATTTATGGAGAGAGGAAGACTTCATGACCAAACAAGAATTAGAGAGCATTTTAAAATGCAAAATGGATAACTTTGATTACATGAAATGGAAAAGCTTCTGTACAAACAAAACCAATGTAACCAAGATTAATAGGGAAGTAGAAAATTGGGAAATAATTTTTACAATCAATGTCTCTGATAAAGTCCTCATTTCTAAAATATACAGAGAAATGAGTCAAATCTATAAGAATACAAGTTATTCCCCAATTGATGAATGGTCAAAGGATATGAACAGGCAGCTCTCAGAGGAAGAAATTAAAGATATCTATAAGCATATGAAAAAATGCTCTAAATCACTTTTGATTAGAGAAATGCAAATCAAACAACTTTTAGGTACCATATATCACCAGTCAGATTGGATAAGATGACAAAACAGGAAAATGATAAATGCTGGAGAGGATGTGAAAAAATTGGAACACTAATACATTGCTGGTGGAGTTGTCAACTGATTCAACCATTCTGGAGAGCAATCTGGAACTATGCCCAAAGGACTATAAGTAATTTCATGTCCTTTGACCCAGCAATACCACTTCTAGGGTTGTATACCAAAGAGATCATAGAAGCGGGAGGAAGACCCCTATGTACAAAAACATTTATAGGAGTTCTTTTTGTGGTGGCAAAGAATTGGAAATTAAGGGGATGCCCATCAATTGGGGAATGACTAAACAAGTTATGGTATGTGAACTTAATGGAATACTATTGTGCCATAAGAAAGGAGGAGCAGATGGACTTCATATTTACCTAAAGAGGATTATACAAACTGATGCTGAGTGTGAAGAGCAGAACCAGGAGAAATTTGTACACAATTACAGACACAACATATGTGTGATAACCAACTTTAATAGACTGGACTCTTCTGAGCAATTCAAGGCTATAAGTCAACTCCAAAAGATTCATGATGGAGAGAGATGTCTACATTCAGAGAAAGACCTAGAAAGAGTTTGAATGCAGATTGAAGCAAATTACATGCTCTCTTTCTTTTTCTTGTCTGGTTTTGTTTCCTCTTTCCCACTGTTCATTCCATCCGATATAATCCTTCATTATAACCTGACTAATGTCTAATGTGAAAGTATCTGCAGATCCTATACCTAATTGTATGCTGCCAGTGGGAGGGAGGGGAGAAGAGGGAGGGGAAGAAAATTTGAAACTGAAAGAACTGTGGAACTGAATCTTGTAAACTAAAAGTAAATGAACAAATTAATACAGACCAAAAAGAATTTAAAAAAAAAGAAAAAATATACAATAACAAGGGCTGTTTCTCAATTGATAAGTGTTCAAAGTACATGAACAGATAATATGCCAACAAACAAATCTTCATCTATCAATAGATACATAAAAATGCCCCAAATCAATAAAATAAGAGAAATATGAAATAAACCAACTCTGATAATTGACTCCACATCTGACCTTTGATTGGCAAAGGTAACAAAAAAAAGGTGAATTACTATTGTTAAGGCAACTGGGCACACAACTGCACTTATAGTGGAGCCATGAATTGGGAAATAGTTAAAAGTCTCTGTATGGATACTTCATTACCAAGAAGAGGCATCTACTCTGCAGAGATCAAAGAAGAGGGAAAGGACCCAGAGGCATAAAAGTATTTATAGTAGTTAAATGTTACAGAACAGACACCGTGAGGAGGTTGCATCTGGCTGGAGCTCTCACAGCCAATTGCAGTACATTGAGCTCCATAGAGACAGCACCAGGGCAAGTAAGAGCCGGATGGGCACTGGGCTACTCTGTGTGGCGTTGAGGGAAAGTCATCAAAAATGGCAAAGGTGATCATAAGAAGCCAAGAGGGAAAGTGTCTTCTCATGCCTTCTTTGTGCAAACCTGCCGAGAGGAACACAAGAAGTACCCAGATGCTTCTCTGAACTTCTCAGAATTTTCTAGAAAATGCTCAGAAAGGTGGAAGGCTATGTCTGCTAAAGAGAAAGGAAAATTTGAGGACATGGCAAAAGCTGATGAGGTTCGTTATGAAAGAGAAATGAAAATCTACATACTACCTAAAGGCAAAACAAAAAAGAAGTTTAAAGATCCCAATGCACCAAAGAGACCTCCTTCAGCACTTTTCTTATTCTGTTGAGTATTGTCCAAAAATCAAAAGGGAGTATCTTGGTCTTTCTATTGGGGATGTGGAAAAAAAATTGGGAGAAATGTGGAATAATACTGCTGCATATGACAAGCATTCTTATGAAAAGAAGGAAGCTAAACTGAAGGAAAAAGATGAAAAGGATATTGTTGCATACGGGGCTAAAGGAGAACCTGATGTGGGTAAAAAGGGAGGAGATGTCAAGGCTGAGAAGAGCAAGAAAAAGAAGGAGGAGGAGGAAGATGAGGAGGAGGATGAATAAGTTGGTTCTAGAACAGTTTTTTTCTTGTCTATAAAGCATTTAACACCCTGTTCACAACTCACTCCTTTTAAAGGAAAAAAAAAAGTTGAAATGTAAGGCTGTGTAAGATTTGTTTTTAAACTGTACAGTGTCTTTTTTTTGTATAGTTAACACACTACCAAATGTGCCTTTAGATAGCCCTGTCCTTTAGTGGTATTTTCAGTGGCCGCTAACCTTGCTTGGAGTGATATGGGGCTGTAAATTGGCATGGACATCTAAAGCAGGTTCTTGTGGGTACACAGCACAAATTAGCTCTGTGTGGGGACACAGTTCATTTTCATCTTCAGTTGTCTTTGATGCAGCATATGGAATAATTGTTTTCCTGTTAACTGAACACCACTCTGTGATTGCAAAAACAAAAGTTACAACTGTTTTGTTGACATTCTGAATGCTTCTAAGTAAATACAATTTTTTTTATTAAAAAATATTTCAAGTAGCTCTTCTGTGTATTGCAAAGAAGTAGAAAGCAAAAGGGGTGCCCCCCAATTGGGGAAGGGCCAAACAATTATGGCACACGAATGTAATGGGATATTATTGTGCCATAAGAAGTGACAAAAGGGAATGCTTCAGACAAGCCTGGGAAGATGACTACAAACTGAAGCAGAGAGAAGTTATAAGAATCAGAGGAATTATTTGTACAGTGACCACTACTTTGTGAAGGAAAGCAACTCTGAAAGACTTCAGAGCTATAAGTCAATGAATAATCACAAAACTGAAGACACAGACTGAAGCCGAAGGATGCTTTTCAACAGTTGGTGGCTGGATGACGGTGTGGAGGTGCAGAATGACACACAAGCATGACCATCACAATCACACTTCTTTTGCCTGACTATACTTTTGTTGGTGGCATGGCGGATACAGGGATGGGCTAGAGGTCAGGACCACCTGAGTCCAAATCTTGCCTCAGACATGTACTATTTGTGTGACCCTGGGCAGGTCACTTGACCTATTTCCACCTTAGCTTCTTCACTTGTAAAATGGAATAATAGTAGCCCCTACCTCCCAGAATTGTTGAGAGGATAAAATGAGATAATATATGTAAAATAATGTATAAAGGTTAGCTATTACTGTAGGAGAAGGGTTTTTTTGAAGGGGAAGATGGAGAGATAGTTGGGGATAGTAATAGAGATATCAAGGAAAGAGAGGAGGAAAAGAATGACAAATGAAATGTTAAAAAATACACAGAGGAGACTAATGTGGCGGGTAGAGGGGGACACAAATGAGCAGGGTCATGCTGGCACAACCATATTCAATTTACTGTATATCAAAAGAAGGAAGCCCTATGCAGGAGATTTGCAGACTCAGTACAATTCTTATTTTCTCACTTTTGTCTATGAAAATGTTCAGGCTTCCCTGTGATTTTCTTGGTCATGACCTCAAAAAAGGGGATAAAAGAAAAAGGAGAGGAAACTCAGGCATAGTCTGTTATCAGTCATGCTCTTTCAGTTTTAGTCAAATAGACTTTTTAAGGCCCGCCAGAGGAAGATTGAGTAGGGTCCTACAGACTCATGTTTCATAAGGGGAGTCAGCCCATAAATATTGAGCTCCCTCTCCCACAAACTCTCTGTCTCTTTCTCTCTCTCTCTCTCTCTCTCTCTCTCTCTCTCTCTCC
>NW_027185761.1:73330395-73333969 GCF_028583685.1 Petaurus breviceps papuanus | reverse complement strand
ACATGCATGCACACTCAAACAAAGGAGGGTCTAGGAATCGAATGTCCAGCATCCACCTACTGGGAACAATTATGACCAAGACACCTGTGGGATGAGTGTGTGCACAGCTGCCCTAGGTGGTACCTTTCTACTCAATGGACTCTAGACAATCCCTTTTACCTCTAGGAACAGAGAGAAAGCTCTTTAAAGCCCTTCCCAAGATGGCTCTTCCTTCCTTCCCAGTCTCCTTACACTTGACCCCACTCCACGTTCTCCTGACTCGGCTTTTTCACTGGCTGTCTCCCATGCCTGGAGGCTTCCCTGGCCTCCATTCCATCTTGGGTAGGAGGGTTTTCCTGGTGTCCCTCTCTTCCTCCCCTGCTGGTGCCATCCCTTCTGACTTTCCCTTCCATCTCTTTTGCAGATATTTGGCATGTATGTAGTTGTTTTCAGGTTGCCTCCCCCATTAGAGTGTGTTCTCCTTGAGGGCAGGGATATGCCTTGTTCTGGCATCCCCAGGATGTAGCACAGCACCTGCCTATGCTAAGCATATTGACTGACTGCCTGATCAGGGCCCATGCATGGAGGTGCACACCTGTGCTCTACTGACTTTTCTTCTGGACCTTTGATCTTCTAGGTGTCACATTTTCCATTCTCTTAGGAGGCACCATGGCATTGCTGTACCTGGTCTTCAGGGTCACCCACTCCCTTTCCAAAGCCCAAGTCATGGTGTGCCTCCTAAGTGTCTCCCTGACAGGGAAGGCCGAAGCTCATTCAACCTCTCTCTCTGTCTCACTTATGGTTTTTCCTCTAAGGAGCTCCCTTTATGGCCTCCCACAAGTCTGTCCTCTATCTGTAGGTGGTGTTGTGATTAGGAAACATCCTCCTTCAAAAGGGTTCTAACTCTCCTCAGCGAGCCCCTCTGAGCTCTGCTCCCATCCATGTTACACTGAGGGAGATGGGGAGAGGCCTCCAGGCTCCTAGATGGGGAGAGCCTTCCAGCTTCCTAGACAGGAGAATGTTTCCAGCCTCCCAGATGGGAAGAAGCTTCCAGTCTCTTAGACAGGAGAAGGCTTCTAGCCTCCTGGATGGGGAGGAGGCCAAGGTCAGGGCTGCTCTTTGATTCTTCTTGGACCCTTCTATTTTCACTCTTCTGTTAACTACTCCTCTCCCCTGAGTCTCTTAGCTCAAGTATCATCTACCCTATTGCTAGAAACCCAGTTTTGCTCTTGGGCCCTATCACCCCAGCTGGCAAGGCAAACATGCCCTGGGCTTGACTTCCTCAAACAGAAAAGCTGCCAAGTCTTTGGTGATAAAAAATGCTCTGAATGTCCCTATTCATGATCCTCTGTCTCATGGAAGCAGCAACATCTGTGCTGGCCAGAGAAGTCTCAAAACACTTGTGACCTGTGTTCCACCTCTCCCCAGCAGCACGTCACAGCCTGGCCTCTTTTCGGTTTCTCTAAAGGATAAGTGTGGAATCCTTCACTTGAGTTGAAAAAAATCCTTTGGGCAAGTACAAGATGGAGGAAACATGGCCTTTTGGTCCATAAGAAAAAAATCCTAATTTTAGCAGATCACAGGTTCAATGTGAGTCAACAGGACGACCTGTTAGCAAAAATCAACAAATAAATAAAAAGGCTAATTTGATCTCAACTGACAGAAAGATATTGTCAGAAGAAGGGAAGCAGCAGTGCCATAGTCCATCCTCTGCCTTGGTCAGACCCCAGCTGGAGTCTGTGCCCATTCAAGGCATCACTTTGGAGTGAGGGTGTCCAGAGGAGGGCAGTCAGGGTGAGAAAGCATTTGGAACCCTATCAATACAATCTGCTCCATACTCTGGGAGAACCAAGGAGGTACCTAAACTTCTCAATTGGATGGAAGCAGGGGAAATCTAGGAAGTCTTCATGGAAAAGGTGGAATTGGAGCTAGCTCCTAAAGAAATGACATCATGAGCATGCTACTTTTCACTTTCATTTTTTTCTTTTGAGTCTTCTTGTACAAAATGACAAATATGGGAATGTTTTACATAATTGCACACATATAACCTATATCTGATTGCTTACCATCTCAGGGAGGGGGCAGGGGAAGGATGGAGGAAGGAGGGATAGAATTTAGAACTCAAACCTTTAAATAAAAATGCTTAAAAATAAAAAAAAATAACATCAGGGTTCTATATGCGGAGTTTAAATCCGGAATAACAATCTATAAATGAACAAAATTTGAATGAAGAAGAACCAAAGGATCATCTGGTGCAAACTCTCTCCCCTCCCCATTTTATAGATAAGGAAAATGAGTCCCTAGATGGGGCAGTGATTCAAAAGTTGTGAGCAAGGCCGGGGTTGGAGCCAGGGCCTATGACTACAAGCCCACTTTTTATTAAAATTCCCTAAGCAGGACATCCTTAATCTTCCCTGAATAAGACAGAGAAAGACAGTGAAAGAGACAGAGAGATGGAGAGAGACAAAGGAAAACAGAGAAAGATAGTCAGGGAGAAGCAGAAAGAGAGAGAGAAGTGGAGAAAAAAGAACAAAGGAAAACAGCTTTCAGGGTTGCTTTTCCCCCATCTGCACTCCTAACCCGACCTCTTGGCCATCTGTCACTCCAAGTTCTAAGATCAATAATGTAGTCTAGCAGAAAAAAATTACATGAGGAGTTAGAACTACGCTCTGAGCCCATGTCAGCCATTAAGTGCTCGTGTAACTGTCCAGCTGGGTGCCCCTGGTCTCTGCCTTTCACACTGAAGTAAGCATTTGGCCCCTTTATCACATCACAGTGATTTTAGGATAATAGATGAGACATGTGTGATATAGAGTCTCCTGGCTTCAGTTCATTTGGTCCATTCTGAGCACTGCCACTAGATTGGTCTTCCTAAAACCCTGATCACATCCTCAAAAACCTTGGATAGCTCCTCCTTGTCTGCTGACTAACATCTATAGCCCTTCATCATTTGGATGCAACCTACTCTCTCTGTCTTGCCTTCCATGATTCCCAAGCTCCAGCCAAAGTGGACTCTACAACCCAAATCTTCCTCACTTTTCATTTTCCTTGCCTTTGTCCAATTTGTTCCCTGTGCTTGGAATGCCTCAGCCAATGCTCAACCTATCCTTGGTCATTTAAGGGACTGGACCTAGGATTACATTGGTATAGGGAAGACCCTGGGGAGGAAAGTCACAAAGGAAGCACTGTGTCTGTCTTTGATGTCTTGGGGAGTTTTCTACAATAATGAGAAGTGATGAGCAGAGGGTCACATAGCTAATCTGCCTTAGAGGCAAGATGCACAATCAAGTCCTCTTGGTTCACCTCTGGCCACAGATATGCTGTTCTCTAAGGAAGAGAAGGCTGTATTCAAATCCAGAGTAGCAGTCCTCCAGAAAACTGCCCTCCTCCTCTCAGGAAGGTGAGATTTCAGCAAGCATTTACCAAGTGCCTATTTTGTGTTCCATAATGGGGGGAGGAAATATGTAAATAACTTTGCACGTACATGCTATGTACAGTGTAAATGAAGGTAAGCTCAGAAGATTTTGTGTGTATTGTGTGTGTGTGTGTGTGTGTGTGAGAGAGAGAGAGAGAGAGAGAGAGAGAGAGAGGGAGA
>NW_027185761.1:73274896-73330295 GCF_028583685.1 Petaurus breviceps papuanus | reverse complement strand
AAAGAAGAAGAAGAAGAAGAAGAAGAAGAAGAAGAAGAAGAAGAAGAAGAAGAAGAAGAAGAAAAAGAAGAAGAAGAAGAAGAAGAAGAAGAAGAAGAAGAAGAAGAAGAAGAAGAAAGGGAGGGAGGGAGGAAGAAAAGATGGAAGGAAGGATAGAAGAAGTGCATCCATGTGTCTTCCTTTCTCTGGGATATAGAAAATATCATTGGCCCCTGTGAATCTGGACAATTGATAGTTTTTCAGAATTCACCTGAAGAATGAACATCGTGTCTTCCTGGCGTTTCTAAGAGGTTTTCAGCCCCTCTGTCTTCACACGGCCTCATTTCTAGGCACATTATTGCTCCTGAGGCCTGACTCCTTCTAGGTCAGAGGTAAGTGTGAAGGGCTTTACAGCATGCTAGACAGAAAAGTGTTCCCAGTCTAAAGGGGGAGACAACATGCACACAACTATATATAAACAAGATACAGACTGGACAAACTGGAGTCATCAGCAGAGCAAAAGCACTGAGATGAAGGAGGGCTGAGGAAGACTTCTTGCCCACGGCAGGATTTTAGGTGAGACCTAAATAAAGCCAGGGAAGCCAGGAAGTGGAGATGAGGAGGGTGAGAATTCCAGGCATGGGAGAAAGTGCCAAAAAAAAATGCTCAGAACCAAGAGATGTAGTGTTTTATGTGAAGAACAGTGATAAAGCAAGTCAGTGTCACTAGATCTCAGAGAACATGGTGAGGTGAGATTGTTCTTCAAAGACTGAAGAGGTGTGTGTGTGTGTGTGTGTGTGTGTGTGTGCGTGTGTGCGTGCGCGCGCTTGTGCGCGTGTGAGGGGTGAGGTGGGGGGGCAGGGAGAGGCAGGTTATGAAAGGCTTCTAATATTAAACAGAGAATCTTATATTTTATCCTGGTGGTGATAGGAAACCACCCTTCCCTAGTAGGGGGTGGGGGTGGGGGGCAGTAAGATATCAGACTATGCTTAGGGAAGATCATTCTGTTGGCTTCATGGATAGATTGAAGAGGGCAGAGACTTGAGGAAGGCAACCCTCCCCTCTCCCCCCAGGCAACTATTGCAAAGATCCAGGCTTTGTACCAGGTTGGGGGAGTGCCAGTGAAAAGAAGGGACATATGCTAGGAAATGTTAGGAAGGTGGAAATGAGGAGACCTGACAACTTATTGGATATGAAAGGTGAGAGAGAGTGAGAAATCCAAAAGACATCTAGGTTTTAAGCTGAGTGACTGGGAGGATGGTGGTCCCCTCCACAATAACAGAGACAGGAAGAAGAGGGGCAGAAGAAGGAGGGGAAAGACATAGAGCTGAGTTTGAGTTTAAGATGTCTCCAGGGCATCCAGCCCAAAATGTCCCATAGGTAGCTGGATTTGTGAGACTGGAAGTCAACACAGAAGTGGGACTGAGAGGTGTGAAGAGGGATGAAAATGTTTGGCAAAGCCACTGATAGGGGGCATAGAGAACCAATTAGGGAGGCATCAAAGCCTCACCTTGGTGTATTGAGGGCCCCACATGACATATATTTTTATGGATCCATCAGCTCAGTTTCGTGATATTCTCCAGCCTCATTTGGAGTGGTGGGGAAGATAGTGGAGAGTGAGAGCCAGCTAAGGCTTAGGAGGGAAGATGGGAAACAGGATGATGGGGCAAGGGCCTTGAGAGAAGAGGATAGAGAAGAGCCAAGAGGACAAGACAGGGAAGGGAAGAGAATGTAACCAGGGTAGGGGAGAGGGCTTGGAAAAGAACTAAAGTGAAATGGACACGTAGAGAAAAAGAATCCAAGCCTACTCAATTATTCTGAGCATCAGTTTATTAAGCTGCCCAGCGACAGTCTCCCGAGGAAACCTTAGGAAAGCTGCCCTGACCATCGGGAAAGGGGGAATATTTAAAGTCAAAAACTGCCAAAAATAGGTGTGGGAAACAAAGTTAGGCTTGTGGGAAGTAAAGTTAGTCTGACAACGGTAGATAAGCACATCCATTGTAGCCAGGCCTTGGTCTGGACAGTTGTATAGTCCTTGCCCTGATTTATTGTGGGACCCAGATGTCCAGAATCATTCTGACATCTTATCAGGAAGTATGGCCAGGTCTGTTTCTCACAAGAGAGGGGCTCAGTAATTTTCCAAACTTGTTACATACGGGGGCTTTGTATATGTGGCCATGGGCATTTCAAAAGAATCAGAAGACTGGAGGTCATGGTTTGAATGAAGAATAGGGTTAGGGGCTTTAAGGCAGAGGGACATGTGGAATGACAGTAGTTTGTGATCAGATAGAAGAGTTTTAGAGTTCGTGAACATTTGTGGGTGATAGCAAGATATGGAGTGTGATCTCTCCATGTGTAACTAAGGGATCAAGGCCAAAGCTCATGAAAAATGGGGAAACTGAGGAACTGGGAGGTTAGGGTGTTTGAGAGAGTATCAATAAGTATATTCATGTCCCCCCAGTATGAAGTCAGGAGTTGGGGAGGAAAGATTGTGAGCTAGGCTGTGAATTCATCGAGGAAGGATGGAGAGTGTTCTGGAGGTCAGTAGATCATGGCCACCACGACTTTTATTGGATGGTAGATATGGATTGAGTGAGTCTTAAAGGAGGAGAGGGTACTGAGGGAGGAGGGTAGAATGAGAACTTGGAGGTGGCAAAGGGGAGCAAGCAGTATTCCCTCTCCCCCATTTCAACCAGTGAGTCAGAGGAATGAGTGGAAGTGTAGCCAGTACTGGAAAGGGCGGCCAATGAGGTTGGATTGTCAGGAGGAAACCAGGTCTCCATGACAGCCAGGGGGGAAGAAGTGGAAAAATAATAGATTGAAGATGAAAACAAAAGTGTTGTCTATGGAGCTGGCATTCCAGAGAGCACAGGGGAGAGCTTGGGGAGAGTACAACGATTTTGAGGAGGGAGGGTCACATTGAGAAGGATGGGAATAACTGGGATAGAGGATGGGGTTTGTATAATGATGCAGGGATTTCAGGATCATTGGGATGGGGAGGGAATGATCAGGTCAGTGTTTGTTATTCATGGCTGAATGAGATCAGGAAGGTAATCAACATCACTTGGGGTTTGGCCTCAGGGTGGTATCCTCTCAGGGCATGAGTCAGCTCAGAGGAGGGAACCAATGTGGACAGCTAATGGAATAGAGTTTCTCTCCTGTCCCTAGAGACAGGTTAGGCCATAGATGCACAGAGCAGGAAGACAATGACATCACCATCACCATCATCATCATATCACCATCATCATCATCACCATCATCATCATAATCATCATCACCATCATCATCATCACCATCACCATCACCATCATCATCATCACCATCACCATCATCATCATCATCATCATTACCATCACCACTATCACCATCATCACCATCATCACATCATCATCACTATCACCATCATCATCATCATCACTATCATCATCATTATCACCATCATCACCACCACCACCATCTTAATGAAAGGCTAACATATAGTGCTTACTATATGCCAGGCATTGTACTAAGTGCTTTACAAATATTGTCTCATTCAATCCTCAGAAAAACCCAGGGAAGTAAGTGCTATAATTATTGACATATTACAGATGAGGAATCTGAGGCAATCAGGTTAAGTGACTTGCCCAGGGTCACCCAGCTAGGGTCTGAAGCTAGATTTGAACTCAGGTCTTCCTGACTCTAAGTACAGCACTTCATCCACTGGGTTATGTAGCAGACAGAAAGAGTCCCTTGCAAATGGAAAGAGGACAGCCCAGGAGAGTGGCAATCAATTGAGAGAGGGAGTGATATGGTCAGATCTATACCTTAAGAATATCATGTTGCAGTAGCATCTGCCATATAGGTAGGTGCTAAATAAATGCTTACTTTGAGGGAGAGAACTTCCTACCTGACCTGACCTTAGCCCCTGCCCATCTAATCTGCAACTTCATCATGGACCTTCCAGTTCATCAACCTTCTCAACTCCAGTAAGCTATGTCTCCACTCCACCTTGCCCCCCCCCCCCAATAGGAACAGCTGCCCCTGGAACTCATTACCATCCAGAAGTGGAACAAACTGGAGACAGTGGGTTCTCCCTCCCTGGAGAAAGTCCAGGAAGGGACAGCAAACAGGATCTGGGCCAGGTGATGGTGACAGGTGGAGTGAGCACTTGAAAAAGCTGGTTGCTGGCCGGCAGACACAGAGGTAGGCTGGGAAGGCATGGCGCGGCCGGCAGATGCAAAGGCAGGCTGGGAAGTGGCCTGATCAACTCTGAGGGCAAGTCTTTCCACCAACCACAAGGTCCACTACCAGGCCTTTCACCAAAGGACTGGGACTAGAAAGAGCAAGGTAAGAAGCAAATACAGGGGCCCCTGTCCTGGACAGCAAACACTCCTGGGGCTACCACTTCATAGCCAAGAAATTAAAAAAAAAAAAAAGCCCTTTTCAGGACCTCCAAAGTCCAGGATGACAGAGTGAACCTCACTTGCTCCAAACTCCCCCTCTGACCCTGAAGACATAGTAACTCTTGCCCCAGGCAAAACCCTCTACAGTAAAGGCTTGGGATCCTAGAGGAAGGGCGTGGCTAGGACCCTGCCTCAAAATGAGTAGAAAGCAGAGTACAAAGACAAAGACTCTGGAGTCCTACTATCCTCAGAGGGAGGAACCAATCTCAGAGGGAGACAATGTGGACTCCACACCCAAAGCTGAAACTTCAACAGGGAATGGGTCCCAAGCACAGAAGGCTCTCCTAGATGAGATCAAAAGGAACTCTGAAAACAAAATGAGAGAGATAGAAGGCAAAATGAATAATTCTCTCAAAATCAAAATAGCAGAATTCGAAAAACATTATAATGAGGAAAACATCTCTCTGAAAAGAAAAGTGTATGACATGGAAAAGGAGCTCCAAAAATTAACCAAGGAAAATGATTTTCTAAAAACTAGAATTAACCAAATGGAAACAAATAACTCTATGAGGAACCAAGAATTAGTCAAGCAAAACAACAAGAATGAAAAATTAGAAAAAGAGGTAAAATACCTCAAAGAAAAAATAACTGACCTGGAAAACAGATCCAGGAGAGATAATCTGAGAATCATAGGCCTACCAGAAAATTATGATGAAAAAATGAGCCCGGACAACATTCACCAAGAGCTGGTTAAGGAAAACTGCCCTGACAGTAAAAAAGAAATCGAGAGAATCCACCAGACACCTGCTGAAAGAGATCCCAAACTGAAAAGTCCTAGAAATGTTGTGGCCAAACTCCAGAACTACCAGATAAAAGAGAAAATACTTCAAGTGGCCAGAAAGAAACAATTCAAATATAGAGGGTCCACAGTTAGGATTGCACAGGATTTGGCAGCCTCTACACTGAAAGATCGGAGGCAGCGGAATACAATTTTCTGGAGGGCAAAAGAGCTCGGGTTACAACCAAGGATCACATACCCAGCAAGACTGAGCATATTCTTCCAGGCAAAGAGATGGTCATTCAACGATATAACAGAGGTCCAGACCTTCTTGATAAAAAAGCCAGAACTCAATGGAAAATTCAACCTCCAATTACGAGATGCAACAGTGACTTAGAAAGGTAAACAAGGAGAACACACACACACCCTGCTATTTGATAAGAACAAACTGGTTATAGAGAAGTAGAGGGCATGACTATAAAATACACAAAATGAAGATTTTTAAAAAATCTCATTAAGGGCTACAAAGGGACTGCAATGGAAGAAAGGGAATGGATGAAGTGGAAAAGGGTAAATTATGCCACACATAGAGGCATAAAAACTGTATAGCAGAAGAAAAAAAAAAAGGAGGGAGTTGGGAAGCATATGAGCTTTTTCCTCATTGGTTCTGGTACAAAGAGGGAATAACAACCAGTTAAGCATAGGACTCTAGGGAGAAGAAACGCAAAAAGTATCATTTTAGAGGGAAAGAGGGGAGGGTGAGGAGCTTCGCATGAGATTTGTTCCTGTCACTCTCGGTGCGAAGAAGAAATAACATACTTCATTAAGTATAAAAATATCCTACAGGCAGTAGGAGGGGGAAAGGGTTACGAAAGGGGGGGGTGGGAGTGGTTTGTAGGAAGGGAAGAAGGGGAAAGGGGAGGAAAAGGGAGGGGGGCTGAAAAGGGAACACTAAGGGAGGTGGTGGTCAAAAGGAAAACTATTAAGGGGGGCAAGGTTAGAAGGGAGGGAAAATATGAACATTAACAGGGGCAGGAATAGGGTGGAGGGAAAGAAACAGATAACAATCATAACTGTAAATGTGAATGGAATGAACTCTCCCATAAAACAGAGATGGATAGCAGAATGGATTAGAAATCATAATCCTACAATATGCTGTTTACAAGAAACACATCTGAAACAGAGGGATACACACAAGGTAAAGGTAAAAGGTTGGAGTAAAATATATCATGCCTCGGCTAAAGTAAAAAAAAAAAAAAAACCAGGGGTAGCAATCCTTATCTCAGATAAAGCAAAAGCAAAAATTGACCTAATTAAAAGAGATAAGGAAGGAAACTATATCCTGTTAAAAGGCACCATCGAGAATGAAGCAATATCATTACTCAACATATATGCACCAAGTGGTGTAGCATCCAAATTCCTAGAGGAGAAGGTAAAGGAATTAGAGGAAGAAATAGAGAGCAAAACTATACTAGTGGGAGACCTTAATCTCCCCCTCTCTGAACTTGATAAATCCAACCTCAAAATAAACAAGAAAGAAGTTAAGGAGGTGAACAGGATTTTAGAGAGGATAGGTACGAGAGATTTCTGGAGAAAACTGAATGGGGATAAAAAGGAATATACTTTCTTCTCAGCGGTTCATGGCACATACTCAAAAATTGACCATGTCCTAGGGCATAAAAACCTCATAATTCTATGCAGTAAGGCAGAAATATTAAATGCATCCTTCTCAGATCATGATGCAATAAAAATTATATGCAATAAAGGGCCAGGGAAAGGCAGACTAAAAACTAAATGGAAATTAAGCAATTTAATCCTAAATAATGAGTGGGTCAAACAAGAAATTATAGAAAAAATCAGTAATTTCATTCAAGAGAATGATAATAATGAGACAACATACCAGAATCTGTGGGATGCATTAAAGGAAGTTCTCAGGGGAAGTTTTATATCTCTGAGTGCATACATGATTAAATTAGAGAAAAAGGAGCTCAATGAATTGGGCATGCAATTAAAAAACCCAGAAAAAGAACAAATTCAAAATCCCCAATTAAATACTAAATTAGAAATACTGAAGACAAAAGGAGAGATTAATAAAATTGAAATTAAGAAAACTATTGAATTAATAAATAAAACCAAGAGCTGGTTTTATGAAAAAACCAACAAAAAAAAAAATACACCCTTAGTCAATATGATAAAAAAAAGAAGGAAGAAAACCAAATTATGAGTATCAAAAATGAAAAGGGTAAATCTACCTCCAATGAAGAAGAAATCAAAACAATAATTACGAATTATTTTGCCAAATTATATGCACATAAATTTGACAATCTTAGGGAAATGGATGAATCTTTACAAACATACAAGTTGCCCAGACTAACTGAAGAGGAAGTAAATTACTTAAATAATCCCATCTCAGAAAAAGAAATTGAACAAGCCATCAGTCAACTCCCTAGGAAAAAATCTCCTGGGCCAGATGGATTCACTAGTGAATTCTATCAAATATTTAAAGAACAATTGATTCCAATACTCTACAAACTATTTGGGAAAATTAGTGAAGAAGGAGTCCTACCAAATTCTTTTTATAACACAAATATGGTACTGCTACCTAAATCAGGAAGAGATAAAATAGAGAAAGAAAATTATAGACCAATCTCCCTCATGAATATAGATGCAAAAATTCTAAATAAAATACTAGCAAAAAGACTACAGCAATTTATCTCAAGAATAATACACTTTGATCAGGTAGGATTTATTCCAGGAATGCAAGGATGGTTTAATATTAGGAAAACCATCAGTATAATTGATCATATCAACAATAAAGCTAGCAGAAACCACATGATCATCTCAATAGATGCAGAAAAGGCTTTTGACAAAATACAACATCCATTCCTATTAAAAACATTAGAAAGCATTAGTAGCAATTGGTCTCTTCTTTGCCTAATTTTATTCCTTTGATTTCTTTTTCTTCTCCAATTGCTACTGCTAACATTTCTAGTACCAGATTGAATAAGAGGGGTGATAGTGGACACCCTTGTTTCACCCCTGATTTTATGGGAAATGCTTCTAGCTTCTCCCCATTACATATAATACTTGCTGATGGCTTTAAATAGATACTACCTATTATTTTAAGGAAGGCTCCATTTATTCCTATGCTTTCTAATGTTATCTAACACCATATACCAAAATCAAGTCTAAATGGGTGCATGATCTAGGCATAAATGTTGAGACTGTAAGTAGTCTCCTAAACCAAGGAATAGTTTACCTATCAGACTTGTGGAGAGGGAAAGACTTCATGACTAAACAAGAATTATAGAACATTATAAAATGTAAAATGGATAAGTTTGCCTACATGAAGTTGAAAAGTTTCTGTACAAACAAAGCCAGTGTAACCAAGATTAAGAGGGAGGTGGGAAATTGGGAAAGAATCTTTACAACCTATGTCTCTGACAAAGGACTCATTTCTAAAATATACAGAGAATTGAGTCAAATTTATAAGAATACAAGTCATTCCCCAATTGATAAATGGTCAAAGGATATGAACAGGCAGTTTTCAGAGAAAGAAATTAAAGATATCTATAAGCACATGAAGAAATTCTCTAATTCACTATTGATTAGAGAAATGCAAATCAAAACAACTCTGAGGTACCACATCTCACCAGTCAGATTGGCTAAGATGACAAAACAGGAAAATGACAAATGCTGGAGAGGATTTGGGCAAATTGGAACACTAATGCATTGCTGGTGGAGTTGTGAACTGATCCAGCCTTTCTGGAGAGCAATCTGGAATTATGCCCAAAGGGCTATAGATAATTTTATATCCTTTGACCCAGCAATACCACTCCTAGGGTTATATCCCAAAGAGATCATAGAAGTGGGGGGAAGACCCATACGAACAAAAATGTTTATAGCAGCTCTTTTTGTGGTGGCAAAGAATTGGAAATTAAGGGGGTGCCCATCAATTGGGGAATGGCTGAACAAGTTGTGGTATATGCATGTTATGGAATATTATTGCGCTATATGAAACGGGGAGCAGGCGGTCTTCATATTTACCTGGAGAGGCTTAAAAGAACTGATGCTGAGTGAGAAGAGTAGAACCAGGAGGAAATTGTACACAATTACAGACACAACGTATGTGTGATGACCAACTTTGATAGACTGGACTCTTCTCAACAATGCAGGGATATAAGTCAATCCCAAAAGACGCATGATGGAGAGAAAAACGTGCATCCAGAGAAAGAACTAGAAAGAACTAAATTTATATCCAGGTGGAAGCAAAATACCTGATCTTTTTTGTTCTCTTATTTGATTTTATGTCCTCTTTACCATTTTTCATTCCAGCTGGTAGAATCCATCCTTATAACCTGACCATTGTATAATGTGAAAGTATTTACAGATCCTATACTTGATTATAAGACGCCATTGGGGGGGAGAGGAGGGAGGGGGACAAAATGTGAAACTCAAGGAATTGTGGAATTGAATCCTGTAAACTAAAAGGAAACAAACAAATTAATTAAAAAAAAAAAAAAAAAAGCTGGTTGCTCCTAGCTCAGGGTCTTTGTGGAGGGTGACTGGGGAAGGCAGGGAGGGAAGGGAGGAGGGAAGTGATGAGGGATAGCTCCCTCTAGGTTCAGCAGGAATTCTGATCTTATCTAAGACCAGAAAACCTGCAATAGTGTCTGGAAAGAATTCAGGGTCTCAGGCTTAATTGGAGTGAGAGTTGTAGAAGTTTATTGTTACCCTTCTATGAGAAGCGGGCAAGAGTCCTTTAGGTGAACTGCGAGTGAGAGGGGTACATGCTTTTACTTTTAAAGGTTAGGGCTGCCATTGCCAGGGCTGACCGATGGAGGGAAGGGACCTCAGTGCATAAAGGTTAGAGCTGATGGAGAGGAACTTGTGACTTTAGTGCATAGATAGTTTAGATGAGATTTGGGCCAGACCAGAGAAGACATGAGGCAAGTACAAAGGAGTATTTGGGCCTTACAGGAGGGAACTTGAAGAGATTAAGTAAGAACAAAGGAGTCATAAGTTGTTGCCTAGAGTTTGCATAGGGGGAAGGGGCAGAGTTTGAGGCTGGGAAAGGGATTTTACAGATTACAATTTTACAATACAAATTGCAGTTACAATTGTACAAACTGGTTTCACAAAGTGATGTTACAAATTGATTTAGATCCCAGGTACCCCATCAGAAGGACTGGGGCGGGCACTAGAGAGCAAAGCAGGGGATGAGGTTCCTAGATCCTGGACTGTTCTACTGAGGTTTATGGCCAGGTTAAGTCAGTTTTCCTCAAAGTTCTCAAAGAAATCGTTCCTCAAAAAGACTGAGGCACATGGCTGAGAGAGGTCTGAGACTAGCAGCTGCTGAATCTTGAATATAAGGAGCTATTATAGCCTGGAGAGGTGCACAGCAGAAATGTGGCATGATTATGGGGAGGTTTGCTTTCAGACTAGAAAGCCTGCAAAAACAGGCATTTAGCTCAGAGCTGTCTCTTAAGCTTTTCTGATAAAGTCCCCCTCCCCTATTTTTCATTCGAAAGCCCCCACTACAAAGCTTCCCATAGTGTTCATTTTTCCTTCTTTGAAAGACAGGAATTATGCCTTAGACCATGGGCTTCCTACCCCAAGGGCCCACCCTCTCCATAGAATAATGGCTAGCATAATTGCAAGGGGGCTGAGCTTCCTGCTGCCCACAGCCTCATTCCTTTTGTGTCCACCCCCCCACCCCCACCCCCTGCCCCAGGCTTCCATTACTGCTGCCTGACCCACAGCTCAGGTTCTTTTGTGACCTCTCAGTCCTACATTCACTATCCAGTGGCCTTTCAATGCCAGCTAATTGAAAGAAAACTAATGTGGTCCCTATGGGAGCAGCTCTTTCCTCAAGCCCCCCACCCCACCCCAAAGTAGAGTCATTGACTCCTCAAGCTTCAGCAGCTTGATTGGGAACCTTGCATTACAAGAAGCTGGGGGGAGGTTGGGGAGAAGGGTGGAAGTTGGGATTCACAGCGGCTTCTAGTTTGGTCACACCATTCACTCTTCTGCTGGTCAGCAATGCACTTAAGAAAAGTCGTTTTTCAACAAATACACATGTGCATATGGAGAGCTGATCAAACCAGGCTTTCAGAAGCGTGAGCCTTTGATTATTTCTTCTGGGGAGGGTGAGGGATGCCCTTGTTAAGAGAATTGGAGATGTCGTCTGGGGTATTCCCAGGATCTCCTCCCCCCATGGCCCAACTTAATGACTTTTCTCCATGCCTGGAAAGTTTTCCCTCCTCATCTATGCCTCCTGGTATCCGTGAAGGCTCAACTACACAAAACACTTTTCACACAAATAAAGTAAGATCTAAACAATTTGAAAAATATTAATTGCTCATGGGTAGACCAAACCAATGTAATAAAATGACAATTCTACCTAAAATAATCTATATATTCAGTGCTATACCAACCAAACCACTAAAAATATGTTATAGAGCTGGAAAAAAAATAATCTGGAAGAACAAAAAGTCAAAGATATCAAGAGAATCAATGAAAAAATGTGAAAGAAGGTGGTCTAGCCATAACAGATCTCAAAATGTATTATAAAGTGGTAATTATAAAAAATATCTGGTACTGGATAAGAAAGAATCATAGATCAATGGAATAGATTAGGCACACATTACATTATAGTAAATGACCATAATAATCTAGTATATGATAAACCCAAAGATCCAAGCCTCTGGAACAAAAGTTCATTATTTGACAAAAACTGCTGGGAAAAATAGAAAACAGTATGGCAGAAACTAGTTACAGACCAACATCTCACACTGTATACCAAGATAAAGTCAAAATGGGTACATGATTTACGAATAAAGGTGATACCATACAAAAATTAAAAGAGTATGGAATTGTTTACTTGTCAGGTCTTTGAATAAGGGAAGAATTTAGGATCAAAGAAAATATAGAGAGTACTACCAAATATAAAATAGATCATTTTGATTATATAAAATTTAAAAGTTTTTGCACAAACAAAACCAATGCAACCAAAATTAAAAGGAAAGTGGTAAACTGAGGGGAAACTTTGCAACAAAGATCTCTGATAAAGGTCTCATTTCTCAAATATATAGAAAACTGAATCAAATTTATAAAAACACAAGTAATTCCCCAATTGATAAAATGGTCAAAGGATATGAACAGGCAGTTTTCAGACAAAGAAATCAAAGCCATATATAGTCACATGAAAGTATTCTCTAAATTACTATTGATTACTGAAATTCAAATTAAAACAATGCTGAGATACCACCTCACACCTATCAGATTGGCTAACATGACAATAAAGGAAAATGTTAACTGTTAAAGGGATGTGGGAAAACAGTGTCACTAATGCACTGCTGGTGGCATTGTGAACTGATCCAACCCTCCTCAAAAGCAATTTGGAACTATGCCCAAAGGGTTCTAAAACTGTACATACCCTTTGATCCAGTAATACCACTGCTAGGTCTATATCCCAAAGATATTTTTTAAAAAAGTAAAGGAAAAGGAACTGTTTATACAAAAATATTTAGAGCAGCTTTTTTTGTGGTGGATAAGAATTGGGAATCAAGAGGATATCCATCAATTGGAGAATGGCTAAACGAGCTGTGGTATATAATTGTAATGGATGCTATGGTGCTATAAGAAATGACAAGCAGGATGACTTTAGAAAAACCTGGAAAGACTTACATGAACTGATGCAAAATGAAGTGAACAGAACCAGGAGAACACTGTAGAGT
Organism: Petaurus breviceps papuanus; assembly: GCF_028583685.1. Taxonomy (NCBI): domain Eukaryota; kingdom Metazoa; phylum Chordata; class Mammalia; order Diprotodontia; family Petauridae; genus Petaurus; species Petaurus breviceps. Next base: position 73,317,417 of record NW_027185761.1, on the reverse strand, counting down.
AAAAGCAACAGTGTATGATGAACAATTGTGAATGACTTAGCTCTTCTCAGCAATTCAACAATCCAGGACAATCCCAAAGTACTCATAATGAAGCATATACTATCTTCCTCTAGAGTAAGAACTAACACTGTCTGAGTACAGATTGAAGCATGCTAGTTTTCTCTTTCCTTCCTTCCTTCCTTCCTTCCTTCCTTCCTTCCTTCCTTCCTTCTTTCTTCCTTTTTTAATATAACCTATATCTGATTGCTTACCATCTCAGGGAGAGGAGAGGAGAGGGGAGGGAGGGAGGAATGGATAGAATTTGGAACTCAAAACTTAAAAAAAGTTAAAATTTTTGTTTGTAATTGGGGGAAAATGCTATATAAAAAAGACTCAGTTACAAACCCACCCTCTAAAAAAGCCTTTCACCATCTGTCCAATGGCCAGCATCTCCCCAACCCCACTCAGCCTGTATGTAGCTGGGGGTTCCTTGTGGGACCGAGACTGTTGTTTGCCTTTCTTCATGACCCCAGCCCTTAGCACAGTGCCTGGTACATAGTGAGTGCTCAGTAAATGGTTTTTGAGTGACTAATTCACTGACAAAGGCTATTGCTTTAAATTTCATCAACTGGAGGTAAATTGGCTGGTTCTAACTGTTGTGGGTCCTACTTACCCTTTTGGGTAGGTTCCAGTGGTCACTTACAGAGATCTTGTTTGTTTTGTAAAGATCTTCTGAGAGCTGGGCATGGACCAGAGATGGGCTGCAGAGCCAGGAGTCCTGGGAGTGGAGGGGGGAGGCTTATAGTAGGGGTTTAACAACTTTAGCCACCATCGGTTCCTCTGGCTCATTTCTTTTATATTCATAATCACTCCAGTTCAAAAAATAGCTAACCTTTAAATTCTGTCCTGAGGTTGGTGCTTCCTCACAACAGCCCCTGAGGGAAGATGGATCTGGAATTGAGCCTAGATCTTCTAATAATAAATCCAATAAGAACATTCCCATTTCACAGATGAGGGAAGTGAGGTTTAACCCGTTTAAGTTACTTGTCTACAACCACATAATTGGGTAATGTAAAAATCAGGATCACAAATTTAGTCTGACAAGAAACTGCAGAGGTCACCCAGTCCACTCCCTTCATTTTACCAATGCAAAAACTGCAGGCTAGAGAACTCAGATGACTGTCCCAAGGCCTCACTGGCAGAAAGCTTTGGAGTCAGCATGGGAGCCTTAGCCTCATGGCTTTAGTTCAGCAGTTTCTAGAGCAAAGCCAAGCCCAGGGCAGCTCAACAATCTATCCTCTCTGGGCTCTATCACACCCCTGTCCCCTATCATTCTCTAACAGCCTAGTAAAGTGAGCAGGATCACCTGTCAAGGAGACAGACAGGTGCCACCAACAGCTGAGGACTTTCGGCTGAATTCTGTTATGAAGGCATAGAACCATTTCAGAAATGGGAAGATTCCCAGAGAAGGATCCAGGGCTTTAGGAAGACATATTCTAACCCTGAGGATACATCCAAGATCAAATTAAACTGTGATCACTAACAGGAACTGGCAAAATATAGATCAAGGTGTTTGGGGTTTTATTTTTTGTTTGAAAACTTGCTCAGGATGTGGCATCATTTAAAAATATAATGTTTCTTAATGTTCCCATGTTTGGCTGTTCTAACAAAGACTCGGACTCCTCCTTCCTCTACTTCTTCTTCCAACCATTGGGGGTGGGAGGAGGATTGCTACTATTTGGTTCTCCTTCAGACATAAACAATTTTTGCACAGAAGCTCGTTAGGTTACACTCCATCTCCATGGAGCACAGTCCTATCAAAAGCCAAGCAGGATCTCCTTTCTGGGGCCCCTTCCCTTCTTTTCACCATCTCTGCCTGTTGTCTCCCTCAGTCTTCTCTCTCATTCCCTCTCACCTTCTAAGTCCCCTGTCCTCCTCCTCCTCTTGTCTTTCTCTTTCCTCTTCTCTCTGTTCTTGGGTCTCTTTTTGTGGGTCTGCCTCTCTATCTCTCTTTCTCAAACTGTCTTTTTCCTTGCCTCCAAGTTATCTTCCACTGCTCCTGCAGCCATTCTGGTAGCCCCTGCCCTGGAGGTCAGCCTGCTCCAGCTGTCATTGAAACACAGGGAGAGGGGATAACCAGAAACCACTCAGGACCTAGCCCATCATTTTGCAGCATCAAAAAACTCTTTCAGCACTGGCCATAAACAAGGCCAGGAGCAGCCAGGAATTCTGTCATCCCCAAAGTCCTAAGTAGTGAATCACCTTGTCCTTGGAGTCTGGGGAAATTTCCAGGAGAGTTAAGGGCGCTTTCCGGGATGGCTTCTAGAGACTCATTCATTCTCACTTACATATAAATTATGGAGTCCAATCCTCAGCCTCGTAACTAAAGACTGGACATGAACGTGAGTGTGTGTGTATATGTGTGCACCCGTGAGCCACACACACAGGATGGTTCTGCAAGTGGTACTCACCAAGCCTTTTCATCCATAAGCATTTTGTTTTCATGTTGGCTAGGCATCTGGACCTTCCTGTGGGTGTATACAAGCACAAAACTTCAGAACATGATGTCTTCTTACTCAGCTGGAGCTGATGGATGAACTATTTGCATTATTTGGAAAGTCAGGAGCATGAGGAAGAAGAGAATGGAAGAGAAACAGCCCAGTTCTACTAATGAGGATGAGGATGGAAATGCCAAGAAGATCCAGAGTCAAATGCTCTGACTGCAGAGTGACTACATCCAGCAAGTGGCCATGAGTCACTGGAATTTCCTTGAGACTCTGGAGGTCAATATGCAGGAGACAGGAGCAGAGATGGTGAAATGATCCCAAAAGCACAAATATAATTGAATTTTGATTTATCAAACCATGATTAACACTGAACATTACTGTTTCAGTCCTGTGCTTAACTCAGCATCTTCTCTGCTGGCCCTGGACAAGAATTATATCAAGGGCCTTCCAGAAAACTCAACTGATTCAAGCCTCCAACTCACTTTCCTAAATCCATGTGGATTAGGCCACCTGACGTGAAGAACTCTGACCTGGAAATCAGAGGATCTTCTGCCTGACTCTGCCACCTGCTTGTTGGGTTACCTTTCCCAAGTCCCTTGCCCTCTATGAGCCTCTTTTTTTTTTTCTATCTATGGAATGAGGGAGTTGGTAGAACTTGAAGCACCCTTCTGTAATGGGAATGTAAATTTAAAGATCTTCCCTGCCCCTAGGCTAAAGTGCACCTGGAGCCTGGGGTGGGAGGCTTGTTTTTCAGTAGATACTTTTTGATTGGCCAGTGGGTCCAAAAGGTTGTTACATTCTCTGAGCCAGGATAAGCCCTGATGTGTAGCTTTGTTTTGGGGCTCACTTTGAGAAGTGTTCTGTGATTTGATATGGATTCTGGGAAGCCGTTGTCCAGAGCCCCCCGGCTTTGAAAAACCCAGATGTTGAAACCCAGATGGTGATTTGGTATGGATGTAATGGTTGGACAATTTGGAAAGCTGTCTACTTGATCTGTTTCTGTCTTGGTAATTCTGCCTGTATACTTTGAAGTTCGGGGTGGTGACCTTTTTCCCCTGAATGAGGTAAATGATATATGTTTGACTGATTAAAGTAAGCTTGTTAACCCATTTTGAGTTGCTTTCCTTTATCAAAGCAGATCTAAGAACCTGTGGTGGCAGACACCCTGAGGACACTTGGGGTGCTTGCTGCTACACCTTCTCTCTCACATTTAAGGGATATTCTGTGTTCCACTTGCCCTTTCATACACAGGGATCAAAATCTTCATTTCATAAGGAAAAACCTCCTAACAATCATGGCTGTTTACAAGTGTGTATGTATATGTGTGTGTGTGTGGGGGGGGTAGTGCCTCAGGTAAAATGGAGGTCCTTGTCCTTGTCTTGGAGAAGATGAGTATGGATGACTCTGCCAGTGCTATTATAGAGGGGATGCCTATTCAGAGGAAAGATGGAGCTGATGATCTCTGAGGTCTCTCCAACTCTGAAAGTTGTTGATTCTATCATCTTTGTATGTCTCCCAGGGCCCAGTGTGGTGCTATGCACATGGTGAGCAGTTAACAAATGGTTATTGGTTGAATGAATAGATGAACATAAAAGACACAGATAGTTTAATTTATTGGAGTGATGAGAGGGGTACATTCTTGGCCAATGGAAGGACTTGGAATGAGGATTAATAGAAAATGAAACAGACCAATTGTTGACTCAGGCTGCTAGAACATGATGCACCCCCTGGTGGTTCTCAGGTCAGTAAGAAAAGAATCCTTGGCCCAGGGCTAAGCCAAGTGGAGATGCCTGGACTTTGGGGGTTACCTGAAATACATTCTAGTGAAGTAAAACAAGAAGGCATAGGGCTGGAAAAGAGGAAACTTGGAATTTAATGCTGGGTCCTCCAGCTACTCGTGGAATAACCACAGGTAAGTCATTTAACCTTTCTTAGATCTTTTCTTATTTGTAAAATTAGAGGATCTGCAAACTCTAAATTCTGTGATGCTTGGGCCCAGGTGGAAAGCAAGTCAGTAATCTGACAGGAGAGGAAGGAAAAACAAAATTCAAACCCAAGCACTTGGTATAGATAAAGTCATTGTAGACTAAGCCTAAATTTTTTCCAAGGAGTTACTGAGGCATTGAGCTCGACCTACATGTGAACAACCATCTACCACATATCAGACAAATGGTCATCCAATCTCTGTATCAAGATCTCTGCTCACAAGGAACTCATCACCACTCAAGGCAGCCCATTCCCATATTCCTTGGACCAAGGCAAATCTGCCTCTATAATTTCTGCCAATTCCTCCTAATTCTCCCATCTGGGGTCAAGCAGAAAAAGCCTACTCTCTCTTCCATTCAGCAGCTCTTCATGCAGTAGAAGACACCTACTTTACTTTCCTTCAGTCTTCTTTTCTGTAGCTTCAATGCCCCATTTCCTTGAACCAACCTCAGAGGCCTCTTCTTCAGTCCCCTCCCTGAGCTTGTTGTCTTCTTCTTGACTCTATTTTTCAGGTAAATCATCTCCTGGGTTTTCAGATGGCCAAAGACAATCTGGGTCGAAGTCAAAGGAAGGTCCTAAAGCATCAAATTTCTCCAGGGGGAAGAGAAGGGGAAGCCAAAAGAAGTACCTGAAGAATGAAGGGCTATTCATTAAGAGGAACCTTACATTGGGTATCAGAAAGGTAATGCCATAAGAGTTGGGGAACCTCAATGAGGCAACAGAGTAAGCCTGAATAAAAGCTATATCTAGAGAGAATGCCTGCCCAAGGCCTTGCAAGGTTTTCTGTTTTGGTCTATCTGCAGATTTGTTTCTACACTTGATTGGGGTAAACCTGAGTCCCCAAGAACAAACTTCGAGCCCTAAGGGCTCCAATTCAACATAAAGAATGACCTATCGGGGTGGCTATGTAGCACAGGGAGTAAGGGCACTGGCTCCAGTGTCGGGATGACCTGGAGATCAAATCCCGGGCTCAGACACTTAGCACCCACCCAGAAACACCTGGCCAGGTAACCTTGAGCAAGTTACTTAACCCCAATTGCTTAGGGGCAGCCAGGTGGTGCAGTGAGTAAGAGCACTGGCTCCAGTGTCAGGATGACCTGGGGATCAAATCTGGGCTCAGATACTCAGCACCACACCCAGAAATAACTGGCCATGTAACCTTAAGCAAGTTACTTAACCCTGATTGCTTTAAAAAAAAAAAAAGAATGACCCATGGCCAGCCTCCATTACTCACAAGATAAACCTATGGGTTTGAGTCCACCCTGCTGGATCAAACAGCCCATTGATCTCCGGTGCCACCAAAGACCTCCTGAAGACAATCATTATATTCACAAGGATTGATTTTCATCTCCAGGCTGGTGCCTGTAGAGCTACTTCTGAAGCACACACCTGCTGCCCTCGTGTGCATTAGTACTGGAGGTTCTTTGTTCCCAGGCCTTGCAGACACGGTTGCATTCTTTACTTTGTTGTCTTGTATTCCCTGAGCAGACTGTAACCTCTTGAGGGCAGGGACTGCCTCACTTTTGCGTCTGTAGTCCCAGTGTTCGGCCCATTGCAGGTGTTTAATAAGTACCTATTGATTGAATGATGGTAGTGGATGCTTCTCTGTTCTATGCATCAGATTCGCTCAGCTGGCACCAATCCAACATTAATGAGATCAGGGTAGAAAGCAGAGTGTCCCTGGGGATCAGTTAGTTGTGCTTCAGAGCCCCAGCCTACAAATGTGGGCCTTTGTTGGGAGGAAGAATGACTGGAGATGTCGTGGACAGATGATTCAAATCCTTTCACTCAACTAGGAAAAGGAGGCTAGCAACAGTTCACAGAATATCTTTGTATGCGAAAGATGGCCCAGTGTTATATCGACATGCCTTATTTAAATGAATTCCGTTCTTCCAACTGGCTTTGGCTCATTGGCTGATGGCCACTGGGACTGTTTCCTCTTTGCATCCCTGCAATCACTCAGGGTGATGGATGGTGCTGGGGGTACGTGTCTCTCTGTCACACAGCAGCTACCAGAAATGAATCACTAATCACTGCCAATATCCATGAACACTAATAGCTGTTGCACAAGGATCCCATCTAAGATGTAGTCATTAGTTGTATGTGGTGGCCAGATGTGAATGAACTCACCTTTGTGGTGAGGCCAAAGTGCAATGGTATTGCTCTTCCTTGGAATTAATTTAGGCTGAAGTCTAATCCAGTCTATCCAGCCCTAAGCCAGAACAACCAAGAAATACTTGGATTATTCAAGGACTTGTGCTTTCCTCAGTAAAACAATCTCTCCTCCGTGTTAGGAGAGGCACCTCAGGGGGTGCAGTGGCGAGAGCACTGAGTCTAGAGTCAGGAAGACCTGAGTCCAAATCCAGCCTCAGACACTCCCTGGCTGTGTGATCCTGGGCATGTCACTTCATTTCTCCCTCACTCTCCTCCTCTGTAAAATGGAGATGATAACAGTATCTCCCTCCCAGGGTCGTTGTGAGGATGAGATGAGATATTTGTTAGGTGCTTCACACAGCTCCTGGCACACAGTAGGTGTTTGTTCACTTAATGAATGTTTGTTCACTTCTTCTTCCCCTTCCCCATCAAGATTGTATCTCTTCCATGACTTAGCAGATAGCATGTGAGATTTGTAGTGGCCAAGAACTTCATTAGACTGCTGCTAGTCTGGGGAGGAGTCTCCCTGGACTTTGCCAGAATGGTTTTTGGAGGTGGATGTGGGCAAACCACGAGTCCACCAGTCCATCTCCTGATGGTCATGCAGCTCTTTGATGAGATGTGGATGACCCCAACTTCTTGCATGCAGTTTTTGGTTATTGTTAACGGCTGCTGGCTCCTCACACCTACCATGTACATACACTCCATCAATATTTCAAGTGACCTGCACTTCTGATTCTTTGGAGATGTGGTGCTCCATGAGTCACTGTCATATGGTAGGAGAGGGAGAATATTGGATTAACCTTTGGCCTTGTTTTAGGGAGAAGCTTGGGGGTCACAAATGACACAGCACAATGTCAAAATCTTAATACTTCCAAAAAGTAATTCAGTTCACTCTCTAATTCTGGCCTCAACTTTGTGTCCATCTGCTGAATTTGTCCAAGATATTCTTAATGTGGGACCAGCTTCTATGGAATGTCCATTCAACTGAAGATCATTACCCAGAAAATGGGCATTCTTCATCCACCTGGTTTTTGAGTAATTATTGCTCTAACTCTTTGAATAGCCATCAAAATAATCTTCCTAAGCTTCTGATCTGCCCAAAACATCCCCAGCCCTCCCACCCTCCAAACAAACCAAACCAAATCCCTAGGAGTTTCCTATTGCTTACTGAAATAAGAACATAATCCTGGGCAGAGCCAAGAGAGAAAGCAGAAAAAGCACTACAGCCAAACTCTCCCAACATTTCCCTCCAAAAAACTTTCAAAGAATGCCTCAAATTTAATTCTGGAGCAGCAAAGCCAAAAAAAGACATTTTTTTCTAGCTCAAGACAACTGGGGAGGTCTGAAGGAGAGGTATATGGCATTAGGGTGGGGGTTGGCCCAGAGCCCACATGGTGGCAACGCCAGCCATAGGCCTTGGAGGTGGCAACAGCAGCAGCAGCAGCCGTTTTGCTTTTACCAGGGATGGTAAGGTGGTGGGGGTGAGGGGCAGGGTTCAGGCAGTTTGTCAGAAAGAGATTACAGCAGCCTCCTTTTCTAGCACTGGGCATAGGATTGGGAGCTGTTTGGCAAATGCATTACCTATTCCCTATTCTGGGTCACAGTTCCAGGGCATTGAGGAATGTTTGTGGTTGTAAAGAAGCAGGGGTCCTGAGGACCAACAGTGATTTTAGCTGTAAGGGGTCAAAGGTAAGGACCTGGGTAAGGACCAAAGAGCAGACTAGGAAAGCAGTGACCACACTTCTCCCTAGATCACATCACCTTGGAAACACTAAAAGACCCCCCAAAACTAGCTCTAAAAATAGCAAAAAAAAATTTGAAGTTCGGGGCATTCTCCCCAACCCCACCCCCACCTCTAGAAACAGAACCCAATTTTGCCATAAAGTTCAAAGCCCAGAAATAGGTCGGGAAAATGAGCAAATAACAACACAAGAACTTGATCATAAAAAGCTATTGAGGTGACAGGGAAGATTAAGACACAAACTCAGGAGTGGACAACAATGTCAAAACAGCTAAAAGCAAAGCCCCAAATAAAGGTGCAAATTAATGTTTCTGCTTTTCTGCATTTGTTTCTGAGGTTTTTATGCCCTAATACAGGGTCAATTCTTTGAAGGTGCCATGTACAGCTGAGGAAAAAAAAAAGTATACTCCTTTCTGTTCCCAATTATTTCCAGTGGTCTATTGTATCTAATGTTCTAATAGTCTATTCATCTCCTTAACTTCTTGTTTATTTTGTGGTTAGATTTATTTAGCTCTGAACAAACTAGGTGACCCACAGCTGGGCTGTGCACCTGGTGGGCTCTGGGATCAGAGCAGGGCCCCTCTCCTAGCTCACTTTGCTCTGTTTCCCAGCCACAGGCCACACCCTGGACACCAAAACAAAACTAGGTCTCATTTTTCAAATATATAAGGAAAATGAATCAAGTTTATAAAATAGGACCATTCCTCAATTGATAGGTGGTCAAAGGATACAAGCAGGCAGTTTTCAGAAGAAATTAAAGCTATCAATAGTCACATAAAAATGCTTTAAATCACTATGGAGCAGAGAAATGTCAGTTAAAACAACTCAGAGATACCACCTCACATCTATCCGATTTGGCTAACACTATAGAAAAGGAAAATGACAAATGTTGGTGGGGATGTGGGAAAATTGGGACACCAGCACACTGTTGGTGGGGTTACACACTGATTCAACCATTCTGGAGAGCAATTTGGAACTATGTCCAAAGAGCTATAAAACTGTGTATACCCTCTGATCCAGAAATACCACTTCTAGGTATGTATTTCAAAGAGATTTTTTTTTTAAAAAGGAAAAGGACTGATATATACAAAAATATGTATGTCTTTTTGTGATGGCAAAAATTTGAGAACTGAGGGAATGCCCAACAAATGAGGCATGCCTGAACAAGCTGGTATGATTGTGATGGAATACTAAAAAAAAAAAAATAATGAGCAGGATGATTTCAGAAGAACCTGGACTTATACAAACTGATACAAAGTGAAACGAGCAGAACCAGGACAGCCTTGTACATGGTAATAACAATATTGGATGATATTCAACTGTGAATGATTCAGCTTTTCTCAGCAATACAATAATCTAAGACAATTCCAAAGGACTTATAATGATAAATGCTATCCACCTCCAGAGAAAGAACTAATGAAATCTGAATGCAGATTGAAAATACTTAAACAAACAAACAAAAAAAAAAACCCCTTTATTTTTCTTGTTTTGTTTTTGGTCTGTGTTTTCTTTTACACCATGTCTAATATGGAAATATTCTGCATGATTGCACATGTGTAACCTACATCAAATTGCTTGCTCGTTCAATGAATGGAGAGAGGAAGGAGGGAGAGAATTTGGAACTCAAAAATTTTAAAAAAAGAATGTTAAAAATGTTTGCATATAATTGGAAAAGTTTTTAAAAAGTAAAAACTGTTTCAGACAAAAAAAGAAAGGAGGAATGGAGGGAGGGAAGGAAGGAAAGAAAGAAAGAAGGAAGAAAGGAAGGAGGAAGTCTGGCTGGAATTAAAAAAAGGAAGGAGGGAAGGGAGAACATGAGGAAAACAATCAAAAGAAAGAAAAAAAGAAAAGCTATCATTTTATCAAAAGTTGTATGGCAGAACTAGAACAATGTACATAGTCATAACAACATTATGAATGACTTTTCTCAGGAATACAACGATCCAAGACAATTCCAAAGGTCTCATGAAAAAAAATGCTATTCATATCTAGAGAAAGAACCAATGGAGTCTGAATGTAGATCTATGCAGGCTATTTTCACTTTTTTCCTCCCTTTTGGTCTGTTTCTTCTTTTACAACATGACTAACATGTATGTTTGACATGCTTGCACATGGATGATCTATATTAAATTGCTTACTGTCTTAGAAAGGGGGAAGGTGAAAGAGGGATGGAGAAAATTTGGAACTCCAATTTTTAAATGAATTTTAAAATTTGTCTTTACATGTAATTAGAGAAAACAAAATACTAAAAAAAATATATTTTTTTAGTGGTATGCTATCTTGGGCTGCCATCAACAATGTAACATCTTTGAGTTAATTTTACTATTCAAACTTGACATTCTTTCATCTATATTCTTATAGAGATTGTTCTCTCCCAGTCAAAAGATAAAAATCTCATGGGCCCATTACATAGAGAGAATTATCTCAAGCACTTAGAATAAAGATAATTTTGATTTTCAAAGGCATTCCTCTCCTTAGTTAGTTGGACTCCAGTTGACCCAGTTATGACAAGCCTTAAGAACAAAATGTATATTATCTCTGGTTGCTCCTTCTTCATGGCAATCCCAATTTGGTAACGTGGCAAACTCTTATATAATCTTGCACTTACATCCCTTGAAAATTGTGCCTTTTATAAAAATACTTAATGTCAGAATAGGGTAAAGATTTTTAACCATACATTCATGATGAAGTGGTGCATTATTCAATAATGCTAAGTTTTGCACCCTAACCTGTAACTATCACATGCAAAAAACGACGATGATGACGATGAGGTCTTCTTGATCCAGGGCAGTAGTTTATAAGCAGCCCCCCATAGCACCTTGAGAGCTGGCGCTGAGCGCCCAATCCAGCAAGCATGTATTGAATGCTGCCTCTGAGCTAGACACTGCCAGGTGCTGGGGTCGTCAAGGCTAAGTAGTAGCTGGTCTTCTCTTCTTCTACTTGAGATTCTCTCTTGAGAAAATGGATGTTTTTTTTTTTTTTTAATGATTCTCTATTGTTTCTCTCAGGTGCATCTTTTGCCTCCATCCTCTGGAAACCAGCAGCACATAGTAGGCATTGAGGCTAGGACCTCAAGAGTTATCCCCTAGACTCTGGTTAGCCCATTGCTTCCCAATGTTTAAATACATAAAAAGGTTCGGCTACATATTAGTCAGGAAAAGAGTGTGCTAGAGTGAACCAAGCCATTTCTGACTGTTCATTTTCAGATTACAATTTTATTTCACTTTCTTGGTCTCGTTATTAAAGAAATTTGCTTTTTGGTACAGAAAGTTCCCCGTAGAGAATGAAAATCAAATTCAATGTGAAGACTGTAGTTATGAAATGGGTGTTTTGTATAGATCTCTGCTTTTAATCTCTTTTTATGTGCTGGAAATGCATTGCCCCATTTCCTTCCAATGCAATCGGGAGCTGGCATCCGGAAAACCATGAGCCAGGTGAAGCGTTACATTTGGAAGCTTCATGAAGACACCTTAAATTTGGAAGAAGGAATCTGTTTTAAAACCCACGAACAAAGCTGCCAGCCCCATCAATGAGCTTGCCAAACAAAAGCATCAACATAGACTTCCAAAAATGTTTGTTAAATTCAATATATTTTCCTTAGCTCCAGTTCAGTTTAACAAACACCTGGTCCACCATCCAGGATCTGCCACTCATGATACTGGCCGAGTGGGTTAAACAATGCTAAATTATTCATCCTAGCTGGCAATTATCACATGGAAAAAATGATGACAATCATGATGGTGGTGCTGCCTGTCTTCTTGACCCAGGGTAGTAGTTTGTGCAGCCCCCCACAGCACCTTAGGAGCTGCCATTGGGGGCTCAATCCAGTAAGCATGCATTGAATGTTTGGGTTAAAATCAAGTGGGTTCTCCTCACTAATCCTGTTTCTTCCATAAAATGGTGGGGCCTAACTGGTGCTTTCTGCATGCCATGCAGGCTCTGGGTTATGCAGGTTCCATTCTACTCAAATCTCTGATTTTCTCATCCTCTATCCAAAGTAGTATAATAGGCCCTTGGTAAAATGGCCTTCAGGGAGCTCCTTGTCTCCTAGAGACAACATGACATGTGCACAGGTAAGCAAACACAAAATGGAGTCTAACTTGGGTAACAGGGCATCCAGTCAACTCAAGAACACCTCTTTGGGGGGAAAGGGGCAGGTGAGCGCTTGAGCTGAGCCATAGTGAAGAGGATTTTTGACTGAGGCAATGAAGCAGGAGTCTATTGTGGGCATGAGGGATGACCTCGTATGCATTTGGGAACATCTGAGGTAGTATCTGCAAAGCTCAGCTTATAATCTAGTATGGCTAGAACGTCGAGCAGGCAATAGTGCCTGGAAGAGAGTGACAAGGCTAGAGGAAGCAATGGCTGGACTCCCACTTGGGAGGGCCTTAAATGCTAGACCACGGAATTTCCATTATATCCGAGAGGTAAAAGAAAACCATGGAAGATATTCCTTTCTTCCTCTTTTTCCTTCTTACAGGGGGGTCAGACACTGGTCAGTGTTAGGAAGGGTGAGTGAAGGATGTACTGAAGAATAGGGACATGGGGAACCAACTGGGAGGCTAACAGTCCAGAAAAGTAGGGGAAGCTGAGAGGGAGGCCCAGCATGGAGAGGGAGGCCCAGCATGTTTAGTAGGAGGCATTAGTGTAATAGCCTGGGGACACTCAGGAGGCAAGTGGAGGTGAGACTAAGAGCTCAGGGGAAAAATTAGGTCAGAGAACTTGTCTGAACAGGATTGTTTTTTGCCGAGTACATTAAATAGAGAAACCTTAGCTTATTGCCCTTAGCTAGAAACTCCCTTAAAGTGAAAACAATGTTCAATCTGCACATGGCCTAGGGACTGGCAAACCCCATGATCTGTTAACCAATGGGGCTCCTCAGGGGGTACAGCATTCAATGGACAACCCTTTTTAAAGTGCCTGCTATGTTTGGGGTCCCGGGGACTCAAACACTGAGATGGGACAAAGTCCTGGGTTTCCTTATCCCCTTCTGATCCTTTCTGATCAGAAACACAGCCTGGATTCACAGACCCTGAGCTGGGAGGACCTTTAGAAATGCTCCCCACCAGCCCTGGAGTCAGGAGGACCTGAGTTCAAATCCAGCCTCAGGCACTTACTAGCCATGTGACTTTGGCAAGTCACTTAACCCCAATTGCCCTCCAAAAGGAAAAAAAAAAAAAAGAAATGCTCCGTCCCACCCCAATCCGAGGAAGGCAGAGGACAACGGAGGTGCTAGAGTCTTGAACCTTGGATGGAATCAGCCCACCTGAGCGGACAGGACAGAGTGCTCAAGTACCTCCATGAGAAGACCCAGTTTTAGGACCACCTCATATGGGACAGTGAAAAAGTTGCAGAATACAATTTGGGAAGAAACTCAGAAGCCATCAAAACCAAAGCCCCCTAAAGCACTGCCACTGTACACGACTGGTCCAGCTAATGAGTGGTTACTGGGGCTCAGCTGCCTGGCCTCCAAGCACAGGGTTCACACACTTTTTCCTGACTCCCCTTGGAGGCAGCTCTTATGGGACATTTTCCTGACTTCAAGACTCAATTTCCTCCCACAGCTTCTGGTCCTGGGTGCTAGGGACAAACAGACTATCCCTTCCCCACATGAGAATCTGAAGACAATCAACACGTCTTCTGCTTCTCTTTGAAATGACTGGTTCTTTCCTCCAACCCCCTTCTGGCACAGACTCACTGCCCTGCCCCTTTGAACTTGTCTTTTCTAAAACGTGGTACCCTGAACTGTCTTCCAGATCTGACCTGATGAAGGCTGAGGACAGAGGGACTGTCTCTTCCTTATTCCTAGAAGGGATGGTTCCCTTATGGCACTCTCCAAGACAGCATTACCACTCTGGGCTGCCCTTACTGACTCACACTGAGTTTACCGTCTTCTAAGATCCCAGATCTCTTAAAGGCATATGGTCAATAAGGCCTCCCCCCCACCCCCCGTAATAACCGGCACACAGTGTTTAAAAAAAGCCTTTGCCGATTCTGTCAGTTTTTTGGAGCAAAGGTTAAGAGGCCACATTTCTCTCTATTGCACTGCCTGTTATCATTAGCTCCAGCCCAACCCTCCGGTTTGCTGAGATTCTTCTGCTCTTGGCAGCCAAGGTCTTGTCCGCTGTCTTTCCCTGGCTTCGTATCATCTGCAAACTGTATAAAGATGCCACCTCTACCTTTCTGCCTCCTTCCTGGTTTTGTAGGCACCTGGGGAGTCCAATGGACAGAACTGGACCCAGTTAGGAAGAGCCGAGTTCAAATCCTCTCTCACTTACTGGCTGTGTGACGCTGGGCAAATCACTTAGCTTGCCTTCCTCAGTTTAGCCACCTGTAAGATGGGGGCAATAACAGCACCCACTTAACATGGTTGTTGTGAAGGTAAGATGAGATACAGGAAAGCACTTGGCAAACCTTCCAAGCACCACGTAATGATATGCCAACTGCTGTTCATCCCTGTTACAGAAATCCACCCAACTATACAGGTCACACCTCAGCACCTTCTCCAGAGAACACGTCAGATGCTTCATCAAAAGCTGAAATTTAATTGAATCCCCGTCTTCTACCAGTGATGGGGAGAGTGCATGAGTCCAAAGACCTGGGTTCAAACTCTGCCTGGCATTACTTAGTGACCTCGCTAAATTCCTTCAAATCTCTAAACCCATTTGCTTGTGTGTAAAGTGAGGGCAATGGCCTAGGCCCCTGGCTCAGAAGCCACAATGGCAATGTCCTATCTGGCAGATGTCACTTCTCCAAATACAGAAGCTGCAGCCCTCAGGGATAATTTTTCAGCAAGGAATGAAGAGATGAAATCCCAGGTGTCTGTCCTAGACCAGGGCCTTGGGGTGACAGACTGCACCCTGATTAGGAAGTCCCGTCTGCAAATCCAGCCTCAGACACTTAACACTTACTAGTCGTGTGTCCTTGGGCAAGTCGCTTAACCCCAATTGCCCTGTCCTCCCCGCTTCAAAAAAAGAAAAAAAAGAAGTCACATCTGCAGGATCGATCTCATCAGATTTTTATCTACTTGGGGGAAGACTAAGGCTTTATTGTGTCAAAGTAACTGAAGCTCCAAAATTCAAATTTCCCCATCTCACATTAGTTTTAAAATCATCCAAATTATATTCAGCAGAATGAACATTTTCCCCAAGGAGGGTGGACACTTGAAAATGCCAGCCTTTCCTCACAGCAGGTCACTGGTTCTGCCCTCGGATCACGTTCTGTCTATCATGGCCAAGGTGCACGAACAGAGACAAGTCTGGAGCCGGAAAGAACCTCCCTTATCTTACAGATGACAAGACCGAAGGTGCACAAGTTGGGTGCCTTCCTTGAGTTGCCTGAGGTGGAGTATGCCCCGGGTTTTCCTGACTTCCAGCCCAATGCCCTACCCACTAGGCCATGCTGCCTCTTGAGAAAATTTCCCTGGAATCCTGCATAGAAAGAAGGAAAAGAAACAACAAAGCCCAAGTTCCCCAAGTCATGTTTTAATGTGGAATGATCCTCTTTGAACACACCTGTAGCATTAATCCCTGATGAACCAGGACGGTCTCTTCCTGTCTCTCTCGACAATTCTCTTGCCTTGATCTTCTGCTGAGGGAACTTCTCCTTGGTATAACACCACAGTCTCAACAGTGGGGGCCTTGAAAGGACCCCCTTCCAGCTTCCCTATTTGCCTCCTGATTTGTGCAGTTTCCTGACGAACTTTCTGGTAGCAATAACCGCAAAGGACATGCTTTTGTTTCAGATGGCCACATTCAGGGCACACATCTATATTATTCTAAAAAACAAAAGAAACCCCAACAAACCCAAAAGAAATTATTAAAAGATTGCACTTTAAGAAAATGGCATTTCATAGCACTTACAAGTTCAGGGGAGTGTTATGCAGACCAGAAGGTATATAGAGCCTGCCAAAATCTAAATCTGGTAAATTCAAAATACAATTCCCTTCCTCATACTATTGACTGCACAGCAGAAGGCATTATTTCTGAGAACAAACCAGAGGAGAGAAATATATGACCTTGCACCCAAATTCTCTCCCTTGCTAACTAAATGGGACATTCGTCAGTAATCTAGCTTGCACAACGGGCTGGAGGTACAAAGGAAGGAAAACTGGGCTCTGCCCCTGGGGAGCTCCTTGTCTTCTGGGGGAGACAATATGCAAACAAGACACAGCCAGATCAGCTGGGGGAGCAGTGGGAGGAAGGCCCCAAGGTCAGGACCAGGAAGGGCATCCAGCAGAAGCCCGAAGGAAGCATTTGAGGAGGAAGCCCTCTGCCTTCCCCCAGACCTGAGGAGGAGGAGGGTCCAGGCGCTAGATCTCAAAGCACAGGAGGGGAACAGGGCCCGGGATGAGGTGGGCAGCTCCCCTGGGAGTAACTCCTCCAGCCCACGCTTTCCTGCTGTACGCACGTACAGACCCGTTGGGCCGCTCACAGCTGGGACAATGAATGAGGTCAGACTGTCAGAGGCCCCCCGCCGAACTGTCCGCGGTCACAGGCAGGATTTAGCGCCTCGTGACCTTAGTAAAGATGGCCATCAAGTGAGCGCACGTGGCCAGACGTCTGGTAAGTCACAGTTTCCAGGGATGGTGATCCTGCAGTGGGGCTGCAAGTCTGGGACCCCCGAGGGAGGTCAAGCATCAACGAGCCGGAATGGGGGGGGGGGCGAGGAGACATCCCAGGGAAAACGGGCTCACCCTTGTTCTCCTTGGTCCAAGAAGGAAACTCTGGGAGAGCTGGCTACGAGTCACCAAGGGACAGCGGGAGCGCCCCCCCCCCAAGTGGGAGGGGCCAGGCAGGGGGCGGAGCCCGGCAGGGGCCCCAGGGGGCCCCTCTCCGACTCTCGGGTTCAGGCCTTTGTGGGCACCATTACTGCGCCCAAAGAATTCACAGCCAGGGCCGACACGTGACGCCCTCGGATAACGCGGCGCCTCCGGCACCGCTATGCGCCCCGCACGCCCGGGGCGGCCGCCTTTACCTTCACTTTGAGCAGCTTCTGGGGGTTTCTTCTCCTGCACCGATTCACCTCGATGGTCCGCCGGTTCTTGGGGGCCGCCATCCAGACCAGGCCGTCCGGGCAGCCGGGGACGGCGGGCTGCGGGAGGCCTGCGGGTCCCTGCCCCGCCAGCGCAGCAGCTCCTGGAAACCGGGCACAGAGGAGGGCGCGGTCACTCTCCGCCGGCCGCTATGCCCGGGCTCGGGGCTGACCGCGGACACCCGCGCCTGGGGCAAATGGACGGCTGGGCCGCGAGGCCGAGCGGGAGCGAGTGCGGGCTCAAGGCCCAGGGAAGGCGGGCTCGGGGCGGGCTGTCACCAGGGCTCTGGGGGAAGCATCACGCGGGAAGGGCTGCGGG
This sequence comes from Petaurus breviceps papuanus, assembly GCF_028583685.1. Classification (NCBI taxonomy): domain Eukaryota; kingdom Metazoa; phylum Chordata; class Mammalia; order Diprotodontia; family Petauridae; genus Petaurus; species Petaurus breviceps. The sequence continues at coordinate 73,299,695 of NW_027185761.1, read as the reverse complement.
CCCGGGACACCCGCGTCAGCGGCCGGGAAGTGCCGGGCCCTTGGGCCCAGGCCGGGCACCCGCGTGCCGGCAGACACCCAGCATGGGCACCGGGCGGAGCCCGAGGTCGGCAAAGGCCATTTTCGGTGGGGATGGTGGCTCTGCCATTCAAGGCTCTCCCTGAAGGCGCTGTGCGGTGTCCTTTTTATCCCCGGGGTGGGAGGGGTCTCGTGCCCGGCTCCGGGTCAGGGGTCAGGCCGGCAGAGGGGACAGAGGCTGCGGCCAATGACTTTCTACGGTTCAAAGGTCAGGAATGGCGGGGCCTGATTTCAGTGACACTGAAGGCGTAGGGAGGTTCTCGGTGTAGGGTCGCAGCTAGGGAACTGGGGGGTCAGGGCGCTGGAGTGGGCAGCCCACGTGAGCTCCCTGCCTGCAGTGGCCACCAAGCCGCAAATAGGGCTGGGAAGGTCTAGGAGAACCGGAAGATGACGCGCATGCTCCATGCGAGCCCTCGTGTCTCCGCCCTCCTCCCGCCCGCACCGCCTTCCGTTTCTGCGCGTGCGTACGCGATTCTGCGTTGCGCGTTCTCGCCCGCGTACGGGCGCGCCCCCGCCCCGTGCGACGAGCGCGTCCCCGACCCCGCCTCCCCTGTTTCCCAAAGCAGAACGTACCCCAGGAAGGCCCTGGAAAGCCGGCAGAGAGGTCCGAGGGAAGCGCCTTCTCCACTCGGGCCCAGCAGTTCTGTAGCAGGCGCGCGGCAGCGGCCGGCCACGCGGGCAGGGTCACCCGCAGGCACGCTAAGGCCAGGGCCATGGCCGCCGCGAGAAGGGAGGGGAAGAGCGAGCGCGCAGGACAGCGGTGGAGACCCGGCTTCCGCCCGGAACGCCCGCGCGCGGAGACTTGGGAAGGCGAGTCCTTTTTTCCCCCCCGCCTATCCTCTTCGCGGACTACAAGTCCCGGCGAGCCTCACGACCGCGGCGAAGGCCACCAATGAGGAGCCGGCGCGCAGGCGGAAGCGGGGTCGGGCCGAGGCCTGTTGCGCAGGCGCAGCGCCTGGGTCCGGTGGCAGCGGGGGAAGATGGCGGAACGCGGCTACAGCTTCTCGCTGACCACCTTCAGGTAGGGGCGGCCGGGGCCCGGGGTCGCGGGAGCCAGGGTCGGGACGTGGGCCGAGGCTGGCGCGGGGAGGGTCACCGTGAGCCCGGTCAGGTCTCGCCGGCCTCGCGGGCCTCCTGCGGTCGGTCCGGCACCGCCGCGCGGGCTCCCGGCCGAAGGGAGGGCGGCCTACTTTTTCAACCCGTCCGAGCGGGCGCGGGCGCGGGTCCGCGCTTCCCCGAAGCCGGGGGCAAGAGCCTAAAAGCGAGGACCCCAAAGAGCTTTTTCTTCTTCTGTGAATCACTTTTAGGGACGTTACGCTAATATAGGTATTTACAATGTTAGAAATGTAAAGTGAAGGTTTTTAGAAATTAGCCTTGAGTCACAGTAAACCAGGTGAGCCCGTGCATGGAGGGCCGGACCTGAAGGAAGACGCTCCTCGGATCGAATCCAGCCTCAGGCACTCCCTAGCTGTGTGCCCCTGGAGAGGTCACCCCCGTGTGCCTCCGTTTTTTCGTCTGTAAAATGTTCTGGAGAAGGAAATGGCAGACCACTCCAGCATCTCTACCAAAAAGCCCTAAATGGGGTCACAGAATTGGACCAGATTGCACAACAAATTAAGAATTGTGATATTATGGTTCTACCCCCAGTCCTCCCCGCCAAAGTCAGAAGACTGACACGTTTTTACTCGATTTTGGAGAAAATCCAACCTCACCCAGGTAGCTGGGAAAGGAAGGAGTTTTTTAGTAGGCAAATAGCATCTTAGAACGATTGCGAAGATAGTTTTGAACTCAGGGATCTGCAGGGGGCTAGTTGGAGAAGAGCTGCTCCAGGTGACCTGGAGTCAGTGGGTTTGATTGACTAACATGCTTAGATGTGTGCATTGAGAATCCTTTCAGCCACTATTTGGAGAATGAATTGGAGTGGGGATCATGGATTGTTATAAAGTGGAACGGAGATACCTTGCCTAGGTTATTGTGTGAGCTAGACTAGGTGACCTTTGAGATCCCTTTCAACTCTCAAACTCTGTGATGTGTGTGTATAGACACTGGCAGTAGTCCAGGCAGGAGGTGAGGAGATAGAATGATGGCTGTCTGAGTGGATTGTGACAGCTAGACAGAATTTGGCACCTGATTGTTTATGTAGGATGAGTGAGAAGTCAAGAAAAACAGCTGGTCTGAAAACTTGCGTAGCTTGAAGGATGATAACCCCTTTGACAGTCTGCAAAGTGCTGAGGTTACAAAAAGGTGTAACCTTCACCCTCAAGGGGTTCACAATTGAATGGGGGAGACAACAAGCAAATACATCTGCACAAACAGGATAAATAGGAAATAATTTAAAAGGGAAGGCATCAGAATTAAGAGGAGTTGGGAAGGGCTTCCTGTAAGAGATAAGATTTTAGTTGGGACTTGAAGGAAGCCAGGAGGCTTGGTAGTAATTGGAGGAGGGAGAGCATTCCAGGCCTGAGGGACATCCAGAGAGATGGGGGTCTTGTTCTTGGAATAGTCAGGAGGCCAGTGTCACATCATTGAAGAGAATGTAGTGGGGAATAGGCAGGACAGGGCAGGTTGTGGAGGGCTCTGAATGCCAAGCAGAGCATTTTTTATTTGCTTCTGGAGGCCATAGGGAGCCCCACTGGACTTTATTGAATGGAGAGAGGGGCTGACATGGTCAGACCTTTCATTTAGGAAAATCATTTTGGTAGCCAATGGAGAATGGACTTGGCAGGCAGGACCCCCCCCCCCCCAGCAGGCTGTAGCAATGGTCCAGGTGTGAGGCGATGAGGGCCAGCACCAGACCAGGGCTAGGGGCAGTTTCAGTGGAGAGAAGGGGGCTCATTCGGGAGATGCTGCAAAGGTGAATTGGTGTGCCTTGGCAGCATCTGGGAAATGGGGGATGATCGGAGTGAGCAGTCAGGGATGACCCTAGGTTTCAAGCCTGAGGGACTGAAAGAGTAGTGGTAGAAGATAGTGGTACCCTCTCCAGTAATAGAGAAATTAGGAGGGGGAAGGGTTTAGAGGGAAAGATAATGGATTCAGTTTTGAACATTTAGTTTAAGATGTCTACTAGACAAGATGTCTGAAAGGCAGTTGAAGATACAAGATTTTAGATAAGAGAGTTTGGGGCAGGAAAGGTAGATTTGAGAATCATCAGCATAGATAGTAATTAAATGCATGTGAGCCAATGAAATTGCCAGGTGAAGTGGCATAGTATAACAGAAGACACAAAAGAGAACCCTTAAGAATACCCATGGTTGGAGGATGGGATCTGGAGGAGGATCCAGACAAAGAAGGAATCAGAAGTAGAAAGAGAACCAGGAGATAGCATCTTGAAAACCTAGAGTCCCAGGAGTAAGTTTGGAGGAAAAGATACTGAATTCTGTTTTGGACATGCTGAGTTTGGGATGACTATAGGCCTTCTAGTTTAAATATTGGTAAAGAGAGAGGCTTAGTGGGGCTCTGTAGATCATCTGTATTGGGATAATTGATCCCATGGTTGCTGCTGAAATCACTGAGACAAGAATAGAGAGAAAATAGAAGCCATTCCAAGGCAAAATCTTGGGTTGTATTCACGGTTAAAAGTCAGAATGGGGACAGTGCTCCAACAAAGGAGACAGAAAAAGAAACTGGAGGGGAGAGCAGGAGAAACAAGGGAGGGCAGTCACCAGAAAATCCAGAGAGGACAGTCAACTGTAAAATGCAGTGGGAATCAATGACTAGGAGTGAGAAAGGGCCATCAGATGTGTCTATTACCCGTAAGAGATCCTTGGTACCATTGAAGAGAAGAAAGATAAGTTAGAAGACCATGAAGCTGGAGATTGGGAAGCAGCTGCCTCAGGGGAGAGGAAGTAGTTTGTCTGAGAGAGGGAGGAGAGTCGTGGGCTGATGGCTTGGGGGGTGGTGGGGCCAGTCGGGCTGGTTGGTTTTTTGTTGGTTTGTTTTTCTTTGAAGGGTTGGGAGAAGGGCCTGTTAGTAGGGGCTGCAGGGAAGACCCAGTATCTCTGGGAGAGAGCACTGGTTAGAGGTTAGAGTGACCTTATCTTACTTGATGCCATGACTCAGCAAGGTAGGAAGGATCATAATGCTTCCTGTTTTTATAGGTGAAAAAGCCAGCACAGTAAAGATGGCTGAATGCTCAGGGTACCTGCATGACAACTGCTGGGGTCAGGGTCTCTTGAGCAGTTTCGTTATTTACCAAGTTTCATCATAATCACCAAGCTGGGAACAACCAAACCACTTTGCACAAATATACTTGGACAGATGCATGGTAGAGATCTATTGGACTAGTTTTTCAGGCCATCTTTGGGAAGGTGTCCCTAAGGGTTCAGTTAAACAGACATTGATTAAGTTTCTACTCTGTGCAAGGCCATGATGATACTCTTTGAAATATACCTGTGGATTCCGGCTTATAAACCTTAGAAATAGTTCTTGTTTTTAAATTATTAGCTTAGTTGCTATAGTGGTTTATAAAAATGAAAAGTTACCCCTCAGGTGAGAGGTAATCCAAAAATCACCTCTTCTGTAAGGGTTTGCTGCAGTAATCACCTCCGCAAAGAGGAGCTTGTTCACAGTGTAGCTGCAGGGTTATTTATTGATACATCTTTGCATATCACTGCTGTTGTATTGGTAATTAAATTATTTCCTAGGCACGTGTAGTAACTTTGTAAAAACGAATCATTTGTAGCTGGCTTGGTGCTCCCATGGTCCCCAGATAACATGTGCTTTATGACTTGATTTTTACATTTAGAAAACTTCAGTTTCATAGTCAGGGTGTTGAAATGCCATAGAGAGGTTTGCGTTGATCGGATGTGGCCAGGGGTGTTGGGCGGGGGGCGGATGGGGGCGGCTTCCACACAGGGCCAAAGATAGTGGAGCCGCCTGGAGAAGCAGGTCCCACTGACTGGTGTTTTACTCTTTTCAGCTGTTAGATAGAAACGAGGAGGCCATTGCTAAATTAATGAGGATTATGAGGCCTGAATTAGTTTCTTACAAACATTTTGCCAGTTTATTTTTTGAATAATCTCATAATAGTAATAAACGCTCTGCAGGACTCATGTGTTTTAAGCATGCACATGATGGGAAAACTTCGTTTTTGGCCTTCTCATGGGTTCACAGAATAAAATTCGCCTTCTTAATGGCTCATTTGAGCACCTCATGTCTCTTCTTCCTCCTAGTCCTTCTGGTAAGCTTGTGCAGATTGAGTATGCCTTGGCAGCTGTAGCTGGAGGAGCCCCTTCCGTTGGAATCAAAGGTAACGGAGCCTGGCCATTCCAGATCACTTTAAATTTCCTTTGACTTAAGTTTCAGTTCAGATGGTACTAATGGGGTGACCCTTGTATTGGTATAATTAGCCATATTTTAAAACTTGGAGCAAATACTTCCAGGGGAGATGGTGTTTTGCTTCTATTAATCCTCATATGAATTTGAGTCTGTGTTAACGTATTCATCCCCAGGCACTGTAGTCTTTGGTATCTTTTCATTTCCCTTCTGAGGCCCCTGGGATGCTTACTATCATTACTTTTTTTTAACCTTATAAGTTATTTTTCCTTTGAGTTGGTAGTTTGATGATTGCATTCTTTTCTTGAACATACAGTAGTGAATGAAATAATGCATTTTACTAATAGCATTTGCCTTTTAGTTTAATGACGGTAGTTGGCTTGACATTTAATTGTAATTTAGTACTAAACTTTTGTGAAGAGGCAGAATGCCAGTACTATTTTAAATAGTGTGAATTTCCAATGAATACAGCAGTCTTGAGTAGTGATTGGGAAATGATTTCATTCCTCAGCTAAGAAAGGTAACTTTGAGTGTCGGAACCCATCAGAAGAGTTCACTAAATATGGTAATCCAGGGGAGAAAGGGACTTGAGTAATTAGAAAATTCTGTTAGGTGTTCATTGTGACAAATAGAGCAAGTTCTCTGAACAGCTGAGCATTGAGGAGTGTTTCCTTTCAGCTGCCAATGGTGTGGTGCTGGCAACGGAGAAAAAGCAGAAATCAATCCTGTATGATGAGAGGAGTGTCCACAAGGTGGAGCCAATCACCAAGCACATTGGCCTGGTCTACAGTGGCATGGGCCCCGACTACAGGTCTGGGGGGGGGGCAGTGCAGAGTGGTGGTGGTGGGGACTGAACATCTGTAACATGGGAAGGCTACCCCATTTTTATTACCTCTTTTAATAGGAAAGAATTGTAGAATAGCATTGTTTGTGGTGAAAGACAAGCAAGGTTGGCAAAGTTAGGGCATGAGGAAAGCTAGCTGATGTGCTTGGTTTACCCATGCCAGTTCCTTCTCCATTCCTACATCCTCCCTTCTCGGGGTTAGAACTGGAGGGCCTTGGGGTCCCTCAGGGCACTTTGTATCCTTGTAAGCCCACATATGCCAGGACTAGGAAAGAGATCCTAAGTCATCCTAATATCAAATCACTTGGAAATGTCCCCTCTTTACAACAGGGATAGGAGCTAGAGCTGTGAGGTCACCATCCTGGGAACTCCTGGATTAGGATTAGACTAAAACAGGCCAGCATCTCCTTGCTCACTCTTTTTTCCTTCCTGCTTGCCAGAGTGCTGGTTCACCGAGCTCGGAAGCTGGCACAGCAGTACTACCTGGTGTACCATGAACCCATCCCTACGGCGCAGCTGGTGCAGAGGGTGGCTTCAGTAATGCAGGAGTACACCCAGTCAGGGTAAGTGCCCTGGAGGAAGATAGGCTTATCAAAAGGCAATATTCTGTTTGAGGACATCAGCCATTAGAGAGGGTCCTCATGGGGACTTCTTTCTCCCCTTGTTAATGAAGTGTCCCATTTAGGGAAAACAGATTTCTTTGCTAATTCTTCCAGAAACATCACTTGGCTGGTTCGGGGTTCCTAACGAATCAGAGTTCTCTGCCCATCATCTGTGGACAGTTTCTCTTGCTCATCAAAAACACATGGTTATTTACACAGCACACTAGAATCTTAAAGCCAACATTTTGAGTCATGTGATTCCAAATGGTATCTAGAGAGGGACTGTTTCCCCTGTGCCCAATGTATGGTACTTCCCTTGGCTCATTGGCATTGAACTGAAGTTGTCCTTTTGTTAAGACCCTGAAACTTTTGCTGCATTCCCACTGACTCCAGATTTTAAATTCCATTTATTTGGAGGAAAGAAAAGCAGATGGTGCAGTACCTTTCAATTCAGCACAGAACATTGATTTAATGTTTATTTTTAAAGGGTAACATTTATGAAATTATCAGTGTTGCTTCTAAAATCTCACTCGAGACTGACAAGTGTCTTTGTCTTTAGAAAACTTCTGGGATAACTCATGTTGTAATTTCACCCAGTGATGTCATTTCCCCCATGACAGATTAGTCTGATCCAAACAATCTTTCCTTTTGCCTTTCTGTAGTGGAGTACGTCCCTTTGGAGTGTCGCTGCTCATCTGTGGTTGGAATGAGGGCCGACCTTATTTATTTCAGTCTGATCCATCTGTGAGTATCAGGCTGTTGTGTATACATGTACTTAATGGCCAAGCCATAACCGTGTTAAAGACTGGGGGGGGGGGGTATCATCGGGGTGGTAGGAAGGCTCCAAACATGTTGTTCGAGTGTGGTGTGAGAAAGTCTTTTGAAGCTCCGAGCTCCTGGGACTTTCTGATGGGACATGAATGACCTCTGTGAGGCTTTGTGTCCAGACTGTCTGACCTGCCCTGCCACAGTCAGTGTGAGCTAAGTAAGCCACCTTGTCAAGCTTAGCATCCAATTTATGTATGATTCATTTATTATAAATGATGTTTATTATGAGCCCTTACTATTCATGTGTTTCCATTTGTACTTTTCATGGGTATGATGGTCCTCTGCATGTTTCCTAATTGTAGCTACTTTGATATAATTGGAGATGGCTGCAGTGGTCCTTAGCAAGCAGTCTTCAGACCTGAAGAGGGTCAGCACCTTGGGAAACATTGTAAGGAGGAACGTGGGGCTGGAGAGTAGTGACCTCCACGTGCTGGGCTGGTCCTTCAGCCTCAGGGTGCCCCGTGGCTGTGTCCCAATCGATCCTCTTCTGGGGCTGGAAGTCTAGCTGAGTCTGTGCACTCTGAATGACCAATAAGATGCAGACTCAAGGAAGAGCCTCTCTTGGTGCCTCCATTGAAGCAAATCTGACCCATAGAGTGACCGCTTGTGCCGCTGTGTGCAACTCCCCACCTCGGCCTAGAAGGAGGATGTGTGTTCTTCTGCTGTGGGATATTCTGCAGTCATCTGGGGAGCTTGAGTCACCATGAGTTCTTTACATGGACTTGTATTTTTTTTCTCTCTAGGTCTAGGGTCTTCTAATTATTTTAACCTTCCCTCATGAGTCTTAAACTAATCCATCACTTTGGCATATTTCTTGGGAAATTACCATCTGTCTGTAACCTTAGAATTTAATTGGGCCTGAAAGGGCCTTAAAGGAGCTAGGCCTAGAGAGATAAGGTGAACTAATATGAGGTGGCCAGGGGTCGTAGGGCTAATAAGTGTTGGAGGCAGCATTTGAACCCGGAACCTCTTGACTCCAAGGTCAGTGCCCTGCCTGGTACACCTTGTGGCCTCTTGATCCTCCTCTAGGCCTTCTTCCCCCTCAACTATGTTACTGAAAAAGATGATGACCTTCCTAGTGTCTTCAGTGATTGGGAGCATTCTGCCCACTCGGCATGTTCTCTGAATTGTATTTCCAAGGCTTATTTTGTGTAGATTTAAATTTTCTTTATGTAAACGTTTTTTTTTTTACTCCCCTTTCTGACCAGGGAGCTTACTTCGCTTGGAAAGCTACAGCAATGGGGAAGAATTATGTGAATGGGAAAACTTTCCTTGAGAAAAGGTGGGTGTGCTGTCTCCTGGCAGTACCTTTGCAGAGGCTGCCCTTCAAAACTGGTTTAACTGTCTGGAGCCCCGTGCCTAGAACTAGCCCTATATTTTGGACTGTTGATGAAACAAAGCATTGCCACCCTCTTCTCCGTGCTTTCTCCCCGCTCTGAGAGAGGAAAGGGGGCCAAGCACCCACTGTGTTCCAGGCTGACTGCTGTCTCTGATCTTTGGCTCTTTTAACCCCTGGATTATGTGTGTGCTTAATTCATATTATATTGAATTAATTTTATTAATTATATATAAAGTTATATTAATGTAACTTTATATATATAATTATATATTGTAATATATATATTATATGTGTAATATATAAAGTTATATTACAGAGAAACCTGTGGATGTCAGTTTGGGAACTTAAACATTTTTTTTAAATGGCACAAATAATACAGACTGCTCCATTTAATTATTCATTTTTATAATCAGAGATCATTCACTTCAAAGTAAATTTGGCAGAGTCAATATTTTCAACCTGAAATGTTCTTATTTTGTACTTTTATGTCTTGATTGGATGAGCTTTTTCATTCGTAACTTGGGGGGGCACTAAGTTTTCCTGCTGGTAGGTATTACACGGGTGAGAAATTAATTTGACATTGCTAACGAAGTGACAAGTTTGCTGCATTGTTTTGATGCAAATTGTAAAATGAAGCATTCCTTACCAAAATTCATTCCAGGCTTTTGTCTCAAATGCAGATACAATGAAGACCTGGAGCTGGAGGATGCCATTCACACAGCCATCCTGACGCTAAAGGTGAGTCAGCCTGAGGGCCGCTGCTCACGGATTCCCTTCCTCTATAGACGCCTTGGATGTTGAGTGCTTATCTTTTTTTAATTTCCCAGGAAAGTTTTGAAGGGCAGATGACAGAAGACAACATAGAAGTCGGCATCTGCAACGAGGCAGGCTTCCGGAGGCTCACTCCCACTGAAGTCAAGGACTACCTGGCTGCCATAGCCTGATATTCCAGTGACCAAATCATCTGCCATGCTCATTGATTCACCAGTCTGAAATGTTTCACCATGCTTGGGTTTTTCTGTTTTTTGCATACTTATTTCTACATAGTTGAATGGACTGAAGTTTTTAAAAATGATAGGTGTCAACCCTAATAAACGTCGCCATTGGGCTGGTTGGAAACTTGTACCGCTCAGTGTTTGATGGGCGTCAGGGCCCGTGCCACCCGCCCTCCTCATAGTTTAGAGGAGCCTGCACCCCCTTGTGGAGGGGGGGCACGGGGGGCAGGGGGCAGGCGGGGGGGGGGGGTGGGGGTGGGTGGGTCTGTGTCTGTGTCAGGGTTCATCAGGACAGACCTGAAGGTGGGCCTGGGTGGGAGGAGAGCTCGCCCTTGTGGGGGAGGATCTGTGGGCGCAGAGTGGGCACGTGACAGCCCGGGGCCCAGGCTGTGCTGCGTGGGGGCTGTGCCCAAGTCTGACAGAAGAAACTCCTCAGCCGGACCCACATGAGTGGGGTGGGGTGGTGGGAGCACACGTGCAAGGGGGTGCGTGGGCAGGAGCCGGGAGGGGGCCGGCGGACGGGGCCCCTTCTCCCCAGAGCCCGCGCCCACCAAGCACGGGCTCCGGGGGCCGCCCGCCCGGCGTCGCCGCCGAGCTTGGGCTTCCAGTCCGCGCCGGGCCGGGGCAGGAGACTGACGGACCGGCGGCCTAGGGCCCGAGAGCCTGAGCAGTCCGGGCGCAGGGCTTCCAGGTCTCCGGGATGGGACTGAGGGACGGGTCCGCCGGGAGCTCGTGGGTGATGCTGCTCATGCGCGCTGCTCCCAGAGAGGGGTGAGGGGAGCGGCCCGCTGGCGGGTGCCCTCAGCCAAGATGGCCGCTGGGCCGGCTTCCTGCCAGGCCGGGCGCGCGTCCTCTCTCGGAGGGCCACGTGACCGGCGCGTACTGTGCCGACGGTGGCCGGCAGGGGGCAGAGGCAGAGCCAGCCTGGGCTAGTGCCCGCCCTTCCTGGCCAGGTGAGGCGCCGTCCTCCTGCCCTCGCTCTGCCACCGGCCTGGGGAAACTGAGGCCCAGAGGGTCGTGGGGGGGGGGGGGGGGTAGTGTCTGTGCCGAGGCCTCCAGTTAGTCCGGCTCAGGAAGCAGTTATTAATCCCTCACTGCGGTTGGTGTGGGGCAGACTTCAATCGGGCCCCTGGGAAATCTCTCAGCCCTTTCCCTTCAGCCCTTCTCCCCCTCCCCTCCCCCAGGAGCCTTGAAGGACACCACCAGAGGCTGGAGAGCTGCCCCGAGGCGCTGCCTGGCCCCTTCTGCTGTGTGCTGCGGGGGCCACTGTCCGGCCGCCCGCGTGTCCCCAGCCTCCGGCCCCCACCGGCCCTCTGCCGCCCACGCACGCTGGCATCTTTGCCAGGAATTGCTGGGAGATTTCTGCTTAAAGCCGCGGGGGCCGCAAACCTCCGCGATCTTGCCCTGCGTGGATCTGTGAAGGGGGCGTCTGCGGGGGAGAGGGGGCTTGGGGCTTCCTCTGGACGTGGGCAGCGTGCGAGTGGGTACCTCTCGCGGCCCCCCACCCTTTCCTCCCCCGCCTCTTGGCTGGGAGGTGCAGCTCCCACGCGGCGTGTTTACCGACCCCCCATGGGGCATGCCCCCCCCCCCGTCCCCCACGCGGCGTGTCCCGCCACGGGGCATGCCCCCCTACCCCCCCACGCGGCTCCCCTAGGCTCCGAGTCCTTTCACTTTCTGGCTTCCTGCAGTCCCTTGGAGCCCCGCTGGCGGGATCTGCGGACAGAGCGCACAGGCGTCTCCGCGGGGCCAGAGGAGACGGAGGCAGACGGCCACCCCCAGCCCTGACCTCGGCGGGCTTCCCCTGTGCCGCCCGCCCCACACAGAATTCCGGCCGCCCCTCAGGGTCCAGACTCCGCTCCCTGCTCACACCGGACTCCCCGCCGTGTCCGCCCCTGGTGTGGCCACTGGGGAGCCCGGTGAGGTCTGGTCCGGTCTGGTCCAGCCTTCATTGTCCTCTGCGGGGCCTCTCTCGGCTCGGCTCACCTGCGCAGCCTGTCCTTGCCAGGCGCGGCATTCAGCAGGCACTGGGTGTCCTCCCCTAGAGGGGAGCCCCGTCCCCTCCGCTCTCCACGGCATTCTGGCCGCTGCAGGGAGGTCGTTCCGCTGTGGGTGTGCCCGGTGCCAAAGCTTCACCCACGCCTGGCACGCTGTCCAGCTTGCATGAGTGCTGTGGGTGACAGAGGACGAGTTCTCCCGGTGCCTGGTGTCTCTTCACCCCTACAGGGGGCAGGGCCTGGCTGTGGGGCTCCTGCAGACGCAGGCCCCCTGGGCAGGCTCCGGCTTTCTGAAGCCTCTGAACCCTCCTCTGCCACAATGGGGATTTGGGGGAAGTGTCCCGCGTTCAGCCTGGGCTCTAGCCCTGTCTCCAGGCCCCTGGTTCCTATAGCCTGAGCGTTGCCTCCCAGTGCCCTCCACGGGGCGGGGGACTCGTGGGCTTGGGTCAGCGGGAGGGCCCGTGCTTGGTGGAATTGCAGGGTGGGGCTGTGAAGAGGTCCTTACCTGTGGGAGCCCACCCCCCGGGCTCAGAGGTTCAGATGGCTGAGCTGGACTTGGAGCCCTTTGCCGGCGTCTGCGGCCCTGCGCCTTGGCTCTTACCGGCCTTCCTCTCCGCGGAGCTGGAAGGCATGCGTCACTGGCACCCTTCTTGAAGGCCTCCACTCACTCGCTCTTTCTTCCCTTTCTGTAGCGCTCGGATGATGCCGCTAACATGTCTGTGCACGCCATGCTTTGTGAGCGCATCACTGCAGCGGAGGAGCTGATGGAGAGAGCGGAGGCACTTTCCAGATCCAGGAAGGGAGGTGTCGAGGGGGGGGCCAAGCTGTGCAGCAGACTGAAGGCCGAGCTCAAGTTCTTGCACCGTGTGGAGGCGGGCAGGGTGGCCATCAAGGAGTCCCACCTGCACAGTACCAACCTCACTCACCTCCGGGCCATCGTGGAGTCCGCCGAGAGCCTGGACGAGGTGGTCGGCGTCCTCCATGTCTTTGGCTATGTAGACCCCGCGGGGGAGAAGCAGAGCCTCGTGGTGGATGTGGTGGCCAACGGCGGCCACACGTGGGTCAAGGCAATCGGCAGGAAGGCTGAGGCCCTGCACAACATCTGGCTGGGCCGGGGCCAGTATGGAGACAAGAGTGTCATCCAGCAGGCCGAAGACTTCCTGCAGGCGAGCTCCCAGCAGCCCGTGCAGTACAGCAGCCCTCACATCATCTTTGCCTTCTACAACGGTGTGTCCAGCCCCATGGCCGAACAGCTGAAGGAAATGGGCATCTCCGTGCGTGGGGACATCGTGGCGGTGAACACACCCCTCGAGCTGCCCGAGCGTCTCCAGCTGGCCGATGGCGAGTCTGACGAGGAGGCCCCAGGGCTCTCACAGGTGACCCACTTCGACAGGGAGAATGTTGTGGCCAGCGTGGCTTTTCCCACAGAGGTCAAGGTCGACGTGTGCAGTCGAGTGAACCTGGACATCACAACTCTGATCACATACGTCTCTGCACTCAGTTACGGGGGCTGCCACTTTGTCTTCCGAGAGAAGGTGCTGACCGAGCAGGCTGTCCAGGAGCGAAAGGAGCGCGTGCTGCCCCAGCTTGAGGCCTTCATGGCTGACAAGGAGCTGTATGCCTGCGAGTCGGCCGTCAGGGACTTCCAGGCCATTCTGGACACCTTGGGAGGGCCTGGGGAGAGGGAGCGGGCTGCGCAGCTGATCGGGCGGATCAGCGTGGTGCCAGACCAGCCCTCTGAGCGTGCCTTAAGGCTGGTGACCAGTTCCAAAATCAACAGCCGCTCACTGACCATTTTTGGAACAGGAGATACTTTAAAAGCCATCACGATGACGGCCAACAGTGGCTTTGTGAGGGCTGCCACCAACCAGGGTGTGAAATTCAGTGTGTTCATCCACCAGCCCAGGGCACTCACCGAGAGCAAAGAGGCCCTCGCCACCCCCTTACCAAAGAGCTGCCTGGCCAGCGGCCACCGCTGAGGTGGATGCAGCGCCCTGGAGGGGCAGGGCCTTGTGCTGCCTGCACGGCCAGCCCTTGGAGGGACTTGGCATCTCTGTTCAGTCTTCTCTTCTCCAAGCACAGACACACACAGCAGGACAGACGTCCCTTATCCCGAGGACTGCCGCCCACCTGTGGCAGTGCAGCTGAGGAATCTGCCTCCTGTTCCTGGGGTGACCAGCTTTCCATGTGGAGGGCTGTTTCCACTGAGAGAAGAGCATTTCAGGGTATCTTGTCTACACAACATCGTGCATTAAATATTCACTTAAAGAGCCTACAGCTTGGCTGCAGTTTTTTTCTTCTGGTTTTTGTTGCCCTGGCTCATTGCCTGTTGGGGGGGATGGGGTGGAGAGTGAGAGAGGAGGTAGCCAGAGAGCCCTGTAAATCAGCCCTGCACAGAGGGGTTCCTTAGACCCCTGCTCGTCGATCAAAGGACCCTGGGCCCGGGGTTCCCTGAGTCTCCTGTGGGAAGTGGAACCTCTCACCCTTGGGCTTCTGAGCGCTTCATTCCACTGGGAGGCAGCCTCCAGTTTATCCAGAGTGGTCAAGCTTTAGACAAGGGCTGCAACGCCACCTTAGAGATTCGTGAGGGGATGAGGAGGAAAAGGGTGCTCGACACCCCAGGATGCCCTCTTCTTGCAGGAAGGCAGGAGGGAAGGCCATGCCCCTGGCTGTGGTGGGTGAAGGAGAGAGACCCTAGATGTGCCCCTCTTTTGGCACCTGTGCCCAGATACACGCTTTGTCATGGAGGTTAGGTTTCCAGACTCAGTGCAGGAAACTGGGGGATGCAAGAGGGAACTGAAATAAGGTAGGCATAGGCTACTGCCCACCCAGGTTGTCCCTGGCTTGACTTGGTCCTGAGGGCAGCAGCGTCCCACTCTTTGTCTGCAGGGCCCAGCAGCCACCAACCAGCATGCCCACCTCCCCGCTTTCCTGATGCCTCGGCAACATTTCGGGCCCTTCTGTAGAACCTCATGGGAGCGAGCACCTCACAGAGGTGGAAAGGAAGCGCTCCCAGGGCCATACTGCCCCGTCCTTTACCAGATGATTTCCAAGGTCCTGATCCCATGTTCAGGCTCCATAGGTTTAGGGCTTTCTTTGGCACCTCAGGCTTCGCTCCTTTTCTGTAGGGAGGTGGGATCTGCGTTTCAGTCAGGGAGCTTGCAGATGGACTTTTCTGACAAGCCTTTGGGAGGCCAGGGACTCGAGGCCTCACTGGCCACGCTCACCAAGTTGCCGTCCTGTTGGACCTGCCTCAGCAAACAAGCAGTACACAGGACACGTCGGTCGTGCCTGGACTGAATCACTGGAAAGGGCTGCACCGGTGTGCCGTACTTGATCTACAGGTCCTTTGCTTTCGGATATTTTTTTGTGCTTTCATTTCTAAGACACCTGAATTTCCAACAGAAAAGGAAACAAGTTAAATTACTCAGGGAATAAGCCCAAGACAAAGGGTTAGGAGAGGTGGTGGAGGAGAAATCTCAGGGTCTGACAAGTGTGGCCTTGAATCTGTTGAGTTGCAGGCAGGGCCCAGAGTGGTTTTTTGTCACCTAAGATGGCCATAGCGGATGGGGAGCTGGCAGACTGCTTTCAGTCATGGTCACTTACCTGCTGTGCGACCTTGGTCAAGACCACCTCTGTCTCTGTTTGATCACCTGTAACATGGGGCCCATACCTCTCAGGATTGTGTGGATCAGATGAGCTGTTTGTGAAGCTCTTGCCCCAGGACTTAGCACATGGTAGGGGTTCAATCAGTGATTGTTCCCTTGCCCCGCATTTACAAATTGGTAACCCTGGTAGCTTCAGTACTGTGAATGGCATTCTTCACATTAGCTCGGGCCTTGTTATTCCATGATTGTACAGCATCAGGACATAGTCAGACCGTATTTCCTTCAAGATACATTTTTGCAATAATCCCCACCTGTTTGTCCCTTTCACAAGGAGAACATTTGCCAGCTTTTTTCCTGTTCACTTCCTGTTCACATTTTCTAAATGAAATCTTACCTTTTTCCCATTATCAAGTATTCCTTTTACCTCCCCCCACCCTGAAAAAACAACCTTGTAACAGATGAACAAAGTCAGGAAAATAAGTCCTCATTGGCCATGGCCAAAGATGTGTGGCTTGCTCTGCATCTGCTTAACATTTTTGAAAGGAGTTTTTGTCCAGCCCTGTGGGACACCCGGGGAAGGGGGCAGGGTCTGGGTCGACTGGGCCTGGCTTCCTTCCCTAGAAAGCCTCCTTTCGTGTGCCTGGTGTCCGAGTTGTCTGAGCTGGGGCACGTTGCACCCCCTTCATTGCCCACTAGAATGGGTGGGATCATTCTGTGGCATGATCTGGAGATTTACCTTGCCTCTGCAGGTGTAGGCCGTGTTTGTTTGATTATACTCCTTGAATTTGATTGGAATTTTCCACAAAAGGTTTCTCTCTGGATTTGTCAAAATGACTCAAAAGCAATGAGAAGTTTCTCCAAACTCCAGCTGGTTCCTGTCTTGATTTGTTTAGATTTTATCTTTCCTCCAGAATGCTTTCCAAATGTCAGCCAGTTAGACTGGGGAGTGGGGCAGCAGCTCTGGAATCTTGTCTTTGAGCCAAGAAGAGAAAGGAATAACCTGAATGAAGACTACATCTTGAGGAGCTTCCTCCTTTGTCCAGCAGATGCTCAGGGGGTCACCCTGCCCATTTCCCTTACCAACAAACCACAGGTAGCTTAGCTGATCCACAGCTTTCTGGTCCTGTGAGGGTGGCCAGAACTGAAGGAGTCTTTAGTGAGTCCCGGCAGCTGCAGCAAATATACCCACATAGTATTGCTAAAGCTGATTCATTGAAAGCACAGAATGTGAGCACCTTGGGGCCATCTAAGCCAGTTTGTGCATCCCAGAACACCCCGCCATTACCTCCCTGAAGAGTGACCATCCAGCCCCTCCCCCGCAGAGCTCTGCAGCGTCTCACCTTGGTTAGTTCTGGTTATTAGGAAGGTCTTCTGACACCCAGCCTCAGTTTGCCTCTTTGTCACTTGCATCCGTTACCCCTGGTTCTGTCTCTGGCACCAAAAGAACAAGGCTAGTCGCTCTTGTTTGACAGCCCTTCACATTCTTAAAGATGTCTCTCTGCCTCTCCCCCCCAAGTTTTCTCCAAGTTCCTCCAGTGTGTCCTGCCAATGTTGTGAATGCTCTATGTGGATCTAGTTTATTTGCCTCTTATCATGGGAAGGGAAACACCACAACGTTCAAGCACATCCTCAGTGTTCCCCTGTGAGCCTCTGGAGGAAAATCTACCAATGAAATGTAGGGCCCTTTTCAAGGATCATGAGTTTGTAGATGTGACCATGAGCCTACATCTTGACAAAGCTTTCAAAACACCTACAATGAATAAGGTCCAGATGGTTGTAACCACAGTGAGGATCTGAGTTCGAATGTGCCACCTTCCTGTGTCTCCTTAGGCTCCCCCTTTCAGAGCCTGTTTCCTTATCTGCAGAATAAGGTTTTAGGACTAGCTGTCCCTGTGGTCTCTTCTGGATTAAATCTGTTTCTATAATATGCATTTCTAGTCCCCATCCTTCTTGGAACAGTGGCAGAAAAGGGGCCTGAGGATGCTGAAAATCCCTCTGCTCTTATTGCACTGCAAGGGTTAATTTAATAAAAAGAACCCTCTGAGTTTGTAACTCAGTCTGCCCCACAGACATCTGGCTGCTGCAGTGTAGACGGTGAATGAACAGAAGGACAGCCTTTGGGTTATTTTCACACAGGAAAATAAAGCAAGTATGTGGCTTGGTCTCATCTCATGGGTAAAAACAAGAATGAACACCACGCTGTAGGCTCCTTGTCCCAAAGAATAAGGAAATGTACTTTCAAGTAGTTGCTGAGTGAACAAGTCTGATTTCCCCAACCAAGGGCTGGTAAAAAATAAAAGGAGGTGAAGACGGGGCCATCCTCATTAACAGCCCAGACCTGGGCTTGGGCGAGGCTTGGCAACCGGCAGAAGGGGCCGAGAACGCCCTTCGCTTCTCCTGGCTGCTGCAATCTCCCTTCAGACCAGGATGCTGTGCTGATGTGTCGGTTTTCTTCAAGCAAACCCGAGTCTCCAGGTTGGTGCGAATGCGGAGGATGCCTTGCTGTTTTAACCCAGTACAAATCACAGTTCCTTGGAGGGTAAACAGAATTCCACTTAATGCGTCCCTCTGCTCTCCAGGAATAATAAACATTATTTTAAAAACGTCACTGCCGTTTTCAAGAGCGCATTACTGAAGTTGATTAAAAAACGAAAGTCGATCATCGTTCAATAAACATCCTGCTCAGCCGCAAAACGCGCTGTGAGCTGCGGCCTCGCTCATTTGGGCTGACGTGTCGGCGTTTTCTCCAGTCTCTTCATCTTTTCGAGTTTCATTTTTCTTATCTTTAAAATGGAGATAATGCCACTCAGTCCTATTAGGGTTGGTGCAGGACCTGTGGTTTGTCGGACCCTGGTCAGGGACTGGGGGGAATAAAGAGAAACGCCATAGTCCCTGCTCTCAAGGAGCTTACTTTCTTGCGGAAGCACACATAACTAAAACATAGAGAATACGAGATAAGTAACAGTAACGTCGGGGGTCCCACACATGAGAACATCAGGAAGGGCCCCCGTTGGAGATGACACTGGAGCTGAGTGGGGAGGGGAGGGGAGAAGGGAGAGCACCCCAGGCGCGGGAGGTAGCCTGGGCAAAGAAAGAGAAATGGGGGCGGGCTGGGATACCCTGTGCACACAACAGCAAGGTAGGACACGGAGGCTGGCACGGGGGTAATTGGGGTGTAATCGTTCTAGAGAACATGAAGACTCTGAATGCCAAGCTTCGAGTTTGCGTTTTTACCTGGGGGCAATGGGCAGCCTCGGAACCTTGCTGAATAAGGGATTGCTGTGGTCTGAAGTGCTTTAGGAATGTATCTTTGGCAGCTGTGGGAAGGGGGGATCTCATTTAAGGTTTATAACAATTCACAATTTTTATCTCATTGGATCCTCACAGCAGCTCTGCAGAGGAGGGGCTGTTGTCCCCACTTTACAGATGAGGAGAGTGAGGCAGATAGAGGTTAAACAGCGTGTCTGGGGTCACACAGCCAATGAGTGTCCGAGGGTGGATTTGAACCCAGGTTTGCCTGACTCCAGGCCCCAGCGCTCCACCCAGCACCCTATACCGTGAAGGGTGGTAGTTATATCAATGAAGAGATGGGGGCACATGTCAGAGATGTAGTGTGACCCTTGGTTACTGAAAGGTGAAGACTGTTCCTCAGGATAGAGAAATTAGCAGGATGGTTAGGTTAGGGCTGGCAAAGATAGGGGCACCCATGGGGGGCAGGCAGAGTTAGGGGGACCCATGGGGGACTGGCAGAGATAGGGGCACCCATGGGGGGCTGGCAGAGATAGGGGGACCCATGGGGGGCAGGCAGAGTTAGGGGGACCCATGGGGGGCTGGCAGAGATAGGGGGACCCATGGGGGAGCAGGCAGAGTTGGGGGACCCATCTTGGACCTGTTGAGTTTGACATGCAGACAGGACATCTGAGTCAAGGTGTCTCATGTGGAACCAGGGCTGCTGTGAGCACCAGACAGATGCCAGAAATGATTTTCTTTGTCATCCCGGTTTGTGGCATGTGTGAGTGTGTGATTGCCGTATCTATCAGTCTGCCTTTGGGGGAGTCTCTCCAGATCAGCCACGCTCCACTGTTCTCCTCCCCAGATGTCTGGCAGGTTCTCACAGGAAGGGATCAGTGCAGACATCTGGAGTCGTCTCCCGGATCTGGGACTGGTTAGTAGGTCAGGAAGTAAACCCTTTGCATGTAAAATGATTTCCGTTAAGGAAATAATCTCTTTGCTCTCTCACCCAAAGATGTTTAAACTGCAGCCTCAGACTCATGCTCAGGGACTGCAGACAGTTAAAGGCAAACCCACAATTTAGGTCTCTGGACAAGTCTATTCTAGACCAAGGGTAGTGGCGACCCTGGCAAGGGCTCTGTACCTTTGCCAGGCCCCTGCCTGGGGAAGAAAATGCTTAGTGGGCAAGAGTATGCGTGTGCACACACACACACTCACACACATGCATGCACACATACCACACATACACACACTCACTCTGCTGCCTCTGCTACAGTGCTAAAAATGGAAGAAGAGGGACAGCTTCTCATCTGCCCAAGTCCCCCATAGCAGGGAGATAACGGGAGCCCCAGAGGCCCAGGAGTTGCTGCTTTGCAGGTGTGGGGAGCAGGGGGAGAGGGGAAGGAGACCCATGTGCCATGGGTGTGATGGAGGGCAGAGATCTTTGCACCCCCAGTTGGTCACATAAGGTGGAGGAAGTTACACTGCCTTCCTCAGCTGTAAAATAAGAGTTTTTACTAAATCTGGTTCCCAACTTGTTTTAGCTAATTTAGGTTGACGCACGCAGGCAAAACTCAGAATGCCCCTCTGTGCGCGCCACACTCCGCGTGCTTGTCCCAGCAGGGTGAGCCGACTGGTTCTTCCGCATCTGTTCATCTTCTGTGCCTGCTTTCAGCTGTCCTGAAGGACGGGCTCCAAGGACTGGCTGTTCAGCTGGAGGCCACAGTTTGAAAAGATGTTTTTTTCCACATCTATTTGGCTTTTTCTTATATGAATCATTAGGCTGATCTCCTGAGTCCCCATTGATCTCATGTAGGAGATTCCATAAATTCTGGAGCTTGATATAGTCAGCGCAGTAACACTCACAAGTAGGAGCAGCTGGGGAACTTCACCAGCTATGGGGACCCCCTCTTCCGTAGAGCCTCACGGAGGACATCCTCTGTGATGGGGCCCAGCACCCCTGGGGAGCACACACACACCTCCCTGCCAGCAGTCACGGGAGCATCAGAGCTCGCTGTGGTTTCCTCAACAGACCTTGTGTGATCTTTCTGTGTACATGAAGGACGTGTTTGGAGGGGAACTTTGAGGCGACATTTTTCACTCTCCAGTCAAATGATATATCTCATTTATTTACCTACAGACAGTAAATGTAGTGGGATCTTGTATTCTCTGCACCTTTCGTTAAATTGGGGAACTAAAGATGTGATCTGCAGTGAAATAGTGTTTCACAAAATCTGCCTGTTCCCTTCTGTTTTCATCATTGTACATGTGTAGATCATTCTCATAGGAAATTATGTATCCATTTAGATTAATCGCTATTGGTGTCTTCTTAATGTCACTTTTTTGGTAATAATACCATCTGTGACTCCCCCCCCTCCGTTTTAAAATTTATCCCCTCCCTAAAATATTTTTAAAGATAATCTCACAAGGATTTCTCTATATCAGATATGCTCTGTGCATTCTTGGTTGGTCTGTCTGTTCTTTTTCCAATTTTGTCGCCATCAGGGACTGAGGTGTTAAAAGTCCTACTGCATGGTGCTGCTATAATTGGTTAGGGAAACATCTTTATAAGCATACTGACAGATGTGTCCCACTGTCTGCTAACTGACCTGCTGCTGGCCTCCGTGAATGCTCTCTGTCCCATGGGCCTTGCTTTGTTTCTTGCTAAGCTTTCTGCAGGCTTGGTTTTTAATTTTTTGTTTTTCTAACCTCTAATGCTTTTTCATGGTCTTGGGAGGAAGCATTGCTGTATTCTGCCATTTTCCTCTGGTCTGTTTAGAGTCTAAACTGAGGTTTCCTTTGGCTGCCATTTGTCTCAGCTTGGCAATGACACCCAGGGCCTACCTACTGTCTAAGGCATTTTCTGGGCTACTTTGTCCTTCTCCTTGTGGAAAGTGCTTTCCATGATTTAGGCTTCTTTAAGAACTTGTGATAAGTTATGGATGTTTCTTCAACATTTTCTCACTCTCATTCTCTTCCCCTCTCTTGCCCTCTTTCTCCTATTTTCTTATCTCCCCTCTCCCTCCTCCTTTTTTTTTTTTTTGCAGGGGGGAAGGCAGGGCAATTGTGTTAAGTGACTTGCCCAAAGTCACACAGCTAGTAAGTGTTAAGTGTCTGAGGCCAGATTTGAACTCAGGTCCTCCTGACTCCAGGGCTGGTGCTCTATTCCCTGTGCCACCTAGCTGCCCCTTTTTCTACTCTTAAAAAAATAATTTTATTTTATTTTTTAACATTTATTTCCATAAGCTTTTGAGTTTAAAATTTTCTTCACCAAAGTTCTTTCTCTGGATGTGGATGGCATTTTCCATCATGATTCTTTTGGAGTTGTCTTAGATCCTTGCATTCCTGAGAAAAGCTAACTCTATCAAAGTTAGTCATCACACATTGTGGATGTTACTATGTATGATGGTCTTCTGTTTCTGCTCCCCTCACTCGGCCTCAGTTCATATAAGTCTTTCCAGATTTTTCTGAAGTCCGTCTGCTCCTCATTTCTTATAGCACAATAGTATTCCATTCCATTCATACACTGCAACTTGTTCAGCCATTCCCCAATGGATGGGCATCCTCCCAACTTCCATTTCTTGGCCCACAAAAAGATCTGCTACAAATATTTTAGTACATGTGGGTCCTTTTCCCATTTTTATG
This sequence comes from Petaurus breviceps papuanus, assembly GCF_028583685.1. Classification (NCBI taxonomy): domain Eukaryota; kingdom Metazoa; phylum Chordata; class Mammalia; order Diprotodontia; family Petauridae; genus Petaurus; species Petaurus breviceps. Next base: position 73,277,258 of record NW_027185761.1, on the reverse strand, counting down.
ATCTTTTGGGGATATAGACCTAGTAATGGTATTGCTGGGTAAAAAGTATACATATTTTACAGCCGTTTGGGCATAGTTCCAAACTGTTTTCCAGAATGGCTGGATCAGTTTACAACTTCACCAATACAACATTAGTGTTCTAATTTACCCACATCTTCTCCAGCATTTATAATTTTCCTGTTTCGTCATGTTAGCCAATCTGACAGGTGTGATGTAGTGCCTGAGAGTTGTTGATTTACATTTTTATTTTTTCTTTTCTCTCTTCCTCCTCCTCCTCTTCCTCCTCCTCTCTCTCATCAGTTTATTTGAATCAGTAAAGTCAAATTTGTAATTATATTTGTAATTGTTTCATCCTTTTTCTCTAATTTGATGTAAATTCTGACCTTTGCTCTGACTAGTCAGTGGTTACTATGCCTCATATAAAGCAGATTCTCAAATGGCTCCCACATGAGGAGCCAGTGATTCCTATCTGTAAAGATATGGCCAGTTTCTTTGGTCATGTTCTTAAGCTCTTGCAATGTCTAAGGTTTCCTGACCCTCATTTTGAAAAAAAAGCTTTCATTATATAGAAGAAAAAGACTTCTTAGCCATTGCCAAGTCTTGGGACTAGTTTGTTTCTTAATCCTGAACCTCATTCTCCAATAGAATTTCTGTTTTCCTCACTGTACTCCTCTTCCCCCAGTGCAGGAGCCCTCCCCTCCTGGTTCCCTCCTCACTGTACCCCTCTTCCCTAGCGTATTCCCTGGGGCAGCAGCCTTCCCCTCCTGGTTCCCTCTCCTAGTGGCCACTAGCCCTGGCTGGAGCAGGCTCCTTTTCTTCCCTGGGTTCGGGTAACTCTGAGAGGCTGGAGATAGTTTTCTGTCACTGTCACTCACAAGCGTCTATCCACTATGTCCTTCAGTGAGGTTCAGCTATGCAGCCAGAATTAATTAGATTTTAGAAAGGGTGTTGATATGGCAAAGCAAAGTAAAAAGAGAAGCACCCATTCCCCCTCTCCCCCCTCCCTTCCCCCTCTCCCCCCTCCCTTTCCCCTCTCATATGTTTGACACTCGCTCCCTGGAGAGAATGGGCTCCAATGAGACAGTCTTTCTGAGGTGCTTAGCACACAGTGTGAGCTCAATAAATGCCCCTGATCCCCCTTCAGACTGGAGGGGCTGCCCTCTCCCCACAAAGCTCATGGTTTTGGAAGCACTGTCTCCTTTGGCAGTGGTGCCGGTATGTGTAGTCCTCGCTAGGCTCCCACAGGGAAGCTCTGGTGCTGCCTTTCTTCAGGGTGTCTGCTATGTCCTTGGCACGTTCCTCAGCCCCCTCTGCGTCACTGCAGCTCAGCAGATGCTGCTATCAGCACCAGTGGGAAGACTTTCCAAGGTCACCAGGGAGTATTTTTTCTGCTCAGTGGGTGAGGGAGTGAACATGGGTGAGGAAGAATCAGTGGCTTTCCAGCCTTGTAAAACCCTCGGCCTGGCCCCTGGGAGCCCAGGTTCACCACCCGCCCTGTGACGAGGCATCAGAGGTGGACTCCTGTTAGAATGGCAGACATATAAAGCAGCCTCAGGACTTTGGGGACAGCCTGCAAATGCCTAGAATCTCAGCAGACACCCTGTGAACCGCCCTGGGCTCTGACTGATCACCCTCAGGGGGCTCACCTCTGCACAGGTTATCACAGACACCCTGCAGAGGAATCAGGCGGAACCTGCAATGCCAGCTTCACTCTGGAGCCAGGCCTCAATGATGAAACAGCAAAACTGCTGCCTCTTCTCTGTCTCACGGGGCTTCTCTCTTCCCCTGCCCCTCTCTTGGATGCTTAGATTTTAGTTTCTAATAGTATTTTTTTTAATGAAAAAAAATCCATTTTCTTTCTTTCTTACCTCTTCCCATTGGAGGGAAAAGAAAAAAAATCACCTTGTAACATTTCTGCTTAGTCAAAACAAATGCCCGTATTGGACATGTCCAAAAAGCATATCTCCTTGTGAGCCCTGTGACAAGGGCCTCAGCAGGCCTTCTGGAATCAGGGCAGCTTCACTGTCTACTTCAGACGACTGCCACATTCACATGGAGTGGCAGATCGATCATTCCACAGCTTCAGGCACAGACCTTATGGAGACCAAGAGCACAAGGGAGGCCCTTTCCAGGCCACTTTGGGACAGTTTGGGTTTTTAAGACCCTTTCCTTACATTGGGCCAAATGTGACTTCCTTCCTATGACTTCTACCCGTTGTCTCTAGTTCTGCTCATAGAGGCTGAGCCTAACAAGCTTAATTTCTCACTAAGTTCCAGCAAGACAGCCCCTTCAGAGGGAGGAAGAGGAGGAGGAGGAGGGGGAGGAGAAGGAGGAGGAGGGTGAAGAGGGGGAGGAGGGGGAG
>NW_027185761.1:73254741-73264896 GCF_028583685.1 Petaurus breviceps papuanus | reverse complement strand
CTCTCTTGATGCTCAGTGCTTAGCACAATGCCTGCCATTCAGTAAGTGCTTAATAAATGCATGTTGATGACTTGCTTGCTTGTTTGTCTGCTGCACTGGACAGCCTCCTCACTGAGCTCTGCCTTTCCTTGGGTCCTGGGGCAGTTCATGGCATGCTCCTGCCATGTGATTGGTCTGCCTCCTTCTGCCTTTGCACACTTCCTGGAGGAAGATAATGCTTTTGGAACACAAGGCACTACCAAGACCACACGCTGCAGCCAGTCTGTGCCCAGCTCGGGGTTCTGGGTTACACAGCAGTTCAGAATTATTGAAGCATGGTCCAATTTTCCTGTGGTCTTCCAATTCATTCTTTTCCTTCTATTCAATCACGGACACAGCTGCCTTGCATCTCCAACTGCCTACTGGACATCACAAAGCAGACGTACCATAGAGACATTCAACTGAAAAAAGTCTCAAGCAGAACTCTGATTCCCCCCCCCCCCCCCCCACCAAAAAAAGAAAGCCTCCCATCACCTGAACTTTCCTAATACCATATAGGCACCAACCTGGCTCAAAACCTAGGTCTTGGCTCTTTGCACTCTCCTTGCATCCAATCTCTAGCCAATTCCTTTTTTTTTTTTGGAGGGCAATTGGGGTTGTGACTTGCCTAAGGTCACACAGCTAGTAAGTGTTTAAGTGTCTGAGGTTGGATTTGAACTCAGGTTCTCCTGACTCCAGGGCCAGTGCTCTATTCACTGCACCACCTAGCCGGCCCCCTTCCCCAGCCAATTCCCATGGATTCTTGTATATTTTCCTTCCTCTTCCCTGACAGCCTCCTCTTGGGACTGGCTCTCATCACCTACAGGATGGACAAGCAGAGTAGCCTGCTCATGGCCTTCCCTGCTCCAGGACCTTCTCTGCTCTGATCAGTCCTCCCCAAAGCTGTCCATGTGATCTTCCTCAAAGGCAGGCATGACCATGTCACTGCTCCCCCTGCAATAAATACCGGTGGTCCCCAAAGACTTCTAGGATCACATAGAAAATTCCCTAACTTTTAAAGCCCTTTCTTACCTTTCTAATCCCCTTACACTTGTCTACTTTCCACATGCTCTCTAACCCCATGCCATTTTCCTCCTTACTGACTCTAACATGACACCTCATTTCCCACCTTGGGCCATTTTCTCATGTTTAACTTCCCTCTTTAACTTCCATTCCTGGCTTTCTTGACTTTTTTCAAGACTTAACAAACATCCCACCTTCTTCAAGAAGTCTTTTCCCAGTCTCTAGGGTCTTTCCTTTGAAATTATCCTACACACGTGGTCTGTGTATGTGTGTGTATGTGCCTTGTTCATACAGAATTGTTTGCATCTTGTTCTCTCCTTAGACTGGCCACTCCTTGGGGTCAGTGACTGTCTTTTATCTTTCTTTCCATCCCCCTGGCTTAGGAATGCTTAGCTTAAAGGGGTGTTTAATGAATGTTTGTTGACTTGACTTTAAGGTAGCAGAACTTTGTACGGGCTTAGCAGTGGACACAGAACAAACCTGTTTTTTTCCTTCTTAGTTGCTCATGAATGCATTTGTTCCTACCTTTGTTCAGTGCTAAGGGATTTCTATGAGATTTTATTCCTTGTTTTTTTCTCAAATGCTTAATGCCTATATTGATTTGCACAATGGGAACCCCTAAACTAAAGGCCTAAGAGGCAATGTCTACAGATCAATGTCATGGCTCTCTCCGGGAAGTTTCCTTGAAATGTGAGCCAGGATACAATGAATCCTCTGGAATGAAAAGAAAAGGGGCTGGTGGTGGATCTTTCCAGGTTAGAGACCAGTGCCCTCCTCCCCCTCTTTGTTGTCAATGCCTCCTTCTAAGTCTGTTACTTTCTGTCATAAAGGGTAATGTCATAAATAGTCAAAATGTAATAATGCTTAAACCGGGAAGATACTAGGTAGAATCAATCTGTAGGGATATAGAGGCCATTTGAAAAAAATCCAAACAGCCAGCAGAGGTCACTCTTGATCCAATAAAGATTCCCAACTGCCCTTTCTTTCCTGTGTTCTTCCTGAGCTTTTCTTTGATTTAGAAAGCTGTAGGTAGCCTGTCTTGGGCTTCTAATCCCAGCCCCACTCTGTGACCTGAACAATGCCCATTCCACAGTGGGGCACACATGTCTCAGACCTGCGCCTGACCTGGAATCAGGGCGCCCAGAGGAGTGCATTTGCCATCATAAAAGCGGGCCTGGGCACTTGTGCAGGGATGGCTTTCAGGTGAATTTTCTGGCTCATATTTTGATGTCCCGACCTCACCCTAAACCCACAGTTCTGTGGTCAAATTTCCAAAGGGTTCAAAAGCTTGGATGGACAAAACCCGACATCTTTATTTTCACTAAAACTGGATAGAAATTTACAATTTCCTTTTGTTATGGTCGTAGACAGCACAGTAAGATGGAGCAAAAGCCCGGGCTTCTCCAGGCTGCTTCCAAAAGGGTCTGACACCACAAAAGGTCGAGGAGCCCTGCTGGGAGCCACAGGGTCACGAAGTGAGCCTGAGCTCGTCCCCCCAGTATCCAACAGAACATAAGCTCTTCGAGGGAAGGGCTGTTTTCTTTTGAATCCTCAGGGCTTAGTATGCGAGGTACTGTTTGGTGGGACTGAATTGGATCTGAGAATACTAACCTAGTTTTTCATGGGCAAATCCACAATGATTTCAGGGCCAAACTAGGTTTCCAGGCTGGGATGGGTGGAAGTCAGGATGGACAGACAGGTGACCTGGAACCCTGCAGCAGCATCCAGGTTAAAATCTAGTGCCTGGCTTTGACATGGCAGACACTGGACATTGCAGCTTCCTCCCCTGGGTGGTTCTGAGGAGACGCTGCTTGGTACCTGCGTGAAGGGTACCAGGGACAGCTTCCTTCCACCTTTTCACTTGGAGACACATCCACTCTCCTCAAACAATATATGGCCTCGTGCAATAAAATGTTGACCTCTCACCCTTCTTTTCCCAGTCCAAGTTTCTCTCAATAAAAGTCTGGCCTTTTTGGACCCAGCCTTTTCTTTGTTTGCCTTCCTTCAACACACAGAAGCTCTAGGATGACTGAGTTTGTTATGGCCTCCCCCTTCCCAACTGTGTAGCAAACATCCTTGCCAGTCTCCTTGGCATGGAGGCTGCCCAGGAGATGGGGGTGCTGGGGATGAGGTCTGATTTGTTTTGTGATTGATTTCTCCATATCACTGGGTTGGTTTCTATGACCCTCTCCCTCTTCTCCTTCTTCCCCTTACCACCATATACCCAGACCACAATGTTTTCTTGAGTTCCTTCTCAAAGGAGAAGTGGTCTGCAGAGAGGCCAAGAAAGGGGCTGTAGGTGATTAAGTCAGTCAGAGAACCCTACCAGGGTCCACTAGATGGAAGTCCAGCTCAACCACAATTCAATTTAACTTTTATTTTTAAAGAGCCCAGACCTGTGCCCAGAGCTAGGGATACAGAGACAAAGTTCAATCAGCCTTTGCCCTGGGAAAGCTTCCACTCTCCTAGGGCAATACAATATTTAGCTGATAAATGAAGAAACAGAAATCCAGGAGGGAGAAATCTCTAGCCTTAGGGGCATCAGGAGAGGCTTCCAGGAGGATGCCAAGTCCAGTCTCGGTATCCCCATGGTCAGGCTTTCTTTGAGTCCTGTGTGGCCTGCTCCACTACAGCAACCCCTGAAATGGACCCACTTACCATCAACTGGGCAATGGTGCTGTGGGATTCTTGTCCAGTGTGGGCCATGCTAGAGGCCCCTGAGCCCCCTTCCAATTCTCTGAGGCCATGATGCCAGGGCTTGGGGACTCTGGAGGGAACTCATTCACTCTTCACCTAGTTCTGCATCCCAGGCTGCACCTCCCAATGGCTGGCAGGGTTTTGCCTTGTGCCCACATCCCTACTTAATCACTGGCTAGCTAAATGGCCAGAGAATAATCACTTAGAAGGCAGATTTTTATAGTTTTTCACAGTAATTAGCCAGAAAAAAGGAGTAATTCCACCCAACACCTAGTTTCCCCAAAAGGTCCTACAAGATGGCTTCCTGACCTATGCCTCCAAACTGTGCCCTGGTGGGGAGTGGCCATCCTGAGGCTTCCACAGCCACTAAGAACAAGTAATCGGCAGCATAGCTCAGGGTGCAAAAATACTGCTGGAGAAAAGAAAAGAAAGAGCAAGACTGGACTTTCCTCCATAATGGGGTGTGGTGGCTTGGGCTCAGGGGTGTGGGTTCAGATCCTGATCCTCACACTTGCTACTCATGTGGCCTTGGCCAGGGCAAACTCTTTCTCTGGGCCTTTGTTTCCTCATCTATAAAACAAGGTGGCTGGACTCTAGCTCAGCTAATCCCACTCTCCCTGAAGGAGAATGCTCTCTGCCATGAATGGTCACCTCTCACAGAAGCCCAGTCCACTTAGGATGATTTGATTGTTAATAGAATTTCCCTTCTGTTAAGCCTGAATTTGCTTCTTTGCACCTCAGGGCTCCAAGTCCCAGATCCTCTGGGGAGAGGTCCAATCCCTGGACCAAGTTGATCTTTACCCCCAGATGTCCTAAAGCAGACTTTCCCTCCATTCTGACATGAGCCAGCCTTGCACATGGGAAAGGGAGGATGGCCTAGAGATGGTGATGAGGATGGCGAAAGGTTGGCTGTCAGGGGAGCAAAAGGAGGCTTGGTGAAGAGGTGGAGTGAGGTGTCCCTTCTCCTCTGTGCCCTTGGAAAAGGGGTTCCCTGGGAAGGTCGCACATCTAAAGTGCAGGCAACCTTAGCAATCCTAGTTTCACTTGTGTGTCATGGAGTGGTATACTGGGATGGACACCACGACTGGATTCAGAGAATCCAAGTTTGAACCTGGCTACATCATTTGCCATGTGTGTGCCCTCAGGCTAGACATTTCATACCTGGGCTAATTTCCTCTTCTCTAAGGCCAGGGGGTTGTACCTACAAGCTCCATTCTAGATTCTAATCAATGTGTGATTTTGTTTTACAATGGAGGAAACTGAGTCCCAAAGAAATAAAGGAGCAGGGGGTGGAGCCAAGACTGTAACGTAGAAGCAGGAAAACTCATGAGCTCCCCGCATAACCACCTCAAATACATATAAAATATGACTATAAAAACAGATTTTAGCGCTGCAGAACCCACAAAGTGACAGAGAAAAACAAACCTACTGCTGAAGACAGCCCAGCAAGCAGACAGGAAGGGTCCATCACAGGGCACTGGGATCAGAGCCACGGCGGGAGGGACATTGAGAGAGTGGATCACCAGCAACTGTGGCAGTTTCCAGAATTATCAACCCATAGATGCCAAACACAAAGTGAGAGTTCAGTGTGGACTTTGGGAACAGGGGGTTCAGGAGTGCAATCCAACCTCTTCCCCTGGAGGGAGAAGCAGTGTGGCTGCTTCAGAGCTCCTGGTCTGCGGATTGTAGGGGGACCAAGCAACCATTCAGAGGGGTAATCACTCTTGCTTTAACCTGCTTGTATCTGGATTGCTGTCTAGGGTGGAGATCCTGGGGTGCAGGACCAATGAGCCAGAGTGTGTGGAGGCTTCAGAGAGGGCAGCCAACTAATAGCTCCATTAGCTGGGAAAGCCGCAGAAATTTGGGACAAAGCTCTCCTCTCTGGAAGCAGAGTTCTACTGTGGCAAAGAGCTCAAAAGTCAAGTAATTGAATGGCAACATGAGCAAGCAAAGAAAGCATAGCAATCCAACTTTAGATTCCTATTTTGGGGACAAAAAGGATCAAAGCATGGAACAGGAGGAAGACAATGAAGTCAGAACTCCTGCACCAAAAGCTTCCAAGAAAAATACTAATTGGTTACAGGCCACAGAGGAGCTTAAGAAGGACTTTGAAAACCAAATAAGAGAAGTGGAAGAAAAATTGGGAAGAGAAATGAGAACTATGCAAGAAAATCATGAAAAGAGATTCAACAACCTGACTGAAGAAAATAACACCTTAAAAATAGACTAACTCATATGGCAAAAGAGGCTCAAAAAGCCAATGAGGAGAAGAATGCCTTAAAAAGCTGTTTTCCTTATGGAAAAAGAATCTCAAAAGCTCACTGAAGGGAATAATTCCTTCAGAATTAGATTGAAGCAAATGGAAGCTAGTGACTTTATGAGAAACCAAGATACTATTAAACAGATCTAAACAAATGAATAAAAAAGGCAATGTGAAATATCTCATTGGGGAAAAAAAAAACTGACCTGGAAAATAGATCCAGGAGAGATAATTTTAAAATTATTGGACTACTTGAAAGCCATCATCAAAAAAAGAACCTAGAAATCATCCTTCAAGAAATTCTCAAGGAAAATCACCCTGATGTTTTAGAATCAGAGGGCAAAATAGAGGCTGCAGGAATCCACTGATCACCTCTTGGAAAAGATCCCAAAAAGAAAACTCCTAGGAATATTATAGTCAGGTTTGGGAGTTCCCAGATCAAGGAGAAAATATTACAAGTAACCCAGAAGAAACAATTTGAATATTGTGGAAACACAATCAGGATAACACAGGATCTGGCAGCTTCTACATTGAGGGATAGAAGGGCTTGGAATATGATATGCTGGAGGGCAAAGGAGCTGGGATTAAAACCAAGAATCACCTACCCAGCAAAACTGAGTATAATGTTTCAGGGATAAATATGGTCATTCAATGGAATAGAGGACTTTCAAGCATTCTTAATGAAAAAACAGAATTGAATAGAAAATTTGGCATTTAGATAAAAGAAGCAAGAGAAGCATGAGAAGGTAAACAGAGAAAAGAAATCATAAGGAACTTATCAAAATTGAACTATTTACATTCCTACATGGAAAAACAATAATTGTAACTTGTGAAACTCAGTATGACAAAAGTTGAAGGGAATATAAATGTGTATATATATATATATATATGTATACATACACATATATGTCTATATAAGAGGGCATATGTGTGTATGAATACATATGTGAGTGTGTGTATATATGCGTACAGGTATAATAGAGGGCACAGAATTAATTGAATAAGAAGGAATGATACTTAGAAGGTGAAATTGAGAGATGAGAGAGGAACATAATGAGCAGATGGGAAGAGACAGAATGGGGTAAATTATCTCATATAGAAGAGGCAAGAGAAAACTGTTACAATGGAGGGGAAGAATAGGAAGGCAAAAGGGAATGGGTCAACCTTATTCCCATTGAATTTGGCTTGAGGAGGGAATGACATACACACTAAATAGGGTATCTTACCCCACAGGAAAGTAGGGGGGGAAGGGATGAAAGGGGTGATGATGGCAGGGAGGGCAGGCTGGGGGGGAGGGAAGTTAGAAGCACACACTTTTGAAAAGGGACAGGGTCAAAGTAGAGAATAGAACAAGGGGTGGGGGCTGGATAGGATGGAGGGAAATATACTCAGTCTTTCACAATATATCCACTATGGAAATGTTTTTCATAGCTACCTGTGTACAACCTATATTGAACTGCCTATCTTCCCAGTAAGGGTGGGTGACGAGGGAGTAAGGGAAAGAATCTGGAATTCAAAGTTTTAAAATGAAATGTTTAAAATATACATAATTTTTTACATGAAACTGGGAAATAAGATATCCAGGCACTGGGGTATAGAGATCCATCTTGCTCTCCTGGAAAGTTGGAGGGGGAATGGGGGAGGATTTGGAGAGAGCAGATTGGGGAATGGTGCACAGTGGGATCGCTGTTTTGGGGTGGTGGGTAGGGAAAAGATAGGGAGAAAATTTGTAACTCCAAGTCTTGTGGAAATGAATCATGTAAACTAAAAATAAACACAAAATTTAGTTAATATAAAAAGAAATCAAGGGGCAAAGTGATCATTCTCACCCAGGTCCTCAGACCTGTAAGAATGGTCCTTCTTGTCAAAAGCTGCTACCTCCCTGAGAAGACCGGCAATTGGCAGGAGCGTGGAGGAAGCTTGGTCCTTCCACCCCTTCTTCAAAGAGGGCAGGGCACACGAACACTCACCCTCTGCGGGCTTTACAGCCAGGCCTCTTTGCAGATGCACCACAGGGTTTCTCTTCCATAGTTTCCTGCTTGCTAGTGAAGCTTGAATCCTCTGTTCCCTGAAAGAATGTCCTTCACACGTTCTGTCAGCAAGTATGAGTTAAACAGCAGTGTGCTCACTGTGCTGGGGAGGCAGAAAGAGACAGCCCCTGCCCTCAAGGAGTTTACAATCTAACAGGAGTGAAAAGAAGCCAGGAAGCATGGGAAATGATGAGCAGAGTGAAGACACTGGAAGTGAGGCCTCTTGTGGAAGGTGGAATTTGAAGGAAGCTGGAAGGTTGTTGTTGGGGCATAGCCTTCCAGGTTTGGGGGATGGCCAGATAAAATGCCCAGAGATGAGAGATGGAGGGTCTTCTTAGCAGAGCAGCCAGGAAGCCGGGGTCCCTGAATTGAGACACACACACACAGTGGAGAGAAATACAAGAAGATTGGAAAGGTCAGAGGGGCCAGGTTATGGAGGGCTTTGGACCCAAACTGGGCATTTGGTACTTGATCCTAGAGGCCACTGGGGTGGGGTAGGAGTGACAGCTTCAGACCTTGGCTTTAGGAAAGTCACTTTGGTGGCTGAAAGAGAATGCATTGGAATTGAGAAAGACTTGAGGCAGGCAGACCCTCCAGGACTGTGGCCATAGTCTGGTCATGAGGTGATGAGGGCCTGCCCCTGGGTGGGGGCAGGGTTAGAGGAGAGAATGGGACACAGTGGAGAGAGGCTGCAGAGGAGAAGCCGACCCTGGTAACAGATGGGACCCCTCCAAGGAGGCACGCAAGGGGTCCTGGCCAGAGTGTGGGGGCGCACCAGGGATGCCAGGCTCCTGCTCAGCCATCTCCCCACCTGAGCTGTTCAAATATTGATGTTTCCCATAAATACTCTGGGCGTCAGATTTGTACAACAGGCCAACATTCAGGGTGTGATTAAGACCGCACACAAGGAGCCTCTCAGTACGACAAGAGGGAGAATGTCCTGGAGTGTAAGTTCTTTGAGGGCAGGGGCTCTCTGTCCAAGTCTCTAGAACCTAGAATGTTGGTGGGTTCTGGGTTTGGTTGGTTCCTTTGACCTTCCCAGGCCAGCCTCTATCCTATACAGAACAGATTTTGGCAGTTGGGGTTTATACTGCTGAGGAGCAGCCCCAAGGGTATACAACCTTAATCAATCCCACATCCTACTAAAGCCAAGGAGAGTTTGCAAACAAAGACGCAGCCAGCTCATTGGGCTTTTTCTGGAGGATGGGGAAGAGGAGGAGTGTGCTGAATGACACTGGTGGCTAATTGGATAATGGAAGGTTTTCTAGTTTATTGACAAAAAAATTTCCTCTTTTGAACTAGGCCTTTGACTCCAGATTGTTGCTGACATTTGATATTGGTCTAAAATATAGAATAATTTAAATGGATGCTTCATCCAAGTGGTGCCGTTTCCCCTTCCGATAGAGTTCTGGGGATTGTTGGTATGGTGGCCTGAAAATAACCCAGTAATAAATGAAAAAAGGAGCCTCCTACTGCCCAAAGACAACCAGGTCACTTCCTTACATAAAACTGTAGGGTGGGTTTTTTATTAGGTTACAAAACCATTTCAAACAAATGAAAACCAAATGGGTAAGAAAAGTGTGGGTTTCTCCGACCCCACCCCAAACACAAAGATCTGTTTTCCCTCCCCCTGTTTTATGCCTTCAGGAGAGAATCCAAAGTGTGCCTATTGAGAGCAGGATGACTCATTTCAGAGATGGACAGAGGGTCTCCCTCAGCCATGGAGATACTGGAAGAGCCAAGGGTCTATTCAGTGTGTCCTTAACCACATTAGTTGTGTAGGACCTAAATCATGAAACCCAACCCCGTGAAATCCAAAGAAAATGCTTCCTTCATAGTGGGGAGCCAAATTGTGCCTACACTCCTCCAATATGGAATTTCTGGTATACTTCAGCATGTGCCTGGATGGAGACACCCTCATCATCCTCACCTCAGTTCAGCTCAGATAAACTAGTTGACCCTCCTTTGAATGAAGGAAGACCTTCATCTTAAGGTTCATGGGACTAGAACCTTGGAGGAGAACCAATGCATTCAGACAAGGGAAGGGGAAAGGAGGCAAAAGAGCTAGGAGATGCACATGCTTCTTCTTCTTCTTCTTCTTCTTCTTCTTCTTCTTCTTCTTCTTCT
>NW_027185761.1:73254582-73254731 GCF_028583685.1 Petaurus breviceps papuanus | reverse complement strand
CTTCTTCTTCTTCTTCTTCTTCTTCTTCTTCTTCTTCTTCTTCTTCTTCTTCTTCTTCTTCTTCTTCTTCTTCTTTCTCTCTTTCTTTCTTTACCTCTCTCTTTCCTTCCTTCCTTCCTTCCTTCCTTCCTTCCTTCCTTCCTTCCTTC